>NW_028301601.1:19310000-19935000 GCF_987345545.1 Pholcus phalangioides | reverse complement strand
TGCACGAATTTTTCCGCCTTTCCTCCCATTCTAGTTCTAAATTGCTAATTTTCCTGACTACTCTTTCCTCGAATTCGCCACCCAGTGCTATACTCGCTTTTCCACCCCCCCCCCCACAAGTACATCTGTGTCTCTAAGTCACTCGTTTGGTCACTCATATGATTGCACACGTTCTAGGTCACTCATATGATTGCACACGTTCTAGGTCACTCATATGATTGCACACGTTCTAGGTCACTCATATGATTGCACACGTTCTACGTCACTCTTTTGGTGGTCCACTGACACGGTTCCTTGCTTCATAGGTCACTCTTCTGATCATTTACACGTGCATATGTTATAGATCAGGGGTGGCCAACAGCTGGCGCGCGTTCCACATGCGGCCTGTGAGTTGATTTTGTGCGGCTCGCGATAAGATGAAAAACTATTATATTTTTGATATTAGTTTCAATTAACGAAATAGCGTTTAAAATGTTGAAAAAAATTCCAGTTAAAAAAAAAAAGAAATTGTATTTTCAACATGCGAAAACAAAACATCTTTAAACACACAAGTCACATGATTAATTTCAAAACCTACGGTGGGAATTACGGAAGCAACAGTATCAGATTTTCTTGCGAAATCATCGGTTGTCAGTGATGGTAATCTCGGCGAGCAAAATTTCCCTCAAAAATTTTCTTTTTAAGTAAGTAAAAGTAAAAAGAAAAAGTACCCGAGGCACACAAAAAAGATTTAGCCCGAGCTGCGAGCAACTGACAACATCAACTCGAGGGCTAAAATTCCAGAAAAATCTCAGGAGAACATTAAGATCACCACGATTGAAAAATCGGAGAGAAGATACACCATCACCACATTTCTATCGCGAAGTGCTTGGGAAAAGTTTCGCAACCATGAAGAAAGCAAAGTCCAGAATCCAATCACCAGTGGAAATTTTTCCAAGACCGCACGTACTTAAAGAATCTAATGAATCTGAGTTGCTGGTTTCTGAGTTGCCGAGAAATTTGGAAAAAAATCTGATAATGTCAACCCCAAAAATTTTTATCCAGTTTTGTGGACTTGTGGACCGCATCTTCCCCGACTTGGACAAAAACTCAGGAAAAATTCTATCCACAGTGGTGCGGAAGCAACGTCTTACTTATCACTTACTGACCGTCTGTACTTATTGACGTACATTAAATACACCTTCCTAGGCTGTTTACTAGCCTTTCTGTAATAACACCATCGGCCCTGAGAGCTAGGCATGGGGCTAACATGAGTCTGGTCTGGTAAGAAATTGTAGTCCACGCCACAGTTTCTTTCTGCGCTGATCTCACTGTCTAGAACACATAAATACTCTTTAAATGAAGGGTTCAGTTGTTAATTCATTACTAATTAGCATTTATAATTACTATTTAATTAAATGAAGAGTTTAGTTAATTAGTTAATAAATCCAGTCAAAATGTTTATGGCCCGCGATGCCATAGCAAACCTTTATGTTGACCCTCGAACAGAAAGACATAAAAAAGTTAGCCACCCCTGCTCTAGGTCATTCACATGCTTGCAGGCGCTTTAGGTCACTCTTCTGCACTCTTATTGACGTGGTTTCCTTGCTTCATAGGGTCACTCTTTTCGGCGCTCACTGACATGGTTTCCCTTGTTTCATGGGTTCCTCTTTTTATCATTTACAATTTTGCACCTGCTGTAGGTCTTTCACATGGTTGCAGGCGCTCTAGGTCATTGTTTCGGTCATTCGCAAGCTTGCACATGCTCTAGATCACTCTCTGGGTCGCCCTTTTACTCACTCACGTGCTTGCAAACTCTCTAGGTCACTCACTGACCTAGTCCCGTACTGTCTGGGTAGAGGCATATTAATCGAGATTCATACAAATTTTTCCGCATTTCTCCCATTCTACTAACTTTCTTGTCTACTCATTCGTCAAATTTGCGTGCCCCCTGAACTTGCCACCGTCCCCCTGCTATAGCCCGCTAAGTCCCCCTGTAAATACGCCACTGTCTAGTGTGATATCCTGAACTCTTTTATTTCTCTCCACTATTCAAAAATAATTTTTTGTGACCAAGACTCATGGTTTAACGATGTCGCAAAAACGACAACCTTTAGCTGATTCATACATTCCCATGGAGACTGATCCGGTCAAAGGACAAAAAAACATTCAATACAAGAGCCCTTCCCTCATCATCATACCTAATTTTGCATACATCAAATACGGAAATCAAACCCACCAAGACACAATATAAGACTTCCTGATATACCATTATTTCCAACGAGGAAAAATTCAAATTTCTATAAATGATTAAAAATAATTCTCCATAATCCATTGAAAAACATCATGATCATTTTTGTGAGGTGACTCCCATCAATAATATATTCAAAAAATTTGATTAAAACAAAAATGAAAAAATATATTTTTATCAAAAAAGTAAATTCCGAATAACGCGAAAAAAACTGATCAATCATACTTTTATGAATTAAACATATATATAAATTTAATTTATCGAATATATTTTGGTATAAACGCGGAAACCACTTCCTTATAGTCTTGGTGAAATTGCAATATTATCAGAGCTATTATTTTTTCACTATTTCGATCGATCTCTGTTTTATATAGAGAAACCTAGCTGATTATATTTGTGAAAACAACAACAAAGAAAAGTTACTTTTCATTGTTAAGTAATCAACTACCAGGAAAATGTCATCTATATTTATGGTGTGATATTTTTTTTCCATGTATATATTTTTATATCATCATTTACTCGAAAGAGAGATCTTTCCGATATTATATAGTGGATATAAATTTCTTTCTCTGCGGTTCGATTTCGCCATCATCATCAGAGCAACTTTTTAACTACTCATAGAAATGTACTAGTTTCTCTCACACTTTCCCTTTCACTGCAATACACTACGTTATCTTATTTAGGTAAATGGGTCGCCGTGAGGTTCGAAAACGTTATTTCGACTTGTTGCTGCAAACCCTCAACAAGCCTCCCTTGTGATATACACCATTGCGATCTGTAAAACTGATTAAAAAAAAAAAAAATCTCTTTTCACTCTCATCAGGCTGATTATTCGTTGGGCGTAAACTTCCTAATCGACGTCTCCCTCTAATTTTATTTTTTACATTATTATCATTATTATTATTATTATTATTACTTGATTATTTTTTTTTGCGTAAATATTTTTGACTGACATTAATTTGAAGGGAAAATGTTACAAATTAGAGAAAGTATTGTCAGAAGTGTGAGTCATGTCTTCTTAAAAAGAATCAAGTAAAAAAGAAAAAGTAATTATTTAATTAATGATTGATGAGCGAATGGAATGGCTGTAATGTGTCGTGCTGGATACTCTTCTGTCGTTTATAAGTTATCTATTTCTTTTTTTTATATAATTATCATGTCGCATCCCAAAAACAAACTCACGTGGTTCTTTTTTAATTAATGCATTTTATTCTCGATTTTATATTAAAAATTGTTATTTTTTAATTCTTATTTTATATCATTTAAAAAATTAGATCGTTAGGAAATTTCAATAATAAAAAACCGTGTTAAAAATTATATTACTTAGAAACAAAATTTAATTTTTTTTTCCAAATATGAAACTATATTTTTTAAACATGTAGAATTATGTTATACTTAAACATATAGAATTATGTTATACTTAAACACATAGAATTATGTTATAATTAAACATATAGAATTATGTTATACTTAAGCATGTAGAATTATGTTATACTTAAATATATAGAATTATGTTATAATTAAACATATAGAATTATGTTATACCTAAACACATAGAATTATGTTGTACTTAAACATATAGAATTATGTTATACTTAAATGTATAGAATTATGTTATAATTAAACATATTGAATTATGTTATAATTAAACATATAGAATTATGTTATAATTAAACATATAGAATTATGTTATAATTAAACATATTGAATTATGTTATAATTAAACATATAGAATTATGTTATACTTAAACATATAGAATTATGTTATACTTAAACATATAGAATTATGTTATACTTAAACATATAGAATTATGCTATATTCAAAGATAAAAAATTACATGTCTATACATGTAGTATATCATTTGTTGTAAAGCAGCGGTTCTCAACCGGTGCTCCGCGGTGCCCCTAGGGCTCCGTGTGAACTACCAGGGACTCGAGGAAAATAAAAAAAAACCAGTAAATTTGAAAAAATAATAATAATTATTAATATTTTTGAATAATAAAAATAAGTCAGAAACTTAGATGAATAAATAAAAACTAGGCGTCCGGGCTCCGCCATAGAAATCACATACCGGAAAGGGCTCCGTGGGTCAAAAAAGTTTGAGAACCGCTGTTGTAAGGAAAACGCTATTTCGACTTGTTGCTGCAAACCCTCAACACATCCTCACTTGTGATATACACCATTGCAGATCTGAAAAATTGATTTTAAGAAACTTTCTTTTCACTCTCATCAAGCTGATTATTCGTTGGGTGTAAACTTCCTAATTTTATTTTTTACGTTATATTGTTACTATTATTACTTGACTTTTTATTTGCGTAAATAATTTTGACTGACATTAATTTGTAGAGAAAATGTTACAAATTAAAAAAAAATTAATGCCAGAAGTGATTCATGACTTCTTCAAAAGAAAGAATCAAAGGAAAAAAAAGTAATTATTTAATTAATCATTGATGAGCGAATGGGATTGCTGCAATGTGTCAGACTGGAAAGTTCCGTCGCTTATAAGTTATCTACAGTAGAACCTCTCTTTTGCGGTCACCGGCGGGACAAAAAAATGAACCCGTAAAAGAGAGGTGACCGTTAATCAGAGGGTGCATACTTTTATTGTACGAGGGGAAATTATTATTTGGCCTTAAGATGGGGGTGGCCGCATCTGAGGGGTGTCAGTTAAGAGGGGTTTTACTGTATTTCTTTTTTTTATAATGATCATGTCACATCTAAAAACAAACTCATGCAGTTCTTTTAATTAATGCATTTTTACTCTCAATTTATGTTAAAAATTATTTTAATTATTATTTTCTATCATTTAAAAAATTGGATCGTTATTAAATTTTAATAACAAAAAATGGTATTAAATATTATTTTACTTGGAAACAAAAAAATTTAATATTTTCAAAGTAGAAACTATTTTTTGAGGATAAAAAATTATATTATTTATGTGAAAATGGAATATATATACGAAATGTAACGAAAATGAGAACAAAGAAGTCGTTATTTTGACTTATTGCTGCAAACCCTCAACACAAGCCTCTTTTGTGATATACACCATTGCGATCTGTAAAACTGATTCGAAAATATCTTTTCACTCTCACTATATCCCTCATCAGGCTGATTATTGGTTGGGCGTAAACTTCCTAATCGATGTCTCTCTCTATTTTAATTTTTTTTCAATCATTATCATTATAATTGCTTCACTTTTTTTGCGTGAACATTTTTGACTGACATTAACGTGAGATGAAAATTCTAGAAATCAAAAGAATCATACGGAAAGGGATTCACGACTTCTTCAAATGAATGAAGTAAAGAAAAGTAATTATTTGATTAATCATTTGATAAGAAAATTTTGGAATTGCTGTAATATGCCGGACTGGGAAGTTCTGTCAATAATCAGTTAAAGCTATTTTTTTTTTACAATTATCATATCACATTCGGATAGAAATTCACGCCTTTTTGCAATTGGAACTTTTGATTGACAATTACTTTAAAATTAGATTCCTTATATCATTTTAAAAGTTAGAACTTCAGAAAATTCTGATAATGAAAAATAGTTTTAAACAGTTAGTGACATTAGTATTGACATTATTTGAGAAACTACAAAATTTTATTTTTTTTAAGTATAATTTAAAGATTGTATTATTACTCTGTTATTTGAAAATTATACATCGTGTGAAAATGAGAGAATGATACTATTTAAAAATACAAAATTATATTAACACTTAAAAATTTATATAATTTAAAATATGGATCATATATGTTAAAAACGTATTATATTTTAAATAATTAGATTTAAACACATCAGATAAAAATTTATAGCACTTATATATTTATATTCTTTAAAAAGAGTTGTAGCATATAAAAATTCGCATTACTTTAGGAATACTTTATTGCGTTATATTTACCATAGAATTATAAATTTCAACTTGCGAATCTATCCTTCTTTTTTATTCTGTATTTTTTTTAAGTTAATTGTCTTATGTATTGAACAAAATATCATCCATAATACATTTTATACATTTTTTACATAAAGAAATGCTTATTTCCTAGTTTCATATTTTTTATTTCCATTAGTTACAAAATTATATAGTTTTCATTAAAGTTTACTTATTTTTCACTTATCGGTCTACTTCAAATATTGATTTGAATTCTTTTTTTAATCGTATTTATGAGTTTTTTTACTTGTTTTTTTATCTTCTTACTGTTCTTTACTGATTTTTTTCATAAATTTTTTTTCAATTATTCGTTTTTTGGTATGCGCAGCGTTTTTATAAACATTCAGAACAATAACGTTATAGAGAGAACAATAAGAGTTATAGTAGTGATTCCCAAACCAAAGGGTGCACCGTAGTGTCCAAGGCTTCTATGAGATTGGTAACGGGTGTAGAGAAATATTTTTGTAATAAAACTGTACTAAACATAGTAAAAAGACTGGGAGATTCCTTGATAGTGTGTGTCACAGTGGCTTGGGAATCCATATCCACTGTGAAATCTCTGTGTCATAGTGCACTCAATGTGTCATAGAAAAACCATGCAGTATGTATCACGCTCTGTAATGTTGATAATAAAATAATATATAAAGATTCAGTCCATATTTTTCATGTATTCATGAGTTATTTACTACTTTTCTCTTTATCATGAGCCTTAATAAGCTATTTCCTTGTCGCTATTTGATCATTAAATCTGTGCAAGAATTTCACTCTAATTTACGCATTTTATGTCAATTGAGGAGCCCAAGAAATTAATTGTATTAAAGATAAAGCAATGCATATATGAACTGAGAAGCATATAATGCATTATGTAGCATAAAAATATCAAATTTATATTTTGGAAAAAAACTCACATAATTTCAAAATGTACAAAAATGTCATTTTTCTTTTTATTTGACAAATATAAAAATCTATTTACTTCTGTTTTTTAATATCTTAGTGTATCTACTGTAATTTTGCTTTCAGAATTCACCTAAATTGATTATTATCCTATTTGTAAAAAAAGATCTCAAATTTTATTTTTAGAGATATTTTTTTCCCAGTGATTGGAAGAATTATTAAACAATAAACTAGAAATTTTTTATATGAATAAGAATAAAATCAACGTCAAAAATTATTATTTTTTTATTATTATTCGTTCTTTCAAAAACAAGGAATAAAAATTTTAAAATTAATATTAAAATATAAAAATTTCAGTTAAAAATTATTTTAGAAATTGCTGGAAAATTTTTCAATTGTTGTTAAAAAGTTCAAGATTTAAGAATACGTTTCAAATTTTGTATCAAATTTAAAATTTTGAGATTGAATTGAAAAACTTACATTAAAAAACTGAAAAAAATTAATTTAAAATTATTTGGAAAAATTTAATTTTTTAAATTGATTTGAAATCTTTTAATCAAAAAAATTATATGAAAAAAAAAATTAAATTTTTTAATTGAAATTAGTAATTAAAAATTTTTGAATTAAAAAACTATTAGAAAAAATTCAAATATCTATAATTAATTCAGTTAAAAACTTGCATTAAGTATAAATTAAAGATGAAAAAAAATTATAATTTCTAAAATTTCATCTGCGAAAACTTCAGCTTTTTTTACTTTCATATACAAGTTATTAAATTAATTCAATAACAGACTGCGTTGAAATTTTCGTTATTAAAATTTAAATATGCAATATATTTAAGGTAAAAAATATAATGCTTAAAATATAAAATCTTAAAACAAAATTAAACAAAAGAAAAAGGTCGAAGTAAATTTTTCTCACAACTGTTGTACAATATATTTTATTTTTATATAAAAACATTTCTTCTATATAACAACAATAATATATTTTTATTGTCCTTCTAAAAGTGGCATAAAAAAAATGTGGCACGAAATAAATTAAGACACATAATGAAAATGAAGAAGAGAAGTCACATAGCAATAAATCCCAAGGAAATAAATAGGATCATGAAAGTTTTCATAGTGTATTTACATGTTCAAATAAATTTAAAAGTAATTCATAGTTCCAAAACAAATTCGAATCTTTACATCTAAAAAATAGTAAAAGATATCATTCATAAGCAAAAAAATAGTTTGATAATAAAATTTTAAACTAATTTGAAAATTTTAAATTTTTTTTCGTTATTATTTAAAAATTTAGATCTGATTTTTATGTATAAAAGAAAAAATAGAAAAACATTCCTGACTCTGATCAAGGAATCCCCCCGAGGAACCTGCCACCTATAGGTACATCATGGAATCATGGTATATTTACATTTCGTGTGAAACCAAAAATACGGTAGAAAGAGGATATTTTCAATGCACGTCGCCCAATTTCCAGACGAAATTTATGACCGCGTCGATTAATATCCTAGGCTCTGCTCGGACGCATCCGAATGAATTTCGACATCCGCTGGATCATCATTCGACGTGCCTGGTTCGTTCGTCTTGATGGTGGCGCGGAATCCGTTCTTGTCTGCGATGTACTCGACTCGACGGTAGATGCCGTATCCGTCGGTGTATCCGTAGGATCCTTTCTTGTTGCCGTATCCGTCGTCCACTTCCTGTCGCGTCTGTGTCGCACCATCGGCGTCTTTAAGCTCGTATCCGAAACTATAGGGCTGGGGATCGCTGTCCTGTAACGATAAAATAACACATAGTCATCTTTTCTACACTATGAAAGGATTACATGGTTTTGTTAATTTTTATACAAATACAAATACAAATACAAATACAACGCCACAACAGGCAAAATGCCCAACGAGGTGGCTGATAAAAAGATGCCCATACGAATATGGATGTCATATATTTCAAAAATACAGCAACCCCATTAAAAGCACAATCACAAAAATTATAAACAATATATACACATGATACGATCCCCATAAAGAATACTTATGGTTGTCTTATACTAAGTATGGATTGGCTTCTCGATTTATCCCAACATGTTTATCGTATTTCTTTTTAAACGTGTCAATTGTGTTACAATTTACTACCTCCGGGGGTAAGCTATTCCATTTATTAACAACCCTATTAGAGAAAAATTCCCTGCGACACCATAACCTTGCATTGTCCCTCACCAATCGATACTGGTGTCCCCTTGTACATAGAGGTCTTTTACATACAGGTTGTCCCATAAATAGTTTAAAAAAGTCAAAAAATATGCAAAATTTGTATTTTCGAATGCGGTTTGCGAAAAACTTATTCTCAAGAGGAGGGGAATTTTTCTTTTCGACACAGAAACAAAAATTAGTTCAAATTTCTGTCGATAGAGGGTGCCACAAGAAAGCAAATCATTTGAAATATGCAAATTAGAGTCATACGTATAATGCAGGGCGTACGATTAACAGCTCTTATTTCTGAATTTTCCTGTTACTTTCGCTTACATGAGATTTTCATTGCGATGTTGGCATTCGAAGATGAAGCACCACTGGTGAAGTTGTTTTAATTCAGCCACGAATCGACGGCTGAAGCTTTACGAACGTTTCGAACATAGAAGAGATTGAAGAACGATTCAGGTCCAATCAATCCTGCCGGACTGGCGTTCAGCGCTCTCTATCGACAAAAATTTGAAGTAGATTTTTTTCCTGTACCAAAAAATTTCCCCCTCCATGAGAATAACTTTTTCTTAAACCGCGTTTAATTTCTCAAATTCCATCAATTTTCATGAATACTAGTTACGAATTTATGGGCCACTCTGTATTTTCCCCAGTGGAATTAGCATGTATTAATACACGCACGAATTAGCAGATAGTTGTTCGTGCAGTGTTCGCCAATACGCTTCTAGATGAGTGATTCACGCATCAAAATTCAGTTTTACCACTCGAAATTTCATCGAGGAGTGAAAATACTCCTTCAAATTTTGTAGGTAAAACTTTTTAAAAGAGTTATTTGTCACTGATGAAAAAAAAAATACCCCTCTTATTACAAAATCACCCCTTAAAATTTTTGAGTGGAGTGACATTACTATTCAAAATTATTTTTTCGCACAACACTGCCTCAACGTATGTGAAAATATTAGGCTATCGTCAGAGTTTTACCGATAAAACGAAGCATCTCCATAGTTTTTTATTATATATGAAAAAATTGGTCGCGAAATCAAGTATTTTCTTGCGTATAATCTGTAGACTGTTTCTTATTGTGGATTATAATACCGCAGCGTTTTTTCCTGCAGCTTTTTCTTCTTAAAGGCTGAAATAGAAATAAATTTATGAACACGAATTTGTGAAAAAATCCTTTTTTTTAAGAAAATTTATAAATGGCATATGGACGTGAAGAAGAAAAAAAAAAAAATTTTTTTTTCAACATAAGCGTGATAAATAACCCCCTGTATTCTTTAAGATTTAATTATTAAAGAATGAAATAAAATAATATTATACAATTTATGAGTTATATATAAATCATTATCATTCGCAATTTTAGTTTAAGAAATCGTATGAATGTTACAGAAGGATAGATTCGGCTGAAGTTGATTTTTTTGTGGTTCCCAACTTCCAGGCACAAATGTGAGCCGATCTCCCCGTTAAAAATGTCTCGCCGCAGGTATACTATTCAATCATTACCCTTCATGCATGGTTAGAAAAATTGATTGCAGATGGCAGCACTACACAGAAACTAACTTCACGGAAGATTCACTACACGCACGCACACACACACACATTCCAACATGTACCAATTCGTTAGAAGTTCCGCAGAGGAATTCCGGTGCATGTCCGGTTTAGTGGTCTATATTGACCGTCAAAAGTGAAAATTTTCATGTACGTGCAAAACTAAATTTTTTATATAGGCAGTCCCAGACTGTACACATCCAATTTGGAACGTTGATAAACGATCGCAAAAATTTTAAAATTGGAGAGAAATTTACGTTGCAGCTGTGATTTCCGGAATTATTAATGTGCACCAAAGTGCCTCTCATTTAAATTCAATAGATCGTTGATAGCAAAGCGATTATGTAATATACATAAAATTAATTACAAATTCAAAATGAAGTATGTATTTATGATTCTTTAAATCTGTGATGATGTCTGACGTCACTTTCAAGACACTTGACTTTATGCCTAGGGATATTTGGCCCATCCAGAGAAAAGTTCGGCACATTGTCGAAGAATACATGGCTCATACATGAAATAAGAGCATTTCAAATACGTATACTTGGGTCAAGTATCGTTGATTCGCAACCTCCTACTGAAACCTTCCTTATCAAAGAAAATATATATTTATGAAAATTCTGTGATTGATTCTAAAAGTTAAAATGAAATAATTGCGTAACAACTTATAGTAAGGTCAAAATATAAAAGTTTAAAACTTTATAACGCCCCTGAATAATAAGGAAAATTTGCGCTTTTCTGTTATTCTCAGAGCTGCCCGCCCTTAGAGGCCTTTAGAGGGTGTGCGACTGGTGAGGTCACACGGGTTCCCTCGTTTTGGGAGGCCCAGGCCCGTTATTTGGGGGCAAGTCCGTTTTTGTTTCTTCGCAAGATAGTGACAAACTATTGAAGCTGTGAAAATTGGTTAATTTTTTCCCCCAACAGTTGAGCACTTCTAGAGTGCATTTCTGGACTTTGCCAGTATATGGCTCACACCATCGTAAATTTAACCCGTCCAATTATTAGGAATGCTCCTGGAAATGCGCGTAGAACTTGCGTGTAATTATTAATTCGTAGAAATTATTATAATTCGTAGAAATTATTATAATTCGTAGAAATTATTATAATTCGTAGAAATTATTATAATTCGTAGAAATTATTATAATTCGTAGAATTATATTAATTCGTAATATCCTCATTAATTCTAAGGAATGTGACTTTTACGTCTAGACGTGCGTAAGAGCTTTACGTGTCCCTAGAAATGCTCAGTACACATGCGTTTAGTAGCCCTAGAAATTCTCGAGATCTAGTAATTTCTAATAATCTTAGTAATGCTCAAGTCACGTCCGTTTAAGTAATCCTAGAAATGTTTATGATACCTGCGTTTAGTTATCCTATAAATACTCATAGCATATGCGTTCAGTAATTCTATAAATATTTATGGCACGTGCGTTTGGTAGGCTGACCATATTTGCTCGAGAAAATACGGGAAATCGGGCTTCGAAATACGGCAAAACACGGGACATTACCAATTATCGCCAAAAAATGATGCTAAAAGCTTTTTAATTGCCAAGCCTCCAGCTAAAATCACAGAAAAGTCGCTATTCGCGGGAAATGAAGAGTTACTGCAAATTGCATTAAATTAGAAAACTCATGACATAAATATGCGAGATTGGTATTCTTATTTGTATTCGTGATTATCGTAGTGTAATTTCTGATTAGGGAAGATAATTTTAATAGGTGGTTTATAAAGAATAAAATGAAGAAAAAAAAAGTCGGGTTGGCTTCGCTGAAAATACGTGAAAAACCGGAAACTTCTGCAAAAAAGTCGAGACAGCCAAAAAACAAAAAAAAAACGGGACTGTTTCTCCTGAGAAATAAGAGACGTATGGTCACCCCAGCGTTCATTAATCCTAGAAATGTTTATTAGAAGCCCGTTTAGTAATCTTAGAAATGCATAATAAGACTTGCATATCCCTAGAAACTCAAATAAAGCTTGCGTGCCCGCTAGAAATGCCTAGGATCTTTTGATACACCAAATGATGCGTACGACACATATTTTTACAAATTACCCTTTAGCTTTTTTGGCCTGCAAATTTTTTCTGTATATTTCAAAATAAATTTCTCAAGTTGTCAAATAATATCTCCCCCCCCCCTCTTCTCTTCATTTTCTACTGATAATTTTAGAAAAATCATCCATAGATTGTCTTTTTGTTTACTACATTTTGGAACAATCCCGTAGAACGTAAAATATTCTTGTAATTAATGAAGAAATTCATTCACATAAAAAGAATAAATTGAAAAAAAAAATCAGTAAGTTGCCTTGTGTATACGAGTGATCGATAACAGGATTATCCTTGAAATATTTTGCTCTTAGTCTCATTGTCATCCCAGAGGTCCAACATATTCCAGGGCAAGGATTAAAATTTCTGTTCATGGCCGAAAAACTGTACAGGGTCGTTACCTGCAGATTGGAATTCAGCAATTTTTTTCTTTCTCCTAGGCGCAGCAGATTTGCTGATCGTTATCAAAATCTGAATTAGAGGTGCTGTAAATCATCACAGATTATTTATCAAGGTTGAGGGATGGAGCATATTCCTCCGAAAAAGAACAAAAAGAGCAAGATTTGATCATAAAATTGCCTTTCGGGGAAAAACCTTGACCTCATCTCGTGCATTTGCATCTTTTCCACTTTCCTCTATCGAAACCAGTGAAATTGTTACCGAATATTAATTTCCAAATTATGATAATTGGTTGCTATGAGAATTATATTCAATATGAATCTCTTCGCTACTGTCTATGTCCAAATTCTATGACACGGCACAAGAATTTCGATTTTATGCCGCTAAACTGCGATAATGTCCTAATTACACATGTCACTTGCATATTCTCCCATTACCAGCACCAACACTTCATTAATTCTAGGGTTACATAAAGATTGTAATGGTAATCGTGACGACATTCACAGCTTCTAGGACCTAGGGTGCTCATTTACACGTATATAAATGACAAAATAAATATATGGCAAATTAATTCTTCACTCAAAGGTCATTTTTATAAGCTGAGATATGATAATAATATAGACGGAAACACGGTTTGGAGCTAATTCCTAATGGCTATGTTATTATGGTAGATGCGATAAATCGGTTACTATGCATAATAACCAATCGTCTTGGTAAATTTGATAAATTTATCACTTTTAACAGCTAATATGCATAATACTCAAGCGTCTCTCTCTTGTAAATTTCTTAAGTACTGAAAACATTATCAGTTTTAAGGCGATTATGCATGATAACCAAGAGTCGTTGGTAAATTTGATTAATACTTGAAATTAATCACCTTTATCTGTAATTATGCATAATTTCCCAGTGTAATTGGTGAATTTGATATGCATGAAAAAATTACAATTGAGTCTAGTATGTGTGATGAATATAGTCGGAGCCTCTGACAAAATGATAAATTTTGCGATCATACCTCGATATAATGATACAAAACATTTTACGATCGTACCCCGATATAATGGTACATGAGTGAATTATCATGTAATCATGTATAGAATATAATATAGTACGATTTATTATGTTTTTAGAAACGATGCGGCGTTCGGGTACTATGCATTATCCCCTGTAAAAAGTGATAATTTTTTTATACTTATTAAATTTACCAACGACGCTTGTGGATAGACTATGCGTAATTGCCGGGGTAAAAGTGATAGATTTAGGGAAATTTATCAAACTTACCAAAATGCTTGGCAGTTATACATAATAACCGGATTTATCACATTTACCGTAACAGCTACACTCATTGAGATTCGAGCCCATATCCTTAAGGTAGGGCTAATATAGGAAATGCGGGAATTATGGAATACAATTTTTATTAATTAATTAATTTTTTTAAATTATTATTCTAATTTTAAAGGTGATAGGAACCTGAAACTGGTACATTTGTAAAATTTGGTTTCTTGTTATAGCATTTACGAATACATGGTATGTATCTAAAAATATCACGTCCGAAGGGAAAAAGAGATTTAAAAATAGCATTTGGAGGTTAATATGGAATAACGGGTTCCAAGTTAATAAAACTAATTAAAATTGATCAAAAACAAGATTTTACCCAGGGGGGTCTCCAAACTTTCACACACTGCGGGAGAATCACGAAGCCCGCGGGCCACCAACTCACGTAATTTAGTGACATCTTAACTGAAGAAGCCGATTGGGCACTGAGTTAAACTGAAAACTGTTATGTGTTATGAAATTATTTATTTTTATTAATTATCAATTATGGTTAGTTCTGAAATTATTTTTTTCACTAATTCTGAAAAAGTTTTGCTGATTAATTTAGTTAATTCTGAGATTAATTTTAATCCGAAACCACTTTAAATGAGTCTTCGGCTATTTATTTCTTTGGTTCTGAAATTAAATTTACTTTCAATATAACTTGAAATCATTTCTTTTATATAATGCAGTAATTATGCAATTATCCTTTATATTGATTGTGAAATAATTTCTATCAGAAAGTGCGAAATTATTTTTCTCCCATTGATTTATAAGTTATTTTTTCACTAATTCTGGAATTAGCTGTTTCAAAAATTCTCAAGTATTTTTTCAGTTCCAAAATAATTTTCATCAATTCTGGAAATAATTTCTTTCATTAAATCTATAATCATTATTTTCATCGATTCTGGAGTTTTTTTATTCTCATTAATTCTGAATTTTCATTGATTTGCTCTGGAATTATTTCTTTCATTTATACTAGTATTCCTTCATTAATTTATTCTAGAATTCCTTCATTAATTTATTCTAGAATTCCTTCATTAGTTTATTCTAGAATTCCTTCATTAATTTATTCTAGAATTATTTCAATGATTTATTCTAGAATTCCTTCATTAATTTATTCTAGAATTCCTTCATTAATTTATTCTAGAATTCCTTCATTAGTTTATTCTAGAATTCCTTCATTAATTTATTCTAGAATTATTTCAATGATTTATTCTAGAATTCCTTCATTAATTTATTCTAGAATTCCTTCATTAATTTATTCTAGAATTCCTTCATTAACTTATTCTAGAATTCCTTCATTAATTTATTCTAGAATTCCTTCATTAATTTATTCTAGAATTCCTTCATTAATTTATTCTAGAATTATTTCAATGATTTATTCTAGAATTCCTTCATTAATTTATTCTAGAATTCCTTCATTAATTTATTCTAGAATTCCTTCATTAATTTATTCTAGAATTATTTCAATGATTTATCATACAATCCGATAATTTATTCTAGAATTATTTCAATGATTTATCATACAATCCGATAATTTATTCTAGAATTCCTTCATTAGTTTATTCTAGAATTCCTTCATTAATTTATTCTAGAATTATTTCAATGATTTATTCTAGAATTCCTTCATTAATTTATTCTAGAATTCCTTCATTAATTTATTCTAGAATTCCTTCATTAATTTATTCTAGAATTCCTTCATTAACTTATTCTAGAATTCCTTCATTAATTTATTCTAGAATTCCTTCATTAATTTATTCTAGAATTCCTTCATTAATTTATTCTAGAATTCCTTCATTAATTTATTCTAGAATTCCTTCATTAACTTATTCTAGAATTCCTTCATTAACTTATTCTAGAATTCCTTCATTAATTTATTCTAGAATTCCTTCATTAATTTATTCTAGAATTATTTCATTAATTTATTCTAGAATTCCTTCATTAATTTATTCTAGAATTCCTTCATTAATTTATTCTAGAATTCCTTCATTAATTTATTCTAGAATTCCTTCATTAATTTATTCTAGAATTCCTTCATTAATTTATTCTAGAATTCCTTCATTAATTTATTCTAGAATTCCTTCATTAACTTATTCTAGAATTCCTTCATTAACTTATTCTAGAATTCCTTCATTAATTTATTCTAGAATTCCTTCATTAATTTATTCTAGAATTATTTCATTAATTTATTCTAGAATTCCTTCATTAATTTATTCTAGAATTCCTTCATTAATTTATTCTAGAATTCTTCCTTCATTAGTTTATTCTAGAATTCCTTCATTAGTTTATTCTAGAATTCCTTCATTAATTTATTCTAGAATTATTTCAATGATTTATTCTAGAATTCCTTCATTAATTTATTCTAGAATTCCTTCATTAATTTATTCTAGAATTCCTTCATTAATTTATTCTAGAATTCCTTCATTAATTTATTCTAGAATTCCTTCATTAATTTATTCTAGAATTCCTTCATTAATTTATTCTATAATTCCTTCATTAATTTATTCTAGAATTATTTCAATGATTTATCATACAATCCGATAATTTATTCTAGAATTCTTTCATAAATTATTCCTACAAGGTTTTTAATAATTTTTTATTAAATATAAAATTATAATTCTTTAAATTTTATAAATTAGTTTTAATATTCGTAACATATTCTTAGACATCGTTCGTAGCCAATGTAGACCGATGAAAAGGTTACACAGCAATTGCACTATTACTGTACATTAACTCATCAATGTTTCCCAAAGTGAGCAATAATGGTCCGGGGGTCGTAGGGGCTACGGGTTTTTTTATTTTTCTACTATAAGCCTCTTGCTGATAAGTTCTGTCATCCAGGTCGAAACTAGGTACTCAGTACACCTGCGCAAGCCCGCATTTTTCCACCTCCGTAAAATGTACAAGGTGTCTCCCCCAGTCCAGTGCCCGGGGCATCAGACTCGTCTGTCTCCCCCAGTCCAGTGCCCGGGGCATCAGACTCATCTGTTTCCCCCACTTGCGGCCCTGTCTGTCAGTCACGGAAGCTCGCTTTACTACAAAGCTGTAATCCTCACTGTTTGGAAGGGCAGTGCCATCTTAAAGCATCGACCCGCCCGGACACGGCCTGGGGGCCTCAAGAGAAGAAGGGTGCCGCACAAAAATGAGACTTTTGAATTCGTACTTATTCTCTCCTGTTTGGTTCTTAATTCATCAACTTAATTTATTACAGATCAGGGCTGTCCTGATTTGTGTTATGCATGATCATATTATAAGCGAGCCTGACGGGGGGCTCCAGCCCTGGGAACCTATGATTTTTTTTTACACTGTATATTTGCTATAGAGGGAGGACTGCGGAAAACCCTGACCTGGGGAGGGAGGGGCGGTCTACCAGAAATCCTAGCCTAGGGCTCAAAACTTACTCGCATTCGTTGGAACAAAATGAAATGGTAATAATGAATAGTAGCAAGTACACATTCTCGGCATATTGAACGAGAGGTTTGAGAAGTAATTACGGCAAATTCCAGTACCTCGGATTTTCCGAAACCTCAAATTTTCGAGACTCTCCTGTATAATTGCATAATCCCCGCACTCAGGGCCGTCTTAACGCCCCCCGCCCGGGGGCCTCAAGAGAAGAGGGGGCCTCAGAAAAACGAAAACTAGTTGAATTTTTCCAGAATTTTCCAGGTTGGGCCTCAGAAAGATCACTTAGCCCGGGGGCCCATGATGTTCTTAAGACGGCCCTGCCCGCACTTCCTATAAGTGAGACGGTTTAAAAAAATTAATGTTAAATTTGTATAGAGAGCCACTTACATATTCGTCGTCAACGTATTGTGGTTTGTAACTTTGTCCCGCCGGTTGTGGTGCTGGCACGTATCGCTGCACGGGAGCCGCGGCGTATCCGATGTGAGGACCAGTTGCTGGTGCGGAATACTTAGGAGCATGTGGTGTGCTGTCAACGTGTGAAGGAACTGAGGGTGCCCCGTAATTAAGTGGTTCCCTGGCTGCATACGGTATCTCCGGCTCATCTGCATCGTAAGCTGCCGGAACGTCATCGTAAATAACCCGCGGAGGCGGCCCAGGCACGTGTGATGACGGTTTAGGAACAGCAGTGTACACTGGGTTGGAGACTGCGTATTCGCCTCTGAGGCTATGCTTGGGTCCTGCTAACCTCTTGATGTCCCTCGTCCTCTTTTTCGGTAGGGGCTTGTAAGAAGGTTTTTCGGGAACGACCTTCGACAGCCTCTTCTCGTTGATTCCATCATTTTCGTGAGCCGAGAATATCGGTGACGGCTGGGCTTTCGGTGAAGCGTGAGACCTCTTCGGGTTCAGACGTTTCGGAGGTGCTGGTGAAGAGGCCTTCGGAGGAGCCTTTGTAGGAGAACTAGGCACTACTTTTTCTGTGTAAACTGGAATGTCTTCGTCATCGTGTTCACTCACGGGTGCTGCTGTGGCTGCGGCTACAGCGAGGAGCAGAACGACACTTACCTGATGATAAAAATCAATGAAAAATTAGCGGACTGATTATGAATTAATCATTACATGAACATAAATAAAAAACATTTATATCAATAGGATTACGTGACATGGAAACGCAAGGCCGTAGTGTGCCTTTTCGGGGGGGCCCGGGGCAGACTTTTCCTTGGAGGCCTTCTTGAAAGGGTTATTATGCAAAATAAGTGTAAATTTTTTGGTGTCCCTTATTTGCCTCGGGGCACCGGTTGCCCCAGATTAGTTACGGCCCTGTGCAAACATTCGAACCTCACTATTTCAATACTTTTCTATTTTCTAAAGTCGAATTCCGT
The DNA here is from genome assembly GCF_987345545.1 of Pholcus phalangioides. Lineage (NCBI taxonomy): Eukaryota > Metazoa > Arthropoda > Arachnida > Araneae > Pholcidae > Pholcus > Pholcus phalangioides. The sequence continues at coordinate 19,915,662 of NW_028301601.1, read as the reverse complement.
TAAACAAGTAAAAGATGAACGTTTTTTTTTTGGTTATTTTTTTTTTTGCTAAATTGCCAAAAAGGGAGTGAGAGGGCTAGCTAAGTTAACTCCTAACAGCCCTAGTTCTTCAGGTCCACCTCTGCTTACTATAAAGAGTAGTATAGTCTAGTCATGTAGAAATCATCAACGGAATGTCATCCGCTTAAGAATACGCATTTTTAGAAATACGCATTTTAGAAAGTCTATATACCACTAATTTCTAATGATGCGGAAGCACCTAGGCATGTTAAAATGTAAACAAAACACATGCACATTTTTAGGAGGGTGTAAGGCATGACAAAGTTCCTACGCCTTTCTAGGGGATACGCAAGGCTTGTATGCACTTCCGGGGTGGGGTTACGCAAGGCTTGTATGTCTTTCTAGGAGTACAGAAAGCATGTTTACATTTCTAGGGGTTTTTTTCTACGTAAGCGTAAGGGGTACTAAACAAAACATTTTACAATTTAAGGGGCATTTCTAGGAGGTACGCGCAAGCATTGGATGCATTTCTTGCGGAGTACGCAAGCATTGGATGCATTTCTTGCGGAGTACGCAAGCCTTGTGTGTATTTATTTCTAGAATTACTAAACGCACGTGTCTAGAGCATTTTTGGGATTACTATACACATGTGCCCCGAGCATTTCTAGAATTACTAAACGCACGTGTGTCTTGAACATATCTAAGATTACGAAACACGCGTGTCTTGATCATATCTAGGGCTCTTACACACGTCTAGGATTATTAAACGCACTTGCTTAACTTGACAGGGGTAAGCAAGTACCATTTACGCATTCCCAAGTTACGCACTCAGTACTCATTTCCAGGGGCACTCAACGCACCAATCTCGAGAACTTCTAATGAAACTCAAGTAGGTTCGTCCGAAGTATTTCAGACCCGTGGATTCTAGCCTCAAGCTTTGCATATAAAATTTTTGTTTCAGAACTAATTCGATTTGGTAGTCTGGCCCATGCTAAAATATTGCGAATGCTCGAGCATCCATAGCACACCTCTGTATCGTTCCAATTTTAGTATACGTACTACTGAAGCGAGTACATCCCATAATACACCTGGCTCCTAGTCTAGAAATTACGAATACGCGTAGGAGCCAGGTGTATTATGGGATGTACTCGCTTCAGTAGACTCGTTTCAGTAGTACGTATACTAAAATTGGAACGATACAGAGGTGTGCTATGGATGTTCGAAGAGCTTGCATACCCTAGTAGTATGCAAGCTCTTACTCGTGCCAGGAGTAAGCAAGACACCTATGCATTTCTAGGGAGTATAACGGGCACTCCTGCGCATTTATTGGGATACACAAGTCTTGTATAGGATTGTTGAGTTCATGCGTCTCAAGCATTTCTAGTGATACGCAAAACTCTTGAGCTTGTCTAGGCAGGAATCCTACCCGATTCTGTGAACTACCCGAAGTGTCACGGGTCACTTGAGTGATCTGTTAATGTGCCACGAGTCACTCGAGTGATCTGTTAATGTGCCACGAGTCACTCGAGTGATCTGTTAATGTGCCACGAGTCACTCGAGTGATCTGTTAATGTGCCACGAGTCACTCGAGTAATCCGTAAATGTCGGATTATTTAAGTGATCTATAAATGTGCTGCTGAGGTCATTTTTACAAAATGAGGTTTGAGGTCGCGGGTCACATCAGTTGACTCCAAGGGCCACATTTACCCCGCGGGTCATTGGTCGGATTCGACCCATACCTGGATTAGACCAAAACGCACAACGCCCCATACTAACCATCCCACCGGTAACCCTAATGCATGCAGACATATTCCAACACTCTCGTAACAGATCGTTATCATCATCCCTGAGGCCAAAATCAAACATCGCCAAGCTTTCGTAATATCCGCGCAATAACACAAGCGAAACGCCACCGATAACCGACACGCTAATTGAGATGAGCTTACACCCCTTACGTCACACACACACACATCACATCACATCTTTTGAAACATTACTTTTTTTCCCCACCGCCCACCTCATTAAACATTCAAATTTCGCTGAACAGAAACAAAAGCCGAAATCTTGAAAAAAATTACATCACAACCCATGCATTAACTCTCTCTCTCTCTCTCTCTCTCTCCTGTCATTCATCAAACGCAAAGGGAAACAAAAAAAAACGAAAAGATACTCATAGGTAACATCCGAAATCACTGCTCCAGAAAAAGTAAACAAGTAAAATATAATAAAAATGTGTCCTTTATAAATGACCGAATTGGGACATGAAGGTGTAATTCACTATCTCGGTCTGAAACAAACTGCCCGCGAATGAGAAAATTACCGACCTATTTCGTACTTTTTCTTCTTTTCTGTTAAATGCTTCCAGACCAGTAATTTGCAATTTAAAATCACGTAAAAAAACAAAATCAGTTAGAGCATCGTTTAGACCGCCTTTTTAAATGCTCCACCCTTTCTTCGGATAAAGAACGAAAGAAAAAAAAAAATATATATATCCATTTATGCTTTAAACGTATTACGCAAGCCATACTCAACGGAAGAACCTTAATAATATATTTCTATCGGCTTTTTTGAGAGTGGACACATGTCGTAATTCATTTTACATTCCCTAGTATTGTTTCTTCCCTCCCTTTCGTGATTATACATAAAATACCTCGTATAAGACGTTAAAAAAGGATGCGTCCTATCTGGGGCAGAAGCAAACCGCTGTATAACGCTCTCGATTCTGAGAACGGTCTCGGAAAATATGCCAGAATTGAGACACGTGGATTATATATATATACAATGCTCTTTTTATACACGTGTATTTGCCCTATTTCCGATTTCATTTCCATGGCCATTATTACTTCTTGTTTTTTTTTTCTCCTTCGAGATTATAGATGGACTAGATGGGTTATGCGATGGCCGGTTTATGTGAGGAGCACGTTTTTTTCTCTTGTGGAAACTGGTCGATACTGGGGAGCTACTTAGCCATTATGTTATGCCGATATTGTGCAATGACATTTATAATACTTGGCATTGAATGATAATATCGTTGTTATTGGTTGGGGTAGCTCACGTGATGTCTTCCTTCAATGTATTTTGAGCTTCCTGTTTTGTTTTGTTTTTATTAGATAAGATATTAAGGTGTATATATGCAAGGCCGTATATAGACAATTTCACAAGACTTTTATTATGAAATCTCTTTCGTGGGAGTTATGAGTCTATGCGCTATCTAAACATTAGGACAGTGGTTCTAACCTTTAAGGCTGGTGGTTTGCGACCCCCAATGCTTCAAGTACTTCCTAATTCTGGGCTTTTAGTAACCATAGAAAGGTACTACGGTACTCTTTGATGAGAGCTACAGGCTTTCATACCCGTTAGAGATGCGTAGGAGATTTGTTTCCATCTAGAAATGCGTAAGAAGCATGAGTTGAAGAAAAGCGTAAAAGAAAAAAGCGTAAGAAAAGAATATAAGACAATAAATTAGAAAGCTTTAAGAAGAAAGCGTAAACGCACAAATCTCTGTACTCCAAACGAAACGCGTAATAGGCTCACTTGCCACTTGCAATGTGTAAGGAGCCTTGTTCATTACTATGAATGCGTAGGGGGCTTGTTCATTACTACAGATGCATGGGAGGCGTGTATGCCACTAGAAATGCGGTTGGGGGGGCCTTGTTTATCACTAGAAATGCGGTTGGGGGCCTTGTTTATCACTAGAAATGCTTGGAGGCTGGCTTACCACTAGCAGTGCATGAGAAATGCAAGATATGTACTCCTAAAAATGCGTGAGAAATGTGGGATATGTATTCCTAGAAATGTGCGAGAGACTTGTAATGCATGACTAGCGTGAGTTATGCACTCTTAAACTACACTGCTCAAAACAATTAGAGGAGCACATGGTTTTAACAAAATTACGCAAAGATGTATACCGATAAGTAACATAAAATGAACCATCCATAATTTAAAGTCTAGCAGGAAACGGAAGATGAAAACTTCATATGCAAATCAAAGTTCATGACGTCAAAAACCAGAAAAAGGGAGATAAGGGCAGAAATCGGGATGTTGCAGAAACGTCTGTTTTACTGCCGTAACTGTGAAATTCGATTGCGCAGTATTTTTTTTTGAGACAAGGTGACTTGAGGATGTCTCAACAACGTGATTTACCGGAATCCATGGCATGGCGTGTTATAGGCAGACTGGAATCCGAGCAAACACAACGTAGTGTCGCGGACGCTGTTGGAGTCGCCAGAAGTGTTGTTGCAAGACTGTGGAATCGATTCCAAGAAACAGGAAATGTTAGACGTCGACCAGGGCAAGGTCGGCCACGCGCCACTGCAGCAGCTGATGACCGGTATGTACGGTTAACAGCCCGTCGAAACAGAACTGGGAATGCTACGCAGCTGCAAAGACGGTTGCTCTTGGCAACAGGACGAAGGGTGTCCAGCCAAACAGTACGTAATCGGCTTCATGAGGGAGGGCTCTATGCACGTAGGCCAATGGTCTGCATTCCGTTGACCCCACGCCACCGTGCGGCCCGAAGAAGATGGGCTGCTGAACATCGAGATTGATAGCAACATGATTGGAGCCAAGTGCTGTTTACAGACGAGTCCCGATTCAGTCTGGAGTGTGACACCCGACGTGTTCTGGTATGGAGGGACAGGGGCACTCGAAATAACCCCGCATTCGTTCGTGAAAGGTCACAATACAGACGAGCTGGTTGGATGGTATGGGGTGGAATCAGCATAGGCGGACGTACGGACCTGCATATCATTCGGAATAGCACTTTGACGGCCCGAAGGTATGCAGACGAGATACTGCGACCTCATGTCATCGCTTACGCTGGAGCCATTGGAGATTCCTTTGTTTTCCAGGATGATAATGCCCGACCGCATAGAGCTCGTCTGGTGGAGAACATGCTTGAAGCTGAAACAATACAGCGTATGGAATGGCCAGCGTGCTCTCCTGACCTGAATCCGACAGGTCCAATGAAGGACGACGCATTGCTGCGCGACCAAGGCCGCCTGTTACTGTCCGAGACTTGCAGATTGCACTTCTTGAGGAGTGGAACAGTATTCCCCAAAGTCTGATCAATAACCTCATCGCATCCATGGCAAACAGGTGTGCAGCAGTCTTAGTTGTTCGAGGAGACCACACGCCCTATTAAAACTCATGCATCATGTCTAAACAGTACTTTTTTTATCGTTTAAATGTAACCAAATTGTTGCCCTAAATCATCTTTTCATGCTTTTTCCATATTTTCAAAGAATTAAAGCTTAATTCCAAATTTTTTTACGTCTTTTTTCTGTATTGCGCATTGATACGCGTGTACTATCCATTGTATGCCAACACGTGGCTGTCTCGCACGGTTTTCTTCACTTTTTTGCTTGCTCCCCTAATTGTTTTGAGCAGTGTATGTGTACAAGACGCTTGTGCCTTTAGACATGCTTGAAAGATTTACATGCCCCTAGAAGACACCTCTTGGTGTGTTCCTAGAAATGAGTAAGAGCCGTGCATTTTGTGTAGGCCTACACCTAGAACTGAATAGCAATATCAAAATTGAATAGCAATAGAAATGCATAGAAAGCTTGGATACCCTTAGAAATGCTTGAATATGCGTAGAAATGCGTGGAACGCTTGCTAAAAAGGCGTGAGAAACTTGCGTATCATTTCGCTAGGCATGTTTAGGAATCTTGTCTACCCATAGACATGCGTATGTACGATGTTTGAGATAAAAAAGGAGATGCATAAAAATCACGAGTATCACTTAATATGTATAAAATGCTCAAGTACCTCTGCAAATGCGTAAAAAGCTTCTGTATCCCTGGAAATGCGTGAAAGGTTTGCGCACCTCTCAATATTGATTAGAGGCTTACGTACCTGTCAATATCCATGAGAGACTTACGTACCTTTAAATATACATCTTATGCATAATTAAAGGTACGTAAAAATAAGCGTATCCCCTTAGAAATGTTGAGGAGGCTCGTGTACCGTTAGAAATGAGTGAGAGGCGTGTGATGCGGGCTACTATGAATGCGTAATAGGCGTGCATTGCGCATCTTCAGATACTATGAGAGACATGGTTACTCCTAGGCCTTATTATGACGCGCTGAACTCGTAGATATGCAGAGGAGAATTTCGTGCTGTACTCTCGCGTATGTACTCTTGGAAATGCATGGGAGCAAGTTCTCGAAGGGGTGGCAAATTTGAAGAATGAGTGCCTGAGGAAGTTGATAAAATGGGAACAGGGTAGCATAATCATAAATACATCTCTGCCTAGAGAGGCTGAGGGTCCAGGGCAGTGAGTGGCAAAACGAGTGACCTTAACAGAGTTTACAAGCATGCGAGTGAACAAAAGAGGGATTACCTAGAGAGCGAGAGACCAGGTCAGTGAATCAAAAGCATGATCTAGACTAGAGCATGTGCAAGCATGTGGGTGACAGAATCACCGAAAGAGTGACTAGAGAATATGCAAGCATGTTAATGACTAAAAGAGAAGTAGCTAGAGCTTGTGCGAGAATGTGAATGATAAAAGGAGTAACCTAGAAAGAAAGGTAACAGACCAGGGAGCAACCAAAAGAGTGACCTTGAAAGAAAGGTGGTAGGTCAGTGAGTGACCAAAAGAGTGACGTAGAGAGAGTATGAGCACGATAGTGAACAAAAGAGAGACCTAGAACGTGTGTAAGCATGTGAATGACCAAAAGCGTTACCAGAAAAGCATGTTAGTAACCAAATGAGTGACTTAGAGAGAGAGAGAGAGAGAGAGAGAGGCATGTTTGTAGGAATGGGGGGGGGCGAGTGGGTTATATAGCACGGGGCAGTGAATTAGAAGAACGAGTGGTCAAGAATATTAGTCTAGAATGGAAGTAGGGCAGCAAAATTCGTGTAGCCCACAGGCTACAAAAATCCGTCTCTGATCATGAAATATACCACAGAGCTAGAACCCCCCCCCCCCACCCGTAGGGAAAATGATTCAAACTAATCTTTTTTTTAACTTATTATTCGTAAGCAGGGCCATAGCTAGCCATTTCTGTGCTCTGTGCAATAATTTGAATTTAAGCCCCTTCTGCTTATTTAGGCCCATTCTGGGCCCCCTTCCAAGTGGGTCCTCTGTGGGTGCACCTGTTGCACCTGCGTAGTTACGGCCCTGTTCGTAAGGCTATCACAGGGTCGGATCTTGAATCCAGCGAACTACACGGCCGCAGATCGCGCCAACTGATTATTTGTTATCACCAAAACATTATTACACTTGAAAAATGTCCGAACCGATCCTGGGCTATCAAGACTACTTGGGAAATATTTCTGAAAACAAATAAGAATAAGTTCAAATTTTTCTCACCAGTTGGCATGTTTGATTGTAAATGTTATACAAATTTAAAAAAAAAAAAAGGTTTCGGCCCGGACAAGGGACGACTGACGAGCCAATTAGCGTTTGAAAAAATGCTTTTCGATGAGAGGGTGTACCGCGGATGCTTTAGACAACACAATGAGATATGCCTTTCCCTTCTGAAAGAACCGCTACAACCACACCTTAGGGTATAGTCTCGTAAAATCCATTGGAGGATTTTTTAACGAATGCAGGAACGTGTGTGTACACGTCTGTCAGAAAACGCATCTGCGTCGGGGAAAATTTTCTTGCTCAGAAAGTGCTGCCATCTATTTTTCACATTAAAAGTAAAAACGTAAAATGCTTCGATCTTTGAATTTTTTTTCAGTATTTCGATTATAATTGACAGCTTTCGGGACGAAAGAATATATGATTTCAAAATTTGTGATGCTATCTGTTAAATTGTTGAAAAGGTTGAGAATGCTTTGTTCGATTAACAATAAAATAAGATTTAAGTTAAGAAATTCCAGGATGTAACAATTAATATTATATAGTTACAAACACTATGTTTTGCTATAAATGAATAGCATTTGAAAATATCCGATTAAAATTCGATTAATTGATTAAGTTTTTTGATTAACCAGTTAAAAATTTGAATCGATTCCCAACGCTACTAAATACTGAGTTGGAAGATTTGCTGCTATCCCGAAGGTCTAAGGCTGGGGTCTTCAACCTTTCAAGCACCAGGGGCCACATTGAAAGTTCCCACGCGTGCCACCAACTCGTTGCACTTTGACGTGCAAAGGGGGAGTTCATTTTCCAAGGAGGGGAAACGGGGGAAAAAGGGAAAAGAACTCGCTAAAATAGCGCCGACGGAAAATACCAACCTGCTCCTTTTCCTTGCGACTTTTTTTTACCGAAAGTAGATAAATGGAATCGCCCCTCGTGACTTTTCATGACGTAGCCAGAGGCCAACTGGGTGCACATTACCAGCGCCCCCGTTAAAGAGACCGCCACGTCTTCACCCTGACAAAGCGCTTGTGGCACTGTTTGCAAGCGAGGATCAGGATGAATCCGTGATCTAATGAAGCCCCGAAGAAACTTTCAGGATCTTCAAGAGCGAACTAGACTGGGTGGACTGAAGTGTCTGAGCGGAACGGGGTGCTCCGCCCTTCTGCCATGGAATCCTTGATCGATCAAACTTCTGATTGCGCCTTTTTTTTGCGATATGATTTTACGACACTTTCTATAATCGTTTATTATCGGTGCCACTTTGACTTTCACTTGATTCATTTGATACTTCGATTCACATAATTTTAATTATGATGAACTATATGTAATCTTTGACATATCAATAAATTTTGGTTTTACTGGAGATGCCCGGGTCCTCCCTGAGGGCGGAAGTGTTAACGTTGCTTCTCGCGACAGAGCTTGGGTTTCTCGCGATTTCTCCAGTTTCGTCAATAGCATGCATGCGCTTTGAACAACGAGTTCATTGTACAAAAAAAAAAATTCTTTAAGCTTTTTTAAGTTTGTCATTTTCATGACACTTCAAGACAAATTTTCATGAGAATGAATGGACTCTTCATGCTTCACAAAGAAAGACCATAGAGAATATCACAGAGGTTGGAGAAAACATAGCGGAATCGGTGAGCTTCCGATATTGTACACCCACGCTGAGTTGTCCTCTGCGTATGCCATGAAACGTCCCGATAGGCAATTTCATTCATCTTTCGGTAAAATGTTCACAGGGAAAAGGAGCAGGTTGGTATTTTCCGTTGGCGTCTTTTGCGCTATTTTAGCTAGTTTTTCCTTTCCTTTTTTCCCCCGTTTCCCCTCCTTGGAAAATGAACCCTCCCTTCGCGTGTCAAGGTCAGAGACCAACTCTGTATGGGCATACAATCAGCACCTCCAAGAGATAGAAGATCTCCGCAGTCTGCTTGTGACGTCAGTAAGTAGTCCGTTTTCCCTCTCAGAATATCCAGGGGAAAAAAATTTCCTGCTCGCGCCAGTATCATCGTTGTGAGGAAAAGAAATGATCGGGCTCAGAACTGGCGATTTCTATGCCCCTCCACATCTAATCACTACGCGGTATTTGTGAGCCAATCAGGAAGATTATACGCCAAAATAAGAATCAAAATATAAATCACTTCGTTATAAAGGAGTTCCAAGGCTTTTGCAATGTTCCTATGCAAATTCATCCAGGGGAGTTAATTAGAAATGTGTTCGTTAAAACGAGATTTTAGCTATGACGGTATTCGTTAAAACGGGATCTGACTCTATATGGCTATTAATTCATGGGGTAAAGATGTACTTCTCCAGAGCCACATTTCTGATTTATTTTTCCTCATAGAGATAGTGTGAGATGACTCTTAAATTGTCATCATCCCTATTGTCATATACCAACCATGGCTTGAATGCACAACTGCATTTAATTGACAGAGCGATGATGAAGGAGGTATGAGCTGTTGAAGTCTCATCCACGGCACCCCGGTATACGAATGAAGGCTCAACGCAATACAGTCAAACCTCGTTAAGAGTCACTCTTGGGAGCGCAAAAATATGACTTAGTAAGCGGAGTGACTCGTTAAGCGGAGTAAGCCATAGCTGTGCCAATTCCAATTGGGAGTTCCAAAAAGTGACCCGGTAAGCAGAGTGACGTGTTAACCGGGTGACGCACTAACGAGGTTTGACTGTATATATATATATATATATATATATATACAGGATGGCCGGTAAGTTCTGATGTGGTCTTTATCTCATCAACCGTTCGTCGTAGAGGTATGATTTCAAAGTAAAAAAATGCTCCAAACGCGTTCAAAAATTGCCCTGTACCAGTTTTGAGACTGAAAATACAGTGTGCCACAAAATGAAAAAAAAAATCCAAATTTTTATATGGTACCCCTTCCGTCCTCTAGCTTCCAGTTAGAAAGTTGTTGCCCTGTATATACTGAAGCCAACAAGAATTCCGTGTTTCTAAATGCAATATTGGCTAAGATATTTGAATTAAAAAATTCGGAGAAACGTCATGGAAAGAACAGTGAAAACTAACGGACACAACGCTTTTACCCTCAGTTATCCTGTGCTTTTTTATGCTCCAACTTTTCTCCGATCTGTGTATTCGAATATCTCAGCGAATATTGCACTTGAAAACGTGGAATATTTTTCTGTTGGCCTCAGGAGATACAGGGTAACAACTTTCTAACTGGATGTTAGAGGACGGGGTGACGGATAAAAATGTAGATTTTTTTTATTTTGTGACACACTGCAGCCCTTCGAAATGATTGGTGGTCCGAAACAACTGATTAAACAATCTGGTCCACGACACCAGTAGTGATAAACTCCCTCCCCCCACGCGGTGATACACTGATCGCAGAAAACTCTCCCATGGGAGAATCACCGATCCGCAGTGGATTTCTTATAGTTCTTTTGCAACCCCTTGGTGGTATATCACTCTTTTAAATTCTAATATAATTGAGAAAACTAATTATTATTATTTAGAACAGATTTCGTTCAATTTACCAGTCACGATATCTGTGGACCAGTAGGTTCCCGTATTCACTGGTCCGTGTGACCAGTGACTATTATTTTTCGATTCTAACACTTCACTGTATTCTTCCTTTCAAAATTGGTACAAGGCAATTTTTGAACGAATTTCGAGCATTTTTTTAAACCAAAATCATGCTACCTCTACGATTGGGAAACACACACATACTCCCACGTTAACATTCCAACAGGAACCTTTAACGTATAGGGAGCATGTAGGAAAGAAGTCAAACCTCCCACGGGGGCCCAGAGCACCCCATTAGGCGCAGGAACCCAACGCATCCGCCGCAAAGCCCACCTGAAAAGTACGGTGAGCTGCTTCAGTCATCCACACTTATATACTACACGGATGGATCAAAGTCGGAAAAAGGGACTGGAGCGGCATACGTTAAGACTAAAGGTAAACACGTAATAGCCCGATGGTCGGTCAAACTAAAGGATGATAACTCAGTGTTTCAGGCTGAGCTTTTCGCCATCTACAACGCAGTCTTAGATGCTTCTTTACATCGAAAAGCTGCCCTAATTAGATCTGACAGTCGCTCCAGCATACTGGCGGTCTCTAATATTCAGTCTAGTCATGAAATGGCTAGAACAATAAGAAAGCTTCTCTGCAATCACACCAGAATAAGCCTCTCTTGGGTAAAAGCACGTATAGGCCAATGGGGTAATGAATTGGCGGATACCACGGCGAAGGAAGCTACCGAATGCGAAATCATTACAGGTGATCTGCTGCTTCCCGCATCACACGCCAAAGCAATCCTATGGAAGGATCTAATGAATAAATGGCAACAGAGGTGGGATGACAACGCAGAGCCCGGTCGATCAACTCATAGGATCCTGCGACATGTAATGCCTCGGAACCATAAATGGTCACGTGAGATGATTATGTTCGTAACGGGCCATGGTCCATTTCCGGCTAACCTTCATAGGTTCAAATCAATCCCCAGTGATAAATGCTCATGTTTGGCCATAGGCACGCCTCTTCACTACGCAATTCTATGCCCCAAGACAACGGCTTTCCACTTCAGAGAGCCAGCTGAACATCTGCGAATACCTTGGCTTCAGTGCATCCTGAAGCGGGAAGATTCGAAAAGTAAAATACGTAAACTGGTCCGCTTTCTAGAGCAGCACCCTGAGGATATCAGAACTACAGTCCCGGAGCCAGAACCAGATAGAGAGCCACCTATGCCAGTTAGGAGATCCACTAGACTACGACGTCAACTACACCCAGACAGCGATCTCGTACATCTGTTTAGAGAAGAGGAAGAAGAAGAGGAGTCTGAGTAGTCGAGAATAGTTTGATCCACGCTGGCTTATCGAAAAGATGGATACAGGCAGCAATTACTGAGGACCAAATCAAACTACACGGTGCAGCGATTAGCACAACCCAGCAGTAGATTGACAGCTTTCATTGATGTGATAGTCACTGATCCAATGAAAATCCCTGAAGAGAAGCAGATCAAATTTTATCAAGAACTATTCCCAATTATGACGATTATTATGAGATTTATAACCTGTGATTTACAATTGTGATTTATTTACAGAATCACCATTTTTCGATTACAAATTTTATACTTGTTTACTGGCGAGGTGCGTAATGGCACCTGCCCATGTATGTAATATATGTTTCTCAAGATCAATAAATGGTTAGGTTTCCCCGGAGGCACCCGAGTCCCCAGGGACAATGTGCTTATATCACTGAGTGTGACAGAGCCTGGGTGTCTCTCGGTTCCTATCACTATCCTATCACTATCACCTGAAAAGTACGAGAAGGGAAGAGGTCCCAGATACGACTACCTCTACGATCTGACGGTTGATGCGATAAAGGCCGCGTCAGCGCTTACAGGACACCCTGTATATAATCTTGCAAAATAATCCAATTTAGTCAACGCGGTCTGGAAATCTCAAGCCCCAGCCTAGCAACTTTTACTTCAAGTCGATTAAAAAAAATTAACAAGTATCAGGCTGCTAGAGTCGTGATGTGGATTGAGCAACATTGCATCAAGAGAAAACGATCAGACACCATAAAAAAGTCAAGGTTCAAAATGATATATAAAGGTCACTCATGATATTGCTCATGGGAAAGAAAAGAGACATGAGTAATGGGTGAGGCTCAAAGGGTTAAGTGACAGACACCAAGTGACGATGATGATGATGTTAGTGTTTATTGAGTCGATAATATCCCGGTAAAACGTGCCAAACGATTACCATCTAATGACCACTTCATTCCAAGATTATTACAGCTCGAGAAATACCATTATATATCCCAATGATTTCAAAACCCATCCAATCTTATTTACCATTCTATCCGTCATTGACCTATTGTTATTCGTAATAAATAAATAGATTTAATGTATTTTATGGTCATGTCAATGACATGAATGATTTCGAGGGTAATTCAGTTTTTTTTGTTGGTACTGATAACTACTGAATTGTCGTTGTTGAATGGGATTTATTTTCGGATTCTTAAAAATAGATTATTTCGATTTTTTTCGAATCGGTTATTCATTATTGCCAAAAACATCGAGGAACTGACAATACAGAAATTTGACGGAATTTATTTCCCATATGTCATAATTTGCATGCTCAAGGAAAACTGGTTCAACCAGAAAGAACGGTATTCATGTAAAGAAAATTTCTTTGCAATATACGCTTGCGTATTTCTCGGAGCACCCGTTTTTGACTGACGTTGTATTTGCGGAACGCTTTGTTAAATTTCTTTTTTTTGTCTTCAATTAATTTTTGATTAAATTTTTGTATGAAACTGGCATTTTTGGAAATTAAAAGGTTCAATGAGTGCCATGGGGTAATTTTTAGAATTTCTTTACAAAGAAATTAAATTTTTTATGGCTTTTTTCAAAAATTTTTGGAAATTTTATCCTGATTTTCGGTCTGGAATTTTTTTTTTCTTTCATAACTACGAACAGAAATTAATTTCTTAAAAATAGAAGAAAAAATTTTCTTTTAAATTTTTTTTTGTTGCATGACACATGAGGTTTTGCAATGTCGTAATCATTAATTATTTAAATTAAGTTAATTAATTGATATAAATTAAAAAGTTTATTAATCCCAAACTTGCATTAACTACAATAAAAAAATGCTAAATTTATATCCAATTTTTTGAAACTTCTGAAATACGTTATTTATAAGTAACCACAGTTACTATACATAAAAAAATCGTGCGATTAGGTCATGAATTTGAGGAGCGGTCAAAAATGGCGGAAAAAATTGGAAATACAGGGTTGAGCGAAAAATTCTGGACACATTTTAAAAATTACCCACAATTGATATAAAAAAGTGCAGTATGTGCTAAAATACTTATCAAGGCGCAGATTTTTTTTCTTTTTTAAATCTAAGAAATAGTTAAGATTTTCATTCACAGATGGCGATGTACCTTAAAAAAATCGCATAACAAAATACAACACAAGCAGGTATTATTAATGTTTATGACGATTTGCGTTACATCAGTGGTTCCAAGTTGGGAGTGCCTAAATCGCTAAGGTGGTTGTCCCTACGGCCCAATAGTAAAATTATAAAAAAAAAACAAAGCCAAGTTGAAAAAATATAGATAATATAAATAAATTACATGAAAAGTTTTAATTTAATTAACGTGCGAAAGCACCGCTTCAACGTTGGTAGACTGCAGTAGTAATAATATTATGATTTGACAAAAATTTTACTTGTGGCGACATCTCGCGATAGAAGTATGAAATGTCGTTTTAGTTATTATGCAGTACATTAGATAATATTACTATCTCGCATCATATTTACTTGTACTGGATATAATGCCCTTCATTGTCCGAGAACATTCTCGCTGTAGTTTTTGCTGCTATAAATAGGGGAAGGTGCGGGTTCATGGCATACATCAGTATCTGCGGAGGTCCACGACTATAAAAGTTGGGGTCTAATGGCAGACCTCGATATTATTTCCGGGGAAGGGGGATCCACGACTAAAATTATTTGGGAGAGAACCGTTGCGTTACATAAAACTACTACCGTATATTTTATTGTGAGCGCCCTTTGCAGCTCGCGCTACATCTGAGCGAGTGAAATGGGTGCTCATGTTGAAATGTGGCATTAATAGGTAACTCAAAAATCGCGTCAAAAAACAATAATTATTCACTGTTTGTGTTGCAATCTATGTCATACGCCGAGTTTTTCCGTGATGCATTGTTACCCGTGAGTCAAAGTTTGAAGAAATTTTATAAATTTATCAAAAATAAATATATAGGCAGGTAATAAGTACAGCATATAAGTACAGGTTGATTATACTTAAAGTTCCCGTACTCTGAGTAGTTTTTCTTAAAAACTGCTTATCCGAATAGAACCAAATTTTTATGATATCTTAATGAGGTCATGGGAGAGAGATTTATGAACTAAAAGAAATAGTTCAATTTTCGACCACCAGGTGAAAAGTGGTGCTTTTTGATTGCATTTTACATTTTCCGATAGCCCATATAGCTTGTACCAAGTTTCAATGGAATACGTCTACCACATAGGTCTAAGTAGTTTCAGTATACTGACACTACTTCGACATATGTAGCGCCCGTTCTGGATGAATATATAGTATATGTATAGTATTCCATTGTAACACTTCATGTATATATACGCTATATGGTCTACAAGAAAAGAGAAAATTCAAGAGATAAAAATGCAACTTTTTCACCTTTAGATTCTCTCCCATAGATTTCTCTCCCATGCTCTCATTAAGATATCCTAAAAATTTGACTGTATTCGGATAAGCAGTTTCTGAGAAAAACTACTCAGAGGTACGGGAACTTTAATTATAATCACACTGTATTTTAGTGCAAATCGTACCTTTTCATGTCAATCGGTCGATTTTTTTGTTAATTTATGAAATGCATCCAAGGCTTTCCACTCACCCTGTATTAACGAGCTAAAAGCGTTTTAGGTCGATTTTATACGATAGCGTGACGTTTACAAGGAGAGGGACTAACAAGAGGGTTTTCAACCCATGGGCTGGATCGGAAGAGCTTCTTGAGCTGGGTCGTACAAATACACATACAATCCATTTATAAAATGCATTTGTTGGTCACCCGGGGAAAGCGCGCATTTTGACGCTCCCTCGTAATGTAATGTTGAAGGAGAGGTTTCAGAATGAAATTCGCGCCCCCTCGGGTCCAGCGCCCGGAGCACGAGACCCGCCTGCTCCCCCCCAGTTGCGGCCCTGTGGACAAAAACCCAGAGTTATTTGGGGGGAGGGCAGTCTTTTTTGAGCTATGATTTTATACATTTTTACTAAAAATTCAGCATGAAAAACAAACTTATTACAAAATGCACAGGAATTCTGAAAAATACTTATAAAAAAACACGAGTTCGGTGAACCAAAAGGGTTCTTAACCTTTTGTGGTCCACGAACACGAACCCCCCCCCTTCCTAAATAAAATAAAGGCCAAGGACTGACACTCCTTTACAAAATAATATTCAATTTATAGCAATGTTAAAAATCATAAGTTAATTATTTTCTCATTCAAGTTAACAAAATCACTAAAATGTCTCTAGGGACCCCTGGTTCAGAACCCTTTCACCACAAAACAAAAATTAACAAAGACTCATAATTGATAATAATTTGAAATTAATGAAAGAAATGCATAATTCCGTAATTAATGCAAGTATTCCAGAATTAATGAGCGGAATTATTGAAAGTTATAGAAAGCAATAACTTGAGCTTAATGAGAGAAATAATATAAAACTAATGAGAGGAATAACCTGAAATTAATGAAAGCAATAACCTGAAATTAATGAAAGCAATAACCTGAAATTAACGAAAGCAATAATATAAAACTAATGAAAGCAATAATATAAAACTAATGAGCGAAATAATAATAAATTAATGAGCGAAATAATAATAAATTAATGAGCGAAATCATAATAAATTAATGAGCACAATAACATAAAATCAATGAGATATATTATTGGAAATTATCGCGAGAAATTAATGAAAATTGATAAGACCAATATGAATTGTTCAAGCTTAAAACTAATCAGAGAAATAATGCAAAATTAGTAAGAGTAGCAATGTAAAATATTTTTTTTTGCAATTTTAGAAGGATTTCTTTCAGAAATTTTGAATTTTTATTCATTTCTAGATTATTTTTTCATCAATTCTTGATTTTAATTCATTTCTAAATTATTTCTATTAGCAATTCTACGTTTTCATTCATTTCTAAAATACTTCTTCCATTAATTCTGAATTGTCAACGATTTTGAGGATATTTCTTTTATTCATTCTAAATTTTGATCCATTTCTAAATTATGTGTTTCATTACAATTCTTGATTTCCTCAATTCTCAGTTTTCTACAATTCTCAAATTATTTTTTTCAAAATTTCTCAAATACATTTTTTCAATAATTCTGAAATTATTTTTTGTTCATTAATTCTGAAATTATTTTTTGTTCATTAATTCTGAAATTATTTTTTGTTCATTAATTCTGAAATTGTTTCTTCCATTAATTCTGAAATTATTTCTTCCATTAATTCTGAAATTATTTCTTTCATTGATTCTGTGAACTTTCATTCATTTCTAAATTATTTCTTTATTGATTCTGAATATTGACTCTTCCCCAATTCTGAATTTTCAGAAATTCTGAATTTTCACGATTCTGAAAAATAATCTTTCAATAATTCTATCTATGGTATCGAAAGAGATATATCCAGAAACGTACAACGAAAAATGCATCGATATATCATTAATTAAAATGTTTACTTTTTCAGTTTTTACGACAATCCCTGAATCTCTTTTGAGACATTTATTTTAGCACGTAAAAATGGCAATCTACAATTTAATCACCGATATTTGGAGAATTTTCTTTCAAATTAAACATGATAAATCTCTTTCGATACATTGAAAGAGGCAGTAGAACTCTAAATAACGGACACATATGGGGCAAAAAATTTTGTCCGCTAATAGAAGGTACGATATACGACGCTTGGCTACGGTCGCCACTGATCCCTATACATTATTAATGTTAAAATGTATCTGTGTAAAAGTGATACAGCGGTGGTTATGCGTAATCTCCCAATCGTCTCTGTATAATGAAAATTTGATTGAACTTCACTACATTTATTACTTTCACCGGCGATTATGCATACTTCTGAAATAGAGTTGGAAAGTCTGTTGAATATGGAAAAATTTATAACCTTTCTTCTCTTCATAATTAAACCAATTAATTATTTGTATCCGTATATAATACGTGCACTTCACATATTTTGTAATAAAAATTAAAATAAGCGTGAAGATAAAACATAACGTTATCAATCCTGTAATATTGGCTTTCTTCACACGCATCAACAAAGAAAATCAACACAATACCATTCAAATTCACCATCCTGGAACATAGTTATGTTCAGTTAATTAATTAATTAATCGGCTATTTATCATATTTGCCAACACGAGCTTGGGATTAAACACAATCTTAGTTGAATATGATAAATTCTCGGTTTATGGCCAAAAGTTAATAAATTAGAGTTTGTGTGTGTGTGTGTGCGTAATTTTACTGTCCGTTAACGGGGAGTAAAATACATACATTAAAGCCCTATTCCACCGGACCGGCGATCAGAGAAGTGCCCGTTAACAGGGACTGTCGGTTAGGGATGTTTCACTGTAGCACTACACACACAATTTTGATTCGGAGTCTTAAAGAAATTTTAATGTATTTTAAAATTTTCCCAATTATTTTTCCACGGGAACGATACTATCTCACAGCTAAATTTTTTTTTTCTTCTTTTCTTCGATGATCATTTTTGATATTCCACTGTAATTCATTTTTTGATACTCCTTCTAAAATTTAGAGCTCAGAAACCAATCAGCGTAATTCAATTTTTCTAAAAATGACACATTCGCATTGCAGAAATCTCTTCATTGTTAAAATTTTCAGTTGCAAAATTCTCAAGTCACTGTATTTGAAAATGATTTATCTCATTGAACATGAAGATACTCTTATTTAATTCATGGAGATTCAAGGATAAAAATCATTTTATCTCTTTTTCAATGTTCATTGACTTACATTGATTATCGTCTAAGCCCTCCATATATGGTACTATAACATTTTGATATTCTTATAATCAATCAGAGATTTATTATTATTATTATTTTCAAGCACACTTCGTGGAGCATAATATTCTATAATATGAATTTAATAGAAAGTCGATTATTTCGAATATAATAGTGGATTTACATGTTTGACTTTTTTAATGCATAAAAATTCTTTGAAGTGAAAACAATTCACTAAACATCATTATATTCAGTTAAAAATAAATTCGAGTTATTCAAAAATAAGTCCCATTCCGGCAAAATCCATCAAATCAAGTGTCATCTAAAAGTTTTAAATTTATTTTCGTTAGATTGGAAGCTACTTTTCTTGAAAATATTATTCAATAATTATTTTTCTTTTTCGCTCTAAATCAATTATTTCCACCGTAAAAGAATAAAACAAGTAATTTATAAAATATTCCTTCGCATGAATAATTTCCAATATATTCACAAATAAAAAAAAATTATAACATTTTTTATGATATAATTATGATACATCGATTTTGAATAATTTATGAAGAAATATTATGTCGCAATTTCAATAAAAAAAAATGAATGTTTCAATTTCGGTTGGGGATTGGATTTTGTGAAGTCGGAAATGGCTATTTCATCTTCTGAAGGTATCAAAAGGAAAATCTCCTAACCTCGGGGTTGGGGAAGATTAATAAAGATTGTTATGGATTGTTATCAATAAAATCTATAACAAATAAATTATTATTTTTAGTACTGATACTAAATTCTTATTTTCAGTACGGATAAAATTACTATTATCAGTACTGATATAAAATTGCTATTATCAGTACTGATATAAAATTACTATTTTCAGTACTGATATAAAATAATTATTTTCAGTACTGATATCAAATTACTATTTTCAGTACAGATAAAATTATTTTCAGACGGATATAAAATTGTTACTTTCAGTACTGATATAAAATTACTATTTACAGTACTGATATAAAATTACTATTTTCAGTACTGATATCAAATTACTATTTTCAGTACTGATATAAAATAATTATTTGCAGTACTGATGCCAAATTATTATTTTCAGTACTGATAACTAAATTATTATTTTCAGTACTGATACTAAATTATTATTTTCAGTACGGATAAAATTATTTTCAGACGGATATAAAATTACTGTTTTCAGTACTGATATAAAATTACTATTTTCAGTACTGATATAAAATTACTATTTTCAGTACTGATATAAAATTACTATTTTCAGTACTGATATAAAATAATTATTTGCAGTACTGATGCCAAATTATTATTTTCAGTACTGATATAAAATAATTATTTGCAGTACTGATGCCAAATTATTATTTTCAGTACTGATAACTAAATTATTATTTTAAGTACTGATACTAAATTATTATTTTCAGTACGGATAAAATTATTTTCAGACGGATATAAAATTGTTACTTTCAGTACTGATATAAAATTACTATTTTCAGTACTGATATAAAATTACTATTTTCAGTACTGATATAAAATTATTATTTTCAGTAGTTTATACTGATATAAAATTATTATTTTCAGTAGTTTATACTGATATAAAATTATTATTTTCAGTAGTTTATACTGATATAAAATTATTATTTTCAGTAGTTTATACTGATATAAAATTATTATTTTCAGTAGTTTATACTGATATAAAATTATTATTTTCAGTGCTGATATGAAATTATTATTTTCAGTTTCAGTACGGATATTGAATTATTATTTTCCAATACTATGTGTGATTCTGAATTACTGTTTTCACACATTACTGATAGCACATCATCATTTTTCACAGCACTGGTAATACATTAATATTTTTCTCACAATACTGATATTGAATTATTATTTTCCAATACTATGTAGCGATTCATACAGTATTGATAATATATTATTATTTTTCACAATACTGATATTGAATTATTGTTTTCCAGTACTGATATTAAATTATTTCAGCACCAATTTTAAATTATTATTTTATATAAGTTCGGATATTGAATTATTATTGCGATGCGGATGCTAAATTATTTTTTCCAAAAAATATCTCATTAAATAATTATTTTCCCCTTTCTTTTCCGGATCCAATCATTTCAGTCATAAAAAGCACCAACCAAATAATTTATAAAATATTCCATCGCATAACAATCTCCAATAATCACAAATAAAAAAAAAACGATCACATTTTTTTTTACTATATAATCATGATACATCAGTTCTGAATAATTTATGAATAAATATTGTTATGTGTGTGTTTCAATATTATTATTGAAAAAAAAAATAAAATGAATGATTCAATTTCATTCCGAGATTGGATTTCGTGCCCAAGTCGGAAATGGCTGTTTCACCCCCTGAAGCTATAAAAAGGAGAATCGTAACCCGAGGGGGGTTGGGGAGGATTAATAAAGATTGTTATGGATTGTTATCAATAAAAATAAAATGATAATAATATAGATGATTGGCCTGAAGATGAAAAAAATAGAGAGGAACGGCCGGAACTTACCTTTAGAAGCATGTTGATTGGAATGGGTGGGTTTTGATACGAGTTCAGCGTTTTTATACGAGACAACAAACGTTGCCCTAAATGTTTGTTTGAAGTGGGCCGAAGAAAACGTTCAAACGTTTTTTCTCTCTCTCTCTCTCTCTCGTTCCTCTTTATTATTATTATTATTATTTTCATGAAAGATCGTCGCAATAAAAACGTCTTCGTCGTTCGTTGTACGAAAGAGAAATGATTCCATTGTCTTCTTTCTTTTCTTTTTTTTTTTCGTGTTGAAGATGCTCCTAAAGAGCGACTGGTTAAGTGACATAGTTTGGGGTGGATGATGAGGAAAAAGGAAATTTCAAGTTCATAGTTACGTTTTTAAATAACGTAATAGAATGCCGATTCCAGGTTAACCTCTGGCCGCGGAAATAGTCGGGAAAATGCCTCTCCCACTGCGGAAGCGTGAAAAAAAATTCCTCCTTTTTTTCAGTTTTCTTATGTGAAAGAGGGCTGGCGATCGAATTCGGACGTTGCAAATTCAAACGGGAAAAAATAGGGGTGATGCAAACGCAATAGTCTGGGTTCGAACCCGAAACCATTGGTAATTTTCGTCGCGCTATAATGGTTTTCTGCACGCAACTGCTAATTACACCGGGACCTACAATTTAGCCCCGATTCCGAACGACAGCGCGATAGACATTTTGCCTTCTTTTATACCAAGGTTGGTGCGCTAACCCCTCGTTGTGGAACTTCCTGCGGTACCAATCTTCTGTACCCAAAATTACTTACACGCTAATTATTGCAGCCAGACACTTTGCCACTACTCAATTGCATGAACAGCCTCCCACACAGTCAAGCAAAACTTTCAGAGGATAGTATGCCATCTACAAGTCGTTTAGAGAATTTCAACTTGAAAAAATCCTATCTAATCGTCACAGGATGATTGATCTAACTACTACGCTTATCATCTGTGGATGTTCGGAGCACACTAAGAGACATGTGATCTACAAGAATATTCATTTCTGAATACTTCTTTGGCAAATATGACAATAATAATCCTAAATCCTAAATATGTCATTATGGCCTGTGGGTTCCGACTGAAATTGGCAAACAGTGCATACCCCTGAGTCATGTCTTAGCCATCCTGGACTCGATTTTCGCCATGGTTGTATATGTTTTATTTTTAAACTACTTAGAGTTTAATATTACCCATATTGGGTTATTAATATAGGTGGAAAAGAAAGCTTAAGCAAATTAATTAATTAGCATCAAATTAATGGAAATATGCAAACCGTAGTCCTGTAAAATGCACGGTGTACGGTTTGCAGCTCATATATTTGAATTTTCTCATGTTACTGACGCTTACATAAATTTTTAATTGTGATGTTGACCTTGGTGGAATAAAATGTCGCAATGTATGATATATGTATCATGTTAAAGATGCTCCCAAAGAGTGACTCGTAAAGTGACATAGTTTGTGGTGGGTAAAAAAAATTTCGCGTTTATAGTTACGTTTCGATTACAAAATAGCAACATAACAGCATGTCAATTCCCGGTTAAAGACAAGTATGATCTATAAGAATTTTGGTATGCTTCTTCCGCAAAGTGTGATTGATATAAATCAGTGCTTCTCAACCGTCGGGCCCTCGCATCTGTCAAGCTGAGTCGTGAGTGATTCATCTTTTAATTCTTACCCATTTATTTTCCATTAGTCGTATTTTTTACCGGGTCTTAAACGCGAAAAAAAAAATACTCAACCGGGCCGCGGGCTTCAAGTGGTTGAGTACCACTGTTATAAATCACATGATATTAAACCTCTACGGTTCACTCCCGTAAAAATGTAATGAAAAAAAAAATTCTGCAAAAACAAATGTACAGGGTGTCCGATACTAATCAATAATCAATCATGTGTTACTGTACCTCCCCTAGATGCATACAGCAGTGGGTGTTGAATAGATTCGTAAATAGTTTAAAAATTCATAAAAACAATCTCTAATACCGTTTCTCAACCTACGTCCGGTGCGCGAGGATGGCGCAGGTGGTCCGCAGGCAGACTTGATAGCTGAATTGAATGATCAGAATTGATAGTTCTGATTGAATGAAACAATAGTAAATTGCTGTATATATAGGGTGTCCTGCGAGTTTTTACGGCCTTTATTTAATCAACCGCCCGACGTAGAGAAATTATTCCGGTTT
Source organism: Pholcus phalangioides (assembly GCF_987345545.1). Taxonomy (NCBI): domain Eukaryota; kingdom Metazoa; phylum Arthropoda; class Arachnida; order Araneae; family Pholcidae; genus Pholcus; species Pholcus phalangioides. The sequence continues at coordinate 19,892,078 of NW_028301601.1, read as the reverse complement.
AAAAAATGATCAAAAAGCGTTCAAAAAGTAACCCTGTACCGGTTTTGAGAGCGAAAATACAGTGTGTAACAAAATTTTTAAAAAAAAATCGAAATTTTTATACCTCTAACTCCCAATTAGAAAGTTTTTACCCTTTATCCCCTGAGGCCAACAGAAAAATTCCATGTTTCTAAGTGCAATATTTGCGGATATATTTTTGAATTCAAAAATCGGAGAAAAGTTGGGAAAGAGCAGCATAAATGAGGGAAAAGGAGTCGGTTCGTTTTTCGGTTCTTTCATAACTTTTCTCAGACTTTTTGAATTCAAATATCTTAAGAATATTGCGCTCAGAAACATGGAATTTTTTCTGTTGACCTCAGGAGAGACCTGGCAACAACTTTTTGATTGGAAGTTAGTGGATGGGGGACCGTATAGTCGTATAGAAAATTAGATTCTTAATTTTGTTACACACTGTATTTTCACTCTCGAAACTGGTACATGATAATTTTTGAATGACTTTTGAGCATTTTTTAAATTGGAATCATACCTCTAGGACGGAAAGTTTATGAGATAAAGGCCGCATTAGCACGTACAGGACGCTCTATATAATTTATGTTACACTCATTGCCATAAAATTTGCGCACCCAGAAGAAGTCGTCAAAATGAAACGAAATTTTACTTATGTAAGTACTACGTTGATATAAGTAAGTGATTAGAAAATCCAAGAAAAGGGATCATTTATTGCAGAAAAAAGTACAGATGAACAGAAGTTTTAGTACTCTGTTGGACCCCCTTTAGCGCGAATGCACGATGCGATACGAGCGGGCATTGAGGCATACAAGTTCCGCATGATGTCCTGAGACATCTCGTTCCACAGTTGCTGTAAATGCGCCTCTAGTTTGACCAACCTCGTAGGGTGTCCAACTTGCCGTCCCAAATGATCCCAGATATGCTCGATTGGTGACAAATCTGGAGATAGAGCAGGCCAGGGAAGGGTGGTAATGTGGCGGAGGCAGTCTTGTGACATCCTTGCTGTGTGTGGCCTAGCATTGTCTTGTTGAAAAATGGCTCCTGGGAGCCCTGCCATGAGTGGCAACACATGTGGCTGAAGGATGTTATGGACGTACCGCTGGGCTGTCATTGTGCCATGGATCAATATTAGGGGTGACCGTGTATCGTAAGCAATGGCACCCCATACCATGACACCAGCTGTGGGAGCGGTGTGTCGCTGTAAAGCGAAGGCAGGATTGAAGCGTTCACCACGGGGCCTCCACACACGAACACGATTGTCATCACTGCTCAAGTTGAATCTCGATTCGTCGCTGAAGACGACCTGGTTCCATTCCGTTGCAGTCCAATCCCGTCGTGCTCGACACCACTCCAAACGGAGGCGTTGGGGGGGGGGCGGTGGGTGTCATTGGCAGCACACGTAATGGGCGCCGCGATACCAGATGTCCTTCAGCCAGGCGCCTTGCGATGGTTCGGGAAGACACAGGGGCCCGTAGTGAAGCTGCTGCCTGTGTCTGGATAGCGGCCAATGAGGCAGTTGGCTCTACGCGTGCGTTTCGGATGATGTGACGGTCTTCTCGACGACTGGTCTGTCGAGGGCGTCCTGGACCTGGTCGCTGTGTAAATGACGTCTCTTCTGTCCACTGGTCCCAACTCCTCCTCACAGTAAAATCAGAACGGCCTAGTTGACGAGCTACTCGCCGAGCTGACCACCCAGCTTTCATCATCCCGATGATTCTTCCCCTATCGAACTCTGACAACTGCTCATATGGTCTTCGACGGCGGCGTAACGGCATGTCTACCACAGCATTTCCTTTGCAAACGATTAAATACACTCCAGCAAGCTCTGCTTACCTGCTTTATACTCCAAGGAGAACGAAGTTCAACGCCCTCTAGTGGCATTACGCAATGCGCAATCACGCTGCATTTCTAATCATTTGCATATCTGCCCGACATGTACCTTCAGGCCAACTTTCGTTTCGATTCCACAATTATTTTTCGGTGCGCAAATTTTTATGGCAATGAGTGTATATATAACTTATGGGTTCCTAATTAAAATTAGACCTCTATACTTATTGCAACAATATCTTATTGAGAAATTATTTTGGAAACTTATCCTCAATAACTAAATTGCAGCTAAAAAATGCAGTTTTTAAAAAATTTGATAATTATTGCTAAAGCACGGGGTAATGAAGAGCTGATACAAATGGCTAAACAAACAAAATTGTCTTTCAATTGAAAAACTTCATCGTGACGAAGTGACCATATTTTATTGAAAGATGCATACAATAGAAGAATAAATACAAGAAGGAAAAAAAAACGGGACATCGCCAATTGTCACCGAAGACGTTGTCATAACTTGGCAAAATCACCAGTTGCTAAAACTGCTGGAAAATTGCCGATGGGTAAGAAATGAAGGAGTTTCTGGAATTTAAATGCTGCAAAAAATGTGTTGAGCAATACAAATACGTGTGACGAATATTTATAATATATAGCAATAATTATATGTATTATCATTAACATAATTTATGAAAATTATCTCCATTCGCGATTTTATTAAAGATTAAAAATTCAGATAAGCTTCATTGGAAAAACGGGACAACGGTGTAGAGAAGGTCGAAACAGCCAAAAGTATCTGAAACCACATACGTATCTTGTAAAATACTGGACATATGCGATCACTCATGCTGCAAATTATTAGTGGTCCGTCGTATGGTTTGAGAAATATTACTGGCCCTTTTGGGTAGAGAATGATTGAGAAACGTTGCTCTATATAGATTAATAAAAAGTATTGTACTTATAAAGTCGTATTTTGTACTGAAAATTTTTTTTCAGAAAATAAATTGTTGGAATAGGTTCTTTTTTACTATGTATTTGTCATGTATATTCAAATATACGGGGTGATTATAAAAAAACTATCCCGACATATGGGCCCCTAACTATCATACCATTCACAGAAACTGAATGAAATTTTGGCATAAGGTATATTGAGGTATGCGCTCAAGAATGATATGGAAAACAACAGTGTCACTCTAACAATTACTGTTACAGTGAGAAAATTTCGAAAATATCAAATGGCAACACCAAGTTTCTTGTATTGGAATGCGATCTCCATACTGAAAAACACTAAATAGCGTTGGAATGGCACCTGTAGCACGAAAATCCCCGGAGCTAGGCAAGGAAAAAGGACTTTGCCGTGCACCAGAGCATTAATGTTCGTTTCATTCGTCTCACCGTTTCTTCGGCTGAGATCCCACAAGGCCTGATTAGTCCTCCACAAGGTCATGTGGAAAATTTGTGAAACACAATAAAATGCTTTATTTTATGCTGCTTCTCTGTCCTTATTGGTTGTCCTCACTTTTAGCCTATCTACCACCGGTGATTTTCATGCTACAGTTGCCGTTCGAACGCTATTTAGGGTTTTTCACAATGGAAATCACATTCCAATACAAAAAACTTGGTGTTGCCACTTGATATTTTCGAAATTTTCTCACTGTAACCGTAACTGTTAGAGTGACACTGTTGTTTTCCATATCATTCTTGAGCGCATACATCAAAATACCTTATGCCAAAATTTCATTCAGTTTCTGTGAATGGTATGATAGTTAGGAGCCCATATGTCGGGATAGTTTTTTTATAATCACCCTGTATATTCAAATATATACGCAGCAACACAGCACTTCGGCCAAGTCAGCTTTGGAACCGAAGGTGTTGTAGGTGCTCATATGTTTCGACACTGTGTTAAGCACTCTAAGAGGTTTTTCGTAAATAAAAGTATAATCAGCACCTACAGGTCTGAAAAACTTCCGACGACACTGGATTAGGTGCTGTTTTATGCCAGCGGTGTCTAAATTTTTTTTTTTTTTTTTTGGCATTAGGAAATTATCAAGGAATTGAGTGATCTAGGACAGGGGCGTGTAAATTATTTCGCGTTTATCACCGGAGGAATAGTGAATCTTCCAGGCCGCTTACAACTAATTTACTCTCCAAGTCAGGGATGTGTACACATCCCTACGCTTCTCGAATCAGCATTCGCCATTCCCCCACCCCCGAAGCTTTGTGTTCACTGAGGTACTTATTTAAAAAAAAAGTTATTATTATTTGTTTTTCTACAAAAGTATTATCACGAGAATTACGGCATTTTCCGAAAAAAAGTGTGTCTCACATTTTGGCGTTTAGGAATCACCGGGATTGGGGGGGGGGGTGCCCAAAGTGATACTCTGGACCACGAGTGTGTAAAAGTTTTCGGAGTTTAGAAATTATTAGGAGATACATTTGTTTTTTAGCCCAGGGATATTTGGCGTTTGTAAATCACCGGCGGGGGGGGGGGGGGAATAAAGTGATCTTCCTCGTAAGCACATCCCTCTGAGGAATTTCTAACAAATTGGTTCATGTCAGAATATTCCGTGTATGTGTTGCAAACCTAACGTGAAGATTTTTTCTGTGGAATGCATGTTATGCAAGTGCTGTCATCTGGCTTCTGATTTCGGAAGCAAATACCTCGGCCTTTTCATTTTATTTTTGTTATCTATTTATTTTTCCTGTTTCAGTATACGTGAATTTCAAATGTTATATGCCTGATTGCTCCCTGCGAAGAGACTTTTTGAATTGGAGATCGTCTTGCATTTTCGCCTTGAAGATGGAAATAACCAACTTCAGCCGATCACCACCATACCGTCAGTGGGATTCGAACCCGGGTTCTCGTAATACAAGTCCATTACAATACTCGCACAACCACATAACGAGGGGAGGGCGGCTGCAAAAACAAGTTAGCCCATCTTGAAAAAAAAGAAAGAAAGAAACATTTACTCTTCTCTGACTTTAGTTATGATAGAAAAACATATTGAACTCAAAGCTTCCATGCGTCCAAATGACTAAGATCTTTCTCAATAGTGCTGGCGTGCCATCCATGGTTCCCCTACAGAAGCATAGCAATTGCGCACCCCCCCCCCTCCCCTAGGAATAAAGTACTAACTATCAAGAAAGCAAAAAAGGGATTTTTTTTCCCTTCTTGATCTTGCCGTTTGAGCTTCATTTTGAAACTTTTCATAAATCTGCAAAGAAAATATGATCACTTGTTTGAAAATTTCTAATATATGACTGATTCCTCAAAAATGTCCAAAATATGGCTGGTCATAAAAAATAAATATGACGTCATAAAAATCCAAGCCCTAACGCGACACCCGGAGGTAAGATATTCCATTTATTAACAACGTTATTAGAGGAAAAACTCCCAGAGACATCGCAGAATACAACGGTTTCCCTTACTAAATGATACTACTGCTAAACCACACGTTTGTGTGCACGTCGTCCATATTCCTCTGCGGAACTTTTACTGAATTGCTACTGGAAATGTGTTGGAATGCATGCACGTGTTATAAACCTAACGTGTGAAGTTTGTTTCCGAGAAGTTTTTTATGTCTAGTGTTGTGCCTTCTGCATCAATTTCTTCTAACTATGAATGAAGTGTGTCGTTGGGTAGCCCTGTTGCTCTCTGTGGCGAAACTTTTTGACTGGGAGATCGGCCTGCATTTTCGCATCGAAGTTGGGAACTACAAAAAATCAACTTCAACCGACCGCCATTCTCTCGACGGTGCGGGGTTCGAACCCGAGTTCTCGTGATGCAAGTCAAGCTTTTGGGTGATAGTAGGATCGATTTGGCTGTCTTTGTCCTTGTGTAAGGAAGAGAAACGCCAAGAAGAGCGCACTGGAACGTGAGGACTGGTACGGACTTGTATTAATTAACTGCAATGTACACATTTCAGTTCCACTTGCGCATGCGTGTCTTGTACAGTCACGAATAATGAAAATTCGATCAATCTTCAAGTTTCTTGTACAATCAAAAAATGCTTGGGCAAGATTTCCCTACAGACGCTCAATCGTACGTGTGCAAAAAAAGATTCAACATGGGTGGTTTTTAGGCTTCCAGTATATCCACGTTGAGCGCCGAAAGAGTGCTTAAGTCTCCCACGCATTTTCTAGGGAGCAAGGAAGCCTGTTACATAACTCTCGGGGTTACTCATGGCACTTATGTATTTCTAGGAGTACCCATGCCTCCTACGCCTTTCTAGGAATCGATAAATCACCTTTTTTTTTTTTAGGGAACCGCAAGACTTGTACACATTTGCAGGTGAACGCAACTTATGTAAAAAATATACCAAATATATGGAGCTTGGACGATGATTCAGTCGATTTTGGCTACCTTTGTCCTTGTGTACAGACGCCAACAAAGAATATCAACACCAAGAAGAGCTCACTGAAATGTGAGAACTGCTTGTACAAACTTATATAAACTAACTGCACATGGTACACACCTTCAGTTTCCCTCGCGCATGCGTGACTTGTACAATCATATATAATCAAGATTTGTTCAACATTGTACAATCGATTTTTTTTGGCATGATTTCCCTACAGACGCTAAATCATGCTTGTGCTAAAAGATTGAACATGGATGATTGTTAGGCTCTTAGTGTAGCTGCCTTGAGTGCTGAAAGAGTAATCACGCCTCTTACACATTTCTGGTGTCGTGTCAGCTTCCTACGCATTTCTAGGGACACGTCCGCCTCCTAGGGAATCAAGCAAGCCTGTTGCATATGTCAAGGGGCTTACTCACACCACTTATACATTTCTAGGGGTACTAATGATAAAAATATGATAAATATATGGGAGGCTTGGGAGATAATGTACACGATTTAGCTGCCTTTGTCCTTGTGTGAGAAAGAAAAACGTCAAAAACGAGTATTAAAACAAAAAGAGGTCACTGAAACGTGTGGACTGGTACGGGTTTGCACAAACTACCTGCATGACTACTACCTTGCACACTATTACCTACACAACATCTGTTTTTTTATTTCACTCGAGCATGCTTGGCTTGTACAGTCACGTGTAATCGAAATTCGTTCAATTTTCACGTCACTTGTACAATCAAAATGCGCAATATTCTCATACAGATGTCCCATCAAGCTGGCACAGAAATATTCAACATTGCATGGATGCTTGTTAGGCTTCCAGTGTAGCCGCGTTGAGTGTCGAAAGAGTACTCGAGCCTCCTACGCATTTCTGGCGACATGTCAGCTTTCTATACATTTTTAGGGACGCATCAGCCGCATTTCTAGGGACACGCCAGCCTTCTACGCATTTCTGGGAGCACACACAAACAAGCTTGGTACATATCTCAAGGGGGTTACTCACACCACTTATGCATTTCTATGGCGTTATTCTCGTGGCTCCTACGCATTTCTAGGAACAGTTAAACGTCCTACATTTTTTAGGGCGCCACAGGACGTGTGCGCATTTTTTAGGCGAACGCAAATTATGTAAAAAAATGCGGAGCGTGGGTGAGAGAGAGAGATGATGCACCTCGATTTGGTTATTTTTATCCATGTGTACGGGAGAAAAAAGACCAACAAATGATACTAACACCAAGAAGAGATCTCTGAAACGTGATGGGGACTGGCACGGACTTGTACAAACTTGTGCAAACTAACTGCATGGTGCACATCTTCAGTTTCACTCGCGCACGCGTGGCTTGTACAATCATGCATAATCAAAATTCGTTCAATCTTCAATCCTCTTGAACAATCAAAATGCTCGGGCAAGATTTCCCTACGGACGCTCAATCATGCGTGTGCAAAAAAGATTGAACGTGCGTGCTTGTTAAGCTTGCAGTTAACGCGTGTAGCCGCCTTCACTCAACATAAGGTCATTTGTGGCAATCCAATTATTTGAGATCCACAACTTTTTCAAGAGAAAAATTCGTTCCGATATTATCAATCAAATGCCTCACTTATGTATTATCTATTCAAACATTATCTATCAACGGTTGCTGATTGGAAACACACGAAACTACAGTAAATGATAAAAAAAAAAAGGACGCGGTGATTCTAAAAATACAACAAATTAGTGTAAGATAATATTTGATGACTTGGGGAGACGTTTCTCACTGAGAAGGGCAAGATAATTAAATGTCCAAGCATCAGAGCTATTTCCCGGACGTTCCGTCTGATTGGTCAATGATGTCACGGAATCATTGGTTCAGAATCATACGAATTGTATCGAGATGCCCATGAAGATCAATCACTTCCCTTGTAAAACAAAAATGTCACTTCACAACACGAAAAAATATTTATCACATTTATTTTTCGACCGATAAAAGACAGTTTTTTGAGTGTAATTTATACAAAAATTTATCTAAAAATGAAAATTTCCGGGTAATTGAAATTTTATTTCTACGTGAGTTCGATTTCTGATCTCTCTCTTCAGAACAATTTTCGTGATGAATGTTGGACTAATTTCCTCGATCACTCACTCACACATACACAGAGAATATAATATAGTTAATTGGTCATTTAGTGAACAAAAAGAAACTATTTCTGGTTGTGTGATATCTTTATTTTTCTCCCAGGTGTAAATCATTTGCTGTAATATATATATATATATATCCGTGTGCTTTTCATGTTTTTCTTGGTGATCCGTAATCATGTTCTAGCCCCGCATGCGCGAGTGAAACTGAAGGTGTATACCATGCAGTTAGTTTGTACAAATTTGTACAAGCAAAGTTCTCACGTTTCAGTGAGATCTTCTTGGTGTTGATATTCTTTGTTGGCGTTTTTCGTCTGTACAAAGGTAGCCAAAATTGACTGAATCATCACCCAAGCTCCATATATTTGGCATATTTTTTACATAAGTTGCGTTCACCTGCAAATGCGTACAAGTCTTGCGGTTCCCTAAAAAAACGTAGGTGATTTATCGATTCCTAGATATGCGTAGGAGGCATGGGTATCCCTAGAAATACATAAGTGCCATGAGTAACCCCGAGAGATATGTAGCAGGCTTCCTTGCTCCCTAAAAAATGCGTGGGAGGTTGACGTGTCCCCAGAAATGCGTAGAAGACTTAAGCACTCATTTGGCGCTCAACTTGGATATACTGGAAGCTTAACAACCACCCATGTTGAATCTTTTTTTGCACACGTACGATTGAGCGTCTGTAGGGAAATCTTGCCCAAGCATTTTTTCATTGTACAAGAAACTTGAAGATTGATCTAATTTTCATTATTCACGATTGTACAAGCCACGCATGCGCAAGTGGAACTGAAATGTGTACATTGCAGTTAATTAATACAAGTCCGTACCAGTGCTCACGTTCCAGTGCGCTCTTCTTGGCATTTTGGTGGATGGCGTTTCTCTTCCTTACACAAGGACAAAGACAGCCAAATCGATCCCACTATCACCCAAAAGCTTGACTTGCATCACGAGAACTCGGGTTCGAACCCCGCGCCGTCGAAAGAATGGCGGTCGGTTGAAGTTGATTTTTCGTAGTTCCCAACTTCGATGCGAAAATGCAGGCCGATCTCCCAGTTAAAAAGTCATCCGTTCATGTCTGTGGGAGGTAGATGTTTTTTGTTTTTTCTATCTTTAATCCCGTCAATACAAATACAATACAAATGCAATACAATACGAATTGGCTGTGAGAAAGATGCCCATAACAAATATGGATGGCATATATTTCAAAAATACAGCACAGCAACCCAATTAACCTTTAAATGCCCTAAGTTTCAAATTTGATACCGGACTTTTTAATCGAATTGTACGCTTGCGATTGGTTTGTTTTTAATATTTGGCTGTATGTATGTTACCATTGCATAATGTTCTTTTGAACAGAAGTTAAAGAAATAAACGTCAGCTGTCAAAATTGTTTCAAATAACATGACATTTTGTTTTCCCGCCACATTGAACGAGTGACATATTTTTAGAAAAAGTTTAGCGGAATAAATCTTCGAGAAATAAATATAACAATTGTGTGTAGAAAGCTTACCTCTTGGATTTGCAAGAAGTGTAAGGTTTCTTGCGGTAAGGCGATAACAAAAAAAAACCCCAATGTTTCGCATTTTTTTCATGCCTAAGTACATTAACAGTTAGTGCGACATATTTATGGCCTTAATGCCTAAAGCAGCGGTTCTCAACATTTTTTGACTCGCGGAGTCCTTTCAAGAATTCTATGGTGGATCCCCGTAGGCCAATTTTTTAATTATTCATCAAACTTACTTATTTAATTTTACTATTTAAAAATATTTATAATTATTTTTTTTAATTATACTGGTTTTTTTTTATTTTCCTCGAGAGGAGCCCTGGAGAGTGCACGAGGAGCCCCAAGGGCTCCGCGGAGCACCGGTTCAGAACCGCAGGCCTAAAGTATCAAAATTGATACCTGCTTTTTTTTCGAAATAAATGTATAAAATATGTATTGTGATTTTTTTTTATTATTTTTCCCTTTATCTGGCTATACTGCAATGAACACATTGATATTTTTTTTAATTTAATTTGGAAAATCCGGCTTCTAAGGTTAACCCTTAGACACAACACAATCACAAAAATTATAAACAATATCTACACATGATAAAATATTATACAATGCCCATAAAGAATACTTATAGTTGTCTTATTCTAAGTATGAATAGCTTCTCGGTTTACCCCAACATGTTTATCGTATTTCTTTTTGAACGTGTCAATTGCGTTACAATTTACTACCTCCGGGGGTAAGCAATTCCATTTATTAGCAACCCTATTAGAGAAAAATTCCCTGAGACACCATAACCTCGCATTGTCCCTTACCAATCGATGATTTGTAAGAGTCTGACCAAACTGATTTCCTTTCGGTTTTTATGTGCAGGGTGTCTCAGTACTCCACCGCAGAAGTATACGCCAAGCCAGAAAATTTTTGCGATTGAACGTAGAGTCGTAAGTGACTTTTATGCTCAGCGAATGTTGGCTTGGAATTTAAGCCACTCCCGACAAAAAAGGGGGGAGGGAAAAAAAGGTCTTAAAGAGTAACCTTGGATTGAAGTCCCTCTCACCCACCTATATGCTTTTCAGATCCTCTACGCCCGTGATTCCCAAACTGTAGAACCCCTGGGGATTGCGTAAAGGAGCTAAGGGGGATCATAAAAGATTTTAAAAAATTTAAACGTCTTAAAATAATTATTTATTATTCTTTCGCAACGTGAATACTTCAAACCTAAAATCCACCTTAACTTTTAGCTGTGTTTCTTATTATCCATGTACGCACTTATACTAGTCAAAAATAAGGCACAGAACTAATAACTTAGTAACTAGAGCACAGTTTCCCAACCTTTTATGTCCCATCGACCCTTCCTCAGAAATTTTTTTTCTCCCATCGCCCCCAACACAATCTAACCCATAGGATCCTATGTTAAACCCGTAGCTTCTGCCGCCCCCAGAACATTCCATCGCCCCCGAGGGGGCGTTAACGCCCACGTTGGGAATCACTGAACTAAAGGGGCTCTGGAAAAGGAAATTACTCCATTAAAATTGAAAACCTTAGAAACAATAAATGAAAATGGTTTTTCTTTCTTTTTTCACGCTTTTGCAGACAGCCCTATATGCAACGGTACAATCATCACACTTCAACTCATAGTTCGAAGTATAGATGGCAGCACTATAAGAAGCATTGCACAGAAACCAATTTCACGTCAGGTTCAAACCTCTACTGTTTCTTTATTTTTAGCTGGTCCTGAAATTATTACCACAATTTATTTCATTTTTTATATATACAGGGTGCCTAGCCAACAGGGGTGTGACATCTTACAGGCGAACTGTTGATCCTAGAGATATACTTCTAGTTAGAAAAAGTTTCCAAAGAACATGCAGTACTCAAATATGGCATTCATGCGTCAAGGGGTTGTATAGTTATCAAAATGAAAATAATAAATTTTTTATACAGTCGTGTGCCCCAAAACCCAATTAAAAAGTTGTTGCCCTGTCTCTCCTGATGCCAATTAAAAAAAAAAATCCACGTTTTTGAATGCAATATTCACTGAGATATTCGAATTGGAAAAACGGAGGAAAAATGGGTAAAAAGTTATACGGAAAAGCCGTTTTACCCGCATCTAACCAGTACCTTCTGGAGATAGGCCTCCGCATGCTGCTCGTGACGTCACGTGAGTAGTCCATCCTCGCTCCTCCGCTGCACGTGCTACTATCATCGTTGTGAGGAAAAAGAAACGATCGGGCACAGAGTTGGCGATTTCTATGCCCTACATCCAATCGCCGTGCGGTATTTGTGAGCCAACCTGGAAGATTCTACGCCAAAATAAGAAGAAACGAAACAGGATGCTGTGGTTCAAAATGTGGCAAACTTGCTAGGCAGTCTTACCGGACAACTCTCATGAGGTTTTTATAGTTGGTATCAGGAGAGACAGGGCAACAACTGCCTATTGGGTTTTGGGGCACAGGGAGATTGTATAGAAAAGTAAATTTCTTTATTTCAATAACTATACAAAACCACTTGCAACATGAATGACATATCTGAGTACTTCACGCTATTTCGAAACCTTTTCTAGTTGGATGTATACCTCTAGGGTCGGTGGTTCACCAGTAAAGTGCCATACCGTCTGCTACACACCCTGTGTACATATATATACATACATACAGTCGAATACCGTTTTAACGAATATCGTTATAGCGAAAATTTCGTTGTAACTAACACTTTCCTAAACCCCCACATAAGATGGAATAGAAACAATGGAATTCCTTTATAGCGAAATTTCATTATAACGAAGTGATTTCTCCAGTCTCTTGGTGTTCGTTATAACGGGATTCGACTGTATGTATGCATATATATATATATTTTTTTTCTCTTCTTCGTTTTTCTTTTTACTGGTCCACAAATCATTTTTTTTATATTTATTAATTATCCGCTGGTCCCAACATTATCTCACCACAAATTATTAATTATTTATTTATTTGCTGGTCCACAAACTATTTTGCTTATTCATTAATTTTTCACTGATTCTAAAATTATATTTCCCCTATTTATTTATTTTGCTGCTCGCAAATTGGTTCTACACAAATGAGTTTTTCACAGGTGCGCAATTTATTTATTTTCTCTTTGATGTCTGCAAATTACTCTCCTGGGGAAGGGGGTGCTATTTGATTTCTCTCTTACAATTCATTTTTTTCCTGTCCGCTAATTATTTCATTTATTTAGTTTTCGCTGACTCCAATTATTATTTCTCCCATTCCCGCCGGTCCGTGGCATTGTTCAAGAACCTTCACCGATCTTTAAAAAGTCTGGTCTAAAAAGCTCCTTTAACCATTCACCAAAAACCTCACAAAAAAATATTAATTTTCCCTTGGCAACAGGAAAAAGTTCTCAAATTATTTCCGAATATATTTGGCAACTACTATAAGTTGTAAAACGGGTATCGATAGATCATCTTGATTGAAAATTGCGAAAACAGGAAACAAATAACGATGGCCTCGGTTTGAGAAATAATTTTCAAAATAAAGTCAATTAAAAGTTAATCAAATTGAAAACTTTCTTTTTGAGGTAAAAACACAAAACAATCATATCAACCAAGGCAACGAGGAAGAAAATAATAATCACAGGATAATAACATAGTACCCTTGATGACAATTCACAAGTTTCATAATAACGAGAGGCTGGAGATTCTGTGGTGCATAATGCGATGACTCTTGAACTTTACCACCATCACACACCACACGCCATTGAATATATATAATATTTTTCCAAAAAAAAAAATACCGGTTATTATTCTGTTCTTTGACCTCTTTCGGGTCAATGATAGTCATTCGATAATAATTTCTTTTTCTCGTCCATTTTAAAACAAAACACCACTTGACCCACAGCGAGCCGAAACCATATTACTGAGCGGACACGGGTGAGAGAGAAACCGGAACGCTTTTGTCTGTAATTCAATACAATGAGATTCTTATCTCCTCGTTCTCAGATTCCATTTGCTAAATGGTGTGTATGTGTATGTCCACGCCCATAGATAGCATTTCAAGTTTTCCCAGAGATCAACTGATTCGATTTGGTTCGTCCATAATAAACGAGAAAGAAAAAAAAAATGGCGCAAATGGCGATTTACCTGGAGATTAGATAACGAAAGGAAACGACTCCGAAAAGAGAATGGCTTCAAATACTAAAAGCGTATCTTGACCGTTATGTAGTTCTCATTCCAATTTGGTATAACGTGCAGTTGGACCATTTGGGGAAAAAAATGCTGATTGCTCTATTGGTGATACTGTGTTGATTACATAAGAGTGTGTAATGGTGAAGTGTCCGAAATGGTTCACCATTCTAAAACGATTGAGGCTGCCTTTATTAACCTTCCTGATCCCAAGAGGGCCAGTAGAATGTTTGAAACAATTTGACGGACCACTTGCGTCCCGTATTACGGGACATCCCTTTAATTTTGGTTTCGATATTTTTTATACAAATTCACATGAAGGATTCTACAACAGGGGAAATTGCCCGACGAAGTGACTGAATGAAGATGCTCATAAAAAAATATACGGATGTGAAATATAATCAAAATACAAGAATATTTATGCAATAAATATTGCATTTGTAGTATTTACTAAGGTCCATGGATGTACAAGGTTTACGTAATATATAAATTATTTTATAATTTTGGGAATGAATATTTACCTCACATATATTTCAGGTGCAACGTTTATTTCCCGCAATTTTTCAGAAATTTTAATAGCAGTTGGTGACTGTGCCTTTCTCTGGCAGCGTTTCTGGTGGCAATTGATGATGTCCCGTATTTTACTTTTTTAAGATCTCAGTTTAACGTATATTTTTCCCAATGAATATGGCCGTATGAATGTCCCCGCCCCCCCCCCCATGAAATACATTTTAATTTACTGTGATTTGTAGCAATCCTTAATTCCCATGCGAGCCGATCTCCCCTTTAAAAAGTCTTGCCAAAGACAGCAGCAGGCCTACAACGATACAATTATAACAATTATTACACTTGTCTCATAATCAGAAAAATTGATGGCAGATGGCAGCACTACACATAACAAGCGTTTACATGGAAACAAACTTCACGTGAGGTTCACAACACTTACGCGCACATACCGGCATGTATCAGTTCTGTAGAAATTCCGTAGAGGAATGTGTACGAGGTGCATGTTCGGTTAAGTAGTAATAGTCCTTCATTCCCCCCGTACCTATTTCAGTAGCAATTAGAAAACTGCATTTGAGGAAATAAATGGCAT
Source organism: Pholcus phalangioides (assembly GCF_987345545.1). Taxonomy (NCBI): domain Eukaryota; kingdom Metazoa; phylum Arthropoda; class Arachnida; order Araneae; family Pholcidae; genus Pholcus; species Pholcus phalangioides. Next base: position 19,877,042 of record NW_028301601.1, on the reverse strand, counting down.
TTTTTTACTAAATTCAGTGATACCCCGTTACGGGGGAGTACGCAGAATCAACCTTTTGAGGAGGCACAAACATCTTGGACGTGGGGGGCACAAAATGTTTCTTCCGGAAAAATTCTGAGTTACCACCCTTGAAAAACCATTTAAATTAACAGAAATTTGTTATTATAGCTTTTATAAAGGGTATTTTCGTTCAATATTTCAATTTTTCACTGAAATATTAACTATTTTTCTAATTTTTGGATAACTGCGAGGGAGGGGCACAGGCACTCTGAGAACTCCCCCCCCCCAGCAAACACCTCTGACCCCCCCCCCCCCTCCCTCCCTTCCTAATTATCGCATCCTGTAGGAATTGTAATTCCCAACATTTTCCAAGCTGGATATAATGATGTATGTTGAACCTAAGTATGAAGGTATAATTCTTATTTGAACCGATATGGAAACAAAAGCTAACATATCAATATTACAGAGGTTGAATAATTTTTCCATTAGTTAGAATTATGTTTTATCAGAATTAATTTTATCAAGTCTGCTTGCGGGCCATGGGAAGGATAGGTGGAGAAACACTAGCTTGTAAAATTTAAATGCAATATTCACTAAGATATTCGAATTCGAGAAACAGAGGAAAGTTGGAAAAAGTTATGCGGAAAAACCGTTTCACTCGCATCTAACCAGCACCTCCTAGAGATAGAAGGCCTCCGCATGCTGCTCGTGACGTCACGCGAGTAGTCCATCCTCACTCAGAACATTCAGAGAAAAAAAAATCCGCTGCACGTGCTATATAGAATCATCGTTGTGCAGAAAAGAAACGAACGGGCACAGAGTTGGCGATTTCTATGGTCTACATCCAATCACCGTGAGGTATTTGTGAGCCAACCTGGCAGATTCTATTCCAAAATAAGAAGAAACGAAACAGGATGCTATGGTTCAAAATGTGGCAAACTTGCTAGGTAGTCTTAACGGCCAAATTCTTATGATGTTCAGAGGAACTTGGCAACCCATGCGGAGGCCTATCTCTTGGAGCGACTGTTTTTTCCCCCTAATCATTTTAATTGTTAAGGCTATGAACCAAAATGTAAGATCTGTAACATATATTTGTCAAATCACAATGTTTTGCACATGATATGTTAAATGAAATTTCAAAAAATTCACATGTACATATTTGGGGGTAAAGCCGGTATTACACTATAAAAGTTTTATAAAAGTTGTTTTATAAAACTTGGCAAATGTAATAAAACCAAAATAAGCTTTTCGATTGCGTTCGTCCGAATATGATCGACAAGATTACCGGTTGCACTTTTCAAGTTTCATAAAAAAAAACTTCCATAAAACTTTCATGGTGTATAATACTACATATAGCGTAATACTTCCATAGTAATTCAGCATAATCGGACGCCACGCTTAATCGCATATTGTTTGATGAAATCATTGATATCCGATTAAGAGGGGGGGGGCCGACTATATATGCATGCACAGCTTCCAAGAGACACAAAAACTTATGTGACGAAAAATTCGTAAAAGACAGTGACGCTAAGATATAGCTGAAAAGTCAGTTATGGCGTACCAAATGCCTACACGGCAGAATTCCACGGTACTAATTTCCAGAACAATTCAATTTTTTCTCCGCAAAAATAACATTTCACTCAGCTTAACCGTAATGCCATAAATTCTCTAATCATTACAATGATTTTAACAGATAAAGAAAAAGTCAGTCCCACTTTCTTTGATAAAAGCTTTGTTTCTCGCGTTGCGTAAAATCAGAGATAACAGGCATTCAAGACATTCCTATAAAGAGAGATATTTAGGATTACAACTATCCACAAGTGCTAGAGAAACGTCTGGGTTTTGTTCTCATAAGAAATGAAAAACAAAATGCAAATTCCAGTAGAACAATGTATTGAATACTTTAATTTACGACATGTGACATAAATTAATATCATCGACTATACGACCTTAATACGTTTCGGAAAAAAAAAAAAAATTCTGCTATTGATATCAAACTTTAAATTTTCGTAACATTATTACAAAGATGAAATGGGATATACATGTGTGAGAAACTATTATTTCCCGTGTATGAATTGTTATTATATTACGTTTTCTTTAGTCGGAAAAAATTTATATTCCTATGGGATGATTGTTATATGAAGGAAATGGCAATTACACCAATGAAATTCTTTACTTTTCCTTTCTTCTGATACAAAACCTACATTTTAGACTTTATCAGAAAGCAAATGCTAATCAAATGTAGTGCAATCCCATGGACGGCGAATCGAATTCCTTCACTGACATTTATTCCATCAAAATTGGCTTAGTTTACATTGAGATTCGAGATGAGAGAGAGAGAGAGAAAAAAAATGGAACTTTTTTTCTCCCTCGTTTCTTTAATCTGGACATCAATGACCGCCATGTCATGATTTCTTCTTTTAATGAATGGACGCATTCAATAAATTGATTTCTTTTTTTCCCGCCTTCTTAAGTTCTTTATTCATCATTCCGTGTCTATAGAAGGCGAGAGTCATTCAACTTCTTCCGACTTGTGACAACTTCGACACCATTGTTCACTTGTATTCTTTCACGTGTACATGAGCAACCTATATTTTTTGTCAACTTCTTTTTTTTCTTCTTCAAGAATATCTGTTATTATGTAAAAATTTTAACATGAGGAAAAAAAAGATTTTTGGAGTCTCCTTTCTTTCATGTGAAAATGGTTCAAATCTTTTCTCTGGATTTGAACCATTTCTTTTTAAATTGATTTTTTTTGGTATTCAATACAGGATGCGTCAAATTATTTGCCCAGTGGATAACTCTGCAACTGTTGACTTTGGACATACTTTCAATTACAAAAAGTTTTCAAATGACGTGCGGTCACTCAAAATGTCTTAAGTTTTCCAAGGGATTGTATGCATAAAAAAAATATAGAAAAATTAACTTTTTATGTAGACCCTGTTAAACTTCTAAATATTGGAATGTAATTATGGCTCTGATAAATAATTTACTAAAAAATTACATACTTTTAAATGCGATATTAACGGAGATATTTGACTTTGAGGTTTTCAGTAGTTTTTTTTTTTCGCCATTGACTGAGATCAAATTTGTAAAAATTCTGTGATTTTCAAAATAGTTGTCAAAAAATGCAATTGCTATTTACTGTAAATAAAAAGTAAATGCGTACATACATACACCCTTTATTGATTTGCATATGAAGTTAATTTCAAGGTGAGTAACAACACAAAACATTTCCATATTTTTTGCACTTGCAATATCAAAATTAACAAAAAACATACCTGAAACAATTAGTAATTTCAGCATAAAACATCATGGAACAAAAAAGGGAAAAAATCATATAAAAGAAACACACACAATGTCCAAGTACTGTACCTATAATTTTATAAATACGATATAGCATTTACCATATGGCCCCCGGTCGAGAACCAAAGATTTCTTTCATCAGATCTATTCTAAAAAACATTGTTCACTAAATTTTATTTTCCACTATCGCAGAATCGAATGAAGTACAGTATAGTTCGCTTGTAACATACCCCTTTGGTGATTTGAGAAGTGCATGTTATAAGCAGGGTCTTTAAAATAGCTTATATCGCAGTTGTATGTATGCATAAAGTGCATAATTGAGATTGCCCCGGGCAAAATAAGCTCATACAGCACGTAATTAAATTTAATATAGAATGAATATATAGTTTTTGGTTGATATCGCCTGAGGAATTTTGAAAATCCATTGGAGCTGTGAAGATCATACAAAGAGCACGCATAACTACAGTACATACAGGATATATAGAACATGCATATACGTAGTGTTCTGTTAATGGACCGACAAACTCAGAGGGTTGTTAGTAGGCATCCAGAGGAACAAAAATTGCAATGGAACATGGCGTCGCAAACCACGTTGAGAGGGTGAAAATCGTGAAAAACGCATGCAGGCTCTGAGTCCAGAGGAGACGAAAGGTGGATGTCAGTTGATCGTTGAACGCGTTCGGGGGTTCACTCACCATATCTAACGTAAGCAGCGTCACGAAACGCATGCGCTGTGGTAGGATCACGCGCTGCGGACGACGTAAATTAGAGCTATTGCGGTAGTAAGCACGTGTATCAGTTGGTTGTCTCTTTCAATAAGTATCGAGATGGCTGAATACACGAACGAGGAATTCGCTGATATGCATCTGATTTACGGTTGAGCAAATGGGAATGGGCCATGGGCGGAGATACGGGGGGAGGCGTGGGGAGGCATTGCCCCTCCCAGCGTCAAAGGTGAAGTTGACTGATCTAATGCATATATGTATATATCAATTGACACCATCATCATCCTCATCTTGCCGCCCCCAGCAATAATGACCGTGCCCCCCCCCCAGACTTCCAAGTCTATCTCCGCCTATGCAATGGGTGTTTAGCACAGCGGATGTACCAACAGCAATATCCGATAAGGCATATATATATATATTGTCCGCACCATACTATCTCTATCTTCGCCAGGATCGATCGACTATGTGAGACGGGGACCTTCCAGCCAGCAATGCGTGAAGCAGGGAGACCGCGCAGTGTACGCACTCTTCAAATGGAAGGAATCGTGTTGCAACGGTTTGCCGATTCCCCGTCGACAAGTACACGTGCGGTTGCAGCTGAACTCGATGTTCAGCACGCGGCAGTCTGGAATCGCGTCCGGGAATCGTTTTTACGTCGTTGTAGACTGTGGAATGACGTCCGCGGCCGCCACTTCCAACAACGCTTGTAGTAATTAATGAAATAAATCTTTTTGTAGTTATTGTTGTACTTTTTGTCGAAACCTGCTTGCGTTTTTCACCCTCTCAACGTGCTTTGCGACACCATGTTTCGTTGCACTTTCTGTTCCTTCTTGATGCCTACTAACAACCCTCTGAGTTTGTCGGTCCATTAACAGAACACCCTGTATATGTCTTTTTAATTTAATTGATTTTACTGATATCATTCGAGTTTACGCTAATGATTTTATTCAGCATTAATTCAATAAATTAAAAATAGCAACTAATGTTCATAAATTTTACTTTTGTTAAATCAACAGGTTCTTCAAAAGGCTTTCAATAGGTTGAGATTTTTGGTGCAGTTGTGAAACTGTGCATTTTTCTGCTTTTGCCGATCACAACATTCTTTTATTACTGCCATCTACCGATAAATGAAGAAAAGTAAACATTCAATAATTTGAAGAGCACATTCAATGGCATTTCAAATGGATAGAAAGAGATACAAATCTTTTTAAATAACATATAATTTCATTGTAAGAATAGTTATGTTTTTTACTAGCAGGTGACAGTTTTTAGGCTTCATTTCTCCATGGTTTTTGTTTGCAGTATGTTATATCTGAATTATTTTCTGGGTTAGGAGACTGTTTTAGTTATGTTATATCCACAGTGTATGTTGTTAGCGGGGTATGTTCTTACAAAATTAAAAATGTATATATGCAATGAATGGGCCGAAAATCGGGGTTTGCTAAACCTTATGCGATATCCACGGTGGATACTATAGCCAGGGTATGTTATAAGTAGAGCCCGGATTATATGCACTAGAAAAGTGGCAAAATATGCACTTAAAAATTCAAAAATAAGCACTTAAAATGAAAAATGTGCACTTAAAATGAAAAATGTGCACTTAAAAATGCAAAAATATGCACTTGAAATGCAAAAATAAGCACTTAAAAATGCAAAAATGTGCACTTAAAATGTCAAAATATGCACTGAAAATCCCAAAATATTCATTGAATACCCAAGAATATGCACTAGAAATCTTGAAAAAGTCAAAAATTCGGAAGTATGTACAAAAAAATGAGAAAATATGCATTAAAAAATCACTATGCAAGAAAAAAAAACCGTGTTTTTTGAAATACATCTTTTTTATTTCTTAGTGCATATATATTAATTTATTTAAAAAAATATTCCCTCATATATATATATATATATATATATACATATATGCAAATAACAACAACTTTTGTGATTGGGTTCTTGAGCACAGGGTGTTCATATAAAAAGTTAGCATTTTTAGTTGAATAACTATATAGCCTCTTGAAACATGAATGATATAAGCATTTTTTTCCAACTTGGTATTAACTTTTTTGTTATAATTCTTCAATTTGGCAGTGGAGTCCTATAAAGGCTGTGGACCCCTGGGGGTCCGAATCGCACAGCTGCCAAAAATTCTCCATCTTATTTTATGTTTCTGTTTGCTGTTCGAGTCGCAACAGGGGAATGAGTTTCTTATTCGTTTCGGGAAAATGATGTAGAGTAGCGTTTCCCAATAGTGGTCCACACACCCGCAACTAGGAAACTCAGACATCAGATAAAAAAATAAATAAAATCGAATGGGGGAAAAAAAAAACACATTTTTGGCAGCGGTGGGATTCGAACCCACGCCTCCGAAGAGACTGGTGCCTTAAACCAGCGCCTTAGACCGCTCGGCCACGCTACCACGGAACTGCACTTATGTATTTCTGAAAGAGATAATGGCAAAGGAAAAATGAACGCATGTTGGGTACTTTTTCCCATTGGAAGTATGCCTCTAGGATCGACGGTTCGCCAGTAAAATACCATGCGGCCTGTTAGCTATGCACCCTGTATATAAAATAACGTCCTGACTGACTGACTGACTGATTCATCATCGCCGAGCACAAACTGCTGAAGCTAATAAATATGAAATTTTTGTCAGTACTTTTATTTTATGATGTAAAGACTCACTAAAAAGGTATTTTTCGTATCATATATGCAAATAACTTCTGCATATTTTTTATTCAGGCCTTTTTTACTTTCTAGTTTGTCGTAGCTGCTCAACAACGAAAACACCGGTAACAAAAGCATTTCGACTATTTCTAAAAAAAATTTAACACTTTGACATATCTCTAGAAATAACCTTAAAATAAAACGCTAAATATTCGTAAAATACTTTATAAATATGTGTTAATTCACTAAATTTCACCTGCGGGAGAAAAAAAATTGATGTCATGAAAATATTTATCTGAATAATATTATTTGTATGAACAATATTTATTTGAAAAATTATAAAAAAACTTCGAGTGAGCTTAAATAAACCTTCAAAAATATGCACTTATACTGAAAACTCTTATACTGATTTTATGCATTTATATGCATTAATGTTGAAAAAAAAACCCAAAATATGCAAAAGCATATGCATTTGCATATAATCCGGGCTCTAGTTATAAGTAACCTATAATATTCCGATCCAAACAAACACAGACGTTTGCCCTCAAAAAAATACTACTCTCACACGTAATTAATCAATATATTTTTTATTTATAAAAATAAATTTCTCTCATGACTTCAGACGGAAAACAATAATTACGAAATTCAATGATTCATAATAAATTAGGAGGAAAAAGAAGAAACACAAAAAAAACGAGTTTTGATCTTCGTCTGGGATCAGGCCCAGTATCCATTATGATGATGGGACAATGCATTAGAGAAATCAATCATAACTGAAATTCAGTCACGTTTTTGTGTATTTGAATTATTCCTTCAGACTCCACGCTGAAATGTGATCATGACAATATCCAGAGAAGATTTCGGATAATTACAATAATAATGATAATTCCGTCCGAATATAAAAGGCATTTCGAGCACAACTTTATCTATAGGTGGAGATCTCTTTTCAGTGATAAGAAATCATATATTATCTCAATAATGGGCTCTTAATTGCCTTGATTCGATCGCATTGACTCCGGGTCAGATTTACATTCAGATTTTTCACCAGGAATTGGGGCAAGAGTATCGAATTTTAAACAGGATGGATGCTAGAGAGGTCAGATTTCACATGATCATGATTTAGTTTCCCGTGTTGTTTTTTTAATATTTATTTAAATTTTCCACCCTTTTGATTTGTTTCCACCGATCATGACGATTCGTGTAAAGAATCTAGGTGATCATCTTAATTTAATGGTGATTCAGATGATGATCTAGTGATGGTGAAGGTTGTTCTTGTGGGGTCAGTCTATAATGCATCATCATCATAATCATCTTCATCTAGATCACTTTCTATGTCGAAATATTATATCCATTAAACGATGTGGCAGTTTGTAATTTTGTTGTTGACGAGCTAATTACGTTGATGATTGGTTTGTGGGAAGAATTTCTGATTGGTGTATGATGTGTATGAATCATACACACGCAAATTTTCCCATTAAAATAAATGTTTTATTGATGGGTCTTTTAAGAGAAGTCGTTGGATTTATAGTTTTTCTGTGGTTTCAGGCGCATTTACGCGTCATTATAAGTTCTTCAAAAATTTCGAAACTGCAGCCGAGCCTCCGTTTCGAAATCCCAGGCTGCGGTCTCCGGCCCTTATGTGCCACTGGTCGCACACGTGCAATTTTCCTCCCTATTCATTGAGTATTCATTCATTTCCCTCTCATTGAGTTCAGCTATCCATTTCTGTCGAATGTCTTGTGCGTTGCATCGAGTTGATGGCTGTCTTCACGAGGAGAACGACGCGAGTGATTCGATACTTGTGAGCAAGGGGAGCCACCACTATAAATCTTTGCTAACTTTTATGACACAACTCTGCCTCTTTTGAGGTAACGGAAGTAAGGTGCTTTGCATCAGTCCGGGGTTGTGAGCGGTTCTATCTATCTCCGCTTACGAACGGCTTGGTTTGCGAACAATTCGATTCACGAAGAACATGTTACGATTCAGTTTACGAGCTGGTCTTGGTTTACGAACACACAAGCTGGCGAAAAACAAGCCTTGCAAACGTGTCAAACACAAAATCCCGAAGAAAGCATATTTCAAATATCTATGGCCAAATGTCGATTTTTGTTTTATTTGACAGAAGAGTTGGTTAAATAATTAAATTTCGTCAGAGTAAAGCTCCTTCAAGTATGTGACTCCCGCTCTCCATTCCCATGGATCAACAGGCCATTTTAAACTTCAAGAAGCTCTACACCAAAGATTTTTCGCAAGAATATTGCGGAGCAGAATTAACTAATACTCGAAGAATTCCGAAGAAAGCATTATTTTAATACCGTACATTGCATAGTTATTATTGGCCAAGCTTGTGGCAGCGAGTGTCTTACAGAACCATGAATTCGACTGGCAAACATTTTGGGGGCTTCGTCAATGAGCTTATAGATGACAACGAACATGGCCCTGCCGCACGTAATTTTCACTTCATCTATTTCATTATCTATGGTTATTTTTTCAGCCGAAGACCCGGGTTCGAGCCCCCCAGTTGTAGTCGGATGAAATTGGTTTTCTATGATAGATAGATAGAACCTCTCACAACCCCGGACTGATGCAAAGCACCTTACTTCCATTACCTTAAAAGAGGCAGAGTTGTGTCGGAAAAGTTAGCAAAGATTTATAGTGATGGCTCCCCTTGCCCCGTGCTCGCAAGTTTCGAATCACTCGCGTCGTTCTCCCCATGAAGACAGCCATCAACTCGATGAAACGTACAAGCCATTTGACAAAAATGGGTGACTGAATCCAATGACTAGGGAGAAAAATTGCACGCGCGCCCTAAGGGCCGGAGACTGCAGACTGGGATTTCGAAAGAAGTGTGGAAAAGACTTGTGGGCAAGAAAGAAGAAGAAGAAGCTGGCATGTTTAAGTCGGAAAGCTTTAAGAATGGTCAAAATACGCAATGTATACAGGTTTTCTATGATCTCTAACTTCGAGGCATGAATGCGAACCGATCTCCCCGTTGAAAAGTCTCGCCACAGAGAACAACGGGCCTGCACAACGATACAATTATACCATCATCACACTTCACTCATATTTAGAAAAACTGATGGCAGCGCACTACACACAACAAGCATTACACAGAAACAGTCGTCACATATTAGGTTCACTACACGCGCACATTCCAACATGTACCAATTCGCTAGAAATTCCGCAGAGGAATGTGGAAGATGTGCATGTGTGGTTTAGTATAGAAGTAGTTATTCGTTATTTCAAGAGAGAGAGAGAGAGAGAGAGAGAGGGGAGTTTGACAGTTTAGCTCAAAAGCTGGATAGTATTTGATAAAATATCATTGCGGAAAGATTTACCGTTACATCTAGTAAGGTCTATTGCCTGATATGCGTGGGGAGATAAAAATTTTGATCGGGCACTAATTTCCCATGCGGGATATTGGTTGAAAAAAAACCAAAAAAATCAAATCATCCATTTTTTTTTTTTTTCATCAGCAAAGATGCAAGCCACGCGTGGCATTCGCCAAGAATATATTTTTAGGCAGTCGTGATTGTATAGTCTCCAGTGATTCCCAATCGGGATTGCCTCGACCACCATGGGTCCACGGCTCAGTTGCAGAGTTATATTCAAAAAAATTAATACCAAGTTAAAAAAAATAATACAAACAAATTACTGAAAAAGAAAAGTGTAAATTAAATTGACACACAAAAACACTGATTCGAAAGAAAATAAAATTGTACTTGTGGTGACAGAGCTAGGGTTATGAAACACGTTGCTTTAGCTCTTTTGCAGTCCATCACATTTCATTGCTATTGCATCACGTTTACTAGAATTTGATTAAATTTCCTCTCCACTGTTCGAGACCATTCTCATATTGACAGTTGGCTGAAGTTTCTGCTGCTGTAAATGTGGGTCCAGGGCAAGCGCCAATATGTCCAGAGGGTCCACGACTAAAAGTATTTGAGAAACGCTGGTATATAGTCAACGTATCTTCAACTATTTTTGAGTTGCTTATGTGCGAAAAAGTTATTCTTACGAAAGAGGATTATTTTTTGGTACAGGTAAAAAAAATTAGTTAAAATTTTTGTCGATAGAGGGCACTGAACAGAAGAAAATCACTGGGAATATGCAAATCAGAGTCCTATAAATTGCAGAGAATACGATTAACAGCCCCCTGATACTCCTGTTATTGGCGCTTACATGAAGTTTTCTCTCTTTGTGATGTAAAAATTCGTGCACAAAACACTATTGATGAAGAGAGGCTACTGCCGCCCCTACTTCAGCGGCTCGCGCCACAGTTCGTTGAATAAGGAAGGCAGGGTCGCATCTCCAGTGGTGTAGATGGTAGCATGCTCTTGCCCGGTTTGCAAGAGGGCTTGGTTTCGAGCCCCGGTGGAGACCAGATGACTTTTATTTCCGGGAGATCACTTCGGCATAACATTCAGAAAATATCCCTTTCCTTGACCATTGGTGAAGTTGTTCTGCCTCAGCCACGAATTGCCTCCCGTAAAGCTTTGCGACCGTTTTGGACACAGAAGAGATTAAATAAAGGTTCATGTCCTGAATCCCGTGTGTTATTTGTTTCCGTGCAGCGCTTTCTATCGACAAAAGTTTTAACTAATTTCTTTTGTATCAATAAAAAACCTCTTCCCCCCACCCCTTCGAGAGAATATTTTTTTCGTAAACCATATTCAATTTTTTTTAATTTCTTTGATTTTTATGAATTTTCACAAACTGTTCACAAATTTATGGGGAATTATGTTTTTAGTAGCACTGTGTGACATCATTTTTCATATGATCGGATTTGAAGCTTTTTCAAATCTTCAGCTGGAAACGCTGACGGAATTCCCAATAACCTCCATGAATTGTGTGAAAATTATCGGTAAACTAGACCCGGATGGTGGTTCTCACATACAAGAATCGTGGCTTTCACCCGCACGCAACTTTCAAAGTCCCTACATATGAATGCCATAGGCTTGACCGCCCAACCTACCAGGAGAGGGTGTCCTTATACGTATCAAGAGGAATTTTCATATTGAGACAGTTTATCTTCCTACATCCACAACTTGTGAGGCCATCGACATTAGGGTACATCCCCCAAATCAACAACCGATGGTAATCTGTTCCTTCCACAAGCCACCACGATACCCACTCGATATTCCCTTATTAAAATAATTTTAGTGATATTTAGAAGTACGGGAATAAGCCCATATCCGTAGCTGGCGATTTCAACTCTAAAAGCCAACTTTTCAATAGCATCAAAACAAATCAGGATGATAGGGTGCTCGCCAATTTATGCCATTCAAATATGATTGATGTTCATGCACCGCAATCACCTACACATTATCCCTACAACATTCAGCATAGCCAGACGTACATGACTTTGGTTTGACAAAAAACCTACTACATGTAGACACCATTGAGGTGCTCAGTGCTCTCGGATCTGACCATAACACGGTACTATTCGAGATTGACAGTGGTATCGCTTATCAAATTCCACACCCGTTTCGTACAGATTCGACTAACGTCCGTACAACACTGGAAAATGAACCAGTCATTGAGATCAATAGTTTGTCAAGAGAGAACATTGATATAGCAGCAGAAAAAATTACTGAGGTAATTCAAAATGACGTAAATACACTTATGTCCATAAATTGAGGATAATGCCGGCAAATAAAGGTTCAGAAACAAAACAAACGTTACTTATTCATAAAGCCCATTTATTAAACAAAAGATGAAGAACAAAAACAATGGTGTATGTATGATACCATTCATAAAAACTACGATTTTTGCTCCCTGGAGCAATTGTAAAAAATATCTCCTGTACAAAAACTTACTATTACATGGTTGGTATGATGGTTAATACAATACATTGTATGTCTCCCATGCGATGAAATACAGTCCGTACAACGCCTAGGCATGCTGAGTATCAAATCATCGATCTGATCTTGGGGAAGATCACTCCACTCAGCAAGCAATGCTCTCCGAAGTTCCGGTACACATGTAGGAGGTGGTTGACGGACTGCAACTCGTCGGCCAAGCATGTCCCACACATGCTCTATCGGATTCAAGTCAGGTGAGAATGCTGGCCATTCCATACGGGTTATATCCTCAGATTCAAGGCATTCGTTTACGATGTTTGCTCGGTAAGGACGGGTGTTGTCATCCATAAACACAAATTCTGCGCCCATAGCACCCCTAAACAAACGTACATGTTGTTCCAGAATGATGTCCCGATAAATTTGGGCTTTCATGGTTCCGGTTTGAACAGGCAGATCTGTTCTGGAACCCAGTATAATTCCACCCCAAACGAGCAATGCTGCACCACCGTAACGGTGTCGTTCAATGATGTTGTCTTGGTGGTAACGGGTACCTGGCGTTCTCCATATGAAAGTCCGACGTGAATCAGACTGCAAGCTAAACCTGGACTCGTCGGAAAACATCACACAAGCCCACTGTGACGATGTCCACATTGCAAGTTCTCTACTCCAGGCTAATCGCTGCCGACAGTGAGTTGCCGTGAGCGGAACACATCTGACAGGCCTGCGAACATATAGACCAATATCTCCCAAACGTCTGTACACGGTTTGCCTTGAAACTGTGGTACCTGTGGCTGCAGATAGCTGACGAGACAGGTCGGACGCTGTGCTCCGTCTGCTTCTTTTGGCAGTTACTGCCAAATACCGGTCTTCATTCGGCGTTGTAACTTGGGGCGACCTGTACTGTAACGTCTACTGACATTTCCGTTATCTTGGAATCGTTGTCAAAGCCTAGAGATGACACTTTGGGCAATTCCAAGTTTCTCGGATACTTCCATCTGAGTACGCCCACATTCCAGGCGGCCGATAATTCTACCACGTAAAAAACCATCCACATGCGTCCTCTGTGTCAAAACTATTCGCTTATGGCACTGAGCGCCTTACAGAACTCTTGTGAACAATTTTACTTCTTTGCCACCATTCCTTATATACCCCCTTCTTACACTCGCGTCATTGTGACGTACTATCGGCAGCATCTGGTGGCTTCCTGAAATTTGCATATCATTCTTCCAGATGTGTGTGATAATTCTACAGGTGAAATTTTTACTTTAGATTTCGATTTCCGTGTGATTCTGAATTATTCTTAATTTATGGACATGAGTGTAATTCGACATGACGTATTAAGCCTCTTAAAAATTATGGCATCCCTGATGAGTTGAAGCGTAAAATTAACTTCAAAAATCAACTCCGAAGACGAGTACAGCGTACGAGAGATTTCAATCTCCGTAATATGCTAAACCGTACATCCAGAGGAATAAGAAACAGCCTCAAGGAATATCACTCTCAGAAGTGGAATCATTTTCTTGACGAGGCTGACTTATCGGATGGGTCTCTCTTAGACCCAAGTAATTCTAATTTATTACAAATTAGAATTTGTAAGCCCAGAGCCATCAAAATTAGCAGAATACATGGTACAAATGATCTTGTATACACTGATGAAGAGATAGCGGAGTCATTCGCTAATATATATGAAGTTCATTTTTCACCAAATAGTAACCAACCGCCTATTGTAGAAGCACACTTTGAACAGATGGTTAATAACTTTATACAAAACAACCAGCCACATAACATCTTGACGGCTGCTCCCATTGATCGTGAGGAGATCCTCGAGATAATTAAATGACTTAAAGATAAAAAGGCCCTTAGATATGATAATATTACAAACACCGCTTTGAAGTCTCAAACAAAATATCTCGGTGTTATTTTGAATAAAAAGCTCAGTTTCAAAGCTCACATTCATGAGGCGAAAGTTCGAGCTGCTAAGGCTGCAGGGCTTCTAAACAGAGTCTGTTACACACGCTTTGCACTTAGCCTCAAAAACAAAACCATTATGTACAAGTCAGTCATTAGACCAATTATGTACTATGCAGCACCATGCAGCGAAATACTTCGGTGATATACCGGGACACAATGGTATATCAGAAATCTTAACATAATGAAAGATTTGAGCATTGAAACCATACATGACTATTTAGTCAAACTATGTAGAGGATATTTCGATAGGAATGAAACATCGGAATATCAGCACATAAAGAGACATCTTGCCTTATCCTGCGGGAGAGATGTTGAAGTTTTTTTCTTAGACCTAAAAATATACTAGAGCCTAATCAGGGGTCAATGAATCGGTTTAGTTTTGTAAAAATGTAAATAGTTCTAATTCGCTCTTCATTGATTGGAGGCATAGTGTTGCGTGTATACTGAACGCCTATCCATATTTATCGCAATTAGTCTTGTATCCACATGTAGTCATATACTATATTGTATTTAACCACGCAATTAAATTTTTACGCATTAGAATGAACATATATATACTCTGTTGTTACCATTTAGGTGCAGGATTCCACACTTTTTTGTCAATTATTTGCTGAGATAATTGATAATTAGATTTTGTAATTGCATATGAAATGCGTTCTTGAACTTTGATACTTCACCCCCTTCGGCTGTACAAATTCCAAATTTCTGTGACAAGTAAGCCACAACTTAATGAATTCATATTTTCTTAAATGATCTCAATTATAATTTGACATATACTGACTCTGTGTGAGTACAGCATAGAATGTAAATTTTATTATCTTTTCTTGACACGCCTCTTATACACGTACACTCACACACTCAACTATCACATACGAACAGTTTCTTAACTTCTTCATCCAGCTCGTACGGAGCAGCATCGAACAGGGAAGCTTATGGGAGTATTAAAGACTCGGTACGCCCTGAGAAAATGTATCCTCGTGAAAACCTCTGTGAAGCCTCAGTCAGTCAGGCCCTCGCAACCTGCCACTGAACCCTATTAAATATGATTTTGGCGGAGCTCATATAGGTTTTCACGGGCCTTTTCTTATAATAAATGTTGCGATAAAAAATGATGATGGAATTGATCTTGGGGACTGCAGGGCTAAAAAGAGCTCTGTCATCCCACCCCTATGAGAGAGCCCAGGGTGTGGCTGAACCCTTCGCGTAGGCCATTACCGTCCAGTTCTGCAACGCAAATCGTTTATGATCCAAAGTGCAAGGTGATCTGTAACTTGGCGACCTCCATTTCTGGCCCCAACGGCGCAGAATATTATAATCGGTGATTTGATTGGTTCTAGGGTTTTAATTGGTGGCCACGTCGCTTTTGAATTTTCGTATTTCTTTCAAAATTTCCATTTTTTTTATGTCGCTTTCAATTTTTTTCGTGCAAAGAAATACTTTTCTTTCTGTTTTTTTAAAGAAAGTAAATCAAGAAGTAACACAAAGTAATTTTTGTTTTTAAAAAAATAAGCGTTTGTCGTCGGTAAACGAGAAATACCATTTTGCGACACGAGGGTGCGCTTTCCTGGTAAATTCTTACATAACGAGATTAAATACAGTGAAAGCTATCTATAACGATACTGTAGGGACCTAGAAAAAATGTTGTTATAGACAGGTTACCGGTGTAAACAGTTTGAGCATTTGCACTATTTCCTATTGAATAGGAATTCCTCCGAGACCAAAGAAAATGTGAGTTTTATCGTTATACACAGATTTCACTGTAATTACTATGGTACATTATTGTCTTAACTAGTACATATATTTACATTAAATATGCCAAAGCCCGAAGTGCGGACAATTCGTGACAGGGCCGGCCATTTCCGTCAAAAGTCCGAATTAAAAATGATTCGGACTTTGGCTGGAGACTTTGCCCAAAACTCGATGTGCGACGGCCCGGTAGGATCCAAACCCATTTTTCTTAATCGCCAACGTGTGATGAATGTATATATGTAGCATTTGTATTACATCAGCACCTCCTAGCGGTAGAAGGCCTCCGCACGGATTCCTCTGTAACGTCATTAAGACTACCTAATAAGTTTGCCACATTTTGAACCACAGCATCCTATTTCGTTTCTTCTTATTTTGGCGTAGAATCTTCCTGATTGGCTCACAAATACCTCATAGTGCTTGGATGTGGGGCATAGAAATCACCAATTCATCAATTGCCCGATCATTTCTTCTCCACACAACGATGATACTACTTTACCGCACACCAACTTCGGTCATATATCGCCATACGGCAATTTCCAACCAGAGGAATTGGGTGGGAAATGAAGGCTCTCCATCCACAACAGCGGTCGCCCCAGGCTCGGTAGGCGAGGAACTTGCTTCTAACGTTCTGTGCCTGGATTCGAAGCCATGGACCTTGATGGTAACCCTTCATAGTGGAAGACGAGCATCTTACCACGGTGCCACTCGGGCGCACAACGATGATACTTTAAGACCAGTCATGGCCCAGGCTCTGTCCCTTAAGGGATATACGCCGTTTACCCCGAAGGGTTGAGCCACGCTGATATCACAACGATGATACTGGCACGAGCAGGGAATTATTCACTGAATATTCTGAGAGAAAATGGACTACTTTTGCTGACGTCACGAGAAGCGTGCGAATGCCTTCTATCTCTAGGAAGTGCTGATTAGCTCCATGTGACGAGAGGAGAATAACAATAAAGACAGGAGAATAACAATAACACGGAGAAAAAACAATATAAAAATAATTATATAAACACATATTTTTTTCCACCAAATTTGGAGCAAAAAATGATTACCGCATCGTGACTTCGGTTTGATGGATAGCCATAACTATCGTGGACATAATTATCACAAAAAAATACGCCAAGTTTTGACGCCGATCCCGAATCATGTTTTTTGTTATCGGACTTTATCCAGGGATCATCGGCCACTCCGCGAACTGGCTGGCCAATATAAAAATTTAGATTTTTTTTATTTTATTTTATGGCACACTGTATTTTCACACTTGAAACTCAGTGTGAAACACTTGAAACTCACTCTTGAATAGTGTGCCTCAATCACATTTCTAGCATTCTTTAAAATTATATCCGAACATCCAAGACGAGCGGTTGATGAGATAAAGGCTGAACTGGGACTTATAGGACACCCTGTATGCAAACCAAAAAATTTTCTATAACTATAACAAAACTAGTACAGAGTGATTGCTGAACATATTTTAATCATTCTTTCTTAAATTAGAACCATACCTCTACGACGAACGGTTGACGACAGGTCCGTCATTTGTGGGGAGGGGGGGGGGGATCAGGGGAGGGCCGTTGCCCCCCCCCTGGCTTTTGAAAAAACATCAAAAATTGTATGTATACAAATATATGCAGGGTGATTATAAAAAAACTATCCCGACATATGGGCCCCTAACTTTCATACCATTCACAGAAACTGAATGAAATTTTGGCATCAGGTATTTTGATGTATGCGCTCAAGAATAATATGGAAAACAACAGTGTCACTCAAACAGTTACGGTTACAGTGAGAAAATTTCGAAAATATCAAATGGCAACACCAGGTTTTTTGTATTGGAATGTGATCTCCATTGTGAAAAACCCTAAATAGCGTTCGAACGGCAACTGTAGCATGAAAATAACCGGCGGTAGATAGGCTAAAAGTGAGGACAACCAATAAGGACAGAGAAGCAGCATAAAATAAAGCATTTTATTGTGTTTTCCACATGACCTTGTGGAGGACTAATCAGGCTGGGATCTCAGCCGAAGAAACGGTGTGACGAATCAAACGAACATTAATGCTCTGGTGCACGACAAAGTCCTTTTTACTTTTTCCTTGCCTAGCTCCGGGGATTTTCGTGCTACAGGTGCCATTCCAACGCTATTTAGTGTTTTTCAGTATGGAGATCGCATTCCAATACAAAAAACTTGGTGTTGCCATTTGATATTTTCGAAATTTTCTCACTGTAACCGTAACTGTTAGAGTGACACTGTTGTTTTCCATATCATTCTTGAGCGCATACCTCAAAACACCTTATGCCAAAATTTCATTCAGTTTCTGTGAATGGTATGATAGTTAGGGGCCCATATGTCGGGATAGTTTTTTTATAATCACCCCGTATATAGAATTATAAATCATTGAGTACATGTTCTTTACCCCCCCTCCCCCACCCTGGAAAAACTCTAAATGGCAGCCCTGGTTGACGACGTAAAGTCCAAATTAAGACTCACGGGACACCCTGTACACAAATAATAATCAAAAACTCTTACATCATTCCGTTCGACCTTATATATAAATACGGGCTTCCGCTAAAATACATATAATCCAATCCGAACTAAAGATACTAAACGATTTATTCCACGTTAACGAGTTCCAGAGGTCATATCAGTGAAGGCGAGGTGCGGACGTTCGAATTTGAGAAATCAGTCACATACTTTTTGTTTCTTTTTAAACGAGAGAAAATGCTCCAAAAAAATACACATAATTGGCACACGCTTTTCCCCTCGCCCTAGTACGTAACATTGCAGGTAACGACTCGCAAAAAGTAATTGTTATGTGCATATTAATTCGATACATACAAAATGGTCTTTTTATTCAACAGGAACTCGATTTACCAGTTTCTTGGAGCAAAATGGGAGAGAGTATTTACTGTGTATGAGAATCCATCTATAACTTATAACATCCCTCACGGAAGTAACCTCTAGTCTACATTCGACCATTGATTATTGTTTACGGATTTTATATAAGAGGCAACAACTACAATTTATAATCCATTTAGGAAATGGGTGAAAGTAAATTTCATTTACTAAACATAGCCATAAGATAAGAAATGGTTTTTGTTTTTTTTATGAATAAGCAATATATCATTCCATTGTGCTTCGTATTATAGGAGATTATGAATATTTCTAAGAGGGAAATAAAATTGGATTTTACGCTTAAGGGACTAAATTTTCAATTTATCATTTTGATAAATTTAATTAAGTTTGAGATATGGGTGGCGTTAATTTATAACTGATTATATTCATATCACTGATTTGTTTTGTGGGAAATGAGTTTGGAATTGGAGGCGCGTGTGATGTGAAGAAATCGTATGTGAGAATATTCAATAGTGGAATTAATAATTTTTTGGTTTTTTTTGCGGCAAAAGGGTGTTACGTGTTATCGTATCAAATAATGGACAAAGGGTTTTTTTGATGTTCCATCAAAAGATGTGTCAGAATTTTTGAATAGACGCGTAAAATGCGGAAATGAAAGTTCTATTCCTTATTAAAAGTAATCGAAAATTTTTAAAAAGGGTTTTTTTTTTTTTGTTTTTTTCCCATTAAATTGAATGTCCGCCACACCCACGTGATCGGAAACTCGCACGCCTGAATGCTAGGTTTTACGGAAATTTTTGCTCGCTCCCGACGGCGTTTCCGCCTCTGCATTTCGTCCCCGACATTTCGCGCCCCTAATTACACGTTTCGTCCCTGGTACATTTCGGCTGCCCAGAACCTATGAGCGGCCAAGTGAGTGACTGCATAAGAGTCCAGGGGAGGACATTTACTTCCCCCCCCCCACCGCGCATTTCACCCTGGCATTTCTCTTCCCTTGACCATCATATGTGTGACCAATTGACTATATGAGTGACCAAGCAAGTAATATATGAGTGACCAAGCAAGTAATGTATGAGTGAACAAGCAAGTAATGTATGAGTGACCAAGCAAGTAATGTATGAGTGATCAAGCAAGTAATGTATGAGTGACCAAGCAAGTAATGTATGAGTGATCAAGCAAGTAATGTATGAGTGACCAAGCAAGTAATGTATGAGTGACCAAGCAAGTAACTATGATTGACCAAACACATGACCGTATGAGTGATAAAATGAGTGACCACACAGTCACTCACACTCATATATTCATACGGCCACTCACTTGGTAACTCACATGGTCATTCACTCAAATTGGTCACTCACTTGGTAACTCACAAGTTCATTCACTCAACTTGGTCATTCATACGGTCACTCATACTGATAGTTAATTGCACACTCATTTGGTCATTCATACTGATAGTCAATTGCACTTTCTTTTCCCGACGGGTCAATCTTTCAAATTCAAGAACAGGAAAAAGTCGCAGAGGACGAAATCTGTAGAGTAGGGAGAGACCGGGGCTTTTTGTCACACGGGTAAGTTGTCACACGCATAATTTCTCTGGTGCCCACTGTGCACACATAATGGTACAGTTTGTTCATTTGGTTAAGGAATTCTTCGTAGTATTCATCTCCTTCGGACACCTCAGGCCCGTAGCCAGAAATTTCGTTCTGGGGAACCCAAAGTGATAGAGCAATCGATTTAGCCATCTGTTTCAGTTTTTTCGGTCATTTTCTCACATTTCGGGGGGGGGGGTGAATCACACACCCGAAATTCGATGGGCAGATTAGTAATAAAATAGAGTTGCAAGGGGTCATTCAAGTGTTACGTCAGCATCGATGGGGAGGGGGGTTTGGATGATGCTTACGTCATCAACCACCCTTTATGAAGATATGAAATATTCTTAATGACATTCGGTGCACCAAAAACGGGAAAAAAAATTTCGATAGTTATTGGGCACCTGGACTAATTCTCTACCTAGTCCTCTACAGAGCCACTTTAGGTATCTCTAAATGTTTCACGGATCATTCAAGTGCTCTGAAAAAGTTTCCGGTTCGCTTAAGTGCTCTGGAACTGTGCCACGTATCACTCAAGTGATCTGTAATTATGCCATGGATCACTTAAGTAATCTGGGAATGTTCCGCGGGTAACTTGAGTGATGTTGAACCGCACTAGGGCCACTTAAGTGCTCTAAAACTATGCCACATGTCACTCGAGGGATCTCTAAATGTGCCACGGATCCTTTAAGTGTTCTGGAACTCTGTCGCGGGTTACTTGAGTGATCTTTGAATGTGAAAGTGATCTTTGAGGCCTACTTCAGGGATCTGAAAATGTGCCACGGGCCACTTAAATGCTCTGGAATTGCGCCATGGGTGATTTAAGCGATTTGTAAAAATGTGCCGCTTAGTTCATTTTTACAAAATTAGGTATGAGGGAAGGCAAGTTACATCAGATAACCTTCAGGGCCACATTTGGTCCGCGAGTGAAGGGTTTAGAGCCATATATGTCTTGAAGGGTGGGGTCGCAATTAATTTTTTAAAGAGAAGTTTGAGTAGTGTTGTTACCCCATGACATTTCTTTCAAAATTTTAATTTTTTTACCAAATGTTTTTTGCATTAAAAAATAATCTTTTTTCGTCTGGGGGGGGGGGCATGGAGGCGCACGATTCCCCCCCCCCCTATTCCCCTTCCCGCGTGCGTTTCTGATCCCATCAATATGCGTTAGGAGGTAGGGGGGCAGAGATGACGAAATTTTGCTGACGGGGGGGGGGGTTCAAAAAGGGCTAAAAATTTGCTTACGTAATATTTGAACGCCCCTCAAGAGGGCATGCAACACTCTTTACAACCTATCACAGCCAGTTACGGGACAAAGAGCTTTGTGGTTAATTTTTAATGGTTTTCTCAATTGTTTTTAATTACTCTTTTTTCTCAAGTTTAGACCTGGGGTGCACACATGTGCACCTAACTCAAATGGTCATCTAGGAATAAGGAAATTTCCCCTCTGACATTTCACGCCTTTCCTCCCCCCCCCCCCCCCCCGACTTTTCACTCCGGTACGTTTCGTCCTCGGTACATTTCAACCCGGAAATTTCGACCCCGACATTTCAGTTGCTCTGAATGCATGAGTGACAGAGTGAGTGACCAAGTAAGTGACTAAGTATGTGAACGACCAAGTGGTTGGATGAGTGACTGAGTGATCGTATGAGTGAGTGAGGAAGTGACTGTATGAGTGACCAAGTGTTTGACCATATTAATGATCTAGTAAGTGTCCGTATGAGAGACCACGTGAGTGTGGTCACTCATACGGTCACTTAACTCGTTAGAAGTTCCGCAGAGAAATATGGACCAGCCGCATGTGTGTGTGGTTCAGTAGAGAAGAGCTACGCGTCCTCTTGTTGGCACACAAGTCTTGAGCTAAGAAGGAAGACTTGATTTCTTGAGTATATTTACATTGAAGGAACGCAGGTGTCGGGAGGGGATATGATCGAAGTGCTTATCATTTTCAGCGGGATTGATAGGATGGACCTTGAGTTATTAATTCATCCTCAATCAACTACTGTGAAAAGAAGACACCGGTATAGTTTAGGTAGGGACAATTCCAGGTTATGGTGTAGCAGGTAGTTTTTCTCTAATAGGGATGTTAATAAATGGAATATCTTACCTCCGTTGGTCGTGAATTCTTACACAATCGACACGTTTAAAAAGAAGTAGGATAAACGGAGAAGCTAGCCATGCTTAGATAAGACAATCCTAATCTTTTTTTACGGCAGTGTACATATATATATATTTATTTAGTTTTTTCTTTCGTGGTATATGCTTTTATATCGGGTTGCTGTATTGTGGTTTACTTAACATCCATATTTTTATGGGCATCTTTTTTCAGCCTTGGCTGGGCAATTTGCCTGCTGTGGCCTTTACATTCGCATTCTTCGTCGGGATTTAACACTACAGTATAGCGATCAACATCGGGAGTTCTGAGATGTCATTCCTAGCCGAAAAATGCCAGAGAGGTACTTTCATTGTTTTATCTTAAATTCTAAAAATTGTTGGGGGCACGGGCATGGCCCCTTTTATTAGGGTGGCACCTACCATAGCGCCACGCGATCGAAACAGTGATACCACGACATGTTAAATAACTTTTTTTTTTACCTCATTCCAAGGATGCCGCGAACATAAAAAGGTATGAGAATTCCTGCTCTAGAATGAAGAAATTTCTGGTTGCGAAAGAAAATAGAAGTAAAATTTCCGAACATTTAAGCATAATTGTTCTTTTCATTCTCGAACTTATAAAATAAAGACGTGAACAATGAATCGGAAAAATTGCAACATTATATGACGATAAAAATATTAATTGTTGGCCATTTTTCTTCCCGTACATGCCCGGAATAAAAGTGAAAGCGTGCAATGTTATATTTTGTACTCAAGAACCTTAAGGAAATCAAGGACAATATTTTAAAAGAGAGTGAAATGAGCACACGCCCACCATAATACGTGTGTGTGTGTGTGTGTGCACGCCGCACGACTCTTAATCCATTCAGTATATATGGAGTTTCACTATTATCATTATTTCAAGGGCACCCACGTACATTGTAGTATATTAATGGCATTCTTTCGGAGCAGACATATCTCTTGAGATGTTTAACCTAAATTTAAATGTATTAACATAACGAAATCATGATATACATTGAAGACAATGACATACTCCTTTATTTTTTTTTCGTAATATGTCTATGCATAGGCGTGAAACTGTGGGAAACTGAATGAATTAATTATAAACGAATCGTGCTTGATGTGCGATAATCAATGCCTAACTGCGATTGCATTGTTATTTTCAAGGGGATCTCGATCATATCTTATGGCAGTGGTTTTAGGACCTGTGGTACGCGTACGCCTGAGAGTGCGCGGCAAATAACCAACAACGGCAGAAATAACTCTGGTAAAGTAATCTAAAAAAAGCAAAAATATTAACAAGCTTCCCGAACATTTCTAGCAATTCGACCACCCACAACTTCATGCGGTATGAACTCCTACCAAGTATTTCTAAGCATACGCAAGCCTTTATCCTTTCTAAATCTGCGTTCATAGTGGAGCGAAGAGATACGAATTCCAAGAATAACGAATAGGAAGAAAAAAATGCAGGGGGGGGGGGGGAGTTGCGAACCAACCTTCGGCATTTTTAATTGCGTAATTTGTTAATTGCATATTTTGGCATTTTAATGCATATTTTGGCATTTTAATGCATATTTTGGCATTTTAATGCATATTTTGGCATTTTAATGCATATTTCGCCACTAGTTTAGTGCATATACGCCGGGCTCTGGTGACCATCCTTTGGTAAGTCCTTTTTGTGTGTGTGGTATTCCAATATCATTTTCATCAATATAGAGGACTTATCAATAGAAAGAATGTTAATTCAGGTGCTTAATAACTTTCGAAAGGTTTTTTTGTTTTGGCCCACCGAACAAGATGTCATTAAGAATATTTCATATCTTCATAAAGGGCGGTTGATGATGTAATCATCATCCAAACGCCCCTCCCCCCTTGTTATCAAAAGTCAGCAAATCGGAAACCCCTCCCCCCCCCCCATCGCTGCTGACGTAATACTTGAATGACCCCTAATGTGGCCTCTATCTCATGTCCCTCATAGAAGTATAGTTTCGATTTAAAAAATGCTCGAGAGACGTCCAAAAATTACCCTGTGCCGTGAAAATACAGTGTATAACAAAATAAAAAATCTAAATTTTTATACTGTACCTCCAATTAGAAAGTTGTTGGCCTGTTTCTCCTGAGGACAACAAAAAAAATTCCAAGTTTCCAAGTGCAATATTCGATGACATATTCGAATTCAAAAATCGGAGAAAACTTGAGAAAGAACTGCAGAATAAATGAGGGAAAGAAGCTTTGTTTGTTAGTTTTTGCTGTTATTTCATAACTCAGATTTTTGAATGCGAATATTCACTTGGAAACATGGATTTTTTTTTCTGTTGGCCTCAGAAGATACAGGGCAACAGCGTTCTAATTGGAAATTAGAGGACAAGGGGAACCATATAAAAATTTTCATTCTTTCTATTTTGTCACAAACTTTATTCTCACTCTCAAAACTAATACAGGGAAATTTTTGAACTCCTTTTGAGCATTATTTAAAGTTGACACACATATGTAAACAGCAAACGGTTGATGAGTGAGATAATAGCCGCATTAGCACTTACGGGACACCCTGTATGTACGAGACACGTGTACGACGAAGATACAGGGTGTCTTCGATATTGAGATAGCGGCAGTGGTGTTTTAATGCTGTTAAGGGGGATCCTTTCCCCTCTTGAAACAGAGGGCCCTAAAGGTATTAATTCTAAAAATTTTGAAAAAAAATTTTAGTGTCTGCAGATATTGAACATATGTGCAGATATTTGTGTAATATATGGCATCCATACTTGTTATGGGCATCTTTTTTTCAGTCACTTCGTTGGGCATTTTACCTGTAGTGGCCTTGTATTTGCGTCTGTATATTTTCCAGGATTTTAGGATCTATCCAGTATATCTATGGGGTTTTTTTTTCCAATGGTAATTAAATATAAAAAATGCATTCTTAAAAGTACCTTTCGGTGCCTGTTCTTCGCAGTTGTGAATGAGTAAATAATGAATTTGGTCTTCTTACCCTGGGGCACTTTTTGTTTCCCAACTTGGAGAACGAGCTTAAAGCCCGCGGCTTCTACCCTTTAGAAAAGTCTTACAACAGCTGAAAAATCATCGAAGTAAATATGATATAAAATAAATATAATTTTTCCTGGAATAGTTTTTCCGAGAAACATTCAAAAATCGAGTAAAAGGAATCAATAAACTAGATTATAAAATTTTGGTTCATGATGAAATTTTCCATTCGATTCCCATCCATCAATGAGGTGCCTTTATAAGGATAAACTCGACGTCATTCCCGAAGTGCTGTTGGATTGTATATATAAGACGTAATTTTTTTTTTTGGTTATCTGCCACATATAATTTTTTACTTTCATATTAATCTATCTATATATATAAAATTGATTTTCTGCGTGTGTGTGTATGTTCTCTATACAAATCTACAATTTTAGATCGATCGTCACCAAATTTTGCATATATACCAAATGGGACCCGACTTGAACGATAGGCTACTTTAAAATTTCGTCAGAGCAGGGCAAGTGCCCCAAATGGGCAAAAAACTGTCGGGCAACAATGGTTTTTGGGCCTCAACAATCACTTTCCGAACGTTTACTTTGGTTACCGTGGTTCCCTAGCAATGCGTTTCAGACGTGTGTATGCCTTTACAACGGTTTGTCACTTTTTTAATCCTGTTAGTATATGTATAATAGTTTATGCCTTTATAATGATTTGCCACATGAGGCTTTTTGAATGACATCATAATAATCATCATCAGCATCAGTTTGAGGGTCAAGCAAAGGTTGATTCTCATAGAAATCAGTGTTAAAATTGCCGATTTTACTGTAGAAATGCGGAAATTTGTTGGGGTTTTCTGTCAGATCAATAATTTTAAAAATTGTATTGAATTCTCGATTTTTGAAATGTTCAGTTCGCTTAGAGATATACTAAGCCCAGGAGATTAAATATTAAGTAATTAGCCAAACCTATACTTTTGAGTTGGATATTCGAGCAATATCATTGATTTCATTTATATCTTCTCAAGTATGAAAATTAATGTCTCCATATTGTCTCTTTTGATATTTATTTGCATAAATTCATGTGGGTTAGGATATTTTAAAATTAGTTATGAGCCCGTAAAAAGTGCATTGAAAAAATTCCACAGCTTTAACTAAGGATTTTTGGAAGCTGGAACAGGCAGATGGATAACTTGAAGTTCAGGAGGGGGGGTTATCGAAATACCTAGCGCCCCTTACAAAAAGAAATATATGTATTCATTTCTACGTTTCTGTAAATCTAGATTTGTTTATTTCATGAATCGCGCAGGAAGTCGTCATATTGGTTAACTTGGACACGGTTTGTATGTCCCTCAAGAAAAAAAAGAGGGAGATATCACGTGATCCAAAAAAGCCTCATTGAAGAAAACCCGGGCAGCGCCGGGCATTATAGCTAGTTACTATATAGTTTCGTTTTTTCTGAGAGACGAGTGACCATCACTTTGTCCAAGTCCGGCATCGAGTAATGAATGAATTGACATGGATTAAGTGTTTTGTGTCTTGATGTCGATGCAGATTTATGTCTTATAATCGGAATAGTGTCCAAAAATTAACTGTGGTTTCAGGTGGGGATATCGGATACGACGTGTCTACTGAAAACTAGATCATCAATGAATTTCTTGTGATCTTGATGGTATCAAAAAAGCGAAAGCTTGAAATTTTCTAGTTGTTTATAACACTAAAATTGCCAAATCTCAATATTTCTCGTTTTACCATGTTTTACTTCGATTTTAAAATCAAAAACTAAATTCCCATTATTTGCTGACACTCCTATGGACACCACCTCGCATTTTCCAAACCCTTTCACACATCGCAATGAAAACACCCCTCTTAATTACGAGATAAAGACCATTACGAAACATGGCTTCCGTTCCTCACAGGTTATTATAACTCGCATGTTTGTTTCGTTGAACTAATAATTGTTAAGAAACAAATATTATACACGCAGTATATAAACATTTCTCCTTGGGATATCTTTTCGTTTTGTGAGTGATACGATTTCAACAACAGGTTGCGGGTGGAACAACGACGGCTAAAAGAACATTCTATATAGAAAAATAATAATAAAATAACTCGCCTTTTGGCAAAGGCGGTAACTCGTTCTGCGAGTTTGTTTGTTTTCTCTTTCCTCACTATTACGAGCGAACTTTTGAGAGAAACTGGGACATTTTCACTTAAAAAAAAAAAAAGAGATACATACATCACGCAGCGGCGTGTCCCGCTCGATATATACCCTATAAAGCGTTCCATTATATTGTATGGGATTTACGAAGTTTTATTAAGGGCCACTTAATGGTACATTAATGCATTGAGAGTCCATTTAATTGGTAAAAAGTGCGTTTCCGATACATTCGATGATACAGAAAGTAGATTTTTGTTACTTCGATTTAGCTCGAGAAAGAGGAAAGGTATCATTTTCGGTTCCGGTTTCAAAAACGTTTTTACGTCTTTCATTAATGATTTTTTTTTTTTGTGAGAAATAATATATTTCTGAGTAAATTGAATCGAATGTTGTTAGTTTAATGCCTCTATTTTGAGAAAAGGATCTATTTCAAGAGACTCATATTCAATCTGAGATATTGCGTGACTGAATAGTGTATCGATTTCCTTTTTTTTTTATGCTAATGTAATGCGTATGTATATAATATACGATCGAAAGTATGTGAACTATCACTTTTTGCGCCTAGAAAGCATGTTCCCCCGTATGGGGGGGAGGGGCTAACATGGCTTCGGCCCGTTGGATCCATTGTTCTTTGTTTGTTTGGGGTTTTTCCCCCTATGCTACGAGTGTTAGCAGAGGCGGCTCGAGAAAAACGTCTCTACCCATGCAGGACCTATTCCTGGCACTCCTCAAGAAAAAATCTCTACCCGTGCGAAACTAATTTTCGACGCCCAAATTTTTTTTTTTGGTTGACAAAGATTTTTTTTTGTTCCCCTTTCAACTTGAATTTCGCGCCCCTTCTAGAGCACTGCCGTGTCCCGAGAACCACCCCTGAGTATGAGAATATAGGGGTGGGGGAGCCGTGAGAGAGATACTACACTAGGGCCCCGACTCCATGATTTTGTGGCCATGACAAGGGGCTTCGGTTACCATATTTTGATGGGTCTTTTTCATACCTGGAGATGCGAAAAATGCTGGACAATTGTCGCAACAAAGTTGCCAATTACCTGTAAAATCTCTGAGGAATTTACTAGTAGTGAGAAATAAAGAGCTGCTGCAAATCGCAATGAATAAAAAAAAGCTCTTATGATTTATGTCTTTATAACAGGCTAGTGTGACTTCTTCGAAAGTATCTGAACTATCACTTTTTTGTGCCTAGAAAGCATGCTCCCCATAGAGGGGGGCTGACAGGGCTTCGGCCCGTTGGACCCATTGTTTATTTTCCTATGCTACGAGTGTAAGCAGTGCGGCTCGAGAAAAAATGTCTACATATGCGGGACCTATTCCTGACACTCCTCAAGAAAAAATCTCTATTCGGTTCTGTGCACCAGTGGTTCCCAACCTGTGGTACTTGTGGTACTTGCACCAAGGTGCGTGACCTTATTATTCATGGGAGAAACGTGTAAGAAAGTACCCAGAAAGTGAAAAAGGCCCAACATGCAAGAGGATAGACTAAGCTTTATATGCATCGCTATTGACATGCAAGCTTGCTGTACATTTCAAAGGGTAGCTGCGCAACAAACGCCCTTTACACTTATCTTAAGATACGAAAGCTTTCTACGAATTCATAAAAATACACAGCTTTCCACATATTCATAAGAATATACAAGCTCTCTACGCATTCATAAGAATATACAAGTTTTCTATGCATTCATAAGACTACTTAAGTTTCAAAGACTACTATGCATTCATAAGACTACTTAAGTTTCAAAGACTACTATGCATTCATAAGACTACTTAAGTTTCAAAGACTACTATGCATTCATAAGACTACTTAAGTTTCAAAGACTACTATGCATTCATAAGACTACTTAAGTTTCAAAGACTACTATGCATTCATAAGACTACTTAAGTTTCAAAGACTACTATGCATTCATAAGACTACTTAAGTTTCAAAGACTACTATGCATTCATAAGACTACTTAAGTTTCAAAGACTACTATGCATTCATAAGACTACTTAAGTTTCAAAGACTACTATGCATTCATAAGACTACTTAAGTTTCAAAGACTACTATGCATTCATAAGACTACTTAAGTTTCAAAGACTACTATGCATTCATAAGACTACTTAAGTTTCAAAGACTACTATGCATTCATAAGACTACTTAAGTTTCAAAGACTACTATGCATTCATAAGACTACTTAAGTTTCAAAGACTACTATGCATTCATAAGACTACTTAAGTTTCAAAGACTACTATGCATTCATAAGACTACTTAAGTTTCAAAGACTACTATGCATTCATAAGACTACTTAAGTTTCAAAGACTACTATGCATTCATAAGACTACTTAAGTGCATTCAAATACAAATACAAAAACAACGCCACAACAGGCAAAATGCCCAACGAGGTGGCTGAGAAAAAGATGCCCATTCATAAGACTACTCAAGTTTTCTACACAATCATAAGACTACGCAAGCGTTCTACGCATTCTTGCAACACAAATTCAGAATACATAAGCTTGCAACGCATTTTTTGATATACAAAAGTTTTTTGTGCATTTCTATAACAGCACTAACCATTTCTCTTTAAGTATACTCGAGCTTTGTACTCGTTTCTATGGATACGCAAGTTTTCTAAACATTGCTAAAGCTGCGTAAGCTTTCTAAGGATTTCTATGCGTAGCGAATGTCTACGAATTCCTAGGGAGGGATATGAACACACACGCTCTACACTTACACGTATTTCTACAGATATTTACTTTTTTTCCTCTATGTTTTCCTAAGTGACGCATGTCTCCTACGCTTTCACACATTTCCAGGGATGTACAACGAACGTTTCAAGTGTTTTTGTAGTGGGTACGTACTTTTTAGAAGGTAAAAACTCGAAGCATGAAAGGATAGGAACCACTGCTGTGTATATGATTATCATTTTCATACACAGATGATTCTTCCCTGACGTGTAGCACATGCTTAGGATTGCAGAGTAGCCAGCCAAGAATATCGCAGTACATGTTAGTGTTCAGGTTTGCTCCACTGAAAGGCCAGTCGTGGCCCAGGCTCTGTCCCTGGTGGGATGTAAGCCATTTACCCGGAGGGGTTGGACCCACTGACTAATGATAATTAATTTCAAACCATTGAAACCAAAGTTTACCATTGCCGTGGTCATGCGAGTGACCACATATTCGTAGAAACATCACGCGCTTCAATTATTTGTTAATGGGACAGTCCTAATGATGGCCCAGAGGGACTTCGGGACTCGATATCGATCACTACCCCAGTGAGGTATCGCGCCAAAACATCACCGACAGAACATTGACACGAAAGAAACGTCACCGAGAAACACATTACCAAATGCTTTTGTCATCTACAATTATTTTTTTCAGTTATTTGTAATCTATTATTATTTTAAAATTTTCCTCTTGGCAATGTTTCTGTTGGCACCCACGGTGGTTCCAATTCGCAATCATAGTCCTTTCAAGGTCCGGCTGCTGCAATTAATGAATTTCTACGGCCTAGCGAAGCATTCTGCTGTCTATCTGCACCCCACGCATTCTACAATGCAATCGTTTGCCAGATAAGGCCACTGTTTAGTAATGTCTTCTTATCTTCAGCGCGATTTACCTTTCCTTCCATTCCGTAAGACCGTTTTCAAGTTACATTCTTTGGCATAAAGCAGAACTTGCACCAGAAGGGGTCAAGAATTTGAACTGCTCTTGACTTGACCGACGGGTCAAAGTTTCTATTGACAATCAGGGAGAAAAAATACGGTTAAAAAGGAGAGTTTCCATACTGACAATCACGACACACCTTATACATATAAAGGATAGTGAAGGAAACGTGCATGAAAGAATGTTACATGCAGAAGTTCTCTTCGGTCTTGTTCTTCAATGGGAGACATTTCTTTTTACTTTCCTCAATTGCTGTAATTATTTGAAATGACCTGTATATATCCTGTTCACTAAATTGACACAGTTTGACCAAGAATATGCTTCATTTAAGTGAATATGACTTCGAAGGGATACAGTTATATGATATTTACCTGTTTAAAAAGCGTCGTGAGTGTCTGAAAGTGGTTTCATCCTATGTGTAACCACCCTGTTATTATGTGAATGTAGTTTCGCACGTACAGGGTGTTCATAAATTAAACTAACCGAACTTGGGCAGATGAGAAGGGTGTGGCCGCTAAACCAGACAAGACTCAAATTTTTGCCCCCCCCCCCCATGCTCAGCCCTAAAGGCTAGGTGAGATTGGCTTTCGTGGGCCACGAGAAAGTTTTGGTTATTTGTCACGGGGCATATCGGATGACTCTGGGGAGG
Source organism: Pholcus phalangioides (assembly GCF_987345545.1). Lineage (NCBI taxonomy): Eukaryota > Metazoa > Arthropoda > Arachnida > Araneae > Pholcidae > Pholcus > Pholcus phalangioides. Next base: position 19,844,825 of record NW_028301601.1, on the reverse strand, counting down.
GGGCACATTTTGCCCGCTGCCATATGTGTTGATCAAGTGTGTGTTTTAGAGAATCACAAAGCTTTTGGCCGCAAAATACTTTGGCCCATCCCTATTCATTGCACGAAGCCACCTGGAAATCGATAGAACCACGTGAATGGCATGAACCTTCGAATGAAGACTAATAAAGACAAGAGTAGAAGGATTTTTTTGAACGAAAAAAAAATTGTTCCGAACTTCGCCGATGGGAGGAAATATGGTGAATCAATGGTGTATGTGTGTATGTTGTTCACAACAGGAGTTTTAATGTAACATATTAGGAAACAGCGTCCCCTATGGGACCGCTGCTGCCACTCTTCAAATTGAAACAAAACGATTTGTTATAGTTCTTTTAAGTGATATTGGGCAGGGCCGTAACTGGAGGGAGGCGAGGGAGGAAACTGCCTTTTAATCTTCCGTCAACAAATTTTAGGGGCAACAAGAAAAAAACCGGTGTAAAATTATCGAATTTTACATTGAAGGAGTTGGCAAAATCAATTTGATTCCCCCTTCTCTCCACAAAAATCTTAGTTTTGACCCTGATATTGGGTGTGTTGGTTTTCAAATAGTTTTCCGCATTAAAATGAACATTATATGGCATAATAGGGGTAAAAATTTTATGCACCATATTGCTGATTGTTTTCATGTTTTGCCGAAGAACTTCAGCACTTACTATTTGGTGTGATGAATACAATTGAACGTGAAACTAATGGGCAGTAGATTATTCTGCTGCGGAGAACCCACTATGTTGTGCAATTTTCTTCGTAGAGGTCAGCAGGAGTTCTAGTGTAGTGGTAGTAATATACTTTTTTTTTTCATATAGATGCGAAAAAAATCGTGGTGATTGGTCCCCTGTTGCCATCTATGAAACAATAAAAAACACTCTCTATTTGTTATATTTCTTCAAATAACATTGGTGTTAGTTTTAAACCGGTGTTCAGCATGAAAATTAATCTTTGGCATGATGCGATACGTTGATCATTCTCATGCTGATTACTGGTGTAAATTTTATGCGCCAACTAATACCGGTGACTGTGGGTTTTTATCTTTGCTGCACCAGACCAGACCAGAATTGAACGTTTCCGTCGCTGCCCAGCCTTTGCAGGCTGTCTGGCGACTTACAGATCACCAGGGGTGGTATGAGAAGGAAAAAGACAAGTTTGTGCATGTGTGTAAGGTATGTAGTGTATGTGTGTGTGTAGAGAACGAATGAGCCAGGAGAGTATTGTTTACAAATCTTCGCGAAATGAATGCTCATCGAGATAAAACACAACACAATCGAAGAACAACGGGGAAATGTCTTAAGGGAAGTAGCTGATGATATGCTACCCAAAAACCCCAACATTATAAATATTTATAATCGAGAGACACTAACCAGAGATGTTTGAGGTACTGTTGAACCGTCATCAGTCATATAACCATAATCAAGAACGTCAAAGAAAAAGTTATAATGAAGACATGACACATACCATCTCTGTATTGTAATAACATCAGTTTCAACACGACACGAACCCAATGCACCATTTTATGCAAGCGCAAATTATGAATAAATGAGAAAAATTATTAATTGCGAAAAAAACAACAACATATAAATGCCTCTGAATTGCGATCACAGCATCCGCAATATCAAACAAAACTGACATTAGATTGATAAATTGTTTTGAAAAAAAAAAAAAAAAAAATCAAAATCATGAAAATGTTCTGCAAATTACATCAATTCGTCACCCAATCCACGCTCAGCAAGTCCATTGGCCTAGAGTGTACTGTGGGTATTCTAGGGTCATAATAGACAATTTCTCTAAGATGCGGGTGTTCAGAAGATCGTAGCCTGTCAAAATGAGCATTGGCAAGCTCCTTGATATAGTCCAAGATTAGTGGTAAGTCAAGATCTTTACGGATGTTTTTTCCTCTCACATACCAGGGGGCTCTGGTAAACTGACGAAGAATGATGTTCTGCTGTGTCTGTAAACGTTTCATATTTGCAAGACTGGCATGAGCCCACACTGGGGCAGCATATGTCAGAATAGGACGAATAATAGTTTTAAAAAGAATTACTTTATTCCTCAACGTTAGCCTGGCCTGTGGGAATGTGATTCTGGATAGCATCCCAACTGCTTGTGAGGCCTTATTTCTTACGTACATCACCTGAGGAGAAAATGAGAGCGACTTATCTAGTATACAACCTAGATACTTGACTTGGAGTTTTCTTGTCAACACCGTATTGCCGATGTATATGGGAGTTCTTGGAAACTTGTACCGTCTTGTGAAGAGAATATATTGACATTTTTGATGATTCAACTTTATATCGTTGTCTTGGCACCAGTCCTCAACGTCTTCAGTTGATTCTTGTAAATTTTCAATACATTTTTTCCCTTTTTTGTGATTGGTCAACAGGATGGCATCGTCAGCAAATAGACCAAGCATTCCGCGCTGAGGAGCTGGGAAGTCATTGATGTATAGCGCAAAGAGCAGTGGTCCCAAACAAGAACCCTGCGGGACAGACGCTCTTATTGGTCTAACAGTTGAGAGACAGTTGCCATTTTTGACTTGGAATCTTCGATTGGAAAGGTAACTGTTTAAAAAGATGATGAAATAGTCAGGCAAACCCAGGTCAATTAGTTTGGATAATAAGGTCGTGTGATTCGTTTTGTCGAAGGCCTTACATATATCCAGACAGAGAGCACAGACATGTTCCTTGTAGTTGAACGCAGTCATCACGAACTCGGTAACTCTGTGCAGCTGAGTGACGCAAGAATGCCCCCGCCTGAATCCGTGCTGCTCACTTCGAAGAATGCTGTTGAAGGACAGGAAAGCGTCAAGACGTGAAATATAGATACGTTCAAAGACTTTAGAAATGTTACTGAGTAAGCTGATAGGTCTGAAGTTTTGAGAGAAAAGTGGGTCAGTTCCAGATTTATGAAGAGGTTTGACAATAGAAAGTTTCCAGACATTAGGAAAATAGCTTGTCTGAAGCATGCTATTAAATATATTAGTGAATGATTTGAGGATAGAAAGAGGAAGATTTTTAAGAGCGAGATTTGAAATTTCATCATGACCAGAAGCTTTTTTAGTTTTGAGTTTGTTAATCATGCCCCTGATTTCGTCAACATTGGTCAAACCGGCAGCACCCATTCCGCGCAAGGCATCCGAGCGAACTCTATCCAGGAATTCTTGAACTTTTCCATGATGAGCTGAAGCAATACTTCGAGATTGCAGACTGTTTGGCATGAATTGCTTTTCATAGTTATCAGCAAACGTTTCAACAATCTCTTCATTTGTATACAACAGTTGACCTTGTTCGTTTGTAATTTTGTCCACCGCTGGAGATTTTCGTTTACAGATTTTCCACGCCTTCCAAAGTGAGCCATCGGATGCTGTGGCCTCCTCAATGAAGTGGGTGAATCTCTCATTGACATATTCAGTTGTTTCTTGTCTTATTTCCTTTTCTAGTCTGTTTAGAGTGGTTTTGTCAGACCGTCTTCTAAATCTTTGCCAGAGTTTTCGGACCCGGTTTTTTAGTCTGATTTTGTCCCGTAATTCTTCCGAAATGCCAAATCTGTTTTCTTTTGCCTTAATCTTCCTGGTAGAGGCTTGAATAGCTGTTTTAATTTGTTCAGTCACATCAACTACTGCATTTTCAATACAGTTCGTCGTCAATTCCGCTGAGTTCCACACTGGTAATGTTTCCAGCGTAGAGCGGAAGATTTCCCAGTTGGTAACCAGTTGATATGGAATATCCTTTGGTCTAGTTATATCGATGGTGAAAATAATAGGGTTGTGAGTTGAATTAAGTTTGGCAGTTGTTTCGAAAAAGATGTTGTGCCTGAAGTTTTTGGAGATTCCATAGTCCAGAACATCGGGTCGATAAAATCGACTAGTAGGATAATTGGTTGGAATGTTCGATGAATGAATGCACAAGCAATTATTCCTACAAAATCTTTCTAGAACTCTACCTTGTCTATTTGTGGAATGGCTGAAGAATGTAGGGCTTTTACAGTTCCAGTCGCCAGCAATTAGTACCGGATTGTTGATATTAACGAGATAGTTTAGGAGATTGATATCAACATGGTTATTAGGTGGTTTGTAAATTGCACAAATGGTTATTGGTGATCTGTTGATGAAGATGTTTACTGCCAAAGCTTCCATTTCAGTTGAAGAAGGAATCGAAAGTTTTTGGTGAGGAATGTCCTTTTTAACGAACACCGCAATTCCACCACCCCTTCCATGTAGACGGTCTTCACGTAAACAGACAAAATTAGAGATATTGGAAGTATGAGAAGGTTTTAAAAAACTTTCACAAACCAGTGCTACATCAATTTGTAGGTCATAGAGTAATTGTTTGAATTCTTGTAGTTCCTGTTTAAGCCCAGTGGCATTCCATGCCAGAATTTTCAGCGGTTTGCTGATAGTTGACACTGGTGTATTAATTTTTGAGCGCTGAAATAAAACCAATCAGAATTTGAATAAGGTTATGAGCCTTGTCTTCAGAAATGCCCATATTGACCAAAAGTTCTCGCACAACATTGGAAAAGTTCTCGATGTTGTTCTTCTGTGAATTCTCCACTGTTTCATTAGTAGTTGAAGACATACAAACTGAATGTACAGACGCATCAGTGACATCAGTTTCATCAATGACATGGTAAGGTACTGGCATTTGCCTGTTTACAGAATTATTATAAGATTTGGAAAGTTCAGACGGCTTAACTATGTGATCGCCGAAAGAATCATCACGATTATTAAGATGTTTGTTGAATTCATGAATTACATCTGTGAAATTAATTCCAAATTGATTATTTTTGTAATCTAATATTTTCACTTGCTCGGCTTCGTTATACTTTCTGTTCAGCTCCTCGACCAGTTCGGCTTCCGTGAGATGCACTTTGCCTATTCCAAGAATATGTGGTCCCTTTAAGACTTCGTCTACAGAACGTTGTAATACCAACGGGATTGTACTAGCCTTGACCCAAGGATTTGACTCCGTTTTAGTAGACAACTCATTTTCAGAAAAGTTGTTTTCCCCATTTCTATCTCTTCCTCGTTCTAAAACTACGTTATTTCCTACGCTGCCTAGAAGGGGGAAATCTCGAAGCGAAGGTGGAAGCTTGGAGATGAAGGTTCTTCCAGATTCACCTGTGGAAGCAGGTCTGGCAGGGCACTTAGAATACGTTCCTGTATGAGGGCCTCCACAGAAGTAACACTTTATCTTGTTCAGATCTCCCTTAACCAAGCAGCTTCTAGTACTGTGTCCTTCTGAACAAAATGCGCATATGGCTTGATTATGGCAAAAATAACTTGTATGTCCGAATTTCATGCAGTTCCTGCATTGCAAGGGAAAACGATTTCCTCTGTATCTTTCAATCTCTATTGGAACCCCGTCGATGTCGACCAAGTTGGCAATTTCTTTAGAGTTGATCGGAACTTCCACCAAGAAGAGCGGGAGTACTCTTCCTGAAGTATAGTTTTTGAGATTGCATACTTTTATCACATCGAATCCTTGTTTTGATAAGTCATTAGTGATGTCAGAGTGGTTAACATTTGCTGGTAGACCACGTATTACGAATTTTAAGGACCTTTCACTATTCATTTGGTACGTATGATACTCGAACCTGTTATCGTCCAAGAACCTTGTGACGTTCCTGTGATCATTTTCACTAAATAAATTTAACAGAATGTTCTTCTCTGTCGTTTTAGACACTGGAGCAAATTCACAATTGTTTTTTATATCTCGAAAGGTTGCAAGCCAGTTGGATCCCCAAGAGGATAAGACAATTTGGGGTACATTAACTTTTTTTCGTCTTCTGTTGACTTGAGTGAATTCATCGTTGTCACCATTAGGATAATCATTGTCAATTCTAGATTCTACCCTACTCGGTTCCACTGAATCCGACTCTGCATTGCACTCTCCAACCCCACCTGAGTCTCTCACTGGACTTCGATGACTTGTTGAAGCGATTGCAAACTCATTTGTTGATTTATCTTCAAATATGGGGGTAGCAGTAGCTCCAGTGGAGTTGTTATTTCCCGTGGAGAGCATCACCTCATTTGCTCTTGTAGACATCTTTTTTGCCTTTTTTCTAGCTTTTGATCTCTGTGACTTCGTCAATTTTGGCTGATTATCTGGCTCGTCAGTTGTGACCATGGAACCAAGTGCTGGATCCGGTTTCTCTTTCGAGATCCTGGATTGAAGAGACGGCAGATAACGATCTGAAGTTTTTGCCATACATGCATTAGATGGAGGAGCCTTGGCAACAGTGATATTTTTGTTAGCATGCTTGTCACTTTTAGAGTTCTTGGTTTTCAATTTTCCCACGTTGAATCTGCTTTTTTCGTTGCCATTGCCTTCGTCAGGGATCACTGAATTTCCAGTTACAGATGGCAAAACTGGATTAGCCGTTGAATTAGATAACTTAACACAGTCGGAAAGTTCCTTGGTGATCCTATTTACTAGTGCCGGATCATCATGATCAGTATCAGTGTCAGAGTCCGATCGTTTTTGCTGAGGCTTATCACACTCATTCGGCACTGGGCATTGAGATGACACAAGTTTGGATAACACACATCTTTTCAACTTCTTTTTAAGGGCTTCATTATGCTTACGTGATTTACATTTACTTGAAATATGACGCTTTTTACTGAAACCATTGATTGAGGCCTTCACCAAATTATCAGATATGTTGGCATCATCATCACAACCTTCACTGATAGTAACAAATTTACCCAATTTCTCAACATCAGAATTAGGTAGTAGTGTGACATTATTATTCATGACAAGTTCTTTTACCAAACAATCGGTTACATTGACATCATTGATACCATGTTCATCATTACAGACCACATTACCCAGAATTATAGCATCAACAACATCTGTATTGTTAACATTGACTTTTGGGTTACTATTATCATTATCAAATGCTAGCTTTTCATTTACACCACACTTGTCATGATCATTATCATGAATAACTCTGTTTGATACATACATGGAACCATTAACTGATTTGATAACATTTTCGTTCGATTTGTTGATACATGCATCATGAATTAATACCATCTTAACATTATCACATGGTTTCATATCATTGACACTCTTTTCAAAATTAAAGTCATTTTTATCACATAAATATACAGAATTATCGATTGATTTGACACAATCATAAATATTATTTGGGCTGATTACCTTATCATTTATCTTTGAAACATTTCCATGCACAAATTCTTTACCTGTAGCAGAGTTTTTAACACATAAATTATCAGCCATTACCTTCTTACTCTTACGAATTGATTTAGCACACTTGGGACCAGGATCAGTTACCAAGTTTACAGGCGTTTTCTTAAAGCTGTTAGACAGCTTATGAACACAATCAATACCCTCAAGATCTCCAAAAAATAAACAACCTGTACTAATTAGTTTTTTGAGTACAGTATCATTGTTATGTGACATTTTGAACTCAACAAAATATGTTATAAGATTTTGCAATTGATCAACCACAGAACATTCATCACTAATGCCATCGTTACTCAAATCATACATGTTTTCAATCCAAGGCAGAAATTTCTCTGTCAGTGTCTCAAAATTATGATTCCCCTCGAAAACGAAACTCTCTGCCATCCGGCGAAAAGCCACAATTTCAGCGATTGCCGCCGGATCGGCATAGGGACAACGAAGGGGCATTTTAAGTGAGCACTCAAAAAGCAAAGACTTACCCCTGATGAGCCACGTCTCTGGTCTGGACCGGGTTTCACTTCACAACATACATATCTCACTCAAAAGAAACAACCGTAGATAGCGGAAAAACACAGATCGATCCGCGACACTGAAATACAAAACAGGTTGAGGGTTCTTTTGTCCACTGATGACCACAACTCGAACAAAAAGTCGATGATAGTCGAAGCCTCTCCTGGATTCACACTGTCAATGCGTGTCGTTGTTTCACTTTCAGCTGTAAATCCACGCTATCCAAGTGCATTCAGAAACCTATAAAAAGGGAAAATATGGGGCAGACGTATGCACTGGGGAGGGGGAAGAAATACTGGTCGATCACAGCACACACAAAGTATCACTGGTATTAGAACCAGCGATATTGCAAGAATCCATCTTGACTTGCACAGAAAGCCGTTGAAAAAACCGTTACGAACACCATTAAAGCGACGGTAGAAGCTGGACACACCCGAATACCGTAGTTAGCAGGGATTATTGCATTCTTCGTATTCCTGAATATTACCACTATGCGCAGATATAATTCAAATCAAGACAGCTAGAACTTTACTTGAAAGGTGGATTTGATATTCGATCTTTGCTGCAGAATTTCAACAAAATTTTTTTTTGGGGTGCTAAATATGAATAAAGGCTAAAACTTACGGGTAATGGGGTAATTTTACATAAACGTTTTTTTTTTAATTTCTTGTAGATGGCAGCAGTGGTTCCAGTGGTTATTTTAATAAAAGCCACATAAAAGCTATCTGTTTTAATTCTTAATAATCCATGGATGCGTATTTCGGTATTTTAAGAGAAAAATATAATCTTACATTCTGTAGTGACGTATAATCCCGAATGCGAGCCGATATTCCCTTTGAAAAGTCTCGCCACAGAGAGAAACAAACCTACAAGCGGTACAAATGCAATTCAATCATTACACTTCACTTCTGAGATATAGATGGCAGCACTGAAAAATTGGACGCAACAGGGTTACTAACTGTCCTTCGAGGGCGGTTAGTATACCTTGTTTCAAGCGTCCTCCTACGTTTTGGAAAATTTGCTGTTTGGTCCTCCTTTTCAGGTTTCCGGAATAGTTTTTCTGGGGAAAAAAAAATTTTCTCCACTGTGAAACAATGCATTTCTTGCATTTTTTCATTGCATGAGTGCAATGAAAAATTGCACATGCATTTCTTTTGATATGAGTGATTTCGTAGTTTTTTCCCCACACACATTCACCAATAGCCGTCGAAATTCCAAATATTTTTTCCTGTTTCCGTTTTTTTTTTTAGCGGTTCTGCTTTATAGTTGGGAAAAGTTATTGTTGTGTCCGGTTTTATTTTTCGGAATAAGCGCTATCTATTGAGGAAATTGGGATAAGTGACATCACTAAGGGTGCGTGCACAGACGTCCTCCTTTCCCATTTTTCGGATCTAGTAACCATACACCGCACCATATACGCACTCAGACTGTTAGGTACATACACTTCCGGCACAACTCACTACGTAGTAAATTTCCCATAGATGGCGATAGACCTGAGTTGTGCTCGGTTTTAAAAGAAAAAAAAAAGTGGCTTATGATCCGCACATACGAATGTTTCATTCATCAATAATGAAGCCTTAATTAATGAAGCACAATGGAACTTTTCTGCCACACAAAAAAGATTTTTCTACTGTTATCTTACGCCATCTATAAAAATCTTGAAAAAATTATTTTTAAGAACTAATTTCATAAATACTAATTTCTATTCCAACCTCTTATAGACATATAAGTCTGCAAGTAAGACCCAGAAGAATCTGATCCGCAAAAAGAAATTACGATGTAATCCATGAATTATACCCATTAAAATACGGCACTTATAATTGAAATAATAATGATAAAGCATAAATAAAGTAAAAACAAGGCGATAAAAGGCAATGTGTAAAAACTGTTTCAAAACTCGATCAATCAATCAACTTCAACGTGTTGATTATTTCTCTCCCCTCCCCACTCCTTGAATATAATTATTAATTTAGAATAAAAATATATATATATATATATATTTGATTATTAGTAATCAGTTTCTCAAATGGGTGTGATAATGAACTTGCATTAATGGACGGTCATTATTCGGATAGAATTGTGTGTTTCCAAATCGGAAAACGTTTTGTAAAACCGTGGCCCGAATATGTCACTTAGAGCGTCAGTAGTGTTTACGAGTGGGGAGGCGCTGCCGGTTATTGTGTAGTGTTAATGTATTTAAATGCTTTTCTCATGTAAATTATTATTATTATTATTGTAATATTGCGGTTTATAATTTGATAATTTTCCTTAAATATTTTCCTTTATTTCGAAATGAAATGAAGGTCACATTATTGGTTTTTTTTTTTTGTTTTGTTTGAAGAGTTGACGGCTGCCATTATAGCGCCTTGAGGAAGGAACACTATAGAGAACATACGTGTAATGGCAATCTATGAACGTTTTATATGATTGAACTGAATTTTGTTCATTAGGGACTTGAACTTCACGAGATTTTGAGATATTTCCTGTGACATGGATTGTTCATAAGGCCTTTTTCTCAACTTCCAACCACCTTGATTGTTTTTGATGGTGGGGAAATGTCCCGTTTTATCCCCGTATTTTTAACGGAGTTCACTTGGACGACTAACAGTACCTAGAGAAGATAAAATTCTATTTCAAAAAGGCTCTGTGACAGTTGTTCTAAGATTATTTTGAGATAAAAAAAACTTTTTCCTTAAATAAGTAACGATTTTGATAGATTTTGAACTTTTCTCCTTACCGCTTTCTTAAACAAACAGCAAAGTATCAGCCTTCACTCCGTGTAATTCAGCATTTTTTCTACAGAACCGTTTAGCCCTTTAAGGGGTCATTCAATTATTACGTCAGCATCGAGGGGAGTTTCGGATTTGCTGACTTTTGATGACAAGGGGGGGGGGCAAAAATGGCTGAAAATCTAATTACGTAATACATAAATGGCCCCTAAGGGGCAATGACTCGATATCTCGCCTAAAAGCAGACATAAAAGCCCCTCATATCAGCATTGACAAGCCCAGATGTTTTGTAAAGTTAACTTCTCTCAATGTAAACTTTTCCCCCATACCCGTTAATTTGCATCTGCTGAAAAGCGGAAGAAAGCCTACGTCATTAAAAAAGATATGCCATTTTGCAGGGGCGTTTAGTGATTTCTAATTGCCGCTTAAAGTGTTAAAGGTAGGAAAGTGAAGCCGGATATATGGTTATTGGCTTGGAATTCGGTATGGATTATGGATACACATTTACACAAAAAAAATATATATACAAGCGAACTTGGTTAATTCGAATTGTAGGAATCCCTTGAGTTTTTTATTCAATTTAAAGTTGAAATGACATTTAATTGGATTTTTTCTCCTACCGTTTTGGATAATTCGAAGTTTGATTCAGATACGTCATTTGCAAAACATCTCATTTCTCTGAATTTCTGGCTAACTTCTGCTTATCTTTATCTTTATTCCGTGAATAACTGATCTTTTCTGAAACATAATCATTGCAAGGCTTAAAAAAAATCTCAATCAATAAAATCCGAACTATTTTAGTGACTGTAAGTGAGAAGCAATGCTTTTGTTATCGGTCCCACATTCATACCATACACTGGATTTTTGTCTCTCCGCGGCTGCTGGTGTTTTTGGATGACTTCTTTGGCACCTGCCAATGGTAAATCGAGTTCTATTAATAAATTCTACTATTATATTAGAAATATGAAAGTTTTTATATTTGTGGTAATTAACTGTGCGCAGACGGAACGTTGTATAGATATAACTGAAGTGCTAAATGCAGTAACACGTCTGTTACAATGTGTGTTTTTTCTAGGTAAAAAATGCCTCTGGTTTTATTATTGTTCGTTTATTTTTAAATATCAGTGTAGCTTAGCAACATTTTTCACATTTTCCAAACAAGGTTCATACCTCTAGTTTAACTCTAGAAAAAGAAGAACCGTGGTAAACTGATGGATGCGGACATAAGTGAAATATAGAATAAGGTCTATTGAATTCACTCTGTGTAATTCAGCATTTTTTTGTACGGAACCGTTTAGCCCTTTAAGCGGCAATGACTCGATATCTCGCCTATATAAAAGCCCCTTATATTAGCATTGACAAGCCCAGATAATTTGTAAAGTTATATTCTCGTAAGAGGGCGAAAACGAATCTAAGGTAGCCAGCAGGGTTTGCCTGTTCCAACACTCGCAGAAACTACTGATACGTTAAAAAAAAAATAGGTTTCTGAAGCTCAAAAATAAAATTTTCCATTCCCTATATCAACTCGGAGGTTTTGTACAATGTTTAAGAGAAAGAAAACAAATGAAAATATGTATCTATACTTACACACAATAGCTCGTCCTGACTGACTGATTCATCATCGCCGAACCGAAATCACTGAAGTTATAAATATGAAATTCGATCAGTAGTTTCATTTTTTTAATACAAAGACTCACTAAGAAGAGGAGTTTCAAAATTCGACCCCTAAGGGATCATGGGGGGGGGGAGGTTTCCAAGGTTATATAGGGAAAAAATCATGCCGAGACGAAACAAAGAAGTATCTAGGAGGCTTTGGTCGAAACTACTGAAGTTATACTGTATAAATGTGAAATAGAGTAAAACCTCGTTGAGCTGTCACCCTAATAAGTCGTCACTCCGGTTAATTCGTCATTTTTCTTCAGACCCTTCCAGCTCTCATAGACCACAATGTTATTAAACCCTCGTTTACTCGTCGCTAATTTCGGTTAAGTCGTCACTATGAAAAAGTTTGAGAAAGAGGAACAGACTATTTTTATGGCTCCCATTAAAAAAAAAGCTTGTTAACAGCATTGCCATATGCTTAAAAGTCACCATAAAATCCTATATATACCCAAACGGAACAGTTTAAGTAACGAAAGTTGCTGGGGAAGTTCATTTGTGCCGACTCACGTTTTTGGAACATTAGGGACTGTTCAAGCTAGATCTCATTTCTGCCTGGGCTCCATTGGAGAAACTGGACAAACCGCGAGACACTCAAGCTCTGTCACAAGAAGCAAGGTAAGCACTTCACTCCCACCCCCGGGGGGCAGGGCATCTCCGGCAAAAGCAAAATTTTTTGATATGTCAAAGATTACATATAGTGCAAGGAAATCAAAAATTATGTTAATCGAAGAATCAAATTAATCAATTGGCGTTTATTTTGGAGATAATTGGCAACACGTCCCATATTTTCCTTTCATATAATAACTCAAAATCCTTTAAGCGGTCTTTGAATGTGAAAGTGATCTTTGAGGTCTACTTCAGTGATCTTTGAATGTGCCACGGGCCACTTAAATGCTCTGGAATTGTGCCACGGGTCATTTAAGCGATTTGTAAAATATGCCACTTAGTTCATTTTTACAAAATTGGGTTTCAGGGGGCAAGTCACATCAGATTAATCTTCAGGGCCACATTTGGTCCGCGGGTTTCGAAATTTTAATTTTTAGAAGTATATTTTTGCATTAACAAAATAATCTTTTTCTTCGTCGGCGGGGGAGGGGGGTGCACGAGCCCCCTATGCCCCTCCCTCTCCCGCGTACGTTTCTGATCCCGCCAATATGCTTTAGGGTGTAGGGGGGCAGTACTGACGAAATTTTGCTGACAAGGGGAGGGGGTCAAAAAGGGCTAAAAATTTGCTGACGCAATACTTGAACGGCCCCGAAGGGTCCCAACGTTACATCTTCAAAACGTTTTGAAAAAATTTCCACCTGATCCACTGCACTAAAATATAAAAGCAAAATCCGGCGAAGAGTAAATTATGGGTCACTCAGAAAAATTTGGAAATATTACTATTTTTTGAACGCCCCAATAGAGGCCAAGAATGAGTTTAACCACTTCAAGTATAAGTATAATTGACCAGAAATTTGGATTATCTCTCTATTTAACGAATCAGCGATAAATCTGGTGACCTTGTCCTAACCTAGCCGCACGTTAGACAAAGGAAAAAAGAGGAAAGGAAAATTATATTAAAGGAAAGAGTTTTTAATAGATAAGGTAGAGATAAAAGAGTGGTTTTTTCAGAGCCCTCTTTTCACCCTCACCCTACTTGTTCTCTTTCGCTCTTACATGCATATTGTAGAAAGATACATTATAAAGAAAGGAGGGAGGGAAAGCAACTTCCGTACATAATAGGGTTGCTATAAGGCTTCGCGTAAAAGGTTAAAAATCGTAAAGAGGTTAAAAATCCCGCAACCCTAGGATTTTAGCGTGACGTCATTCGAACAATACATGATCAGGTGAAGACAACCTTGAAATCCCTAATGGACTCATCGTCTTCCATTGATGTATACGGTTGCCACTCCTAATAATATAATGATAATAAATCGAATAAAATTTACTCTAGAAAAATGACAAATCAAAACTGTAAGAAATAATTGGTTTGCAATAGCCTAGAATAGATAACAACAGCGAATACGGCGCTCAGCAATGACACTGACGTCACACTTTGCTCACTAATGGCGAGTGATGAGTCAGCCTTTGTTTTTCTACAGTGACTATTTAGTTATAAAGATCGATACGGAAAACCAACCAGCACTGTGGTGTTCGAACCCGGATTCCGTCACAATGACCACTCGATCACTACAGTGTCAATGTGGCACAAACGCGAGCCGATCTCCCTGTTGAAAAGTTTCGTCACAGAGAGCAAGTCCTACACTGAAGAGCGAAAAAAACTGGTTCACCTGCCTAATATCGCGGAGGGCCCCCGCGAGCACGCAGAAGTGCCGCAACACGACGTGGAATGGACTCGACTAATGTCTGAAGTAGTGCTGGAGGTAATTGACACCATGAATCCTGCAGGGCTGTCCATAAATCCGTAGGAGTAAGAGGGGGTGGAGATCTCTTCTGAACATCACGTTGCAAGGCATCCCAGATATGTTCAATAATGTTCATGTCTGGGGATTTACGTGGCCAGCGGAAGTGTCTAAAGTCAGAAGAGTGTTCCTGGAGCCACTTTGTAGCAATTCTGGACATGTGGGGTGTCGCATTGTCCTGCTGAAATTGTCCAAGTCCGTCGGAATACACAATGGACATGAATGGGTGCAGGTGATCAGACAGGATGCTTACGTACCTGCCACCTGTCAGAGTCGTATCTAGACGTATCAGGGGTCCCATATCACGCCAACTGCACACGCCCCGTACCATCACAGAGCCTCCACCAGCTTGAACAGTCCCCTGTTGACATGTAGGGTCCATGGATTCATGAGGTTGTCTCCATACCCGTACAGCTCGAAGCAATTGGAACTGAGACTCGTCAGACCAGGCTACATTTTCCAGTCCTCAACTATCCAATGTCGATGTTGTTGGGCCCAGGCGAGGCGTAAAGCTTTGTGTCGTGCAGTCATCAAGGGTAAGGAGCTGAAGCGAGTGATTGGCAACTGAGATCCCACGGGTCCATCTGCGGATGGATTGGTGGAGACGGAGTGCGGTGGTGGCATGGACGGGTGCGGGCTGCCGGAGGGGGACGGACGTTTGGTTCGGTTCTGTTGCTCGTTTGGGCGATGAGTGGTGGACGGGGGTATTCTTTCGTGGACTAGTGGAGTCGAGGGCCGTCGGAATGTTTTTGCTGGGTCGGAGATCTGGCGGGCGGTCCACCTGTGCTCCTTCTTGACCATCGGAGGTTTCCGGAAGTTTCTCGGAGTGTGGCTGCTTGGGATGGAGTGGGGTCCCGGCGGGACGGACCCGGTGGCTTGCGAGTCGGGGGATGTTCGCCGGGCCTGGATGTGTGTCAGGAGAGTTCTTCCTGCATGTCCCAGCCGCAAGGTAATCCGCTTATATCCCGCAAGGGACAGAGCGGGGGCCATATGTTTGGTGTTATAGTCATCAAGGGTACGCGAGTGGGCCTTCGGCTCACATCGAAAGCCCATATCGATGATGTTTCGTTGAATGGTTCGCACGCTGACACTTGTTGATGTCCCAGCATTGAAATCTGCAGCAATTTGCGGAAGGGTCGTACGCCTGTCACGTTTAATGATTCTCGTCAGTCCCGTTTTTGCATGATCTTTTTCCGGCCGCAGCGATGTCGTAGATTTAATTGTTTTACCGGATTCCCGATATTCACGGTACACTCGTGAAATGGTCGTACGTGAAAATCCAAATTTCATCGCTACCTCGGAGATGCTATGTCGTTCCCATCTCTCGTGCGCCGACTATAACACCACGTTCAAACTCACTTAAATCTCGATAACCTGCCATTGTAGCAGCAGTAACCGATCTAACAACTATGACAGATACTTGTTGTGTTATATAGGCGTTGCCGACAGCAGCGCCGTACTCTGATTGGTTCCATATCTCTTTATTTGCATACACATGCCTGTACCAGTTTTTTTTGGCTCTTCAGTTTACAACGGTGCCATTAATCAATAATTACACTTCACTCATGGTTAGAGAAATTGACGGCAGATGACAGCACTAAACATAGCAAGCATTACACAGAAACAAACTTTAAATTAGGTTTGCAACGCGTACACACACATGCTATTAATACTACTAAACCAGATATGCACTTGGTCCATATTCCTCTGCGGAACTTTTAACAAATTGGTACATGTTGGAATGTGTGTGTACGTATAGTGAACCTTCCGTGAAGTTCGTTATTGTGCAATTCTTGTTATGTGTAGTGCTGCCATCTGCAATCAATTTTTTTAACTATGTGTTTTTCTCAGCTCATAGTGATTGAAGTGTAATGAATGAATAATTATACCGAACTTTTTTTTAGTGGCTGTAAGAGCAATACTTTTTGGCCTGTTGCTCTCTGATCGAGACTTTTTAACGGGGAGATCCGCTCGCATTCGCGCCTCGAAGTTGAGAACCGCAGAAAACCAACTTCAGCTGACCACCACTGCATCGACGGTGGGGTTTGAATCCGGATCCTCGCGATGCGAGTCCGTAACTATGACCACTCGACCACCACAGCAGCGATGTACACACACATACGGTTAAATTGCAGTAAATATATAAATATATATATAGACAAAGAGAATGTATGTATATATAGTTATATATACAGTCGAATCCCGTTTTAACGAATACCGTTATAGCGAAAATCTCGTTTTAACGAACACTTTCCTAATTCCCCCAGATAAGGTTGCATAGGAACAATCTAAAAACTTGGAATTTCTTTATAACGAAGTGATTTCTCCGGTCTCCTTGAGTTCGTTATAACGGGATTCGACTGTATATATAAAAAGTTCCTGGATCAATGATCCAGACAAAGAAAGAGAAAGAAAAAAAATGAGGGCTATATATATAGAGTGTGTGAGAGAGTGAAAAGAAGTTTTTTTTTTATAAATATCGCCAAGAGGCACGAGAGGCAATTAGTAGCCAACTGTTGCAATTTTTAGTAATTTTTGCGGTTTTGTTGCACGCCGCTGCTATTTATTTTCTCTCTTAATGTGTTTCTGTGTGAGATGTGTGGACTTTTTCATGATTCCTTTGAGGACGACACCTTGGGATCCTTTCCTTGTTAGTACTGATTGGTTAGTAATTTTCTATAACGCTCATATTCGTAGAGTTATTCTCAGGCTCCATAGAATCCGCATTGGCGTTAGCATTGGTGTTGTTGTTGAGAGTCTGAGCGACGATGTTGTGGATGACCCTCATGGCCTTCGGATTCATCTGTATGACGACAACAGTATAAGTGACTAGCGCAGCGCTGACGTTCAGTATGAAACCCTTGTTGATGCAGAAGAAGTTCCAGCCGCTCAGTCCGATAGTCGGCGAGGTCAACCTGTTCAGAAAGAACTGTAGCTCGACTTTCGTGTCCAAGTCCAACCTGGAGGTTCGCAGCGTCAGGGCGTGGACGGACGGGAGCGAAGCGTGGGCTTCTTGGCTGACCCTGGCAGCGGTGGCGCACGCACCCAGGAACCATATAACGGAATATATGACCTTCAGGCTGAAGAAAACGACGTCGTCCGTCGTTTTGTTCTTCAGTAGAGTGTCGTCGGTGAACAGCTGGGTTATATCCAAACACATGGTGACTATGAGCAACAGGAACCAGAAGAATATGGTCTTGCCCAACATGGCGTCCGCATACGCGACCAACGTGCAGAGCTTCTCGTGGTGAGAGCGAACTCTGGTGAACTCTCCGGAAAGGTCGGCAGTCTGGTTGACCAGACTTACTATGGACCGATTGTGTTCCGTGTACGCCTCCGCCAACAATATGCATATGGACATGAACAGTGCTGGAGCGAATATCAACGCACCCTGTATGAAAAATACTTCCAGGCTGTGGATTATAGCAACGCAAATATAAGCCGCCAGGTCACTGTAATGTTCTGGGGGCTTGGTGTAGAACACGTTCTGGTACTGCAGTGGAGCTGGCGTGTTGTCCAGAACGCAGAGTACCGTTATCCAACGAGACATGAGGTATATCCATCCTACCACGGTTATAGCGATTATACGACGGCAGCAGCCTCTGAGAGAGTTTCTGAAAATAAAGTGATATGTAAAAAATTATCGTCTGTATACACTATCCAATATCAATTAAAATAATTAAATACAGTAAAATTTGGTTATAACGCCACTTCGACTATAACGCCAATGATTGACAGTCCGAACTGGTTCTCATAGATAATAATGTTAATGAAACTTGCTTATAACGTCGATAAAAACCCATCCACCTCGGATATAAGGACACATTTTCCGTTACTTTTGTTTCCGTTTCAATGACGTTTTTCCAAGCTCCTAAGATTAGAGCTGACATTCAGGGATTGTTCTCGTGTTTTTCTATTTATACTTAACGTGGAGTGAAAGATTTAATCCACGTTTTGATGTTCCTATTTGTTGTTCATGGACATCACCACTACGAAACATTTCCGTATATTTTTCCCTTCAATCTATTTTTTTACAAAAATGTCCCGTTTTTCAACGAAGTTTGCTTTAATTCCTAATCTTTACTAGAATCAGGAATGAAGGTAATTTGGATAATTTCTAAATTGTGTTATAATGAAAATTATGGCATTAAATATTTTTCTCACATAATAACGGAGAGTTTATCTTTTTTCCCATTATATACAATATTTGATAACTTCATCCATATTTGGCAATATGGCGAGAATCAGTGATGTCCCGTATTAATTTTATTTTAATTTCCTCGTATTTTCCACTATCAAATTGGCCACCTTAATCATAAAGAAAACTTCCTGCAAAATATATGACTGCTTCTGATTATATTATTCGTCAAAAAAGGTCTTGAAAACGTCAACCTCGGTTGTATCGACACCCCGGTTATGACGACAAAATTTCGTGAGATCATCGATGTCGCTATAACCAAGTTTGACTGTATTGAATTGCGGCTTCCAATGTTTAGTAAGCCGTTTCTCAGCTGTCAGTTTCAATTGTTCGACCAGAGGGCGGAACAATAATAACACAGCTCAAATATCACGAATTTTTAGTGTTGGAGGGGGGGGGGGGACGTAATACAAGTTATAACATCTGACATCTTCAGTTGTTTGGAAACTTTGGAATGTATAGGGTGCACACATATATATTATTTTATTTTGCTTGTATGTATTACTATCTCTGAAATGTTTGGCAGTTGTGGAATGTGTATGGGATGCACATGTGTACTATTGCATGTTGTATCTTAAACATATTGCAAATATGCTTACAGGTGATGGCTTTACGGTTAGAAATCCCATAGGATATGGACCGAGCCCTCACACGGTTAGGTAGTTAGTTAGTTGTTGAAATGTGGTTCATCGGCACTATTAACACGGGATTCTTCAGCAGCCAAAGATATTGACAATCGACTACCCGGATGGTTTCTTTCTCTGCAACCCGGAACCCCGGAAGAAAAAAAAGAGGGAGGTTTGTCTCTCTGCAAGCTCCTAGAGATGAGTAGGAAAAAGAGTAGGAGGCTTGCGAGCTTCAAGAAATGAGTAGGAAGCTTGCATGCTCATAGAAATGCGAAGAAATCTTGCAAGCATCTACACATGAGTAGAAAGCTTACATGTGCTTCTACATAGTATGTGGGAGAGGCTTGCGAGCTTCGAGAAATACAGGAGAAAAAAAAAAAAAAAGGCAAATTATTAGATTCTGAAAACGCAATAATATTTTTTTTTACTTCTCAGAATATAATACAGGGTTCCAGGGGCATAGACAGAAATTTCATTCGGGGGGGGAACCAAATTGATAGAACAATAGACTTGGCCATCTTTTTCCCTTTTTTCAGCCATTTTCTCACATTTCGGGGGGGGGGGGCTCTGGTCCCCGCTACGTCCTCTAAGGGTTCTCAAAAAAATCTGCTTGGATATTTCCCTGACCAAAACTCACAAATTTACGACTTTCCCTGATGTAAACACAAAACTTTTCTTGATTGAAATTCAAACAAAGTTCCCTGACTTTCGCCGACCGAAACTCTAAAATTTTCGTGACTTTCTCCGACTAAAACACGAAAATTTCCTTAACTTTCCCTAACCAAAAGTCAAAAATTTCCCTGACTTTCCTCGACTCACTCAGAAATGTTAATTTCACCTGAGCAAAATTCAAAAAATTTCCTTAACTTTTCCTGACCAAAACTCAAAACCTTACCGACTAAAAAGCAGAAATTATCGACTTTCCCCGAACGAAACTGAAAAAAAATGTTCGTGACAAAAACTCAAAAATTACCGGCATTTCAGTGACCAAAACAGAAAAAGTATTTCCTGATCAAAACTCAAAAATTCCTCCTCGACCAAAACAAAAACTTTGATTAACCAAAACTCAAAAAATATCCCTGACTTGGAAAAATAAACCAAATATTTCCCATTTTCCCCTGAGCATTTTTAATTTCTCTGACTTTACAGGTGACTAGGAACCCTATAACAATAATTAGGTTGATTTAATTTCAAAAGATAATTATCTCGATACCTTGACCAATGAAGATACTTGAAAGTCAAATCCAATCTATCGACGGTTCGACGCAATTCCTTGATGTTGCAAATCAGGAAAATCGTAGCAAGACCAGCGTTGGTCGTCGTCAGTAGAACCGATATGTACTCGAAAGCGATGCTGTTGTTGGCCACCATATTCCCGATGCAAGAACCAAGATACAGCAACCTGAACGCCATGACCAGAGCGGCCCACAAACGACACGGCAAGGACGAGTGGTGCACGGGCACCCCGATAACTTTCAACGAAATGTAGACGGGCTTCAATATCTTTGCACAAGCCCATTGTTCCGAAGTCGTTGTTTGATGGTCTCCATTCCTGTAAGTGAGATCGTTGCTGCCGCGAGTCTTGCCACTTGGAGTGATTTTGTACATCGGGGATTTTCTCCTCCTTCTGGTGTGGAGCGGACAGTAGATGGTCAGAGATCGATGGTCATTCATCCGTCCATCGCAAATCGGACAGGACTGCTGTCACGTTCACTCGGACTTTCCTCGGATCCGAATCATTAACTCCACCCCCCCCCCCTTCTCCCTCTCTCTTCCTTCGATCGTCTTGACCATGAGCGAATCGTCTTGTCCGATTCTTTCGTATCCACGGGGGTTTTTTCTTTTATCGTCAAGTGACGCCCCATTAGTGATGTTTATGGGTCTCCCTTCGAATCATCAGTAAATAATTCTCAAGGATTGTTTCGTGTTGCTCGACCTTTCCTCAGAATCTGGCATCATTGTGCGCTCACTCCTTTAGGATTAACTAATTCAAAAGCATTTTTAGGCGTTTAAATAACAAATTTTTTAATGGGCAAAGGTGGCTTAAGTGGGGGTGCAAAGGGTGCTGTGCACCCGTGCAGCAGGTTGAAAGGAGCGGCATCGTAGAGTTTAGTTACACTACAACAATTAAAAAAAATGCCAACAGTAAAAATTCACATGGCATCGCGCTTTTGAGCCAGTGCCGTCTTAACGCGTGGGCCCACCCAAGCACCGCCCGGGGCCTCAAGAAAATGATATCTAGTTAAAATTTACCAGGTAGAGCCTCAGAAAAATCACTTGGCCCGGGGGCCAATGATGCTCTTAAGATGGCCCTGTTTCGAGCCATACCTCAACGACGGAGATGTTAAGAAAGGCCTCGTATTGGCAATACCAGAAAAAAGAATGTTAATCTATGAGGGGTGGCTCAAAAGACAAAATCTCTATCCTTGCGGGACTTTTTTTTTTTTTTGGCACCTCCTGCCTCTACTCACCTGTTTCAAAATTTATCCCAACAAATTTCCTAACAAAAAAAAAAAATTTATTAATTTTTTTCCGCCCTTTCATCTCAGATTTGGCATCCCTCTAGACCGGACAGAGAAATAATTTTCTTTATATTTTCAGGTCAGTTAAACATTTTTCACTTATTCACCTCGGATTTAGCATCCTTCTTGAGCGGTGCCCCGGTAATCTATCACAAGGAGTAAGTGGACCGTATTGGTGCCCTCACCTGGTATTTTTTGTAGAAGGGTCAAACTGAAGACAAAGGAAGAATTCGGCTGCCCACTTATCCGGTCCCTGGAGCGCTAGAGGAAACGCCTTTTAAATAAATTTCTTAATGAAAATCGCCTCGATATACATAATTTTAACAGGATAAGTAAATGTGAGGTGATGGTTCATCAATAAATGCTGTTTTGTCTGGCCTTATCAAAGAACAGAAAGATAATTCTGGTCCAAAAATCGGAAAAAATTTTTAGGAAGCGGAATATATGGTCACGAGCATTTTTCTCAATAAGTAATTATGTGTGGCTTTATTCTGAAAAAAAAAACAACTCAGGTTTATCTCCATATCCCCTAGGCCAGTGGTTCTGAACCGGTGCCTGAACGGACACTCTCAGTAATATTTGAAGAAAAGAAATATTATAAATATTTTTGTATAATAAAAATAAATCAGTAACTTCGATGAATAAATAAAAAATAGGCCTAAGGGGCTCCGCCATAGAAATTATATACCAGAAACGGCTCCGCGAGTCAAAAAAGGTGGATAACCGCTGCCCTAGCCCGTCAAACCGAAAGACACCATGGGCCACATCGCCATATGGCAATATCGGTTCATTGTCCACACGGACTGGATACCTCTGGCAATTTATTCATAAAAAAGCATGCATTACAAAATATACATTATAATCATAACAACTATAAAATTATAATCTAAGTGTAAAATCATAATCTAAGTGTAATCTAAGTGTAAAATCATAATCTAAGTGTAATCTAAGTGTAAAATCATAATCTAAGTGTAAAATCATAATCTAAGTGTAATCTAAGTGTAAAATCATAATCTAAGTGTAATCTAAGTGTAAAATCATAATCTAAGTGTAAAATCATAATCTAAGTGTAATCTAAGTGTAAAATCATAATCTAAGTGTAAAATCATAATCTAAGTGTAATCTAAGTGTAAAATCATAATCTAAGTGTAAAATCATAATCTAAGTGTAAAATCATAATCTAAGTGTAATCTAAGTGTAAAATCATAATCTAAGTGTAATCTAAGTGTAAAATCATAATCTAAGTGTAATCTAAGTGTAAAATCATAATCTAAGTGTAATCTAAGTGTAAAATCATAATCTAAGTGTAATCTAAGTGTAAAATCATAATCTAAGTGTAATCTAAGTGTAAAATCATAATCTAAGTGTAAAATCAATTGCGAGATCACAAATCTACGTATACAATCGGAAATCAAACATATAATCCTATATATTCCATATTAAATCTTAATTCGAATATAAAGTCCTAAATCACATATTGAAATCAATAATAAAAATCAGATAAAATGCATAATCGATTTCATCCTCAATTTAAATCGTTCGATTTCCATGACATTGTCTTGTGCTATCAGTCAGTCTTCTTTGTAGTTGATCAGTTTCTTTTTTCTTTGTGAGCGGTGAGGTGGTGCAGTTTGTATTTGTGCTATAGGCTGATAAGGCGTCCGTGGGATCACTTTGTCTTCATTGTCTTCTATCCATCTAGTTATTTTCTTGACTTTATTTATTCTACTTTTGTTTTTAAAAATCTCTCTGATCCAGAGTGTGGCATTTCCAGCAGCGGGCACAGCCATGTGCTTTAGATGTGCAGTTAATTTACATGTTGTCACGTAATGGATGGGAGTGCCGATTTCACCACAAAGGCAATGATCTGTTCCTCGTTTTTTGAAGCGGTGAAGGTAATTTGGAAACGGTCCGTGATTGGTTGTAAAAAAATACAAGTTCTCTGATCCAATTTTTTGTTTTTTTTTTTGGGGGGGGGGTGATGCCGAGAGGTATGTATAATATACACATACACAGGGTCGGTGTACCCGGGGGGGATTGCACGTATACCTTCATGCGGAAGTTAACAGTTTTCGTTTCCAGGGGCCCTTGATATGGATCTCATTGTTTTTTTGCTGCTTTAACGCTGACAAATTTGAAGATCGAGATAAAACCAGTCTAGGGCCCCACTAAAATTATGCGAATTGGTGTCCCGGGTAATTGGTTGGGGGCCCTGGATTTTATTCGTTGGTAAAATGAATACAAATGAAAATTTTTCATGGCACTCACAGCGGGGGATGGTCGACAAGCTTCCAAGTCGGGGGCCCCCATGTTTACAGGTTTCATTTTGGGAGCCCTGGATGAATCTCATTTTTTTGTTGTTGTTTAACATAGTAGAATTTGCAACAGCGGAAGACAGAAAAATCCAGTCTGGATTCCCCACTAAAAATCTGCGTATTTTGTCCCCCTACTGGATGGGGGGCGGTTCACGGAACCTTTGCCCCCGATATTTCGCCTCCGACATCTCGCCCCTGATCGCATGAGTGACCAAGTGAATGAATACATGAGTGATCGAGTGAATTGAAAATTTATCCCCGGACATTTCACCTGCCTGACCATATGAGTGACCCAGTGAGTGATCATATGAGTTACTCAGTGAGTAATCAAGTGAATCGGAAATTGACCCCCTGTCATTTTGCCTACCTTGACCGTACGCGTGACCGTATGAGTGAATATGTGAATGATAGTGTGAGTGACCACACCGGTGTGAGTCGTAAATTTGGAAAAAATATTTTATGCTTAAACTGAAAATTCTAAATTCTTAGAATCCATTAAAGTGTGAGTCACTTGGTCACTCAGTGCTACGTAACCACCTATAAAAATGGAGGGGATGAGGAGGATCATCTTTGCAGACACTTCACCCTCGCACTTTGCCAATCACTCAATCGCTCACTCTGTCAATCACTCAATCGCTCACTTTGTCAATCACTCAGTCGCTCACTGGGTCAATCATACGGTCATTCACTTTATCAATCTGTTACTGTCCACTTTTATTGTATCATCGAGAACATAACATGTTGAATCAGCGTTATCTTCAGGTCTGTCTAGTCACAAAAAATTCTCTCGCGCAGTCCCCGCACTTGGCGACCGTTGGCCACAGTCTTTGGTGAGCCGCCGCAAATCTTTTGGTCACTCATGCAGTCATTCACTTTATCAACAATCTTTCGGTCACTCATGCAGTCATTCACTTTATCAACAATCTTTCGGTCACTCATGCAGTCATTCACTTTGTCACACATTCACTTATGCGTTCCATCACTCAGTAACTCCCTTGGTCACTCACACGGTCAGTCCCTTGATCACTCACTTGAACACTCGTACCGTCACTCACTTGGTCACTCACGCAGTTAACCACTCGGTCACTCATGCAGTTAACCACTCGGTCACTCATGCGGTCAGTCACTCGGTCACTCATACAGTTAATCACTCAGTCTCTCCCTCGATCACTCATATGCTCAATCACTCAGTCACTCGCAAATTTATTCAAGCATTCACTGTGTCTTTCATTCCGTCAGCCACTCGGTCACTCATACGCTCAATCATTCACTAGGAAACTTACACCAGTATTTAATTAGCCACTCACTTGGTCACTCATTCGGTCAGTCACTTATTCACTCAAATTCCATCGCTCAATTCCTCCCTTTGTCACTGACACGGTCAATCCCACTATCACTCACTTGATCAGTCATACAGTTAATCACTTGGTCGCTCATGCGGTCATTCATTTGCTCACTCATACGGCCATTCGGCCAGTCACGTGGTCACTCATACGGCCATTCGGTCAGTCACGTGGTCACTCATACGGTCATTCACTCATAAAGTCAATTGCACACTAGTTGATACGGTCATTCACTCATAAAGTCAATTGCACACTAGTTGATACGGTCACTCACGTGGTGAGTCATTCTGCCACTCGCTCAGTCATTTGTACGGTCACTAACGCACTCCTACAGTTCATTTCACACTCACTTGGTCACTCATACGGTCACTCGATCATTCACACGGTCACTCATACAGTAAATCACTTATACGGTCACTCATACGTTCAGGGCAGGTGAAATGTCAGGTGTGAATTTTTCGGGGGCCAAACGCACCAGGGGCAAAATGTACCGGGGCGAAATTTCCGGGGGCCAAATGTAACGGGGACGAAACGTTCCAGGGGCGAGATGTCGGGGGCGAAAGTTTCGGATCCCATGGGGGGCCCTGGATTTCATTCATTGTAAAATTGATAAAAATGAAAAATTTTCGTGGCCTCTCACAGGGGGGTGTCACACAAGCTTCCAGGTCAGGTCCCCATGGAAATGTTGACAGGTTCTAATTCGGGGCCCCTGGATTTATCTCATAGATTTTTGTTGTTTTAAATTGTAAAATTTGCAACACATCGGTAGCCCGAGGTATATCCAGTCTGGGTCCCCCACTAAAATTCAGCGAATTGAATCAGGGGACCTCCATGGGGAAGTTTTCTGGGGGTACTTGATGAATCTCATTTGTTTTTGGTTGCTGTATTATTGTAAAATTCGCTTCTTCCGTAAGCTGGTGCTTTCATACGTCCCTTTCCATAGCATGCTGATGAAGTGGGACGAAATATACAAGATATGTTGTGAAGAGAAGTGGAGGGGAGGGGGGTTGGCCGCCAAAGCCCCCCTAGTATCAATATAAATAGAGGAGTCCCACAAGGATCTATATTGGGTTCTTTACTTTTTTAATTTTTATTCATAATCTTTGTAATTTAGAATTTGACGGTTCCATGAGATCACTTATGCCGATGATTCTGTATTAATGTATTCATGTGATGATCTTGACAGCCTTAAAAATCATATTAACCACGATTTGATATTAATTCAAAAATGGTTCTATGTGCTAATGATTTAAAATTAAATTTACAGAAAACAAAATACGTTAATTTCAATCTTATGCAATCCGATTTACATCTTAATCTTAAATTTCACACCCTTGCTTGTGATTTGTCATTGCGATTCAATTGAAGAAGTAAATAGTATTAAATTCTTGGATTTAAATGCAGACAGCAATTTAAAATGAAAATCTCATGTCCATGAATTACTTAAAAAACTTTGTTTTGTTTTATATAATTTTTATTATATAAGTAAGAAAAGTTCCCGCTAATTTCTTAAAAGACCTGTACTATGCTTGGTTTTATTCACTTATAAATTATGGTACAATTATATATGGGGGTGGTGATTATAAAAAAACTATCCCGACATATGGACCCCTAACTATCATACCATTCACAGAAACTGAATGAAATTTTGGCATAAGGTATTTTGAGGTACGCGCTCAAGAATGATATGGAAAACAACAGTGTCACTCTAACAGTTACGGTTACAGTGAGAAAATTTCGAAAATATCAAATGGCAACACCAAGTTTTTTTGTATTGGAATGTGATCTCCATACTGAAAAACACTAAATAGCGTTGGAATGGCACCTGTAGCACGAAAATCCCCGGAGCTAGGCAAGGAAGAAGGACTTTGCCGTGCACCAGAGCATTAATGTTCGTTTCATTCGTCACACCGTTTCTTCGGCTGAGATCCCACAAGGCCTGATTAGTCCTCCACAAGGTCATGTGGAAAACACAATAAAATGCTTTATTTTATGCTGCTTCTCTGTCCTTATTGGTTGTCCTCACTTTTAGCCTATCTACCGCCGGTGATTTTCATGCTACAGTTGCCGTTCGAACGCTATTTAGGGTTTTTCACAATGGAGATCACATTCCAATACAAAAAACTTGGTGTTGCCATTAGATATTTTCGAAATTTTCTCACTGTAACCGTGACTGTTAGAGCGACACTGTTGTTTTTTTATAATCACCCTGTATATATAACTAATTTATTACCTTTATTTTCAATCCAGAGAAGAGTTTTAAAAATTTTATAAGTCGGAGTCAGTCTCTTTCTTCTACAATTTTTAGAAATCTTAATCAACTCTTTTTGCGCCATAATGCTCTTTTTCGAATTATTTTTTTCTTAAACCGTAATAAAGGCTTATGCAGTTTAAAAGATAACATTTGATAGCAAAGATATCATAGCGGAATGCAGTTAAAAGATGTTTCCGAGCGAAGACCTCATATGTGATTTACCGTATTCCTACTTTCAGGAAAGAAATTTTTCGTAAACATTTTTGTTATTTAGCTCCGAAATTATATAATTCACTACCACAAGAAATACAAAATATACCCACACACGCGGAGAACTTAAAAAAATCATTATTCAAATTATTAATATCAATAGACGATGTAGACTCTTGACCTGTAGGAGGAGCAATAAAATTTATTCACTTTAGCTGTACCACTTTAATTGTGTATATTTTTCAATTAAAAAAAAAATGTTGTTGTTTGTGTTGTCTATGTGTGAGTTTAATTTTTTCCACATTTTTTATTTAATATTTTCTTTATTTTACATTTCTCGTCACGCATTAAGAACTTTGTCTTTTTTGTGCTATGTGTGTGTTTTTTCGTTCTTGGTTTTTTATCTTTACGTATTTTTTTTATGACATTGACAATTTTGTCTCGTTTATGTTGTATACGTGTCTTTTTTTAAATGTTTCTGTTCATGTCGTATGCTTTACATATTTCATTTCATTAATATTATTTCATGTAAATTTTCAACCATCCGTACAGGCATCACAGCCTCTGGATGATAAATATGTTTTAAAAACTAATCTAAATCTTTGAAAATGAATAAATTTGATTTGATCTCATAATTAGATGCAATTCAAAAAAATGTAAATCAACACAAAAAATAACGTAAATTGAATATTGACGAAAATTGGAAACAAATTAAAAAAAATTTCAGATTTAATGAAAATTTGAAATGAATGAAAGGAAAAAAATTCAAGAACTAATGAGAATTCGGAATTGATAAGTGAAATAGTCGAAAATTCATGAGAGAAATCATTCCAAGATTAATGAAAATTTGGATTGATGAAAATCAAAAATCAATGAAAATTCAAATTTGATTTTTATCAAATCGAGAGAGATAATCCGGTCCGTCGCACTATAATTTTCTCAACAGGTCCTGTGTCTGGTAAGGGAGGTCGTGTTTATTCCGCTCGAATCGTAAAAATTTATTTGTCCCCCCCCCCCCCCCCCCGTCAATCAAGATAAAACTACACAAGTTGAAGTTTACAATTAAATTACATATTTTATAATATCTAAAAGAAAATACAACGAGAAAAAAATGATGTTCGAAAATGAACACAGTAGAACAATTATTTATAATGTGAGGAAAGCAGAGAGCAGTAGCTAGAAGCTAGTAATAATCGAGGGCATTATACTGAGAAATTTCTCAGTGGGAGGAAACAAAGAACGATTCCATTATTATTAAAGTGGCTCTGAACTATCTTTAATGAACCCAACCAAATCCCTTGAGGCTGGTTCGTTGAGAATTAAAAGCAAGACGAACGGTATCCTCTCACGAACGGTTCGATCTTACGTATCAAAGTACGTATATACTGTATTTAG
This sequence comes from Pholcus phalangioides, assembly GCF_987345545.1. Lineage (NCBI taxonomy): Eukaryota > Metazoa > Arthropoda > Arachnida > Araneae > Pholcidae > Pholcus > Pholcus phalangioides. Next base: position 19,815,413 of record NW_028301601.1, on the reverse strand, counting down.
CTTGATCTAAGTTCCGCATAATATTTACACATACGTACGTATTTTTTGTTACTTTATCATCAGTTTGATACATGGCTCGAGTAGGACAAGGTCTCTTAATCGCCATTGATGTCACCAGGATCAAATATATCCAGAAGTAAATGAATGAATCAGGTTAGACTGACGATCTACTTTGAGGTACATACGCTTCCTCCAATTGATCAGACAGTATTAAAAAATAAAAAGAAACACCATCATCTCTCTCTCTCTTTATGGGGAATATGGAATAACAATCTCCTGTATGCAATCTTTTATGCTTTTCTACATCAGTCGATCTAATAGCAGAATAAGGACAGTATGGACAATAATGTTTCTTCTCTTTTGGTTGCCACCGATCAGTATGAAATTCCTCTGTGAGAGAGAAGAAGAGCTATAAATATTTGACACTTTTTTTTATATGAAAATTATGAAGATACAAAACAAAATAATGGAACACACTTTTTTTTTACGACTAATCAGAAATATAAATGCAACAAAAGCACAGAGCACTGGTGTTAATTGAAAATTAATTTATTGATTTTTTTTCTCAAAAACTCAAGATTCATTTCAAGGTAAAAATTAAAAAAATCTCCAACTTTCCTCTCGGAAAAAAATAAATACAAACAGCAATCAGTTAAAATGACAAAAATGATGGAAACACTGCAATATGGAATAACAATTTGGGGTTGTGACTAAAACGAATCTACTTCCAATCATAAACATCATAATTTTTTTAAAATTTCTACGCTATTCAAATTCAATTAGTGATTCTACTGTAAAACTTATCCTAGGTGTACGACAATTAGTTTTCTACAAATTGGTCCTCTTCCCGCATAAAAATAAATATTGTGTTCTACAGAAAACAAAACGTCTTTGAGAAAGACCAGGTGAAATTCCTCTACATAAAAAAAGAAATATATATTTCGTAAACATTTTTTCCGTTTACACACTAGAAATTTAAAATGCATTACCCCCCCCCCCTCCCCAATGATTTTTTAATTAATAATTCATACTGTGCATTAAAAAAAAAATTGTTTCAAAAAATATACTATACCAACCAACCATTTCTAATATTGAAGCTTATTTTTAGAACACAATTATTTCTTTTTTGGCTTTTCACTGGCAATCATGTTCATTATATACACCATTTTCCCTTTTTGTGAAACACTTATATTTCTACTTTGTTCAATTGTTGTCTGATCACATACTGTGTGTGTGTGTGGGGGGTATATTTCCCCTTTTTCCACAATTTTGTTTTTTTGTTCCTTTTTTTTCAATATATTCCATATAATCTATATTCTCTACTGATTAATAATTTGCTTATAAACACTGTTTAAACATCAACTGTTTCTAACTTTATTGTGGTGGTCAGTAGGCCTATGGATAAGACCACTCCTTGACCAATCATAAATATGATTTTCGTTTGTTTTTTTTTTTGCATTCTAATCATGTTTCTGCACTTATTTGCTTACTTGTATCTGCAATTTATTGTGTCTACAATTTGATTTGAATAAATTTGAAAAAAGGCTGATAGTAGATAATTATTAATAATTGTACAAAAACCATGATTCTCACCGTATAGGAATTGTTGCATGGCCCTTTCTATAGTGAATATAAAGCACAAAAGAAAGAGATGAGATCTGTCTGGAGCCCTGTCATCCCCACCTTGTGGCCATGAATTATCGTACTTTGAAACAAATGTTTGGATCTATAATTTTGTACACAGCTTACTCAATCTAACATATAATAATATAAACAATCCAAACTAAATGTGAGACCGTGATATTATTGTGTACACCAGTTTCTTAACTTTTTTACCTTGCGGTAGCCTTGTAATGAAGAATCTATTCTTGGGAGCTCTGATCTGTTAAAGTTTTTGTATAAAAGATGTCATAAAGCAGGACAATACCTTGCAGATACAATGTAATACATCCTAGAACCAGAACCACTGATGGTCTGTGAGAAAACTTTGTGATCTGTGCAAAAATGTTAACATTTCATTTGCAATTTCCTTTTATACATGTTTTATTATATTTTCAATCTTACCTACCCTACACAGGAGAAAATGAGTTTTACAGAAAAGTTATATGAAAACTTTTATTCAACTTGTGAAAAGTTTTACAAAAATATAAAAAATAGAAACAAAATATCTCTCTCCTATACATATTCATGGAGAAAAAAAATTAATCGGAAAGAGAATAATACATACATCTTACAATTTAGTAGCATATATTCATACATCAATATGTTTAATTTTTATAAATTTTGAACACAGAATCAGATAAACATGCATGTCATAATATATATATCCCTTTAAGGCGGGAAAATTTTTTTAAAGACACGAATGTTTGTTAAGTATTTCACCTGCACGATCGATTGAGCTTAAAGGGATAGAGCACTGAATATAAATTATCTTGTATTCATTTCATAAGATATTGCCTACAAAAATATGAATCCTCTTTCTATAACAAAATCTAAAAACTAATTACATTTTCATGAATAAGCATATGCCTTTTCAAGTGATAGTTTGTAATGAATGATTTATTGCAGTTATCACATCGATGAGGTTTTTCTCCTGTGTGCGTCATTATGTGCCTTTTTAAATGTGTTGATCTGCTAGAAGTATAAAGACAATATGGACAACCATGCTGCTTGTAGTTGAACCTTTGACTAGTCACTACTAATACATATATAAAAAAAACAATTCTTTAATTTAAATAAACGGGCATCATAACAGAAAAATAAACACATAAAAAACAGGAGTTGAATATGTAAATGATAATTATGGATATGTAAATTTAGCAAAAAACACAGTTTTGGAATCAGATATTTTGCATTCAGTTTTGAAATCGGATATTTTGCATTCAGTTTTGAAATCGGATATTTTGCATTCAGTTTTGAAATTGGGTATTTTGCATTCAGTTTTGAAATCGGACATTTCGCATTCAGTTTTGAAATCGGATGTTTCACATTCATTTGTAAAAAAATCTTCAAACCAAATATTTTGCATTTGTTCACTAAAAACGACTTACGTCTTTAAAAAAAATACTTTTAGGAAAAAGTTTCTAGCAATACATTTGGGTGAAACATATAATTAACATTCCACAGACACAAACTTCATGTTAGGTTCCACAGAGGAATATGACAAGGTGCATGTGCAGTTTAATAGTTTGAGTACAAAGATGATTTAAGTGTTGTTGCCGCTTCAGATGGCCGAAATATCTGCTTCTGGGCTATCTCTTCTAAACTATGCTTCTAGGCTTCATTTATTGCATTGGAGGGCATGTATAGAGTCAATTTAGTTGAATAATTATCTGCTGCTGCGCTAGCATATTATACCCTTCTACACACAATTATCATTCTCACTATTTTCATTTGTCAAAATTTGTATTTTTTAAAAAATGCCCCTTGACTTTGGCACTCGAAAGATTTAAAGACCATTAACTTACTCTACAAAACTTGCATGAATAAGTAGTTTGATTGTTCCAAATTGTCAATTAGTTTAATAATTTTCTTAGGCCAGTGTGCACCCGCCTCACAGAACTAAAAAAAAATGTCGACCAAACACATATTATACGAATTAGAACTCAATACAAATTTTCCAAACTGAAGATAGTTACATGAACCAGTTAAGTCCCATACTTCGCAAAACAATTGCATACAAAAAGGTAATCTAGTTGTATGGAAGAGAATATTGGCTTTTGAGCACATAAGGACACAAGGTGCAAGTACTGAGCAAACTTATAAAAATTTTGCTTTAAAAACTGCAAATTATCAATATTAGATGAAAATGTAGTGAAAATTCAATTGAATTTTTTTCATCGAAGTTCACAAATTTTCCATTTATTTTGCAAATTTTCCATTTATCGCATAGATTTCCTAAACACGAAATTTACGTATCCCTAATGATAATAGATCAGTTGGAGTTATATAAGTGTGCGATCTCATGTTTCTTGCAATTGGAGTTTTGAGTGAATAATTTTCCACAATAACGACACTTAAATGGCTTTTCTCCAGTATGTGATCGTATATGTCTTCCTATATCTGATGTTCTAGTAGCCGAATAAGTACAGTATGGACAGTGATGCCTCTTCAGTTTCTGTTGCCATTGAACAGTATAAGGTCTCTCTGTGGGAGAGGGGAAAAAATTAATAATCATTTGTTTAATAATAAAAGTCATTAATGTAATAGAAAAAAATTTCTATATATAATTAGAATAAAAATTTATTTATCAATGATAGGAACCAATCATTCTCAGCCCCTCGTTGGGCATTTTGCCTGTTGTGGCCTTGTATTTGCAAAAAAGCACATATAGTTCTTACACATAAGATTATACACATTGATGGACTGCAGGGTGACCTTTTTTTCTTCAAAATAGTGAACTTTCCGCGTGCAGATTATGAGCAGGAAATTAAATAGTTGACAAATAAAACAAATTTAATACAACTAAAAAAAAGCTTCACTCCTTTATATTGTTTTAAACAGGGAATGACAAATCCTAGGTGCCAGGTAGCCATGACAGCTATAAAATTTGTATTAGCACCCAAAATTTTCTGTAGGTGATTGCTAAATTGGAGTCCATGAATGATACATTTTCATGACGGTATGTCTTTTAGCATAGGAAAGGGATATAGTCTTCTTGAGATTAAAATTTATCTTTTCTCCCTTGCTATGGTTTGAGGATTAAAAACAAGATATAGTATTACTATATGCACAGAAAAAAAAGTTGTTGGAAGAGGGGGAGAAAGAATCAAAAACAAGCTCCTTAGAATTGTTTTTCCATGAAAAACAAAACTTTTTCCCTTCATTTTCTATGTATTAATGATAGTACCAATTTTTGAAATTTATCTCTGCTAGTTCATCTCCAAATCATCAACATTTTCTGCCAAAAGACTATTATAAAGGCGTTAAAATAAATTTAAGTGAACATAAAAAACTAGTAGTCGTAAAACTTCAAAAGTAATCTCGATTGGTTGATGCAACATTTCTCTAGCAGTAAAGATTTTATTCAGTGACAGAGACTCAACTTGTATGTTAACCAAGTTTCCAAGTTGTAAATCAACAAACAAAACTTGATATATAACTTGTATTTATAACTTGACGTAAGCTATGATATATTTTTCATGACTTTGTAAATTATGTAAGTTAATTTCTTTTTATCTAATTAGCCATCTTATTTTATTCTTTTGCAGAATTTCATGATTCTCTTGACTTTTCCTAAGAGTAATATCAAATGACACTGAAATGAAAGGCACTTTAAGAGAAACAAAATAACAATAACATTCATAATGGTATCAAGCAATTTAATGCAGCTAAAGAACTACAGATCAACACAATATATTGCTACTTCTCTAATAGGAAGACAAAAAAATCTATTTGTATTCATGCATATGCATTTTTACAGTCATTAGGAAAACCTTATAGTCAAAAAATCAACTATATCATTTGGGAGAATGAAGTTATAGAATAAGAGATAATAGAATGCAAAAGTATGGTAATTGATCAGCGGAAACTAGCTAAGTGTGTCAATTCATGTTTCTTGCGATTAGAGTTCTGAGTGAATAATTTCCCACAATAACTGCATTCAAATGGCTTTTCTCCTGTGTGCTTCCTTATATGATATTTCAGATGTGCTTGATTAGTTGTTGTATATGAGCAATAAGAGCACCAAAACTTCTTCTCAGCCCTGCGATTATGCAATACACTTTGACCTGCATCATAAAAAATGTGGTAACCATTACAGCATTAAATAATAATGCATATAAAAAATACATTCATAACAATTATTAATTTACATCATGATGACAATCATGTGTATTCATTCTCATTCGTTTGTTAAAAAAACGATTATTAAAACTTATTAAAATAAATGATTAGAAATTGAGATTTCATCAATTAATCAATCAATTAAAACTTTCAATCAATCACTTAAAAACCTTAATCGATTTACATCCCTAGAAAAAAAAACTTGATTTCTTATTGACTTTTACCTACACTGAATACATTTTTTTAGAGAAATTAATATGTAAACTAACATTAAATTGTATAATGTTATTCAGAATAGTCATGAATTGTACTATTATAATTAATTTCCAGCTAAATATACAATAAAAAAACATCTGAAAATGACAACAACAAGAGAAACTAATGAAATATAGTCCTACAAAATGTAGCCCTTTATATAGTCTTCACTAATCATTACTTCGGGAACATTAAACACTATAGGATAAGACTGAATATGCAAACACTAATAAATCAGTTGAAATTGGATAAGTGAGTAATTTCATGTTTCTTGCGATTGGAGTTTTGAGCAAATAATTTTCCACAATAACGGCAACTGAATGGTTTTTCTCCTGTATGCAATCTTTTATGCTTTTCTACATCAGTCGATCTAATAGCAGAATAAGGACAGTATGGACAATAATGTTTCTTCTCTTTTGGTTGCCACCGATCAGTATGAAATTCCTCTGTGAGAGAGAAGAAGAGCTATAAATATTTGACACTTTTTTTTATATGAAAATTATGAAGATACAAAACAAAATAACGGAACACACTTTTTTTTGACGACTAATCAGAAATATAAATGCAACAAAAGCACAGAGCACTGGTGTTAATTGAAAATTAATTTATTGATTTTTTTTCTCAAAAACTCAAGATTCATTTCAAGGTAAAAATTAAAAAATCTCCAACTTTCCTCTCGGGAAAAAAATAAATACAAACAGCAATCAGTTAAAATGAGAAAAATGATTCAGTTCATGTTTCTTGCGATTACAGTTTTGGCTAAATGATTTTCCACAATATTGACATATGAATGGTTTTTCTCCTGTATGCTTCCTTATATGACTTTTTAGATGTGTTGAATAAATAGTTCCATATCGGCAGTAAGGGCACCAAAACATTTTCTCAGCCTTGCGATTATGCAATATGTTTTGACCTGGACAGAGAATGTAGCAGCATTATAGCATTAAGTAATAACAAAATGAAAAATGTAGTCTTCTGTGTTTGTCAGAAAATTTTAATTTAAACAAATATAGCAATTAATAAACACAAACAAAAAGTCAACATTTATGTCATTAAATTCATTGATGACTTAATTTTCTTTCTTCGAGAAAGATGCAAAACTATTTTTGAAGATCTATTATTCATTTTTGAAACCAAATGTATTAAATCAAAATAATAAAACTTGATTATACAGTCAAAACTTGTTATAATGACACCACATAATGGCAACCATTCCATTACAACGACCGGTAGGATAAGTCCCAAATGTTTTCATAGAAGGCTATCATTTATGTTTTAGGTTCGATATAACAACCCTACCAATATAATGTCTATTTTCGATGGGACAAATGGAGTCATTATATCGAGCGTTGATTGTATTACTAGATGATACAAACTATATTACTTTATGACACATATTTCAGAATAATTATGAATCATGCAATGAATAACATAATTCATATAAGTGAAGATTGGAATTAAAAAAGCTGTGAGTGCCAAAATGTAAATTCCAAGGAAAATTAATGTAAAAACTTGCAAGAATGCAGTTTATTTCAGACACTTAAAAAATTACAATTTGTAGTTGACACAACTTGGAAAACATGTATGACTAAAAAAAAGATAGCAAAGTGAGGAAAAAATATTAGGACATCAAAAAAATTGAAAGAATGAAAGTTCACTTGCTGTTTTCTTCAGAAAGGTTGTAAGTGAAATTGTAGAAACATTTTTGAAAGTTAATCAAGTGTTTCATCCTCTTATGATGTTAGCAAAATAAAAAATAAAAAAATGGCACTGTTCATCTGATTCCAAGTACGGAAGCATTTGCTCAAGATCTTTCTTCTTTTCTTCAGACATATGATTAGCGAGTTCCAGCTGTGGTAATGTCATAGATTTTATTTTTTTCAACAGTTACTACCTTCTTCAGGACCTTACACATTTGCCACGATTCCAAACTGTTCAACAAAGCGTTCGTTTTCATCAACTCAAGGTTGTCAGCAGTCATTTGAATCCATTGAGAACTATAGATACTTTAGAAGTTTGGTAGAATTAATGAAACTTCCAGCTGCCTCTTTGAAAAGTCGTAAAAATCCATGTTGTTCATGGCCGTGACTTGATATGGGTGTGTAGGCCTGGAATGAATAATCATCTCAACCAAATCTCTTTGCATAATGCATTTGTTTGTTTTTTTAAGCTTTTCAATTAACGGGTCATAGCTAAAGAAGGAGTGACCGGAAACTAGGAACTTTTGATTAAAATTTCCATAAAATAACCCCTTGCAACTAGATAAATCTAAAAGAACACTATCATTTTGTTCTTGTTTTGTCCACAACAATTATCACTCAATCAGCTTTTTTCATTGAATTTCCAAAGTCAGTGTTTTTAGGACGAATGAAGCTATTTCATTCCCTCCACGGCCAGCCATTCTCTCAAGCCAGAGGTGAATGAAACCTGCGTTATTATCCCCAACATGAATCGAAAAATTCAAATTTGGTAGCTATCTCAAACAAAACATTCGTGAATGTTTACTGCAAGTCCATTGAACACGTTGTGGTATCACTGCCAGGCAAAACAGACACCTGGTAATCTTCTTCCATATAATGAGAATGCATTGAAATAATATTCCAATATTTCAATGCACTCTCATTTTTCCACTTTTAATTGTGCAGCCATTAGATAGCAGGTATGGTAAGTGTCCGATCGTGGTGCACGAAAACAAAGATTCGAGAAATGCTCAACAAATACCTTTCTGTAGTATTTGTATGAAACATCAGTGTTGGGATGCAGTTCCTTAAGCGCCAGAAATAAACTGTGGTAATTCAAATCGTGCAGGTATATATTTCTTGAAGTCTCATTACAAGAGTAGTGACTGATATCCTGAGCTATCAAGTTTACATCAACAATGCTTTTTCAATCTTTGCAGAATATTTTCTATTGACAGAGTTTATTACCTCTTGTTTCCTTAGAAACACATTCACCCATCTTTTTCTTGTTATTCAGAACTTGAAACCTCTTTGCACTTAGCGAAGAACATATTGGAGAAATTGGAACATATTGGAGCTTTAACATATTGGAGAATGTTTTCTGGCAGACACAAATTATTTTCCTTTCAGCAGTAGGTAATGAGCATGCAAATGAACATTGCCTTCTGCTTTGATTAGGATTTGATACTTTCCATGCCAACAACGAATGATAGCAGCTACGTTAAATAGTCCCAAAAGGGAAGTCGTTGGGGAAGCGTAGTCTTTCATTTTGCAATATTCAGTAAAAAGCTTCATCTGTTGGTCATGACAGACAGCCTCACACGGGTAATGACACTTGCAATCAATCTGAAACAGTAAACACACATGCAAGTCACCAAATAAAGTAAGAAGCAAAGAAGTATATAATAAAGTGTTACACTAAACAAAGTTCACAGATTGCAAAATTTTCCATAACATAATTACTACAAAAAACTATGTATATATCACCAGGAAAGTATAAATGTCAGCACCGGTAAAAACAACAAACTTACCGATCGCGACAGAAGCTGCTTGCTTGAAGTATTCTTCTTCTTCGCCAATTCATATTTTTGCCCACTTGTTCTTATCTCCCTTCTCCACTTTTCCATTTAGGAGACATAATAATAAAAGACACACCTTGATTATTAGCCGAACAGTGAATGTAAACAAAACAGAAGGCGTGAGGTGCTACCAGGTTATAAGAGAAATGCCGCTCTCAGCCTTTTTAAGAAAGTAATGCAGGGAGATACATCAAACATTACCTAGTGGGAACTACAACAAACTACAAGATTCATTGAAAGACTGGTTATTTGTGGAGATGAAGATTACAAGGAAGAAAATTCATCACTGCCCCCCCCCCACCCCACCGGGACTAGAACCCCGGTCTCTCTCGCTTGCCGGATGAGTGCTCTACAATCTAAGCTATGGAAGCAGATAGAATATTTCAACCTTGGAGCGTATATATGTGTTGAAAGGCACCGTACATGGATGGCGTCAACAATCAACTAATAGCTTGTGAATGGCATACGCCAACCAGATGGCCAACCATGCATTCAGAAAAGTCCCTTCAACTTCAAGCCTTCCAACACATATATACGCTCCAAGGTTGAAATATTCTATCTGCTTCCATAGCTTAGATGGTAGAGCACTCGTCCGGCAAGCGAGAGACTGGGGTTCGAGTCCCCATGGGGGCAGTGATGAATTTTCTTCCTTGTAATCTTCATCTCCACAAATAACCAGTCTTTCAATGAATGTTGTATTGACAAGTGGAGAGGACTTTTCTAAATGCATACAACAAACTAACAAATCGTCAGGAAACTTTCAGCATTATTTCGTTGCATTGTCATCGGAACTTGCATTGTTTTTTTACAGGAAAAGGCAACTTTTTGAAAGAAAAAAAAAAGTCACTTACCGCCTTTTTCAATTAAAGTCTTCTCAATTATTCATATTAAAACTAAAGCGTGAGCATTCAAATAACATACGAAATAGCAGATGTATAATGTCAGCTTTCTTTTATACAGGTAGTTGACAAATAAATTCAAATCAAATCAACTTTATTTGATTGACAGAAAAAAAATCAAAACAAATTTTCGAAAAACACATCACCATCTATATGATATATAAATAAATGTCTGTACAGGTGATAAAAAGAATCAACTTTTTTAGGGATGTCAAAAAAAGGACACAATAAAATATACAACACAAACAAGAAAAAATTTGTAACAGATAAAAAACACAAAATATATAAACAAAACTTCTCTCTCTATATATAATCTGGTTAAATAAAAAACTCGCTATCATAATGGAATCGTTTTACTCTATACTGCATATCGAGAAGTTCGCAATACAAATAGAAGACAATGCTATCGCCTGATAGGCATTTCCGAGACAAATCCAATGATGCTATTCTGGTTTTAACACATTTTCTGATCTAGTCATGAGGCTGAAGTTGGCCAATTCTCGAACTGGCCAATTCTCGACAAATATTTAAAACAACAGAAACAAGATTAAAATACTTAAATTGTATTAAAATAATATGTTTTCTGAATATAAAATTATACATTCTTGCTCCTCCAAAATACCAAAATGAGAAATTGCATTGTTTATTAACATAAATAATTATAATCATATTTTTTTAAGTGCCACATATGTGTTCTGTAATGCCAGTGGTAATAAATTATATAATTTCTGCACTAAATGAAAAAAAAATGTGTACAAAAGATTTCTTTCTTAAAAATAGGAATGTGATAAATTATATGAAGTTTTCCCAAAAATCAATTATAACTTATGCCGTTCAAGAAGAGTATAATATATAACGAAAAAAAAAACAACAAAAGTAGGTTAAGATTTCTAAAAACTATAGGGGAATAAAACTGACTTCGGCTCAAGATTTTGAATATTCTTTTTGAATTGAAAATAAAAGCTGTAAATCAGTTTTATAATCACCACTACAAATAGTTGTACTATAATACAAGGTGCGCTTAAAATGTTTGATGTATGGTTCAATATTTGAAGAACTCGGGTTAGAAACGTGCACCCACACATGCGCTTTGAGAGACATGTAAGGAATCGCCCCCTTAGTATCGAAAACACAAAGCTGAAGCACAGCTGCCCGTTGCAACCGACAGAACAACACATTCAGTGTGAAATTTCATGTCACGATGCAATGGAACAACAGATAAATATAAAGTTTTTCTACAAAATGGGGAAAACTGTAATGGAGACCTATAAGATATTGACAAAAGTGTACAGAACAGAAGCAGTGAACAGGACTCTCTCAAAAAATTTGAAAAAGTAGGATGGGGGGTCCCCCCTTCCCCTAAAACAACATAATCATAGCCTTGTGTAAAAAACTTTTTCTTTTAATTTTAAAAGTAAATTTTTTTTCATAGCACTATTTCAGTATCTTGTAAGATTGAATTGAACCAAAACAAAATGACAGAAATGATGGTAACAAAAAAATTTTTTGGCCAAAACAATGCATTAGCAACTACAGATAACTCTTTTTTGTCTCTCCTCACAATATATACTACATTATTTTTTGGAGTCATCCACAATCCAGTCTGTCAACTCTATTTTCCACAATACACAGCAAATTATGAAGACATGTAAGTTTTTTAAGAATGGCACTCTTTCAAGACCATTTTCAAAAGCACAGTGAAAAATGTGTAAGTTACAAGATCCAATTTAAATAAGTCAATGTGAGCCAGATGGTTTTATTTCATTGTCCATCTTTTTTTTTAAAAGAAATCTGTTTGTACAAATTTTACTGTTCAATGGCAGTGTAATCGTTTTTGATAAATGAAGCACTATCATTTCTAGCTCTTCGCTGAGCATTGTAAATATTGTTTATGCCTACGCATGCCATAAAAATACAGAAGACAATTGAATGCTATTGGGTAGCATCAGAATTACCAAACTTAGAATAGGCCTATATATCCAACTGCTTTGTTATGCAAACTGTTGCTTCTCCTATACACAAAATGTGCATCATAATTTTGAATGATGAAAGTTAGTGTCCAAGAAAATGAAGTAGTAAATACCAAAATTATTTTTTGGTTTTAATTAAGTTTTTAATGACTACTCCATTTTTTGAACCCCCCAATAAACAAAAAATTAATAAACCAAATGGTCTACATACAACCCCCTCCCAAATAACTTGAGAAATGATACAATTTCTGCTTGGGAAGAGTCATTAATTGCAATTTACTACATTTGTATTTTATTTGCAAAATATATCTATGATTCTCTCCTCAATTAAAATCAATTACATGAATTTTGTTGATAGGATTTGGTAGGGAAAGTAGGACAATATAACACTTCCGTGATGGAAAAAAAACTGTTGATAATGAGCTGCGTTCGAGTCGACCATTAACAAGCAAAACACCAGAGATCATCAAACAAGTACAACAGATGCTTGTGGATGATCGGTGGTTGACTTCAATAATGATAGCTGATGAATTAAGCGATTAGCAAGGACCCTGCAGACTTCTTTTTGTTACCCTAGCTCAAGGAAGTCATGAAAGGCCTATACTTAGTAGACATGTACCAGACATTCAAGCAAGAGCGACATCGTTACTTCAAGCGATTGCAAAGAAAGCTTTCGCTGAAAGTTTTCACCAGTCTTACAACCATTCTCAAACGTGTAATGTAGGTAATGCAGACTACTTTGAAAGCCAAAAAAGGTATTTTGTTTGTATCTTCCATTTTCTGAAACCATTCACAAAACTTTTTGAGTGCACCTTGTATATGAATGAGTAAAACTATGCATAATATGACTTTTAATACATTAGGGGGAAACCTACTTTCTTAAAAAATAATTATATAAAACAAAAAAACAAAACCTAGTTTTTAAAATATTTCCTGAATTTAGTACTTTGTAATTTTGATGCATAAATCTTCAATAAACACATAAGTATAGTCGAACCCTGATTTAAGACCACCATCCGTCCCAAAGAATTTTGACCTTAGATCGGATCATGGTTGGAATAGTGCTTCAGAGAAACACCATTACATAAATTAACACATTTATTAAGAACTACTATGTCTCAATATCTTAGTAGTGTTACTCCATGAAATATAAAATAACCAATTTTATAAGCATTCAATTTAAAGTTGAGAAAATTGGTAAAACTGTGAACACTGCAAATTATTTATATAAATATTTCTGTACATAAAACTTGACAGAAACATACACTTATCACTGAAATTATTGTACTTCTGCATAAATTTAGCAATATTTTTTATACGTACAAAAACAAAATTACAAAAAAAGAGAAGTAATGGTAGAATTTTTGCTTTTAATCCCCATTGGTTTTATAACAAAAAAAATCTTGTTTTTCAGATATTGAAGGAACAACTCATTTGATATGCTTTGAATGGAAAAAATCAGGGGAGATGATTTCTCTCTTGATGACTGGGGGCCACAACTGGATGGAGGGAGGGCAGGCGGCAGAAGGGAGTGCAAATTTCATCCATTAACCTCTCTTTCAACATTACAAGGGCAAGTTAAAATGTGCACTTGTCCTAGCTGACCAAGCATCTAGTTGTAGCCCTGTTAATAATAACCCACGCCCACTTGAAATATAATGACCAGCATGTAAAAAAACACACTGTCGAAAAACTTATCACCTTAGCAACATTGAACAAACTGGTGCAATAGGCTCATCATACACTTTCCTTTAATAAATCTCTCAATTGAATAAATTCTCTCAATAAATCTGTTTCTTTGAATTGTTTTGCTTTAAGATTTCTATTTTTATTCAAATATTTGTGACAAATGTGCTTTCCTGTGACCACCTCATTCTTTATTTTTCAAGTCATTTGCTCTAAACTGTTGTTGTGTTGACAGATAATAACAGTGGAATCTCAACTCCTTCTGAAGAAAAAAAAGCAAAATGATGGGAGGAGAAATGTAGAAATTCTCTGAAAATGACAGATAGACTTTGTATAGATCCAAACAATAGTTGGCGTTTAATAACAATTTGGAGCTAAAATGAGGTTTTTACATTATAATCTCTATATGGAAGATTTGTGCACTAAAAATTAGTTCCTGCACTAAGTGGGGTTGGCACTATAATGGGAGGGGGGATGGGCTACAACAGGGTTCGACTGTATATTGAAGAACTCCTATTTCTCACAAATCTGATACTTCCTGATGTTTAGGTTTTATTGTTTATTTAAATCTGAAATATATCTTTTGAAAATGTAAAATAATTTTTTGTGAATTAATAGCATAAGACTTTGATGAGTAAGTAGGACACAAAATTTAATTTTAAAACAAGATTCTACAAGAAAATGTGATAAATATATATGCTATGACTACATTATAGCAAGCACAAAGAAACAAACAAAATATTCATAAAGAAATCTTTGTAAAGTGATTTTACCGCATAGGAAAATGAAGTTACATGATAAAAACGAATCTGAAATCTCTTCATGACCCAAAAGTATAATTTAATCAGTTAAAAAGTAGATAAATGTGTGATTTCATGCTTCTTGCAATTAGAACTTTGAGTGAATAATTTTCCACAATAGCGGCATGCAAATGGTTTCTCTCCGGTGTGACATCTCATATGTCTTTTTACATCTGTCAATCTGATACTCGAATAAGAACAATATGGACACGGATGTCTCTTTTCGTTCTGTTTCCAGTGATCCGTAACTTCCTCTGTGAGAGATCAAGGGAAAAAGATACAACCATTCAATAACAAAAATAAAACCAATATCATTAAAAAAAAATCATTTTGTTTATAAAAGGATTAATTAAGAGGAAGACGGCTTTGAAAAGAAACTTCCGAGATATAACAACAAATTTATTAATTTTCATTTCTAAGTCAAATAAAGGTAAAAAAAATCTGAAACATCACAAAAATGGCTTGTAATATGCCACTCTTATAAAGGGCATTGTGTTCACTGGGAGTGGGGGTCAATGTACCACTGTCTAGCAAGTAGGCTGTTAATCTTATCACTAAGTCTTTGTTGTGTTCTAGGAAGTCAAGAAGATGGGAAATTGTAGCATTTTTTATGTGCTGCAGAAAAACACTCCTCAAAAACACATTGAAACAAAATTACTTAGCAAAAGTCAGAAAGATGTGTCAACTCATGTTTCTTGCGATTACAGTTCTGAGTAAAATATCTCCCGCAATAGCGACATCCAAATGGTTTTTCTCCTGTATGCTTCCTTATATGGCATTTCAGATGTGTACCATGGATTGTTCCATATGGACAATAAGGGCACAACAGCACTTTACCAACCTGAGGATCATGTAGCATGCTTTGACCTGAATAAAGAGCATAACAGTGTTATAGCATTAAATAATAATGTATTTAAGCTTGTAAAAATAGAAATAAAGATATTCTATTGTTCATTTGATTCAACAAGTATTCAAACTAATTAACAGATATTTAAAAACAAGGAAGAATAATTTTAATGAAATCAATATTTATATTGGCAACTTCATGAATACATTCATCGATTACTATGCTATTGCTAACAAAAGTATAGCTAAATGAAAATTTTAAAATAATGAAATTGATTAAATAATTGAAAAAGATGACAATGATGCTTTTGTCATGGTAATATTTTACATGATACGTAGAGAAACAGATATAAAAACATTAATTTTTGAATGAAAACTGGAAATAAATCAAAAGATATATATATATAGTGATATATATATAGATATATATAGTGAAAGATATTATCTGCTTTTCGGAATTAAATTTAAAATTAATTTTAACAGATTTAGGGAAAATAAAACACTATATTAAAATTTGTTAGTCATTATATTTCAACTACTTCAGATGAGGAAAAACCTTAATTGAAATTATAACAAAATATATTCAAAAGAATGTATTAATGTGTATCGACCATTCATTGATCAATGTGAGAATCCACTAGATGAAATAATCATCATGATCGTCAACACTCAAAAATAGTGGTATAATAGTCTCATTGAATTTTATGCTAGAAACTGTTTTATACAAAGTTAACTTTCATCTTTTACTATTGTTGTACAATAGAATATTATAAATTGACAACTACCCAATTTACACAAATGTCCATAGTATCATGAAATAGAAAAGTAATTAAATTTTACTAAATAGACAATACCTTTAAAATTCTGGGAGAAATGTTTCTATTGCATAACTTTTTACTTTTTTATGAAAACGAAATTAAACAAAAAATAATTATCATTTTGGAAGGACGATAAGGTAATATGTAATGTCAATATAATGAATGAATTTATAATACTAATTAAATTAATGCTATGAAAAGTGCACTGGAACCAGAGATTAATATCATTATATCAGATTTTTACTGAATTATACTTCTTTTATAATTTATGTTTCATAAGAACTTGAGTAAAATAAAAAAAATCAAGAAATATGGGTACAACTAAAAATAATTTATTTCCTTTAAAAATGTCTTCCCTCTCAGACCACATGCTATGATTTAGTCTCTCAATCCACTTTTCAAAGCACAAGTAGAGAAAGCTTTATCTGGAAGCCGTCTCAGTGAACCCTATACAGATAAAATAACTAATAATTCTCTCACAGAGCTTCTTCCTCAGCGTAGGAAGCAGCCAGAAATCTTGCACGTAATAATCAAAAAAAACTTGCATGGGTGCAAGATCCGGACTGTAAGGGGGTTGTAGCATGATTTCAATAGTGCATTTACGTATTATGTCTGTTTTGAAAAGTTTGTGATAACACATCAATAAAGTGCTGTGAGTGAGTAGAAATTTCAGTTGTGTACGATTCACTGAGGCAGCTACCATAAAAAGCCTTCTCACTCACTTTGAAAAGTGGATTGAATGATTAAACCATAGCATATTGTCTGAGGGAAGATATTTTTAAAAATAAATTATTTTTTGCTGTACCTATATTTCTTGACGTTTTACGATTCTAGGTTCTTATGGAAAGCACATTGTGAAAAACACATAAGTTCACATACATTGCATAAAAACCAAGTGTTTGTGAGTGCAAATCCAACCTATGAGAACTCAGCAACTCAAAAAAACCTTCATTCATAAGACAACCAACAAAACCTGTGATCAGTTACATATTTCTTCTAAAAAAACTTTTTTCTAAAATGATCCTCACATATTCCCAAGAGAATGTATGACCTGTCCAGAAAACATACACAGTTGAAACTTTTTTGCACAAGTTAATAGGATTTATCTTCAAAAATTAAAATATGTCATTGCTGTCTTTAAAAATTTTAAAAAAGGGATAAAATTTCATGTAATACTGACCAACTAAAACTGAATAATTGATCAAATTAAAAAAAAACAAATTTAAGAGAGAAAATAAAATATTTACTTTGATTTCTTTTACTTCATAACCTAACACATACCTTATTTCTCAGACGAGAAAACTCATATTTTTTCTTGAAACTGTCACAGAATCTAACAAGAATGAATAACAAAACTGGCTGGATTTTGGAAAAAAAGCCAGATTTAAATGCATATGATATATAAGGAAAAATTATTGCAAGCATTTTATGAAGAAGTAATCAAAAGTTTAATAATTATGTGTTTGTGAAGTTATTTTTTTAAACTGACCTCTCAAATGATTTGTTCAGCATTTAGCATCTAGTATTCATTTATGTTTCTATTCAATCATGTTTTTTCACATTATGAAACAATGTTCAAATTCGAATGACCAAAAACATTTTATTTCTTTTTTACATGTATCTGCTGTAGCAAATGGAAACACATTTATATTTTGTATTAAAATTATACATTTTTTTACAATTTTTTTCAAAATGCATATAATCATACTCAGTACATTGCTAGTATTAAAAAGTGCACACACACACATAAAATGTTCAGAAAAAGTCACCCGTGATATGTGTTAATTCATGTTTTTTACGATTACTGTTCTGGTTGAATGATTTCCCACAATAGCCACACTTGAATGGTTTCTCTCCAGTATGCCTCCTCACATGGTTTTTCAAATTGGTGTGATGAATCGTCATGTATTGACAATAAGGACAGGATAGTTGTTTCATGGGATTACGTAACAGCTCACAACTTTGTTCTGAAAAAGAAAACTTGGTAGTATTGTTTGTTTTTTTGTTTTTTTTTTCAAAAACAAACATTTCCCAAAACATAAAAACACAATTAATAAGTATTAAAAAAAATTACATGAGCATAAATGAACATTTTCAGAAAATTACAGACAACTTACACAAAACAATATGCAAAATGAAAGGTTCAACAGCTGGCATCAACATACAGCTCCTTAAAGTGAAGTCTCAGCAAGATAGTTATATAATATTGACCCGAATCAAAAATTCAAACATTGTTTTCAACAGAAAATAATCTGCACTTTCTTCTAATTTTCCTTAGGATCGATTTTATTACCATCCATATGTTTTAGTTTTGAATACTTAACCATAGAAGCAAATGCTTCAAATTTACCTGGAAGCCTTCCAATTTTTTAGCCTTGTCAAAATCTTCCAGTCGAAAACGATTCTTCAGATTTTTTGTATCTTTCTAGGAAAACCCCAAAAAATTCTCTAATTATGCTTTGCAAAAAATAAAAGTCCTTAAAGAAAATCCCACAGTTCTCAAAATGATCATGTTTAATCAAGAAAATTTTTTCCAATGTTAAAATTATTAAAATATTCCCAATTGTTGCTAAAAACTTAAAAAAAAAAATAAATGAAAATAAAAATCTCCAATGGTGTGGAATGACGTGCTACTGCAAATCACAGTGGATTAAAACTAATTCCACAAACACGAAAAAAAAAAAAATAAGCATGACAAATATTCATAGTCATAATGACCAGCTTGATTTCAACAAAGAATAAAAATTTAAATAGGCTTTGCTGAAAAAAGAAAGAAATGGGACAATTTTTATTTAAAAAAATTGGGATAGGCTGTGCCATAAGACATGGCAGTAAGCTTTGACGTAAATGTTTTTTGTGTTTTTGTGCCTTGAATCGCATGGTAGGCATTAAATTAGCATTAATTATCATCAGCTTTGTCTTTGGAATAGCTAACAAACAATACTAGTGTTATTTTCATTGTGAACTGCTTGAGATATAGCAAAAAACTATGTTATAAATCTGAGCAGCAGGCACGGTGCTTAGATAGAAAGAGATATTGAAACCGAAATGATACTATTGAATGTACCTTGGCAGTGTGCATCTGACGATATTGTTGCTTTTGACTTTCTGAGTACTTTCTGAGATATGAGCGTTTGAAGTAGTTTTCACAATTTTTTCAAGCAAACGTTTTGTGAATACTATCATTATTGTCAGGTGATTTAAAAGGCGTACTCACATCAAAAAGTCAAGAGGGTCAAAATTACGGGAAAATACAGGAAGGTCCAGAGGAAAACAGGTCATATGGTAACCCTGAAAAAATCCCAATTTTCCCTTTTGCATATATGACATGCTTTCTTCGGCAGAATGTTCTAAAGGGGGAATATTGCTGGCAACTATGCTATTATACAACCCTGATATTTGGTTCATTGTCTTCACAGGAGTTCAACCTTCAGTCAAAAGTAAGAAACAAAAATTATGATAATAACCAAAACTTTATACAAGAATTAAAATATTTTTACACAAACACTGTTAAAGCAGCAACTTGAATTTTGGAAAAGCTTAGCCAATACATGCAATTTTTGATACATGTGTAACATAACAATTCACCTTTCTTTGCAGCATTTCACATATATTCATGTGCAAAACAAGACCTGCCTTGAATGATAGGAATTTGAAACTTCAACAAAGCAAGTTTTTGCTTTAAACAAACCAGAATGTTAACTTTAGTAGCCACAGTTTTGAAAGAATGTACTTTCAACAGTGTGGAAATACATTTATTACTTAACAATGGTTATTTACTTTTTTAATGTTTTTAGCCTCAACGATTTTTAGACTGACTACTTTGGTTACCTTGACTCCCCCAAAATAATGTGTTTGTCTAAAATGCATAAACAAGATTCCTCACACAACAGACACTCAAAAAATAATCCTCCACAGTAACTTTCACAGCTAGACTCCAAAAATCAGATACTATACATTAATTAAATTAATCCTGTAAATGTAGAATATGGAGCAAAGTAATAGGCATGGAATTAGTTTAATGTTTAAGAATGATTTTTATTCATTATGATGAAAAAAATCTTTGTAAAGCAAACTGAAAGGGAAAAAAACTGCCATGAGATACTGTCATGATATCACAACCCATCATGAATTTTTCAAGTTTTTCCAATACCTTCTGGAAAAATTGGTTCAAATTAAAGAAAGAAAAAAAAAGAATGATAGTTCAATTACAGAAATCGGTTCCAAGCACATAATTTGGAAATAGAATAATTCTCTAATAATACAACACAAGCTTCATGAATTAGCTATCCATTCATGAATAATTCATCCATTCACTAGTTTCATGAGTTAGTTTATGCCGTTTCAAAACACTATTCTGACTGAACGCTGAATTACAGAGATCACACTTGAAGGGCTTTTCACCAGTGTGAACTCTTATATGATCCCTCATATGAGTAGTACGGAATGTCTTATATGGGCAATACGGACAAAGATGATGCTTTTTTCCCACATGCAATGGCTCCATGTAACCTGTAATCATGAGAAATTAAAAATAAATTCAGTAGCTACTCAACAAAATAGATTTTTTTGCTTAGAAGTAAATTAATTGATCTTACTGAATGAAACAAATTAAATGAATTTTATAATAAAAAGAAACATAGCTGAATTTGGTTTGTATAAGCTTCTTACTTTTTTTAATGTGTGCACATCATTACATGAATTTTTTTTTTCCTGGTTCACAGAGCAAGGGGCACAAGTAGCAACACATATCATTTTTAAAATAATGTATACATGCAGCACAGTATTCATTAAAAATGAAATATTTTGATCTCACTTCACTTTCCTTAGTTCCCCCAATAGTGTCCTACAAATGCAAGTCATATATTTTTCCCTTATCAAACTAATAACGCAGTGTTTAACATGTGTTACCATCTATAATGGTATCACACTGATAAAAGATTTTTTTCGAGAGAATTTCACAAAAGCTTGATTAGTAGTTATTTAACGATTTAACCCTCTGATGCTACCCTCGAGCAGGTTAGCATCAGAATCTATTTCAGAACTCAAATGGTTAAGTGCTTAGAAGGCACTTCCCAGCGAGTAAAATAAATATGCTCTTCACAGCAGCCATCGTCATTTGTGCCGAGGATAACCAGCAAGATGAATGCGTTCACGAATCAAGATAAGGCCGACAGACCTCTTTGCCCGGATTTATGTAGCTGCTGGTACCATACGAGACATGCTTGGTGTTTTCGCCAATGTTCAGTGGTTATTATATCAAGTCATTCTAGAAATACAAATACAAGGCCACAACAGGCAAGATGCCCAACGAGGTTGACTGAGAAAAGATGCCCCATAACAAATATGGATGTCATATTTATATTGTATTGTGATATATATTATATAAGTCATTATATTGTGAAGTCTGTGTCACTGTTGACAGCCACAATTTTGAACAGTTGCAGTGATGCCTCTGTGTAATTTGAAGTTGTTGAATAAAGCAGTTTCTTTAAATTCATCTGTGTCCTTTCATTCTGTCTGTCTTGTTTCTTGTCAGTTCGTGACATAGCACTACCAGGCATGGATTTTATAGCAATTTATGCTTGTCTAGTGTATGCCACAAGTTTTGAAACAGCCTGCATACATACACTACAGCCGACAACCCATCACAAGCCATACATAATTGTTACACTTATTATATGTGTGAATTGATACTTTTTTTTTTCACAAACAGCTTTTGCATTTCTCCTGTTGGTCAGAGGTTGTGTGCACCCCTGATAGAAACTGAACTTTATTTTGCAGAAAATCACAAAATTGAGCACATATTTTATATCAAGACAATTTATTGATTTTCCAAACAGGCAATTAAATATACAAGCATTCCTATCTGTTTATTTATGAAATGATGGAATTGATGATATGGCTTTACTGATACAAATCAAATCTTGTATCAAAATATACATTTATTATTTTAAAGAAAAAATTATGACACAGTAAGCCTTACTACAAAAGTACATAGATGTCTCGATAACAATACATTCAGACCTGCTTTTAGTAGGTCTGGATTTAGCTAGCATATTGATGCACTTTTTTTCTAGTACAATTTTGATGATGTAGCAATTCTATCGGTTTTAGAGAGCAGGATTTTTGCAGTAGCTTGAAAAAATTATAATAAAATAAAAAGTAAATGCAAGAAAAACCACAAAACTGTTTGAGCTTCTTTTACCGCTCTCATAAGTCCTGTTCACATGCGAAATAGAAAAGCTGGTTTAAAACCTGCTTCAAAAATTTTCACCAATGACTGCACTCCATTTCTTCCCTTACGAAGGAAAAAAAGTCGTCAAGTGGGTGCTAGCACTCCCAATGCTACCGCAATATTTGCACATGTGAACGGGGCTATAATATAGAGGTAATGCTCTTTGATGGAGATAATGCACTTGACAAAGAATGACTGTTGAACAAATGGTTCCACAAAAGGTCTATCAACCCTTTTGGGTTTGCTGTCAATGTGCAGGAACAACAAAACTACATCTAAAAAAGGCAAATAATCATAAAAAATGAAGATAATAAACTGACCAATTACAATTTTTAAAAAATGGCTAATTCGGCCCTTGCTCAAAGTGTGTTGTATTCATTGGAGGCAAAAATGTCCAAAAGCAAAGTTTTCATTGTCAAAGTTAAATAGAAATCATCAAGTCACTAGAAAAAAAGTGAAAGGAAAAATTTACGTCAAATATTGATATAATCTACTGTAGGCCTATACTCACTATTAAACACTTAATTTCTGAAATTTAATTTTTTTTTACTTGAAAATAGATTAGAGAGTGACCAGATTTAACAAGCATTATCACTGAAAGAGCTCCCTGTTATAAGCTTGTCTGACTGTATTTCACAAAATCTTATTTGGGACTGCCTTTCATTTATTGCTAAATTCAACAATTCAACAAATCCTTCATTATGATATATTGTTCCATAACAATTTTTTAGACTGAAACCACTAAATCTTAGTCAAAATCTCTTTCATTGAAATTTTAAACTTCTTTCTAATTTTGTTTTCCTGAGAAACTCTAGGAACATCACTATTTTGCATTACTTAAAATGCTTTTGCTCTCTTAAAATGTCTCAAAAACGCTGTTGATATTTCTCTGTACAACATAAATGTACGGTGTGATAAACTCTTCTACTAGGAGAAGCAACTCCAAGCTGTTAACTACATTAAATACAGAGACTGGGAAGAAATGAATGAAAAAAAATGTTACATGATTAATCATTTTCTGTATAAACTATCTATGAAATTATTTGAATAAAAACATTCATAACAAACAATATTAGTTGCCGTCTTCAGAGCAAAATTTTAGGTTTTTCTCTCAGAGACCACAACCGACTAACAACAACAATCTCAATGGCAAAGGTGAGACAACAAAAGAAAATTGCAGTAGCAGTGGCCTCTTCTGGCATAGCTGCAACACTACTAAATGAAGGTCGGATGGCCCATGCCGCCTTCAAATTACCACTGGACTTGAACCATAATGAATCTCCAGTTTGCAACATTGCCAAGGGAACAGGCTCAGAAAAAGTGCTACAAGAGTGCAGCCTCATAGTTTGGGATGATTGTGCAATGTCTCACAAACAGGCCCCACAAGCTGTCAACATGGCACTTAAAGATCTGCGAGGAAAGCAGCGGCTCATGGTAAAAGTAAAAGTGGTTGTTTTGTGGGCTGGAGATTTTTGCCTGTAGTACCGCGTTCAGCGCCAGCTGATGAACTTAATGCTTGCCTCAAATCATCAACACTCTGGCACAAAGCTAAAAAATTATCTTTATCCACCAACATACAAGTTCAACTGCAAAATGACTCAACACTGTGAACATTTTCACATCAGTTCATCAAACTTGGCAACTGAAGAATTCCCGTAGACCCAAGCACTGGACTGATTACGTTCCCAAATGGATTTTGCCAATTTTTAAACTCAGTTCAAGAACTTGCAGACAAAGTCTTCTCAAACATTCAACAAAATCACAGAAACCATGCGTGGCTTTGTGAGAGCAATTCTGTCACCGAAAAATGACAGTGTGGTGTGAACAAGATTAATAAAAAAAATCCTAAAAATTATGCCAGGAGACTCCAAATCTTACAAATCAGTTGACACTCTCACAGACACAGAGCAGAAAGTTCTTTATCCTACAGAATTTCTGAACTCTTTGCATATTCTGGGTGTGCCACCACACAACTTGAACCTAAAAGTCGGAGCACATATAACGCTTTTAAGAAATTTGGAGACACAGAGACTCTCCAATGGCACCCGACTCTATGTGAAGAAATTGCACAATTACATCATTGAAGCAATGATTCTGACTGGATGTACCAAAGGAGAAGACATCTTTATTCCACGTATATCAATTATCACTGAAGAAATGCCATTTACTTTTAAGCGATTACAATTCTGATTCGTTTAGCTTTTGCCATGATAATCAACAAAGTGCAAGGCCAGTTATTAGCAACAGCAGGTATCAACCTACTTGAGCCCTGTTTTTCACACGGACAGCTTTACATCGCTTGTTGGTAATACCAAAAATTTTTACATCTATACATCAGATGGAAAAACAAAAAATATTATGTATCTACAAGCAATTGCCTGAAATTTTTAATTAAAATTATTTTTTTTACTTTATGCAGAAATTTTTTTGTTTAAGAAATAATTAATAAGCTATACATATATAAATTTTTTATGGGATGGCCAACGTCGCTGCGCCGAGTATCAGCTAGTTAATTTCTAAAATGTGTCCAGGACTTCTTGTCCACTCTGTATTATCAAGTAGTCACATTTTTGTGTGTGTGACACATAAGTTTATTATCAAATGGCACCAAGAGAAGTCAATGACCGCATAAGTTTGTAAGGTGTGATGATGATGCCTCTCAATATAAAGGTAATTATTTTATTAGGTTGCCCCAATCAAACATATGAATGATCTTTGATCATTTGAAACCCAAAATCAATTTGAGCTGTGAATGCAGCAGCACACACACTTACAGAATAACTTGTAAATTTGTTTTTAGTGCTATTTTAACAACTCACAAAGCATGGACCGCAAGCAAGATAGTCAAGGTTATTCACCCAAAGGAAAACGATGCAAATAATGATATTTTAAATAATTATAATTTATTCTGTTGATAAAAAAAATTGCTAGAGTCCTTTTTATTAGCATTTTCTTGAAAAATAAAACCCGATGTGTTTGAATGGGAAACCAAAACTTTTTCGGTCTGTAAAATTTTGTAATTTAGAAGTTCACCGTATTTCATATCACATGCATGTGTAAATACAGAGATTAATCAATATGAAAACGAATTAATGTCAATGAAGTCATTTCATTCAGTCGCATCAAAAAAGAAGAAAAAAATCAGTTCAAATGTATGAGTTGATGCCTTTTTAGGTGGTATAAAGTCTTGAAAGCTGCACTACACTTTTGGCACTTGAATGGTTTTTCACCAGTGTGAATCCTCACGTGATTCTTCATATGACTTTTCTGGAATGTGCTATAGTCACAGAATTGGCATTGGTGAATTTTCCTTTTCAAGCTCACAAAACCCATTTCATGAGAGAAATCTGTGAAAAAGCAGAAAACATTGGTAAGAAGAAAAAAAAACTTCTAACAACCAAAAACAACTAAAGATGGAATATTTGTATAACTAGAATCAAATGAGTACAGTATCATGTAACTGTGGTCAGTGAGTAAAAGTCAATGTCAAGGGGTTTTCACAAGTGATTTTTCAAATTAGAAGTTTGTATTAGTTTTTTAAATTTCTTAGAGTGATACAATAAAAATACAATGGGCTTTTTTTGTGTATATAAACAGAATTTCATATTTCAGGTTAACTTCTGCATGAAACCATATACAGGCCTGAGGAAGGGGCTTGCCTCATTTTCTAAAAATTTACTCTCATGCTCTTGTTCTGCCAGATTTTGATAAAATTCCTTTAGAAAGATGAAATGTATGCTCACCAGTGATACTTAAGTATGGGTGTGAGAAAACAATCTTGGAAATGCAAGCTGAATAATATCTCACGAGTCATTGATTCAACATTTTTTTTACTACAGTTGGCCTTGCTTAATCGGATAATGGATACCACCACTTAAATGGATGAAATCCTCTGGCACCAAAATTACTCCTATAGAGACAATGTTAAAGTTCCTCACTTAATATGATAATTTCAACGACTTTTCCCAGCTTAATAAAATATTATGCTTCACACATCAACTGTTAATCATATCAGCCACTATACACATGTTTTTATTGAATGAAACATTTGGCATCAATGAAAAATAAGTTACTAAATTAAGATGCACTAGGGTGCAGCTGAGTGAAAATGTTAAGAACTACTCAGGCTGACTGTGGACTTGAAGATTATTAGGCAAATAATATGCTTGGTAAATACAAAATTGTGATAGATCTCATCTATGATAATGCTAGGAGAGTTTGTACTAGTGAAGAAGATTTGTTTTTCTTAAACAGCCCTGAAAATGATATTTCTACTAGAGCAGGGGGTTCTCAAACTGGATACCACGGCACCTTCGGGTGGGTCACCAACCTTCGTCAGGGGTGGTGCAGAGCGGCAGCTCTAACAAAGGTGGAGCCTGGAATAAGTGTTGATTAGGGAAGGTGCCAGAGGGGGGGTGCCACAGGTGGAAAAAGTTTGAGAACCCTCTGTATTACAACATTGTTTTTCACTATGTTAAAAGGCATGGGACTTCTTAAACATTAAATCAATAGAATAAAACATTAGCTTTTTCACACACAAGATATAATTAACTGCCTTAGGTTTTTAGCATGCGAGACAATAGAATAATCAATTTGCATTTATTGAAATCAATACTTGTCAAATGAAAAACATGAATCATCTCTCTCATCAACATGCTACTTATGAATATTTACTTGTAGCATACAAATATTACAGTAAAATAAACTGTGCTTCAACTTTTTAACTATCATAGACATGAGCTGTAGAATATTACATACCGGCCATACCATTAAGTTACAGAAGAAGTATAAAAACCAGCATCTTATAAAATGATTGATGGTTTTCAAGCAAAATGTAAAACACAAGCATTTTTGATTTGATTAGACTCGACGCATGCAGGATATATACTACAAATGTTACATATATGTATACAAAATATTTACAACATTTATAAGTAGATTCTCCCCTCCCCTTTACTATTTTTACTTGATTATATGATTACCATTTTTTTTTTTTTTCAGGGCTCACAAGCCAGCTTAGCCCCAAAAATTTTGTATTTCATTGAATCAATAAATAAAAAGTTGATTATCTAAAAATAACATTTTCAAAATATATTATATGTTACAAGGACCAAACTTCAAAATTTCTTGACAAATAGTTGATAAACTGGGATTTAGTCCGACCAGCTAAATCAGCTCTTGATCACTCTGCTGATAAAAGTTTTTTTTTTTTAATATGGGTACAATAAAATTCAAATTTACACAAAAGTAACAACTCAAATACAAAATGGCACATCCATATATATTTATTGCTTTTCACACTAAGAAAAAACACAAAGAATGAAATGATAAAAAAATCGAAAATAAAAAGTTAAATCAAAACTTTAAAGACAATCAAATAGCTTTAAAATCACATTTGAATTTTTTCAAATGAATTCTGAGACTGCTGTTGAATCTGAAAGCTGCATTACACTGCTGACACTTAAAGAGTTTTTCATCATGGAGATTCCTTATATGATCTTCCAAATGAGTTGATTGAAAAGTCTTGTAAAGACAAAACTGGCAGCAACGCACCTTATTATAACTATTCTTCCGGTAGTACCTCTTTCCTTCAACTGAAATCAAATCAAGCAAATCATGAGATATTGAAGAAAGAAAAGAGGCTTCTTCATTTCTCATTTTGAAAATGTAATTTATGAATATTTATAATGATGGCAGAGAGATCAAAGGAATAAAATTTGAATGAAATGGATGATGCTAACAAGGATACATAATTTTTAATGAATTTTGTTAAAAAATCTATAGATAAAATATAAAAAAACTAGATGTATTATGCATACACAAAAAAATTTAGTTTTAAACATTTTTCCAAAATGTTTTCATGGGATACAAATATGCATTTAGTGGATTAATAAAATTAAAATATTCATAACATTCAATGTTTCAAGTAGTTATAGTGAACTCTCACTTATACTCCCCTCTCCTCAATTATAAGACAATTTTCTGTATGCCAAATCAAAGATGTAGCATAATAACGCTATTCACTTATAAGCCTCTCACTTACATTTTTTTTCTCGTTTATTTGCCGACACATAAGTGAGATCACTGTATTAGAACATTTGAATTTGGTAATAGTATTAAGACAGTGATGAACAAACTTTTTTTGGGAGCGCTCTAAAACACTGAAGGAAAAATTTTGATGGGCCAGACATATTCAAACAGTCATACTTGGAATTTTTATGCTTAGAAATGAAGTGGTGAAATGTGTTGTATACTTTGAAGACTGCCACTGTATCAGTGCAAATAAGAGACAGTGGTTTATCCTTTACAACTATGAAAAAATAAATAAGTTTTATAAATTTATACATGTGTTTCATTGTTTGCGTATCCAAATGTTTTTGAGTCAATTTCTATTTGAATTCTCACAACTATATTTTTTATATGCAATTGAATGAATAATTTTTTTTTAAAACACTGATATTGAAAATATTTCTCTATTCTATTACTTTGAAATCTACACAGGCCAGATAAAGCCTCTAAGTGTGACACATCTAGTCCATGGTTCATAGTTTGCCGATCACTATATTGGCAGATAAACCAAAAACAAAAGAAAAAAAATTATTCAATCTTTTTTTATTGGCATGTAACGATACATATTGATACATTCAAATATGTACACGGCAGCTTCAGTAAACTCTGTTGAAAAGTTTCAGAAACACTCACATTATACTATCTGTCATTAAAACAAAAGAGTATAACACACACATTATTAAAAATAACGAATACTGTATTCCCCATGTATTTAGCTGGAATGCAAAAATTGGGGGATACCAGCTTTTTGAATGTTGGAGTCCATTTCTAATATGGCATGGAAAAGCTAGGTTCAATTAGAATCATGTGATGCATGTAGAGACCAATATCAATCCATATTAAGTATTTTGAATGCTCAGAGATTAAAGAAATATGCTGTTGCTTTTATACTACAATACTATGTTTTTGAATGTGACTAATATTTTGCTCTGTTTATTCAAATCTTAAACACATGATCAAAGAATATGAAAATGCCTTGTATTCTAATAATATTTTCCATTTAGCTTAGTTCATCTACAAGAACAAATATGATTGGCATCCGAAATTTGCAAGAAAACATGCTTTATAGTATCAAAAGCTAACCTGAAACTCGAACTATCTCCATTGTATCAAGAAAACTTATATATTCTAGATATTATGCTAAGATGATCTGGGAAAGAAAAGTCATCTTGTCGCCACTAGGACTCAAACCCAGGCCAGCATGCTACTACCTACACCACTGGAGACATGCCTTTTTCACTCGCGCACTGTGGCCTAAGGCGCTGAAGTAAAGGCATTAGTAATCTCTCTTAACTTCAGACTTCAGGAAATGGCCACCAGGTGGGACGGTAGAGAGAGATCAAGTTTCTTTTCATTGGTGTAGATGGTAGCATGCTTGCCCAGTTTGCAAAAGGGCCTGGGTTCGAGTCGCAGTGGAGACAATATGGCTTTTCTTTTTCAGTTCACTTCAGCATAATATCCTGAAAATATGTTTTCTTGATATCTTGGGCTGAGAAGAAAAAAAGAAAAAAAAAACAGTCTAATCTCTAGCTCCATTGTAGTTTGTAAAATATAAAGAATAGTAAAATGCAGAGAACAGACAAGCTTCAAATCAGCCAATTCAATCGATTCTTGAAGTCCAGATATTTCAAGGTTCCAAGCAAACTCTGCCTGATAATTTTCCTGACTTTCTCTGATCAAAACTTTGGTAGAAAGAAATATAATTCAAAATCTCAACCTTCTGAATTATAGAATTTTTTCCAAGTTTGTTTCTTCCCTTCACCGAACTTTTCCCTCACTTTTACCAAACATTTCACATTACAGGTAGCTGGGACCTCTATATTTAAGAATTTTCTAAAATATGTGCTCAGACCAGCATGCCAGAAAACATGGGTATTCCTGGCATGCTGGTCTCCATGTTTCCTGGCATGCCAGCTAATATAGGGAAATACGGAACATGCAAGACATTCATTTCTAATTAAAAATAAAAATAAATCACCTATACATATAACACAGTCTAACTCTGTAATAACAAACTTCAAAGAAAAAAAAACTGTTTGCTATATTAAGATCTAATAACATAATATTCTAATATTGGAAGCGTTCCTCAAACTTTCCACACTTGCGGACCAGTGAAAAAATGTAACCAATTTCATTGACGGCAGAAATTGGATAAATAGTCTACTACTAAACCATACATGTACTTCGTCCATATTTCTAACGAATTGGTACATTTTGGAATGTGCATGTCCATGTTGTGAACCTAATGTGAAGCTTGTTTCTGTGTAATGCTTGTTGTAGTGCTGCAATCTACCACATATTTTTGAACTATGAGTGAAGTGTAATGTTTCAAGATTTTATCGTTGTAGGCCTGTTGCTTTCGGCGGCAAGACTTTTTAATGGGGAGATTGGCTTGCATTCGCATCTCGAAGTTGGGAACCACAGCAAGCCAACTTCAGCCGACCACCACTACAGTGACGGTGGGGTTCGAACCTGGGACCTCGTGATGCGAGTCCATCACTATGACCACTCGACCACCACAGCGGCTGGATAAATAGTCTGTAGAACTGATGGGGATGGCTAAGGGAAGTAAAAACTTATGCAGATACAATATTTTACTAATCAAATCTAAAGTAATATAATGGCTACATGAACTTTTCTATATGATAGGACCAAAAATTTTGTCATATATGATAGTTCATTACAAGCTAGTGGTTTTTAACCAGAGGTTCTTGGAAAGATTTTGTGGGGGGAAAGGGGTCTTGGATGAGAAATCAGTTAATTCATTATTTTTTACATTGATATGTATCAGAGCTTGAAAAATCAAAAAAAAAAGTTCGGTAGCAACCAAATTCTTTTTAGGGTCGAAGGTCCCCCCCCCCCCCCCCCCACTATACGTTTTTGTAGGAGAAAGGACCAAAATATATTTTTTAGCCTCTTCTGGGTCTTGTTCACCTTTCCCCAATGTTGATGGGAACACTTACAAAAACTCAGATAACGTTTCGTTGTCCTCAGACTCTATTTTAGTTACTGCACGAGAAAATTTTAAGCACTAACGCAAATTTTTAATTGCCCTGGTGACATGGTGCCTGGGATTTGTCACACCCCGCTATAAACTGAATATAATTTTGTACAGGGGTTTGTAACCTTCGTTTTAATGACAGAGGGGATCTGTTGACTTCACTTTATTTGCCCAAAAAGTTTGTACAACACCAAAGGTTTAGAACCTCCAAGTTATAAGCCAAGTTCAACTGTTTTGACTTGGGGGATCTCTGTCAGGACTAGCCTGACACTTCACACAGGCTGCTGAATACAATGATAGATCTTTTTATTTAACACTATGTACACAACTAACACAGCTGTCTGATGCATGCAGATGGGGGAGATAAGCTCCTAGAATATTCAGGCTGTTCAGTTTGATGCTAAGAGTCTTGCACTGAAAGGACGCGTGCTCTGAAAACATATAGGCTCAATTTTTTTAAAATACATTTTCTATTAACTGAAACTTTCAGTATTACATGAAATGGTTCAAAACCTTCAGAAAGAGAAATGAAGATACACCTGGAAAAGTATTTTGAGGTAGACATGAAAAATTTTGGGCTCGAGTGACAGTAATTTTGATGAGAATTGGTGTGAAAATTCAACTCGCAACATGACTGTATTAAATTAACATATGCATCCATATCAACTAAAATGTTCATTAGCCGAGGTGGGAAAATTACGAAAAAAATCATAGTTTGCCAGAAAATTGTAAGTAGAGACGTTCATTAGCCAAGGTATATCACTGTATTTATAAGCATAAATAGATGAACAAATAACTCATGTGAATGAAAACTAAACCATTGTAGAAGAGAAATATAAGCATAGTTTCCAAACAAGAAAACAAATTTGAGTAAGTTATGTATATTCTCCTGCCACTAGGAAAAACTTGAAACATCAACAGTTCTTCTGTATGTGTACGAGCCTATGCCTTTTTCGCTGTGATTCCGTCCTGAAAGACACACCACATGTGTCACACATGTAAGGTTTTTCTCCAGTGTGGATCCTCAGGTGATATTCCAAATGAACGCTATTGGCTGTACTGTAGTTGCAACATGGACAGCAATGGATTTTCTTTTTCACGGGTCTTCCAGGCCTATTGGGATAAACTGAAGGTGGGAGAAGAAAAAAAAATAGTGTATACCAAAAAGATTTCATCTGAAGATATATAATTAAAAAATAAATGCAGATCACAAATGAAAATTTATTATGATTTATCAATAGGAAGTAAAATATAATAAATGAGTAAATTATTATATTACTTTTGATTATCAAATAGCACCTCACTTTCACACCTGTGTTGTACTATATTGGATATCAATACAGACATGTAGATACTATGGTATGAAATAAGCCTGGTCATATTAAGAAGTGTGATGTCAGTGTACATCACAAATTTGTTGGGCGTGATATGTATGATACCATAGTATTTCGTTCACATCAAGTAAACATATATGGGGTGATTTACTGCCGCACATACCAATTTTTGGGGAATAGGTGACTCACACACGAATCTGAATCACATAGCAATATGAGGTCGAAGCACATTTGTCACGCGATGGATGTGTCAGTGAAAATAAACATGACTGTAATGCAATCATAAAAGAACTTGAAAACAAACACAAGAATATATTGTTGTCATATTATTATATTTATAAATATTTATGAACAAAAGAAAAATATTTGATATTGATATTTTCAAAAGTGCATGTATACTGAACAATTATAAAAGCGAAATATAAACAATGAAGTGCATGTCAGTGTCAGTTATGTTTCTCTGTCAATTAATCATGGAATAAAACTGAAACATTAACAGTTTCTTTGGAGGTGTACAAGCCTATGCCTTTTCCGATGTGATTCCTTCCTGAAAGACACACCACATGTGTCACACATAAACGGTTTTTCTCCAGTGTGGATCCTCACGTGATCTTTCAAATGAGCATTGTTGGGTGTACTGTAATTGCAAAATGGACAGCAATGGATTTTCTTTTTCAATGGTCTTCCAGAATACCTATTAGGATAAACTGAAGATGGGGAGGGGAGAGAGGAAAAATAAATCTGAAGATATATAATTAAAAAATAAATGCATAATACAAATGAAAATTCATTATGGTTTATCAATAGAAAAGAAATATAATATAAATTATAATATCTTATATATTAATTAATTATATTAATCTTTGATTCTTATTTACAAGGAATTACTCTTACACTTTTGTTGTTTCAAAAATATTGGGACAAAGGGGGGGGGAGGTAGATGACATCTAAAGGAATGAGAACTGAATAAGAACCCATAACCAGAAATACGACCAAAAGCTGGTGGGCGATGCTGTTCAACAGTGAGCCATAGGAGAGGTTTCTGATTTTCTCATTCAAGCAGGGTAGTGGCTGTATGAAGAGTACATATCAGTATTACAAGCATTGAGCTGGCAAACATAAAAACTTGTAAAAAAAGGTATGGAATCGCCAACGGACGAGCTGCTCAACAAACTCGTCAAGAATGCTTTAAATATAATACATGTACCAGCACACCTTTTTTTTAAATCAAAATTTGTGTGAATATGGGGTATTTAGAGATATCTAGTAATCCTTAGATAGATATCTAGTATGCTTTGTATAGTGAATAAAACTCGAATGAGGAAACCAGAAATATACCTTGTGAGGAGCGATGCATGCAGCCTACCAGCTCATGGTGACATTTTCAGTCATGGGTACGTATGCAATTCTTCTTCTAGAAAGATGTTACCTAGTTCCCCTAAATGTTTGTCTCAATGTTTTTAAGACACCCTGTAGACATGCAGGGTTATGAAATAAGATAATTAATGTCAGTGTACACTAACTATTTGTTGGAAGTGGTACGTATGATACCACAGTATTTTATTCAAAATCAAATAAGCATATATAACACATTTTCTATAATGTCTATCTTAAAGGACACATTATTAGTGGAAATAATTAACTTTAGCTTCGTCTCAAGAAAAAGTCATATACATGCATTCATAGATGGATATGAAAAGGCAAACACAAAAAATTTTTCAAAGATTCACACAAATCAATCAAAATTAAGAAGCATAAAATGGAACATTATATATATATATATATATATAGTTTATTTCAATATTATCGTACATGATAACGCTTACTTCATTGGAATATCAATATCAAACATATATGCATATTCATATTATGTGATCTTAAACTTTAAGACATACAAGGTTATTCAGAACTGATCAATTAAAAAATCTGATGAGAGAGGTGGTGGGTGAGAAATAGTAAAACACCCCAATTTCACATAGAGGAAGTATGATCTCAAGCATCATGTAGGAGGGAAAAATATGCATAGAACCTGAAAGAAAGAATGCAATACAAGCAAGTAGTATGCTAAATTAACACCAATTTTTTCACCATTATTACAGAGTTACAGCAGCTGTACTAAGTTGCAACGATTTGCTAGAATACAGAAATGATAGAGGTATATTCAGTTGTTGTGGTAGTGATCTTTGTACAATTGGGAAGCTATTTGACCAGCTACAGTAGTTGGACAACTCTGCAGATGAACAGAAGTTGCGCACACATAGAGCTCTCTACTTCATTGTGTATATTTACAACCATTACTTTCCTATGTGAAACTGTGTTCTTCTGCTATTCCCTACCACGCCACTCAATTTGAATGACCAAATCAACACATACAATAAAACACAGATCAAAGAATTTCTTTCATTTTAAAAGGAATTTAATCTCTTTTTGATGTTTCAGTGAATATATTTGTGATCATCTCAACCTGGATTCAACAAATAGAAATGACGGTCTCATCCAGATTTATATAAGGTGATTCTGAACTTATGGAACAAACTGGATAAAACAGTTTTTTTTAACACACACACAAAACAAATTTTGATTCCAAGAAATAGAAAATGAATTATAATTTTTATCTTTCAATTTCCTTGTTACCTTACAAATCCATACAAATACCAAGTTAAAAAAATGATTATAGGTATTCATAAAAGTTACTCTTAACATGAAAGTTGACCCATTTGCATCCCAAAATGGAAGAGTCCATGAAATTGTAATTCTTATCACTTAGACATAGGGGTGGTTGGTTCCATTATTCCATGGCACAGCCATATGAATAAAACTTTGGGGAATAATAGGCAATATAAAAGACAGCCATCAAATCTCAGTCAATATACAGTCAAAAATTTTCAGTCTGCAATTTTTTAATGTGTATCAAAGAAAAAATGATGCACATGGCCATATCTTTGGAAGTGATATGCTGTAGAGTATTATAACAAATGTTGCATTTGAATCTCTCCAATATATTTTCTTGAATATTGTTTGCTAGAAGTTGCATGGTGCCGATAGAAAGATATATTACAAAACTAGACTTTTATTAGACATGATTCACAATTGGTACATTATGTAGCAGAGCTTGAGAAATCCCAGGTGCCAGGTTGCTATATGGTGAATAGAAAATCAATACCAGCTCCTAAAATTTTCTGTACAAAGTTTTTAAATTAGTCTAAGGATGACAAAAATATTCTGGTTTCAAGATGATGAATCTTTTAACATAAGAAAGACTTATATCTAAGTCGCCAAAAAGATTTTTAAAAAAAATTAGGACAGTCTTTCTTGAGCAACAACCATGATTGGCTCCTAAAAATTTAACTAGCACAATAATTTATTTTCTATTTGTCTAGCCCAATAAAAATTGACGAAACTCAAACACATAATAGGAAATTTAAATAATACAATCGAATAACTCAAATAACAGAAACATAAAAAATTTTGGAAGAAAAAAAATCTCAACAACATTGGTTGAAACTTTTATAAATTTTGATTAATATCTAGATTAAAAGATGGTAGGAAAATGCTTATACATGTGGTTCAAATATTAGGTCTGATGTTAGGAAAAAAAGCCAGACTGCCCATATCACTTTTCTTTTTGATTAATTAAAACTAAACAAATCAATTACAATCACTATCAAACTAGTCCTTTTCTGAGTTGACATACAACTACATACCCAGCTACAATTGTGCACAGGTCATTCTTAAAAATACAGTTGAGGGTGTTCATTCTACTCATGAAAATTGAATTTTACGATGAAGTAAATATTATTTAACTGCTATTTTTTAGTGTTGCAGGCTGCTTCCTGCATTGCCTTAATACAAATAATAATGTTTTTAGAAAATTCTGGAATTCATCCCCAAATTTCAACAAAACTTCGAGGCAATAAATACTCATTTATCATCTAGCAGTACCTACACTATGTATCAATACATTAAAACTTTCAACATGGCTCGGACCCTTGAACAATTCATGAATGTTTCATTTGGTTGTGATGATATTGCAAACTATCCCTCCAATACTTATTATATTTTTAAATTACATGAAAATATCCAAGTGCAATAATGAAATTCATTAATTATAAAATTCAAAAAATACAGTTACCCCTTAATAAAATAAATAAAAACACAGTTCCCTGCAATGATAATTGAATTTTTCAACTGAGAGGTGAGAATATATCATAATTTAAACAAGGATCCATTCTCATGAAATTAAACAATAGAGTTGAGCTTTTTGTTTCATATAAATGAGATTAAAACACTGCAACTATTTGCTCATACTTTTTTCCCTTCAAACTTTAACATGATATTGTAATTTTTTTACAAATTTATCTACTAGATTTGCATATTTAAGAAAAAAAACTTAATATTGAACAAATAAAATTTTTGGCTTCTCAGTATACTGAGCACCCAGTATATGCATCATTGAAGTCATGAATTAGCTATATAATTTCATAGAGTTTAACACTCCCATGTGGAATGAAATCTTTCTCAGATATGAATTTCCAATCTGAATTGGTTTATTTAATAGTTTATTTACATAAATACATAAGTATCATATTTCTGAATATAAAACTCTGATAACAATTTATTAACAGACAAAATACGCTTAGCATGTATAAATTTATTAACAACATATTTTTTTGCAAGTGATATGGAGAGAAAAATAGGAGGTATGCATTTTAGCAGGCTATATATATTTTTTTTTTCTTTCATTGTTAAACAGGAATTTCATAGAATGACCATGAATTGACATACTCAAAAGGAATTAATCAGATTTAGGCTGAGAGTTACAAAAATCCATTTCTTAGATCCATACAAAAATACACATACATAAATAAATGTTTATATCTAGACTGAATCCACAGAATCCTCCCCAAAACAGAATATGCCAAAATATGTGACAAGTTGTGGAACAATTAGTGCTACTGCAGAAATAATCTGGAACAATTTCAAAGAAAAGTGCAGAAAATGTTATTATGGGAATTTTTTCCACAGAACATTTCCAGTCAGTTGAGGGCTTGTAGAACAATAAATAGGGCTGACACTGTGATCGTTTTCAGATTAAAATTTAGCTAGCTTGAGAACACATTTAATTAACACATTTCGATTACATATGTTTTTGGTATTTAATTGGTTAGCAACAGTGGAAATATGAACACTTCAATGCATGAATGTTAAGTTAATGTAATCAGAAAAAGTGTTAAAAAAATTGGTGAAAAAAATTTTATTCACAAAAATGTACAACCATAAATACACTAGCTAATGTTTTGGATACTGCTAGGATAGTAACTAAAACAACCAAACAATTCAAAACAAATACACCAGAATATCATTGCATTAAATCACTTTTCAAATGAACACTTATAGGAAGTGTATTATATTTTATCATGTATAACTATGACATATAGTTTTTTAGTCTTTATGATTGCACTTTTAATTGGGTTGCTGTATTTTAGAAATATATGACATCTATATTTGTTATGGGCATCTTTTTCAGCCACCTCATTGGGCATTTTGCCTGTTATGGCCTTGTATTTGTATAAATGTATGAAATTTTATAGCATAACAAAATAAAATTCTCATTTCATTTCAGATATGCCATTGAAAACAAGGGCAATTTGAACAGAAGGAGGAAAAAACTCGAATCTGGGAAATAAAAAATTGAAATTAACTCCATAAAATGAGCTATACATCTTTATGAAAATATAAAAAAAAACCTATTTTCAAATTCAAAAGTGCTTCCCCAATTTATATTTATGTGATTTATGTTTCATTTTATATATTTATTTTCATTTTTTTTTTCGTTTTATATTCATTTATTTAGGTTTTACAATTTATGTAACCCAAGAAACATTTCATTGCAAGCCTATGCAATCCTATGGAAGGGGAGGAGACTGATAAGTTTTACAAAATAATAACAATAAAGCTATTCCAAAAAACCATCTATAAACATACACCAAAGATTTTTTTTTCATCAGGTTGAATAAGTAAATGATACATACCCAAATAATAGACCACTGACTAGTATAACACTTTTACATATAAACAACTTTTTTTTTAAATTTTATAATGGCACAAAATTATAAAATTCAGAATAATTTTAATTAATAGTTATAAAGTTAAACCTCATTAAGACAAACTAACTTACACAAATTATTGTTGAATTCAATCCAATTTTACTCATGAACAAAGAAAATGCAGAATATAAGAAAAAATTGCTAAGAAGCCGAGACGTGGCTTTTACTAGCAAACTATTCGCTATTGCTTATAATGTTATCATTCATATGTATTATCTTCATATGTGATTTATGTTTCATTTTATTATTGTTTCATTTTTCATAAAATGAAACATAAATCACATATGTAAATCTGAAAATTCAAATGTTGATAAGCATATGTTTCTAGAGTTATGTTATTGGTGTGACGTGTACTTATTCTATATTTTTTCCAATTTTATATATAATCACATTTTTTTCCTTTTATGATAAGTTTTTTTTATTTCCTTAGAACATTCATATATTATGAATATAAATCAAATTACTGTTTCTCAGTTAATAAAAATATTTTGGGAGTTTCTTTCAATTCTTCTTAATGAGATTCAACGGTATTTCAGAAACCAGCACAAAAATTAGAAGTGTACAACTGCATACATCTATATAATTCATTGGGAAAAAAACAATTTAACTTAAAAAAATCTTGATAAAATGAAAAACGGCTCTTCAAAACTTGCTAATATGTGTTATTTTGTGCCTTTTCATGGAGCATTCATGAGTAAATGTCATGTTACAAATTCCACACTTGAATGGCTTTTCTCCAGTATGCTTACGTTCATGTATTTTCAAGGATGATGGAGATATAGCTATGTAGTTACAATATTTACACAGATATCCTCTTTTCTTCTTGGCACTATTTTTATCGGTCCAAAAACCTAAAGTTACAAAACAAAAAAACGTACACAGCATATTAATATAAATTATAAATGCATTTAATAGAAATTGGGAACCACCAAAAATAAAACAATATCTTTTATTGAGAAATATTTTAATCTGTTTTTTTTTAAAATAAAAAGCTATGTACAGCTTCATAAAATAAAAATCAAGTAGTTTATTCAAGCAAGAACATAAGTATTTGATAATCCTTCACTGTGAAAAAAACCCCAGATTTTATATTCAAGGAAAAAATGTTTAAAACACATTTATTATCTCAAGGTGAGTTGCAGTATATGTAATCGGATGAATCGCTTATTTAAAAACAAAAATCCATCAAGTCTTACAATATTTTATCAATCACTCATCGGTCAATCATGGGAGTAATTTAAGATAGGAAGCAAATCATAGCAACAAGCATTACTCAACTTAATGAATACGGGTATGCATCAAGCAATGTAGTATTTTTATTAACATTTCAACTCTGAGTATACATCATTTGTTACGCACACAACATATGCATCTTATTTGCATCTCATGAACACAATTCAATAAAAAAAAACATTTATTTTCATGAAGAATGGCAATGAAAGTGAAATAAAACACCACATATAAAAAAATGAATGCATAATGATTGCAGTAATTGAACACCATCCTGGAGTTGATGAAGAGATGCTACATGATATGCATATAAATTACATTAAAAAATATTAAAACAAGAGTGAAAATCTAAAAATTATCTATACATGGAATTGCATTGTTAGATACAGGAAAATAAGAGTGATTTAACATTTAACCTTTATGAAAGCAAACATGATATGAACAGTACAGCTATAAATAAAATTAAAATTGTAGCCACTTACCAAGCTCACTCAAATAAAATATCAAAGCATCTTCGTGTTACTTTAATTTCATAATTTTTTTTTGCTCATAACAAACAATGAACTTTTTTTTGTGTGTGTGACAATATCATACATAACACGCTAACCCAAAAGCAGTAAAGCCAAAGAAAAGGAAAACCATGAATCTTAATGTGTTTCAATACACTATGAATAGTATCTCCACAGGATATATGTAACTACTATAAGCTGAGGGTCCCATCTGGGTTTGCAACAAAATCATAACTTTTTATTACTCTGTGGAAAAAAATACATCCATACAGATCTGATACTACAGTTAGAATGAACATGCAAGCAATCAATTCCACTGATTACATCGCCATGACTTAGGTTCATTTCCAGTGAAAATATGAATTTAAATTTACCAATCAAATAACCTGATTTTGCAAGCAACCTACTGGAGCATCTAACATGCAGGCACTCAGCTTCATTCTGACCACATAGTCAGATCTGTAAGGACACATTTTTCCTACCGAGCTACTGGATGTTTAAATTTGATAACCATTCTGGATGGTATCTCTAAGCATAAAATCATTCGAACTTGAAATGAATTTTTTATGAGCATTTAATTTGAAAAGTGAATGGTTTTATAAATTTTTCATTTGAAGTGAATGGTTTTATGAAGTTTTCAGTTGCAACAGTTTCACTCAAATCATTCAAATCGCGTGACTCTGGATATCAGACAGGAACTCAGAACTATGATTTATAAGAATGTTAAAAAAAAATTTTCGAGTTGATGTGGAAAAATACCAAAGGTCAAACACAGTTCAATTTGGAAGAGTAGGTAAACTTTTATAGAGAGAAACGATGTCACTCTCCGCTTTTCATACGAAGTACGAAAGCCTGGATAACCAAGCGGAGATCGAGATGTTGTTCGGAAAGAAAATTCACATTCCTCTGTGGGGAATCGAACCACCAATCTCTCACTGTCCGGGCGAACAACATCTCGATCTCCGCTTGGTTATCCAGGCTTTCGTACTTCGTAGGTAAACTTTGTCTAAAAATACTCAGAAAAATCACAAACGAAAAAGTTAGGGCAAAGGCAAATTTAAGGAAAATATGAAACTCCTTATGCATTTGGACACTATGGGTGTCGTCTTCAGAGGATAAAAAATATATCACATAACTGAGGATCCCACTTGAATTGATTACCAAATCTTGACCACTGATTGCTCAGTCGAAAGAAAAAATATAGTATTGTCCAAGTCAAATGTTGTGACCAGAATGAAGCTGAGCGCCTGAGTGTAAGTCTTCCATAATGTCCTGATTGGCTGCTTGCAAAATGGAGCTATCTGATTGGTCTATTCAAATTTTCTTACAATATTTGCTTGTAATAAACCTAAGCCATGGCGCTGTGATTGGTGATGTGGATTTATTGATCCAATGACTATAGTGACATAAAACATTCAATCCAGCAAGTTTTCAATCTGTTTTATATAAATAATAAACTTATTTAAATTTATTATTGATGGTGTGCTCAAAAACGATATTCGAGGGAATACATAATTTGTTTTAATAATTTTTGGTTTTTTTCATTTCTTTTCATTACATTTGAGTGGAACTGAACTGTGAAAATAAACCAC
Organism: Pholcus phalangioides; assembly: GCF_987345545.1. Classification (NCBI taxonomy): domain Eukaryota; kingdom Metazoa; phylum Arthropoda; class Arachnida; order Araneae; family Pholcidae; genus Pholcus; species Pholcus phalangioides. The sequence continues at coordinate 19,772,737 of NW_028301601.1, read as the reverse complement.
AAGTGACAAGCCATGTCGATGAGAAATATGGCATGAGGAGGAATCTTAAGAGGCCATCAAAGATTTCATTAAATTGACACAAAACAAATTACAGTATTTTTCAACTTATACAACAAGAGCAGGGAGCCAATCAAATTTGAAGAATATACTCATTGGTCACAAAACTATGGTTGAAAATCAAAAACAACAAAATCGTAGGACCATTCTAGATTTCAAGGCCTCTTTTTTTTTACAGAGTGGTTTGTAAACGACTTCATCAGTGAATTTAGATGAATCATTAGATAAGCTGAGGCCTGGTAATGGTCTGAAAAGGGTTTTCTGTGCAAAGTAAGTCTGATATCATTAATATTAATCGGAAATAGGACCATCAAAATTATACTGGAGTTTTGAACAACCAATTAAATGCCTAAGGTGCTTTTCGGAGGAATGCCATATTAGTCCCCTGACACTAAACAAACAAAAATCTAGTAAAGAATATTTAATGTATGTCTACTCAAAATGATGGCAGTCAAATCATAACTGTTAATGCCATAAAAATTATCAACTATAACTGAAATGGGATAAAAAAATCTGTATAACATTTATCGACATGGTCAAATATCTATGTCAAACCACATATGTACATTTAATAAAAGGTTAATCAACCAAGTATAAAAATTTTTTTAACCTCATCAACATTTTTTTTCCTATTCTTCACTATAACTTATTGTCAAATGTTTGGATGCATATGAAACTCAATGTTGAAATAAAATGAAACCTGTAACCAAACAGATATCAAATACTCATAATCAATAATAAACTCAGCTTTGATTTTTTGGTGATTTTTTGCTTAAGAAAACTGTGTCGTAAACTGTAATAATAAATTCTTATGATACATTATATAAATGAAATAAAATACATACAGCATATACAAAATAAACACATGTAAAATGTGAAATGGTACACATATTAATTGCTTGTTCGAAAATGTTCATGAATTCACCAATATTCACCAAAAGAAGAAACAGCAATAATATTCAAAACAGAAATTGAACAATATACATACATATTTTCTATCTGAAGGGTGATCACTCTTAAAAATAGGTCTATAGAGTGAATGAAAGCAAAAAATATGTTAGGCCAAAACATATGGTTAAAGAATCATTTATATGTGTGTGAGTCTGTGCCTTCGCATCGAACTTCCATGAGCAAATACTGCATTACAAATTTCACACTTGAATGGTTTCTCGCCAGTATGTTTTCGCATATGTATTCTCAGATAACTTGGATAATCAACCGCATAGTCACAATACTGACATTGATATTTCTTCTTAAAACCTCGTTGAACAGGAAATGAACCTAAGTTTGAAGAGCAAAAAATTTCTATGATTTTATATGTAGATAGACTATCAAAAAAAATTTTGAACATAAAAAAATTGTTAAAACAGATTGATTGATATTTCATAAAATATCAGGTATGTAAACTGGATCATAAATAAACTGAGTGAACTGACGAATCCATCCATTGAAGAAGTGTAAAACATACTTCTTCACAAAAACTGTTCACAAAAACTTTTCCATGTGAGTGAGTTTATGTCTTCGCAGATTGTTTTCTTGAGTAAATGCTGCATTACAAATTCCACATTTATACGGTTTTTCTCCAGTGTGTTTTCTTACATGTACTCTTAGATAACTTGGATAATCAGCAGTATAGTTGCAATATCGACACTGATATTTCTTCTGCATAAAACTTTGAAGAGCCAAGAAACCTAAATTGCAAAACAAAAATAAATAGCTTTTTTCTCCCAAGAAAAAAAGAAAAGCAGCTATCAAATTTTCAAACAGAACCTTATAAAAAAAATCAACATAACACTGAGTGATGATCATTAATAAAAGTCATGCTTGAGACTATGTTCCATCAATACTCAATACACTGGAAAAAAACAAGTATGAAGTCATGAAAGCATTTGCATGTGTGTTGTGAGTTTGTGCCTCAGCATACTGCCTTTTTGAGTGAATGCTGCACCACAAATTCCACATCGGAATGGTTTCTCTCCTGTATGTTTTCGTACATGGTTTCTTACAAGACTCACGTAGTCAGCTGTGTAGTCACAATATTGACACTGATATCTCTTCCGTACTAAACTTTGCTCAACAGGCATTAAACCTAAATTGTTAAATACAAAAACATATATATTTCTTTTAATATCCCATTGCCACTTCACAAAGAGTTACAAATTTAAGAAATGAATAGAGAACAATATCTAAAATAAGAATTCGTAATTCATTATTCTGTTGGAAACAAGAACTTCAGTTTTAAGTCGTGGTCGTTTTTATATTAAAGCGTATTTCAATCCAAGCTTGTTGAACAGGAGGCCAGTGAGCTCACTATACTTTTGCATGGTGACTTCAAAATTTTTAGAAAATTTTACTGAAGCATTTAAATATGCATGATTTTCTGTTCTTATTATACATATTCCTGAACAACAAAAAATTATTTCAAATAAATTTTCGTCTTTTGTTCTTTACATACAAAGCTTTAAACATAAGAAATATTAGTTAAATGTGATTTGAAACAGAAGGAAATTATTTCCTAAAGAAACTTGAATGGCTAAAAAATATTCATCTACAATGTTTCCGATTGCAAAAAATAAAAACTATTAGGCAGAGATATTACACTATACCAGTTTTATAAAAATTCTTTTCTATAACCTGAAAAATTCAACCAAGAAGAGTATTGGTAACTTCGGCTCATTGGTTGGGGGTTTTTTTTTTTTTTGTAAAGACCAAGTTTTGTAAAGACCATTTATCAATCTTTCATACTGTAATCCCCGTCTTAGCAACAAGAAAAATTCTATTATAAGAAGGAGAAAAAAACGATTTGGTTTAACAATAGCAACACAACTTTTTTATTCTGTTCCTGGTGATGCATTACTTTAAGAAATCAGTAATAGAAATAATACAAGAGCATTTCAAAAAATACATGATACAACATATATGAATGAATAAATTAAATTTAAGTTATAGCATCAGAGTATAAAACCGGGGTTATCAACCCTTTTTTTTAGTTGCAACCAAAAAATAAACTATATAATTTTTACGAACCAAGGGTCTTGTTTGGCTTTAAAATTAGTGAAACCAACGAAACAATAAATTCATTTATAAAAGGACTGTACATGAATTTATATTATCTTGGAATACCCTGTGACCCAAGTTTAGGCCACAACTCATATGTCAAGAACCCTGGTATAAAGCATAAGGAAAAATTTACAAAATTCATATTTACATATTTTTGTAGTAAATAAAGAAAACAGGGATATACACAAAAACAAATTTCTTATCAATTCTTGAAAGAAAAGAAAATATATCACATTCATTTTGATAAAGATTTATTTTATTATCCCAATGAAAAAAAAGAAGGAAGAAATGAAAATAATTAGCTAGAATTTCTACCGGGAAATCAAATGATAAGATAATACAAAATAGTTCAACATTGTTTCCTGAATAAGTAATCAGTGTGTTGGGGGGTTATCAAGTCACCCTGCTTATGATGTGGTTTTACTTCCTTTCCAAGGGTTACTACAGTGTTTTCTCAAAGTGTGTGACACAGCTCCAAGTGGCCTCACCAACCTTTGTCAACCATCATAGCGCGAGCTGGGGATATTGATTTTGGTACCTATTAATGGTTTGAAGCGATTCTTTTATGTGAGAAAATATCTACCAAACAATTCTGGGGAGCCACAGGTGAACCATTAATGAACAAAGGGAGCTGTGGATGACAAATGTTTGAGAACTACTGGGTTACTGTATTTCTGAAAAGACAGTAACCATTTGGAATTGAACAAAAATGACATCATAAGCAGGGTGGCTTAATAACTACTCAATACACTGATTACTTTGGCAAAGATCTTTGAAACATGTTATAAGTATGGTGGCATTGAAAGTAAATGGAGGTCATACTACAGTCTGACTGCATATGATCATTAATTTAAAAAAAAAGTTTTCTTAATAAAAAAAGTACAAATGAAGATTCATAAAAAATTTCCCATATGTGTAAGCTTATGCCTTCGCACATTGCTTTCTTGAGCAAATGCTGCACCACACAATTCACATTTAAAAGGCTTCTCTCCTGTGTGTTTCTGCAAATGCCTTCTCAACAGACTTGGATAATCAGCAGAATAGTCACAATATTGACACTGATATCTTTTGGGCATAATACTTTCTTGACAAGATATTAAACCTGAATTTGGAAACAAAAAATTTTTCCATGTACATCAGCACACATATATAACACGCATAATCATTATACCACCATTAAAAGAAAAAATTTCAACCATTAAATATAAAGCACATAATTTAATGGAAAAAAAAAAAGAATTATATATATATATTATGGATCATAACTGAAGGAGATTTAAAGCTTTATATGAAATCTTTCTCATACAAATAAGTTTTAAGAAAATCATCCTCACATGCAAAGGCACAATTGGTATCTTGACTGATGCTGATGAACAAAAACTACTAAAATTATACAAGAACATAAAACTACAAAAGTGCACACCTAATTATAGTATATATGTCACAAGTTTTAAACATGAAAACTATTTATAGACTGGAAAATCACTCGCACCACCTGTATTTGAAAATGAAGCAAAACTAAAAAGAAATCCAAACGTTCATAAAACGTCTTCTATATGTGTGATTTTATGTCTTCGTAAATGAGTCATTTGGGCAAATGCTGCACTACAGAGATCGCATTTAAAAGGCTTCTTTCCAGTGTGTTTCTGTGAATGCTTTCTTAACAGACTCTGAAAATCAGCTGAATGATCACAACATTGACACTGATATCTCTTGGGCTTAATAAGTCCATGACAAGATAATAAACCTGAATTTGGAAAAAAACATTTTACACACCATTGTACATATCAGTGCACATATATTCACTCAGAAATTAAACAAGAAGGTGAAACCATCTCATTATCATTAACAAAAAAAATTAACCATTCAATAACATTGTTCAATTATCATTTAAAAAAAAGTTTCGAAGCTGGAGGAATTCAAAGGGTCTGTAATAACTCCCTTTCAGATACGGTGAAACCTCCCATAACGGGGTCACCTCTGAACAATGGCCACATTTTCTAGGAACAGAACACATCTCATTGGATTAATACTAAGGTTGGCCTTTGAACAAGGGTTTCTGAATAGTAGCCACTTTTGTACGTGAAAAATCTCCCAAAAATTGCTATCTATAAAGAATTTTTTCTTCCTTGAACTTTTTATGAACATAAAAAATAAGTATAGGTTCTTCTTTACATTAGAGGGTTTTCAAAATGAGGTCCAAGAATTTGGGGTTCTACAAGTAGTTGCTAATGTGTGATCTAAACACTTTACAGAGAAAACAACAAAGCAGAAATTAGGCTTAAAATATTTGGCTATGTCAAGGTAGTTCTTTGCTTTCTGTTGTTTGAACAAAGGTGTTCATGTGAGCACCATTTGTAAATACAGGCTTAGGTAGCAAATATAGCAAAAAATAGCTGATTGCACTGGAAGATGAGTCTGATCACTTAAAATGAATGTATTTTCGCAGATACAAAGATCACAGCATGTACTACATATTTTTCTTCATTTCTCTGCCAAAACCAGTTTCACTCCATACCTAGAACTTAGCTTGTTGTTAGAATGAAATTGATGACAGACAAAGTGTTAACAATCGTGAATACTATAATTTTAATACTAAATATTCATGCAAAACTCAAAAATCTACAATGCAAAATAAATGGCATATGCTAAAAGACAACTTCTTTTTATACTAAAGATTGTTATAACTATGTGCAATCAAAAACATTTTTTCTCAGAAATACCTCTTAACAACAGTAATCTCTCAATAACGAACGAATTATGTCACTTCATTAGTGGCTATTAATGGGAGGTTTCACAGTATACACACACAGATAAGTTTGTAATAGAACTTTCATCATATACAAAGTCTCGATTGATTGACTGACATAACAAAACGCTACTAAAATTATATAAAATATTAAAACTACAAAAGTGTACACTCAAGAATAGCATATGTTACACATTTCAAATGCAGGAACTATTTTTAGATTGAAAAATCACACTCGCCACCTGTATTTAAAGATGAAACACAGCCAGATTAGAGAAAAGAATTCAAAAGTCCATAGAATCATTTCTTATATGAATGAGTTGATGTCGTCGTACATGAGCTACTTGAGTGAACGTTGCACCACACACTTTACACTGAAAAGGTCTCTCTCCAGTATGCGTCCTTACATGAGATTTCAAATGTGTAATGTGATTAGCTACATATGGGCAGTAAGGGCAAGGGTGTGTCTTTCTTCCACGTTTGAAATTCTCTTGGCCCACAGAAACTGAAGAAAAGAAGGAAGACCTTGTAAACAAATGCATTTTTAACATTAAAAAAAATTTTTTTTGGAAAAAAAAAAATTGTATCGTATATAAACACTATCAGTATATGAAATAGCTATTACAATCACATAAAACAGGTTTGCAAAACCTCTGACCCAAATGTAGCCCGTCAAGGTGTTAAATTCAACCTGTAAAAGGTATTCCAGTAAAAAAGTATCCATATGAAACATCTCAAATTATCGTCAAAACATTGCCGAAAGCAAGTAAGGTTGTCAATTACACCAAAAAGAATTGTCAAACTTTGTTATAATTGGCATGAAAAATTGCCAACTATTTTGCTGGCAACTTTACAAACTTTTCGTTTCGTAAAATTGTTACTTTTTTTGCCAAAACAAGTTTTATTTCATATCGAGAACTTAGCCTATTGCTTGAATGAAATTAACAACAGACAAAGTGTTCAATCGTAAATTAGAGATCTTCATGCAAAATAAATGGAATGTGCTAAAAAGCAGTAATCATTTTAATTAATTTTAGTATAGATTGATGTAATTTTACATGCAATCAAATTTTTTTTTTCTTAGAAATACTGAAACTTTATTTTGTCAGTCCCACTAATGGCTGCTGTTGAAGTTTCACTTTCAAATACTGTACTTTGACATGTATACAGGACTTTCATGTATAAAGAACCTCTAACTTTTGGGGCTTAAAAACTGGAAAAAAGTTGAAAAGATATATCTATAATATGCTATCCATGAATAAAAAACTTCTCCAATTTTCGGCAAAAAGGGGTTCCTTATGCAGATTGAAATACGGTAAGTTTGTAATACAGCTATCTTCACATGCAAAGTCACAATTTAGTAACAAATGATGAAAGAAAGCTATTGCAATTAATGCAAAATATAAATACTACAAAAATGTGAACTCAAGAATAGTAATATAATTCACACATTTTAATTGCAGGTAATATTTGTAGATTGAAAAATCATTCACGCCACCTGTATTTTGAGATGGAACACAACTAGATTAGAAAAAAAATTCAAAAGTAATCAAATATTTTTTAAATGAATGAGTTGATGTCTTTGTACATGAGCTACTTGAGTGAGCACCAAATACTTCACATGGAAAAGGACCGTCCCTAATATGTGTTCTTAAGCGAAATTCCAAATTTGTAAAGTGATTAGCTACATTGGGCAGTAAGGGCAAAAGGCTGTATCTTTCATTCACGTTTGAAATTATTTGAAATTGGCCTACAGGAACCTAAGAAAAGAGGGAAGACATTACACCTTGTAAACAAATGTATTTTTTAACATGAAAAAAAAGGGGGTTTGGGAAATAAAAAAAAAAATGTATCAGTATATAGAAATAGTTGATACACAATCACATAAATCATCATAATGTGAATTGAAGTTAAAGCAACTTTTGAAAGACATGTTAAAACATTAGTTAAGATAAATTGAACACATTAAGCAGTAAAAAACAAAATTTTAAAACATGAAATCAGAAACATGGCATATTCTACTTTCGTGTAAATGATCAAGCATATTGAATTATTGTAACATTTTTATCAGTATGCATTCATACATGGGTTTTTCAAAAGTTTCCTATGGTCAACAGAATATTGTTACAAATTTTCTGACAAAAAATTAACTGGCATAAAACTAAATATAACCGGAATGAAGTTAATATTAATTATTGAAAAACTTTGATAATAAATACAACGCTAAGACACTTTTTTTAGTGTCTAATACGATTTTTTTAAGCTACAAGCTCATTGTAGGTTGGACTTCATGTCCCCCAGACTCTGGTGCTTGACATCATCAGAAGATCATCATATGATCGTTTTTGTAGCACCACAGTCATTTTCTGCAAGCAAGGGCAGATTAGACAGGGACTTACAGTTTATTGCTGAAAACAAACAGCAGCATTCGACGCGTTTTTCACGCATCTAGCAGAGGGGTAGGTGCGCTAGCCCCTTGATGGGGGGACTTTCTGTGATTGTAATGTATTCAGTAGTCTGTATCATCTATCGTACATTCACATCAGACCAGATGCTGACAAGGATGAATTGGTCATTGGCACAGCAGGTGAGTATCTAATCGACTTGGGCTACCCTCATTAGAAGGTCGTTTGAGATATTGTAACGTAAGATCTTCAAGACTATTTAAGATCTCAGCCTATATTTATACATTGGCTCAGTTTGGATAGAACTGTCCTGTTTGTGGGGAACACTCCCATTGGTTGGCTCAGATAGAGTTACCTGATCCGCTGGCAATCAAGTTTTCTTTTTTTTTTGGGGGGGGGGGGCTAAAAGGTGATCATAGGTTGGAGTTTGCACTCATTTACTTTACTGAAGCCATGGCATTAAATGCAGAGCTGTCTTGGATCGGCAGAGATATGACTTAGGAACTATGCACTGCATCTTAGTTCAATTAGTAGCCCATTACCACCAATCATAATTCCCGATTCTTTGCACTCGTTTTGAGTGTCTCCATCATCTGCAAAGGTGGCCACTAAACAGAAGTCAGACAATGGTAGACAGGAGGGGAAAATGAAATGGAAATCACTTGAAAAAAAAATTACGAAAAAACAATGTTTATCCAAAAATTATTTTATCATGTTTTTGAGTTGCATAGAATGAGAGACAAAATCTATTACACGGACAGTAATTCAATAAAATTATCACAACCTATTCCTGTAGGGTAATATGGTGGTTACTACTAAAACTATATAAAAATACAAAAACAACCAAAGTTTACACTCAAGGGAGAGAAAAGTGTTTCAAGTTCATAGGAACCATTTCTAGACCGAAAAACCATTCATAAAACTTGTATTTGAAAAAAAAAAGAACAAAAACATGGCAACACAGTTTATTTCACTGTTTTTTTTATGAAAACATTAGACAATCACACAAAAAATCTGCTACATTCATTTCCTAAAATCGAATGTACAATTCTTTTTAAATTTACAGATATATCACAAAAGTAATCAAATTACAGAGAAATTCGCAACTTTTAAAACTATTTACTGATTTTTTTTTTATTTCAAACCATTAACCAAAGGTTAATAAACCTTTTCTTAGAAATTTTAGAAGAAAATTTAGGAATTTTATATCATTAATACTTTACTACTATTTTTTTTTTTTTTAAATATTCATAAACTTTCTTTATAATTTATCAGTTATTACGTTTTATCAGCTGTAACGAATGCTTAATTCAAACAACAAAGTTGTAGTATTTGAAGGTGAAAAACTGAATTAAGGGGAAAAAAATCATGAATTCATAGAATCATCTTTCAAATGAACAAGTTTATGTCTTCGTAAATGGGATACTTGAGTAAATGCTGCACCACAATATTCACACCGGAAAGGCTTCTCTCCAGTATGCGTCCTTACATGAGATTTCAAATGCCAAGTATGCTTAGCCACATATGGGCAATATGGGCAGGGGTGTGTTTTTCTTCCAAAGTTGAAATTCTCTTGGCCCACAGGAACTGAAGAAAAAAGGGAATACACTGCACCTTATAAATCAATGTACAATAACTTAACACTAAAAAATCATGTTTTTTTGTGAAATATAAAAAATATCAGTATATAAACAAAATCAGTACACGAAATAGCTAATACAATCACAAAAAAGTATCGTAATGTAAATAGAAGTTTGAAAAATTTTTGAAATTCATGCTCAAACATTAATTAAAATAAATTGAAACTTTATTAAACAGTAAAAACACAAAAGCTTCCAAACATGAAGTCAGAAACTTGGCATATTCTATTTATGTGTAGATGATTCAACACATTGAGTCATTATAACACTTTTACCAGCATACATGGGTTTTTCAAAGGATTCCATAGTTAACACACAGAATACAGTCACCAGGATTTGACAAATATTAGGTGTCAGGTCAGCATGGCGACTAGAAAATCAGTATTGGTGCTTAAATTTTTCTGTATGTGATTGCTGAATTGGTATGGTGTCTAAATTACAAAAAATATGATTTCATGACAGTGTGTCTTTTAACATACGAAAATGATATAAAGTCCTAAAAAAATAGAAAAAAAACATTATTTAGGACCATTTTTCTTGAGATTAAAATTACTTGGTTAGTAAGAAATGTCCACCTCACTACACATCTTGCGCAAGTTAAAGTAACTACTTCAAAAAACAAAATAAATATTTATATAATATTTTAAAATCAAATGAATATCATTAAAAGACAATATCGCCTAATTAGAGCCTAGAAAATAGGCAGAGACAAATCAGTTACTACCAAAAAATTTAAAATGTCCCAGAAAACTGAGACATATGGTCATGTAATATGGAGGATTGCTGATAAATTTCTTGTCAAAAGGAGATTGCGTTTCAAAAAGTTTGGGAACCACTGCTCTAGTGGTTGGCATCTAGAGATGCTTTAGAATGGGGTTGACCAACCGTGACACGCCATGGTATCAGGGGTGGCACCTGAATGCTTTTCAAAAATTAAAGATATTCCATTTCTCACAATCAAAGAAATTCTCTACAACTTTTAAACAATCCTTTTTTTATTAATGATGGTCGTGTAGGCTGCCAAACCTATATTCAGCACCGTAGGCACTCTTAAAAATAATTATTATACGATGATTTTCTATTCAATGAGTTTCTGTTCAGTTTTTCATCTTTGGACATAGTTGCTGGATGTCCCATATGTAGGAGATTCGGGATCATCCACATGGGGGGGGGGTATGGGGGTATGCATTGTATAATGCAATTACAGTGCATATCCCAAAATTATTTAGGATGGAAAGAGCTAATCCCTTTTAAAAAGGTTATTAAGAATTCGGAGCCCAAGCACCCTGAGTCTTCAGGTTTTGGTGCCTATGCCCAACATGGTGTAGGTAAAATGCTTCTATCAATATGCGTGTACACAATCTGCATTACGATAATCAAATTCATGACCCCAAGATAAAAATAAGTTATAACTTAAAAGAGTGACAAACTGAACATTTTTACCAAAATAATAGGACAGCCGAACAATATTTTGTACGATCAGAGAGAATTCTTATGTCCCATAGAAATGGGAATTATGGTTTGGGTGTTGAAATTCATAGAGTGGCACCCGCATCAAAAATAATCGTGGTTACAGCACAGCTTTAAAAAAAGTTGGTCACCCGTTTTAGAATCTTGGAGTACAAGATCACTGAGACTTTAGAAATCTCAGCCAATATTTATACGTTGGCTGAGCTTCCATCCCAGGTGACCAATGTTCACCCAGGCAGTGAATTCCAACTATATTCAGCAAACAGTGACCAACTACAGCAGAGAAGTTGCACTCAAGTCAAGTCAGTGCATAAATATGGGCCAAGACATCAAAACTAAGTAATTACTATCAATCTCCGAATGGATTGTCTCCACCACATATACATTTCTCATCTGCATCAAAAAACTTGCATTCACAAACATAAAAAATATATATATATATTCTATAAAGAAAAATAAAATTTAAAAATCAAGGACTAAATACACGTTAAAACGCAAAATAAGTTCATCTAAAAGTTGTTTTATCATGTTTTTGAGATGCGTGGAATGTGAAACAAAATCTAGTACTCTGATAATAATTTAATAATATTATCACATACTATTCTTGTAGGGTAATAGGACGATAACTGACGTATACAAAATTATAAAAACAAAAGTTTACATTTAAGAATAGTATATGTTAAACTTTCAAAACGCGGGGACTGTTTCTAGACTGGAAAAACCACTCACATTACTTGTATTTGAAGAAGGGAACAAAAGGATGGCAACTTATTTCATTTGTCTTTTTCATGCAAGACTTTGACAACTATACTTAAAAAATCTACTACAGAATATTGCTCATTTCATAAAAAAATCTGATAGACAAATCCTTTTTCAAATTTGCAGATACAATGATACCCCTCGTCTATAAAAGAGGGAAGACTGTTAATCAGGGAGTTAGAATATCACTTTCATCATACAAAGGAAAATTACTATTCTGCTATAACAGATGGGTGACTACATCTGCGGGGTGACCATTGAGAGGGGTTTCACTGTACATTAAGTAATCAATTAGATAAATTTGCTACTTTTAAAACTATTTACAAATTTTATTTTCAAATTTACATTCATTCTTGTTCAAAATTTTATATAATTAACTTTATTACGATTATTTTTTCAAATATTTGCAACATTTTTTTCTTATCAGTTGCAATGCTGATATCAGTTGGTATGAACCATTGGTTATAAACAATAAAGTTTGTTTTTAGTATTTAAAGATAAAGCAAATTGAATCAAAGAAAAAATAAATCAAATTCATAGAATCATCTTTTATATGCACAAGTTTATCTTTGTAAATGAGCTACTTGAGTGAACACTGCACCACACTTCTTACACCGAAAAGGTCTCTCTCCGGAATGTGTGTCCTCATATGAGATTTTAAATGCATAATAAACTCTTAAAGAATAAAAAAATTTACTGAATGATTTTGTACATGCATGCATAATTCCTCTTTCACTACCTACACAGTTACAAGTATTCTTGCACAAAAGCGAATTTGTGCATCAGATATTTAGAGCTCAGGCTATGATGCACTTGCTCGGGCTATCTTCATACTTGTGTGAAAAAACAAAAAAATTTAAAAAAATACCAACACTGAACAGAACTCACTGAAGTGTGAAGATTGGTATAGGCTTGCACAAGCAATCATGGTTACATGGTACACACTTTCAGTTTTGATTGTGCAAGCCTGGCTCGTAAGAATAATCAAAAAATTCATCCAATCTATTGGCTTGAATGGAATTTTTCTGTTGTGCTTGGGGGCAATGTTCACTGACTGTGGTTGGCTGATTAAATTGTCTTCCAAGAATTCTTTCCTATTGGTTGCTTAGGATGGGGTTGGCTGATGAATTTCAAGTCTTGAGCTACGCCTCTATCACAGGTTGGAGTTAGCACATAACATTTTCTAACACTCAAAGTGGTTGGAACCATCGGGACATATTTAAGGAAATTTGAGTTTTCAAGATCTCTGCCCATATTTATACATTGGCCCAGCCCGCTGCCACATTACTATCTTGTTTCTTGTTATTCGATGGGAACAGTGCAAAAAAAAATTTCTCATTCCCTGAACGGACAATGTTCACCACAAAACTTTAATCTGCAAACACAACAAAAATAGATCCCTTGGAGAGAACTAAGGGAAAAGAAAAATCATTGACCATAAGGTTTATGTTTATCCGAATATTTTTTCATCATGTCTTTGAGTTAAGTAGAATGTGAAAGAAAATCTTTCACTCTGATAGTAATTCAATAAGATCGTAACAACATTGTCTTACAGAGCAGTGAAAAAGGGAGGAGGGGGAATTGATTTAATGTAGAAATAAATGTGTATCTACACACACATTTTTTGAGTGAAGCACCATGATACAAGAGGACACATTTATTTGCTTAAGCACACAAACTATGAAATGCTGAGAAAGTATTCAATAAAAAATAGACTAATAAATAAAATGACAATACCACCATGAGAATCTTAAGAGACACTTTAACTCTTATAAACAAGTTGTAGAACTTGGGTGATAATACATATTCTCTAATTAAAAAAAAGAAGGAAAAAAATATGAAAACATTATACTATATATGGTCCTTTTATAAGTTATTAATGAGAAAAATTTAACTTACACAAAATAAAAATTTAAATATTGTAATTTAAAAACAATTTTACGCAGCTCTAAAATCCATACATAAACTATGTTCCTTTTATTTTCTACCAAAAAAACATTTATACCATACGTTAATATTAATAAGGAACCACCGATTTTTTGTTCTTAAAATTTAGAAAAAAGTTGAAAAGATATATCTATAATACTATCCATATGTGAGAAATCCTTCTTGTTTTTGGGGCTTTTACGGCAAAAAAGGAGTTCCTTATACAGTCAAACCTCGTTAATGAGTCACTCTTTGGAGAGCAAAAATATGACTTAGTAAGCGGAGTGACTCGTTAAACGGAGTAAGCCATAGCTGTGCCCATTCCTGCCTGAGGACAACTGGGACTTCCAAAAAGTGACCCGTTAAGCGGAGTGACGTGTTAACCGGATAACACACTAACAAGATTTGACTGTACATGATAAAATATGGTATATCAAACGAGTGGAAAAAGTGACTTCACAGAGAGAGAGATGACCCTAAAAATTATAATCTTAACTTAAAAAAGCATAAAACATTAGTTATCATTGAAATGTTTCAGTTTATGTTTCCGCAAGTTTGTTGATTGAGCAAATGCTGCACCACACATTACACACTTGAAGGGTTTTTCTCCTGTATGTATTCTCTCGTGATCTCGTAAATGCCTAGAATGGTAGGTTGCATATGAACAGAAAGAGCAAAAATGTTGGGTTCTTCCTCTCTTGAAATGGACTTGATCCAAATGAACTGTGAAAGGGGGAAAAAAAACAGGCTAATGAAGAGATGTTCTGGTGAGAAATGGGGAAATCAAAAACATTTCACATTTTCTTGCATTTTTCTTATTTTAGCTAGAAATTCATCTAAAAAAAATAAAGTTATAATAATAACTATATGAAAACCAAAAGATGACACTACTTGACTGTTTCTTAGCTAAATAAATTTATGAAATATCATTTTTTTTAATTGCACGAAAACATTTATAAGCGAAATGCGAGTGAAAAATTATTTATCAACAAAAAACTAAGGTTTGTTTTGCGATTAAGTAACAGAATGATGAATTTAGAAATAAGCTAGAACAAATGAAGCATTTGAATCAGAAATGCAAGACTGAAAATGAAATCGCAACACCGTATACCACTGAATAACACTATGAACACTCTCTCGGTTTGGAATTCTATATCCAAGTAACTTGGTTCAAAAATATATAAAATAAAAAATTCACCACAACTTACATCCTAGGCTCCCAACTTTTCATGCTTCAAGAACCCTCAGAACAACACAGGGAACGTGTACTCCTAGAAATGCATGAGAGGCATACTGGGTAGCTATTGTCAAATTTTGATACCTCAAATCGACAGTCATTGATAGTTTCAAATTAAAGACCAGGGTTCAAAGAAAAATCTGGTATATTACTTCCCTGACCAAAACAAAAAAAAAATTTGCAGACTTTCCATCAAACTCCCGAAGAAAGAAATATAATTAAGAATCTTAACCTTCAAAAGGTTTTTCGTGTGATTTTTTCCCTTCGAAAGGTTTTTCGTTTGATTTTTTCCCTTTGCAGAATTTTTCCATAGATTTGTAATAAATATTTGCATATTTCCCTGACTCTACAGGTTACTGGGAATCTTAAAGAACTTGGAATGTATCAGTAAAAATAAATATTAGGCACACATATTTCTAGGAATGCATGAGAGATGTAGCCTACTTACACCAAGGAGTGCAATTGAAGCTTGTGCACTCCTTTATATATTGTGATATAACCAATGTTTGTAATTTCTCATTATTTTACTTGCTTCTTATGTTGTTGCTGATAATTTTTCGCATACCCCTAAACGAGCTGTCTCACACAAAGGCCTACTCAAAAAATTAGAAAAAATAGGGAAAAAAGCAAGACTAAAAAGTAGATTTGGGGAAGGTATCCCCCTTAGACAACATAATCATAGCATAACAAAAACAAATTTCCTAAAAAAAATTGTTTTTATTTAAAAGTTTTTTCCCCATTAATTTTTTTTATAGCATTATTTATCTTATAAGATTGACTCAAGTCAAAGCAAAATGACAGAAATGACTTGGTTACAAAAACAATTTTTGGCCAAAACAGTGCACTAGCAACCACAGAAAATTCTTTTCTGCTCTCCTCAAATTATAAATTACATTTTCTTTTTTTTTTTTTTGGAGTCCTCCACAGTCCAACCTGCCAACTCTCTTCGAAAATGCTCAGCAAATTATGAAGGCATGTAAGATTTTTAAGAATGACGCTCCTTCGAAACCACTTTCAAAAGCAGTGTGGAAAATACATAAATTACAAGTTCCGATGCAAATAAGTTAATTGTGTTGCCATCCTTTTTTTAAAGGGATTTGTTTACATTTTACTGTTCAATACCAGTATAATTGTTTTTGAAAAATGAGGCACTTTCATTTCCAGCTCTGCTGAGTATTTTATACATTGTTTATGCCTCTGCATGCCCTAAACATGCAGAAGATAATGAAATGCTATTGGGTAGCATCAGAATCACCAAACCTAAAATAGGCCTATGTATCCAACTGCTTTGTAATGCAAACTGTTGTTTCACTTCACCTATACACAAAATATGTGCCATAATTTTGAATGATGATTGCTAGTTACTGTCCAAGACCATGAAAAGTACAAAATTATTTTTTCCACCCAGACCCAAAGTTTTTAATGACTACTCTACTTGTTGAACCCTCAAACTAAGCAAATGAAAGTTTAATAAACTAAATGGTTCACATATCCCCCCACCCCAAATAACCTTGAAAACGATACAATTTCTGCTTTGGCAGGATCATTAATTGCCATCTACATTTGTACTATTTGGCAATATATCAATGATACCTGCTCAATTAAAACCTATTAAGATATACAGAAGACTGGATGTTGTGAAGATATTTATTATTTGAGATGTTAATTTTTTTTTAAGGAAGGAAAAAACTCATCTCTGCCTCTACCGGGAGTCGAACCCGGGTCCCTCGATTGCCGGACGAGTGCTCTGCCCGGCAATCGAGGGACCCGGGTTCGACTCCCGGTAGAGGCAGAGATGAGTTTTTTCCTTCCTTAAAAAAAAATTAACATCTCAAATAATAAATATCTTCACAACATCCAGTCTTCTGTATATCTTGTGTTGACAAGTGGAGAGCGACATTCATGTTATAAAACCTATTACACAAATTTTGTAGATAGGATTTGGTAAAAAAGTAGGAAAAGTAGATCATTTTACCGAAAAGTAGGATTACTTCTTTTAATAGGTACTTAGGTAAGTACCTCTTACCACTGGTTGGGTAATATTGTTTTTAGGTTGAAATATAAGAAAATACTGGCAGACTTGTTTTTAAAAAAGCAGCACATTTAGATATCTAAGTAGAATATATTTAATAAAATACATTTTACCTGCTCATCTCTAAACGTTTGGAAATACAGCATGATACACAACAACAACAAAAAACTTTTCTCATCGATTATACCACAGTATAGAATAAGTAATCCTGTGATTCCATGAAGGTTTGAATCAATGAGTTATCATTTTAAATTAACTAAAAATTTTTTTTATTCATTAGCATATTGTTGTTTTTTTTTCCTTCAAACAAATGGTTCACATCACAAATTGATAACCTTAGAAATGTTTCCCTCCTCTATAAACCTTATCAACATATTTATATAGTCAACTGCTAATAATAAAAAACAGTGAATGTCAGAGTAAAGAAAATTATTGTTAGTTTCACTGCAATTACCTTCTGCGTAAGATCTTGTTAAACAAATAAAGCATTTATATGCAATCTAGAGTACATGTAACACAAAATACTAGAATTGAAATTAATGAAATGCATAATCTAAACACAATAGATTGAATTTTTATTGTTAATTAAGCTAAAAAAAATACATTGGATCTCAAAATCTTTTCATGAAATTCCTTTCCTCGTAATATTTGAAGAATGTCAAAACATTTTCATGTACACGCGAGCTTTTACTAATACTTGAAGAGATTAGAGAACATTTTTTGTTTTTATTCTTTAAATGGATTGTAGTGCACACTTCTTTCCATATTCATCTTGCAACTGAAAAAAAAAAGGTGAAAAAGTTATTTAAGAAAATAAAAGCCATCTATTAACAATGCAAAGTTCAGGAAAATAAATTATCGAAACATTATATTTACCTGGAAATGTTATGTTTTTGAGTAATGTAAATGCAGAACAAGCCTTTGCTTTACACAAAATGGTAGTGAAAAATTCTGTTTCCTCCAGAATCAACATGATAAAAAAAAATCAATTTATATATTTTTTGTTAATTCAATGACAGCAACAAATCACACGTCATGCTGTGAAAAACTTTTGAAAAAATAATATTTGTGAAAATAGTAACAAATCCCCAGAGGGAAAAAAAGAAAAAAAAACAATCTAACAAAATTAAATTATAAAATTTTTGAATGATAATTACATTCTGAAACAGAATAAAGAAAAAATGGATGATCGAGTGAAGATCATTTTATTAGTATTGAAAAAATATGCATAAATATATACATTCTACATAAAATAAGAATTTAAATACTGTGGGTTCAAAAAAAGACAAAATTTTTGTTCATAAATATTCATAAAATACAATCATTTCCGGTCCAAAATAAAAATTTAAAGGCAACAACTTTCTCATATTTTCCTCTCACAACTGTAGTTAGCCTTTAAAAAAAGAAGAGATTAGTTTTAATTGATATTTTTCAGTTCACGTCTTCACAATTGAGTTACTTGGATAAATGTTGCACCTCAAATTTCTCACTCCAAAGGTTTTTCTTTATGCATACACATCTTCTCATGGCATACTAAACTCTTATATTGGCTAGTCACATATGGGCAGAAAGAGCAAAAATATTCCGTTTTATTGATATGTATGAATTTGTGTCTCCGCAAATGACTTGCTTGAGTAAATGCTGTACCACAAATTTCACATTCATAAGGTTTTTCCCCCGTATGTGTTCTCAAATGATCTCGTAAATGGCGAGTGTGGTTGGTCACGTATGGACAGAAAGAGCAAAAATGTTGAGGTTTTCCATTCTTCAGAGGATCTTGATCCCAGTAAACTGCAAAGTAAAAAGAAAATAGTAAGATAAAGACCCATGAACAGCAGTTCAGACAAAAAGTGTGATAATCCAAAAATTTATAATTTTAATGCATTTGGTAGAAGACGACTAAATTGATCTAACTATTGGTAATAATATCATGAATATTGATACAAAATAACAATATAAAACCAAAAAATATTGCTCTTTTTTTATGCACCTCTCAGCTGAATAAAAAACCAAACCTTACACAAATAATAATTTTTTTATAACTAAAATTTTTTGGAAAATTTTAAATTGTGATATATGTGAAAAATTATTTATAAACAAAATAAAACTCAGAAATTTAATTTCACAGTACAGTAACACCTAGTAATCAATAAATAGGTTAGGATAAACAAGGCATGATAACCAGAAATGCAAGCTTGAAAATCCCTGTTCTGCATATCAGCAAGTAACGCCAGACACAAAATGTATTCTTTACATGGTGTATCATTGAAATTGATGAATGGTTAAAACTCCACATTGTTATTTCAATTTCGTAAACACAAAATTAATATTAATTGTTACTCCTTTCAGACAGGGCCATATAACAAGGACTGTCTCATGATGTGGAGTTGGTACTAGCGGACATCATCGCCCTGACAGAACCGGTTAATCGCCATCGGCTACACTGGTATTTCACACTTCAGTTAAAAAGTATTAGAGCAGTGGCGTCATGTACCCAATCCGAGATAATGCCTACTGAGTCAAGGTGGCAAGAGCAATTGCAAAGGGATGAGACAATCCTTACTATATAGTACTGCTTTCAGATTCCAGATAGCACCAACATAGGGGTTGTTTCTTTTTCTCTGTAGATATTCTTTTTTTAATCTCAGGAATTCAACCCTGACTTCAAGGATTGTGGGTATTTTATCATTTAGGTCATTCAGTGTTAATTTGTTGTTTTTCCTTCATCTGAGCAAAAGAAAGAAAATTCAAAAGTCTAAATGAAATTAATCATTCATATAATCAAAATTTAGTTATCTATGAACACAGGGTATTTTTCAATGCTATAATTGAACTCATAAATTTGTGAAAAATGAACTTTTTGTATATGCACAAGCTTCTAAGGGGAAAAAAACCTTTCTGCGTATGCACTTTAGAATCCAACACATCTCAGAATCTAACAAGCACACACTTGTCTTTTAATATTGTCACAGATTCTAATCTGCATACATTTATAAAGGAAATATCAAAACATTTTTCAGTCTTTATTGCTATTCTAGCAGAGCCCAGCACAAAATTACTCTTCATCAATCTATGAATAGATTGCCATGTACATTTCTCCTCACATTCATTTCAATCTGAAAAAAAAGTAAAAAAGTTTAAATTTTTTTAATTTACACTACAGAATGAACTACAAAGAGCAGAAAAGAAATATTAAAATATTGTATTCACCTGGAAATTCTTTCATCATATTTCTGAGTTACGAAGGAGAAACAGACCCATTACTACGCGAATGTCATGAGTGACTAATTTTTTTTAGCAAGTAAAAACATGATAATAAAAAAGACATACATTTATTTTTTTAAGGCACCCTAACAATGCAATCAGATATAAACACAGCAAAATATACAAAATGAGAATAATAGGGGCAGAATGTGAAGACCAACTACCATTAATTCAAAATGTGTACGATATAAGGAAGTTAAGAAATCATCAGTTTCTGTTAAAATGTATAAGTTTGTGTCTTCGCAAATGCGCAACTTGAGTAAATGTTGCACCACAACTGCCACATTCAAAAGGTTTTTCTCCTGTATGTGTTCTCACATGATCTCGCAAATTACTTTTTCTTTCAGTCGCATACGGACAAAAGGAACAAAAATGTTGTCTTCTAATTTTAGGCATGACTTGATTCGAATAAACTGCAAGGGGAAAAAATTCAATGTTCAGAATATATTTAGCAAATTCTATAGAAAAGTCTATTATTTACATTTTTATCAAAGTATTTTTTCGTTTTCATGGGGAAAAAAAACATGCAAATTACAGACATTTTGGAAAAGATAAACTTCTTTTCCTGGAATTCAGTTATTTCAAAACAAATATAGCTCTGAGTATTATTTGAAAAAACACTGATCACTATGAACATGACTGGAAACAATACAAATCGAGCAAGCACACGTCATAATGTATATGCAAATCATGTAAAACTTGATTAAATCACTGAAATAAAAATATTTTCAGAACTTCAGGAAAAGCTATTTACCAATAAACAACAAAAGGGGGGGGGGAGATTGTTGTGAAGGATAACAATAATTACAAAAGCAAACATACATGCCTCAGCATATATAAGTTGATACCTTATTATACAGGGTGGTCCGGAACTCAAATGACAAACTTCTAGGAGTGATTGTACACCTCAAGGCAAATAACTTTTGCAATGAAACCTTGGATAGAAATGCATTTATTCAATCAGAAAACTAAAATTAGAGAAAATGAAACATACATTAGTATGTTTCAGGGTATACAAGCACTCACAGTAGCTGCTCAAAGTGGCATCTGAGGGTACTGTTGCACAACTGGCACGGTGAATAAAGGAATGGTACACCCACTCACAAAAGTCTGACGTTGGATTAATCTTGTTTGCAGCAACAAATATTTCTGCCGAGTTCACTGGTGTGTCATAGATTAATGATTTCATGTGGCCACCAAGAGAATTAGTCTAGTGGAATCAGATTCAGGAAGTGTGCAAGCCATGCCACAGATCCACTACGGCCAATCTACTCCCTAGATATGTTACTGCTTGTTTGACGGTTCTCCTGTAACCAACATCATTTCAGACTAAATAATTGTCGGAAAGCCAATGGTCAACATGCTGAAAACATCGGTTCTTGTCCGATCACAGAAGTTGAGTAGAATCAGGTGCGGTTAGTACTTGGGAGGGTGACTAAATAATTGTGTTTTGAGAGACTCCAGATTCCATTGCAAAAGTTATTTGTCTTGACGTGTACGATCACAACTAGAAATCTATTGGTGGAGTTCCAGACCACCATGCATTGTTTTCTTTCGCCAATGATACATTATAAATTTCACACTTTAATTCTGTTTTTCCCAAACTTTTTGATGTTGCTGCCCTTCTGCAGTGAAGGTCAATGCACTGTGTATGCCTGTGTTGAAAATTAATGCTTTGTGCATCAACCCCTGTAGCATCATGTCTATTTCATTGCCCCCCCCCCCCATATCCATAAACGTTGAAATCTGGATAGATCTGCATACTGAAAAGATTGTGCATTCCTGCTCTAGAGCATTCATCCAATTTCTATCCAGCATTGAGAAATTATACTCATAGAGGCTGATAAATTACAAATACAAAATAATAATAAATGACCAATAAGCATTCATATTATTTCCTAGAACTTATTCTATTACATCTTTAATTTTGTAGAATGAATAACAGATTAATGATCATAATTAAACTGCATTGTTTTAACTATGACATGAATATGGTTACAGTAAATTGGAAATAACCCCTTTTTTTGCGTACAATATTTTAGTTTATTATAAAGATGTCTTTAAGATGGACAGCATAGATATGAAATCAAATTAAGATGACACCAACTTCATTACTGAACTACAGAACTTGCATCAGAATGCATATTTAAAAAAATATCCAAAATTTCCTTGCCGTGTGATGGTAAGAAATTACAATGGAAAATATATTGCATTCCTTCCAGTACACAATGATTTTTCTTATTCACACACATTAGAAATAAAAATGAAAAAAAAAAATCTAAGGAATTAAAAACTTATGAAAGGAAATTGCAAAAAATTATATGAAGCATCAGTTTTAAAAACAATGTCAAATAAAACTTTTCATTCTGTTGGAAATAAAAATATTGCATGTATGCTTGAAAAAACAAGAACTAATTCAATGAAGAGAGAAATGTCATATTTCTATAGATATCTAAAATATGTTAACAGAAAAAAAAATCAAATTATACTCTATTTTGAAACCATGTGTACTAGCTTGTGTTTTCTTAAATTGGTCTTTTGAGTAAATGCTGCATTACACATTTCGCACTCAAATGGTTTCTCTCCTGTATGTATTCTCTCGTGGTCTCGTAAATGACTAATTTTGTTGGTCACATATGGACAAAAAGAACAAAAACGTGACTTTCTTCTATCCTTGAAATATACTTGATCCATACAACCTGTAGACGAAAAAAAAAAAGCTCAAGAGTGAAAGTTTAAAAAAAAAATTAATCAAAGAATTGATTCTTGATTCTCATGCTTCTTAGAAATGAAAAAAGAATTCCTTGAAAAAATATGTATTACATTCACATGCAAACAAAAAGATGGTCTTTCTTCTAGTCTAAGTTCATCACCAATATATTCAATAAATCAAATATATATTCAAATATCCCAAGTAAACCTGCATCCAACACGATATTTGAATCTGAATCGATATTTGAATCTGAATCGCTTGATTTTAGAAGGGGATTTTAGTGGTCTTTAAAGGTTAAGGAAGTTTCCTTTTAAAAATCAAGCATTGAACAAAAACATTTGCTTTTTCCTTGCATGAATGGTGGTCTTTGAATACTTTGCGTAATCAGCATATGAAGTACTACGTCGATCATAACAATAGACTTTCCACTTAAGCCATATTATTCACAATATTTTACCTGTTATAATGACCAACATTCATTATAAAATAGTTAAGAACAATATATTTTGTTCATATTCCACCTTAATCTAACAGAAGAATCATAATCAAAATTTTGAAAATCATTAATTATAAATAGGAAAAATTGAAACTAAATCAAAACTAATAAATAAAAAAATCAGATTTCAGCAATAATCCACGAATTTACCAGCATAAAAAAATTGGTAATAATAAAATATATCATTTAAACTTTTTTTTTAATAGTTAATGCAAGCATATTTTGTAGATGTCTAGGTAGTTTTTGCTTGCATTTGAACAGATGCTGGTGTAGTTAAATCCTCTTTTCAATGGATTCAATTCCACATAGATTTTTCAAAAAAATTCTTTCGTCGAAACAGAAAATGAATATAAATAAAACGGATTACCAAAAAAAAAAAAGAGAACAGATTTTTATCTTCTTGTGTAGGCTAGAAAATTTATAAGTAGAAAGTTCTTTTAGTTGAATGAGAGAATATTATATTATTTCAAAAATTATTTCAAGATTTAAGCTTTACAAATTAAAAAACAAAGTCACTGTTAAAAAGACGTAATTACTTTATTTCAAAATATTAAAACCAAAACAAATATTTTGATTAAAATAGTTATTCATTCTTACACATGATGATACATAGTTATTATTATAGTTGTTATCTTATACTGATACAATGTAACAAAAATAGAGTTTATATGAATGTATGAATATACAATAATACCCAAACTTACGTCCCCTTGACTTGCACCACCCATATTTACAATATATGTGTTTCTCTAAAAAGGATTTTTTCCCAATTAGACACATTTTGAAAAAAGATTAAAGGCTTTTGATTGTGCATTCTTGAAGAGAGGCATTTTCTGGAGAGAAATCACACCAAAAAAAAACAGCTAAGAAAAAGTAAGGAAAATCTGAAAATCTTACTGCAAAAAAAAGTCATCACAGTCTGAAAGCTCAGGCAAAATGCAATAAATGCCTATTTTCAAACTTTTTTTTTGTAAAAACGCCCTTCATTAATGTTTTTTTTCCCCTTATCATAAATGACTTTTTAACATTGTTTTAAGTTTGTTCGTGAATTTCAGACCATATTCTGTAGAACTGGAATATTTTGATTATGAAGAACTTCAATTCTTCTTCTCAGAAAACTTGATTTTTTTTAAATATCCCACTCTTCGTATTAATTATCATCAGAAAGTCTCCCTCCCCCCCATCATCCTTCCAGCCTGATTTAAATGCAAATAGCTGTAAGTGCCGGTGAAATAGAAAACTTGGTGCTCCACTGCATTAACTTTGCTTTTGCGGGATGGCATTGGATATGCATATTTTTGTGTTTCAGACAAACACAGCTACATATGAGAGAAGGTAAGAAAAATCAGAAGTTTTTCCTTTTAATTTAATTTTTGTTTAATTTTTCCTTTCAACATGTTTTGTGCATGCGTTGGACTGCACTGCACATGTATAGCTGGCTAATCGCTGTCCTAAGAGGACATCAATTGACGTCTTGGCTCACCCAGGCCATGCAGGAGTTGAGAGCACTCTGGACACTTAAGCCCATTTTATTTTTCTACACTTTCTTTCAAACTGAGCACAACTCGGGTCTATTGCCATGGAAAATTTACTACCTAGGGAGTTGTGTAAGTGTGTGTACCTAACAGTCTGAGCGCATATCTAGTGTGGTGTCTGATTTTCAGTGCTCCTATTTATCTTTCAGAAATGGTGTAATGATTGAATATCTGTACTATTTGTAGGTCTGTTGATTGCAGTAAGTGCAATCAGTTTTTAGCCAGTTTTCAAATACTCAATACCTAGGCTTTTGGTTATTTTTCCTTTCATTCATTAACTATAAATGTCTTTTTCTAGTGCATTTTTGCCTACCTATTTTGACCTTTCTTAATTCCTAAACTTCCTAACCCTAGCCCCCAGAAAAGCTTACCTTGACCTTTGTCTCCCTAAATTGATATTATTAGTCTTGGCATGAATTACTGACATAGGTTGGGGTACCAATGCACATTACTTTTCACAACAAAGCACTCAACACATGCATTATATTGCTTGAATATACTTCTCTTACAAACATTTTAAGGCACACAGTTTTAATATACTCACATAATGAATGTTGAATGATATTGCAGCATTCATTGTACTGCAATAACAATATATATTGAAGTAAAAATGATTTCTTTTTTTCTATTTTGATTTCTTTCAAAAAAGCTTCACTAAAAAAATTCACCGTAGTGTATATTTAATGTTGAAATATAACAAGTTGGGTGAAACAACAAACAGCAATAACAATCTTAACAATTAATAATCTTTTTAACAAGTTTTTTTAGATGAACTTCAACAAGAAATATAGCTGACAGCATAAACAAAATAAATAAAAAGCAAAACTGTTTTTTTTTTTACATATGCTCTAGTTGATTGATAAAAATGAACAGCTAAAGCCCAACAATGCGCTTTACAGCTTCCATGATTTATGTGGGACACTTGAGTAAACATAAAATGTACAGAAAAAATAGCTCCCGTAATCCAACCAATATTGAACTTTTAATGAAAAACTGATACTAAATTTCATGAAATAAACATATGATAGAAGTTCAAAAATTGAATTAATAAAAAGTTTAGCTTTAAATGATTCATAAAAAATATATATAACTGAAAATTTTTACAGAAATACTTCAGGTGAAAAGCATCAAAAAAGCTCATTCGGGTGTGTAAGTTTGTGTCTCTGCAAATGGCCTTTTTGAGTGAATGACGCAGCACAAATTCCACACTTGAATGGTCTTTGTCCGGTATGTATTCGTTCATGGTTTTTGAGAACACTAATGTAATTTGCTCTGTAGTCACAATACTGACACTGATATTTCTTCAACATAAAACTTTGATGAATAGCCATCAAACCTGAAAAGTTTAAGCGAAATGTTTTCTTTCAAATTTAATATATTACAAATGATATTGAAAAATTTCAGAAACAAAATTAAAAATATAAAATTAATAAAAAACAGCAATACATCAAGTTCATGAAAATTGAAAAAACCTTGAAATATAATTGCCCTCTCCCTCTTCACATGATCCATGCTTTTGAAGAGACCCTACTTCAACCAATCGACACAGCTACTGAATTTTTAATCACAAACTGACACTAAATTTTATGAAATAAATTAGATATCCATTCAAAAATTGAATTAATAAAAAATTTAGCTTCAAATGATTCATTACAAAAATATATATAACTGAAAATTTACAGAAATATTTAAGATGAAAAAAATCAAAAAGCCTATTTGCATGTGTAAGTCTCTGCAAATGACCTTTTTGAGTAAATGACGTTGTACTAATTCCAAACTTTTTATTCATTTACTTTGAATTTGTTATACAGTAAAACCCGGCTTAATGGACACCCCTAAAATGCAGTCACCCCCTCTTTTACAAACAATTTTTTTTTGCCTAAACCAGAGTCCACAAACACGGTTTTACTGTATATAATTTGTGCAGTATGCACTCATAAGTCTATTTGGTTCAGTGGTTAGCACACTAGCCTGGAGAACAAAAGACTTTATCAGCTGCCATGGGTTCGAATCCCAATAGGTTCCTAAAAAATTTTTATGTCCAAGTGGCATGGTGGTAGGATGCTCGTCTACCATCATGAAGGATTGTTGTCAGGGTCCCGGGTTCGAACCCAAGGGAAAATGTAGATAAGATATTTTCCCTAACGAACTCGAGACGACCACCGATAGACAGCGCATTCACTTCCAACCCATCTCACTAATGGCAGTAAATTGCAATATAGCGATAAGTCCAGAGTTGGTTTTTGGTGAAGTAGTATGCACTCATGATTTTTGAGAACACCGATGTAATTTCCTCCAGTCACAATACTGACATTGATATCTCTTCTGTATAAAACTTTAAATAGCTATCAAACCTGAAGTTAAGCAAAATGCTTCCTATTTAAATTTAACTTATAGCAAATGATGTTGACAAATTTCAAAAACAAAATTAAATAGATAAAATCAATGAAAACAGCAACACATGAAGTCAAGAGCATTAAAAAAAATTATGCTTCAAAATTTAGCAGATTTTATTTTGATAAAACAAATGGAAAATAACATGCAGCTGACATGTCACAATTGGTTGTTACTGAAAAACCTTGAAATAATTCTTCTGCCCCCCCCCCTTTACATGACCTATGTTTTTGGAGAAACCCTACTCCAACCAATGGATACAGCTACTGAATTTTTAATCAACAACTGGTACTAAATTTCCTGAATAAACAAGTAGATATCTATTCAAAAATTAATTTAATAAAAAATTTGGATTCAAATGATTGATTACAAAAAATATATATAATTGAAAATTTAGAAAAATATTTCAGATGAAAATCATCAAAAAAGCTCATTCGTGTGCGTGAGTTTATGTCTCAGCATATTGCCTTTTTGAGAAAATGATGCAGTACAAATTCCACACTTGAATGGTCTTTGTCCTGTATGTATTCGTTCGTGGTTTTTGAGAACACTGATGTAATCTGCTCCATATTCACAATACTGACACTGATATCTCTTCTGCATACAACTTTGCTGGATAGCCATCAAACCTGAAAAGTGCAAACAAAATGTTTTCTTTTGAATTTTATTTATTTCAAATGTGCTTGAAAAATTTCCACAAAATTACAAAATTAAGTAGATAAAATTAACAAAAAACAGTAATACATCATGACCTTAAAACAAAATTATGCTTCAGAATTCAACAGATTTTATTTTGATCGAAAGAATAGCAAATAACATGCAGCATTATGTGTCCAGACCTGCCAACCTTCAGAAGGTAAAAATCCCATAATTTTCTTACGAAAATCCTGCAAATTTACTTTTCCATGCCTAATTTTTTTATGACCATAATAAGAATCAACATAAGAAGAAATACATAAAGTGATCATATATTACCTACATTTTATATGGACATTACCATATTTTTCATCATTGTTTACCATTCGACTATTCGAAAGGAAAATGTCTATATTTTTCAATGATGCTTCCTTAAAATGACATTAACTGTTCATTTTCATTATATGAAACGTTTTCTCCCCATGAAGTCCTTCTAATAACCAAAAACATTCTAATTCCAAAACCGCAAAAAAAATATTTCTTTTCTTCTTTTTTAAAGTGTTTTCATTTTCAATGTTAATGCCAAAAATTGAAAAACCAGGCAATACGAATTCATAATCTAGAAGCCCAGTAAATATTCCAAAATCTGCCATTGCTGGGCTAAATCCAGAAAGTTGGCGGGTCAGTGTGCCACAATTGGTTATTGAAAAATACCTGAAATATCCTCCCCCCCCCCCCTTCATGCATGACTTCTGCTTTTGGAGAGAGATACTGTTTCTCGAAAAGCATTGAAGAAAAATCTGTTTCGTTCTTGCAGCAACAGTTTTGTCTTCATTCCTCCTTTTTGTCCTTCCCTCTAGCCAGAGAACAAACACCTTTTCTTATGCACCATAATGAACATAGGAAACAATTGTTTCACCATTTTCGAAATTAAAATTTTTGACAATAGTTTTAGCCACATCCTGAAAGGTATTCATGCAAAATTCTAAGATTGGTCCAAAATTGAATATTTATATGGACAGCACACACAAACGTAGCATGACAATCAATTATATATACAAATAATATTTAATTCCAAAAATCACAGGTTCTTGAAACATGGACCAACCTCTCATCAAGTAGGACTCCACCATCATCTAATGAATCACTAATAAGCCTGAATGTGGATAATAGTAGAATTTCTGATGTCATCATACAAGAGTATCAATATGGCTGAAATGAAACAAGGTTAGGTTGATCCAACAGTGATGATGTCACGCCTGGGTCTGTGAAACCCCAGGTTGTAAAACCCAAGTTCTCAACAAGTAAAAGTGTAAATTTTTCAATTAAATGTTTATATGTAATCTTCGGAAAGAGATTTCGGAAACAATAACAAACATCGTAATGATGACACTACTGTACTGATCCAATTGAATTTCTCAAAATGCTTCTTTCATCTAGAAAGCAGAAATTTATCGACACCTTTTTTTATAAATAAATTTCTTTTTATCAATTTAAATCTTTTATGAATGGATAGTCCTTTCTGCTTGTTTGCTGACATATTTGAATGAATGTGGTGTGGCCGCTGTGGTGGTCGAGTGGTTATAGTGCCGGACTCTCGTGATGCGAGGATCCGGGTTCGAACCCCACAGTGGTGGTCGGCTGAAGTTGGTTTTCTGTGGTTCCCAACTTCAAGGCGCAAATGCGAGCCGATCTCCCCGTTAAAAAGTCTCGCCACAGAGAGCAACAGTCCTACAACGGTAAATCATTCAACCATAACACTTCACTCATAGTTAGTAAAACTGGGGGCAGATGACAGCACTACACATAACAAGCATTACACAGAAACAAACTTTACGCCAGGTTGCACTACACGTACACGCACATTCCCGCATATACCGATTCGTTGGGGGGTTCCGCGGGGGGGAGGGGGGTGCATGTGTGGTGTAGCAGTAGTAGGTAGGGGCTCGGGGATCCATGATGTTCTTAAGTCAGCCGCCTCGTTGGGCAATTTGCCTGTTGTGGCGTTGTAATTGTATTGTATTGTATGACACACACACATACAACAAAAAGAACAAAAAGGGAAAAAACTAGATTTTTTTTCGATAGCAGGGAGGAAATTATGAATATTATAATATAAAAACTATAGTTTTGATCATATGGAGATACAGTACTTCATGGAGAATGTGAATAAAAATTCTACAATTGATTTCATCTTATATGGTTGTGCAATCCATCCTGACTTCATGAGTGACACAGAACTGACAGTTTTATTCATCAACTACCAAGCTGTATCCACATGCATAAATAAAGAGCATGATGAGCTGCTGAACAACTTTTAGATAGTATGCGATACAGCGAAAGAAAAGGGAAATTTTTTTCCCTTGCATACACAGAAAGGTATATTTCTAATTAATTTGTGTGAAGTAAGATGAAACCAAGGATATTTTTGAAACTTGGGTTCTACTGTACATATTTTTTACTCAGGGATGAAAAAAACCAGATACAATTAAGCATGAAGGGGAAAAAAAGCCACAAAATGAGCAAAAGCAGTAACATAAGTAAATATGGAAGTGATACACAGTAATACATCATGATCAAAGTGATACACAGGAACTTTATGATTGAAACTTTGTAATTTGATTATAATGTAGACCAATGGTGATTCAAGAAATAGGGCCGGACAAACAGTTTTGTTGATTGAATCAAAGAAATCATTAGAAATTGTGGTTCTTCTGTATACATGCTGGAAAAAAATTCTTTCTGACTTTTCAAAGTAAAATGAAATCAGATGATTATCAGAAATTAACTATAGGTCTATTGATTTTTGTGTACAACTTTTATTATCTTCCTAAATCAGACAAAAAAAAAAATTACAACACATTGAAATCAATAAGTAACAGTGAAAAGCCATATCAGATGGTCCATATCAGATGATAATGAAATTACAAATTGGGAAAAACACCAATCTTAAAATTGCGTACTATCACTTGAAAGCATATGAGTGATTTTGTGTCTTCTTAAATGGCCCATTTGAGTGAATGCTGCACCACAAATGTCACATTCAAAAGGTTTTTCTCCTGTATGTATTCTTACATGATTTCGCATACTGCTACGCTTAGTGGTCACATATGAGCAGAAACTGCAAAAGTGTTGTTTTCTTCCACTCTTGGAATAATTTTGGTCCATGTCAACTGCAGGGAAAAAAAAAAAAACATTTCAACAATAAAAATTCACACAATGGATCCCTACTTAAGACGTTTTTTCCAGTTTAAGACATCTTATTTCTAGAGTTGTGATTTTTTTTTGTTTGTATTGGAAAATTTATCATGCAAGTTTTTCCCACTTGATATGGTCCAGAAGTTGACAAATTAAGCAGGATCTGCTTATTTATATTATTTGATAGTAAGGCTCTAATAAATAGTCAAACTCCTATATAATACTCAAGGGACCGGAAAAATGTATCATTATAGATGGAATGATACTGTTATACATAAAAGATTATTGAAATTAAAGGGTTTTGTTATATAAAGTTTAGTTATTATTAGTTGAAAACTATTTTTTTGAAAAAGAAAACAATTGAATATTTTTATTTGAACACACTCCTGCTAACACATGTGCAGTATGAAAAAAAGTATGTACACACATCAGCAGATCAAAAAACATCTCTCATATGTGTAAGCTTATGTCTTCGCAAGGAGCCTACTTGACTGAATGCTGCACAACAAAATTCACATTGGAACGGTTTTTCTCCTGTATGTATTCTCACATGATTTTGCAAACTGCTGGTTCTGGTTGTCACATATGAACAGAAAGAGCAGAAGTGTTTTTTTCTTCTTCGATTCTGGAAATCGCCTTGGGAAATGTGAACTGAAAAAGAAAAACATATTTCCATGAAAAAAAAAAGTTATTTCAGTCTCAAGCAGTGCTCTATATAGATAATTCTAGAGCAAAGTTCAGTTATTATCAGTTGAAAACTTTTTGAAAAAGAAAAAAGAATTAATGTTTTTATTTGAGCAATAACTAGATTTGGCATTATCAGAAACAGTTTATCAAACAAGAAAAATACTAGAAAAATAAAATTGCAAAAAAACTATGTTATTTTATTATTACTGCGATTTAAAATTAACTAAAAATTTAAATAATCAGAAACTCGGAAAAAAAATTCAGAAAATCACATACAATTTGAGGTAACACACTAAACTCATATATATTGTTGCATTCCCCCTTTTCAGTTCACCATCATTGGCAACACCTGGGAATACCGTGATGAGTATTTGCACAATACACAGACAAAAAAAAAAGATGGGCACCCGTAAAACTCCAGTTTAAGCAGATTATTAAGATAATAAAAAAACTACAAAAATTAGCATGAATTTCAAATAGAAACTATTTCTGACATAAAAAAGTAGAGGTTTTAGAAAATTTGCTTTTTCTTTTCATGCAAATGATATTTCACTGATTTGAATTCTAAAATACTAATCATTCTCAGAAACCATCTTAGCTTGAGATTCATGAATAATCGCTAGTTAAGCATAAAAAAATAGAGAAAAAGACTTAAATAATGAGTGATAATGTAACATTATTATAGACTACTGATCAATATATTATTAAAACAGTATTACTTTTCATTGAGCACTCATCATTTTACTAATTTTGACATAAAATAATGAAAAGAACAAAGTATCATTTCTCTTGAATTGATTATTTTCTGTAAATTTCTTCATAAACTGAAAACTTGTGTAAAGATTTAAAAAATTAAAAAAAAAAAAATCTCTAACGAACTACAAATGAAAAATTATTTGATTATAAACAAACACAAATTGAATTTCCATCTTTTTCACAGGTTATGTTCTAAACACAAAAATCTGACAAGGAAATCATCAAGTCATCAGTGCTTCAAGTTATGCACACTTGGAAACTATATCATGCATAAGCATAATTGATGGTAAAAACCACCATATAAAATCCAAGTTGCATATTTGTTAATTAGTTACTCAGCTGAACATAGACATAATGAAGCAGAAGGAAGAAAAGTTAAAATTTTAACACTGAATTTATAGTAATCTACACTAAAAAATGACAACTAAGAGAAAGAG
Source organism: Pholcus phalangioides (assembly GCF_987345545.1). NCBI lineage: Eukaryota > Metazoa > Arthropoda > Arachnida > Araneae > Pholcidae > Pholcus > Pholcus phalangioides. The sequence goes on along the minus strand of NW_028301601.1, from coordinate 19,739,286 downwards.
AGAGACTATGTTTAACATTTTAATTAACCCTTTCCTTATTGTTTAGCGAAGGGGAAATAGAGATGATTAGCATCTTCATTACCAACTTGTCTAATAATCCACATACAATTTTTTTGAAAATTCATATTTTTTTTAATGCAATCTTTGCATCAACAAGTGACACACCACAAAATATTATGTATATAGTAACCAGTTTGAGGTTCATGGAAATTCTTTCATATGAGTGAGTTTATGCCTCCGAACAGAGCCATCTTGAGTAAATCCCGCACCACAAATGTCACACTTGAATGGTTTCTGTCCCATGTGTTTTAGTGAATGTCTTTTTAAAACACTTGGATAATCAGCTGCATAATCGCAATATTGACAATGATATCTTCTTGGTTTCAAACTTTGTTGAATAGGAAAGAAACCTGTATGTTAAAAATAAAATTTACTTATCTTAAGAGACACAGTGATATTCTATGTTTCAATAACAAAATAAATGGAAATAAACTGATAACACATTTTCAAAAAAATTTTCTTTATGCTAAAATATGCACAAGAATGAAAATAAATTTCAACAAAAATTGACAGCTCAAGATTAAATTCCCAAATGTGTAATTTGGTGTCTTTTTAAGGAGCTACTTTGGGTGAATGCTGAACCACAAAAATTGTACACTTGAAAGATCTTTCTCCAGTATGTACTCTTACATGGTATACCAAATGACAAAGTTGAGTAGCAACATATGGATAGACATGACAAAAATATTTTCCTCTTCTGCTTCAAATCAGCTTGGTCTTTGGGAACTGTAGAGAGAAAGAGAGGAAAATAATCTTGAAGAATGTCTTTAGGAGAGAAAAGTCATAAAAGGAATATAAAATGTAAAACAAATAAGAGAAACATGATAAAATATCATACTTTCAATACAGGGTTCTCAGCAAAATCTGCTTGATTATTTTCCTGATCAAGACTCAAAAATTTTCCTGAAAAGAACTCTGGATGAAAAAAAAAATTTTTTTTTGCATTTTCCCTAACTTTCCTGGACCATTTCTTATTTTCTTGACTTTTGAGGTTGTTGGGAACTCTACAATATCTATACATAAAATATACAAGTCAATCCTCAAGTTCCATTCCTGAGGTTTTGTTTGAGCATCATCATCATTAAGTCAAAAAAATGCATTCCCACAAAAAGTTGCTAATCTGGGATTAAAAACAGGAAAATCCCATTCAAAACGAGATATACACATAAAGTTTAGAGAAAATGTCAATAAAAAATCTTGTACATGATTCAAATTGAATCAAAGTTATACCTGTTACAGAAAGGACTCTTCAAACATTAGAACAACAGTTTCAACAGGGTCTCAGACTGAACAAAATCTGGCACTCTGCTTTGTTTGAGATCATAAAGATAAACAGCTTTCACAGATAAAGATTTTACACTAAAGAGCAAAAGAAATATTCTTATTTGTCTCAGTTTGATTTCGGATTTATTGTCAGGCACTGAAGGTATGTGTAGCAGATATGATGAAACATTTAAATATATTTCTACTATAGGATAAAAGTTCAGATAGCTTGTTAAACCTCTGTAAAACAGCAATAACTAAAACCATGAAAATTTACAAGTATTTGTAAAAACTGAAACAAAAACATTTAAAAATGATTGAAATAACTATTGATGCACTAATTATATAACAGTTATAACAAAAAAAAACCCATTTATTTATTAACAAAAAAATCATCCATAACTGTTCTATTCTAAAACAAAATAAAAAAAAAAGCAAACTGTTTCAATAATATAATGAAAAGTAGATGAAAGTCAGTATGGTTAATATAGAAACCTTTTTACATGACTGTTACTATCTGCACAAATTATACAATGCTGCAAAACACAAGTTTAGCATTTGATTTTTTTCATAAACATATATAAAAAGTCTCTAAACATGCCCATACTTTTTAACTGGGCCATCTCTGGCTGATATGAACATCTAAGGACAAAGAGAAAGAATTTTTGCTTTCTTTCAAACTTTGCAATAACTTTATTGCAAAGCTTATTTATTACGAACATTACAGACCATTTAACATAGTCCGCAACTTCAAAGAAAAATTGTTTGTTATTCAATTCAATGGACATTGAAGGACTGGACACACCCCCGCTTCCCATCTCAGAGAGATATAGAAGCTTTCCCGGGGATGGGTATATCCGGAAATTTATTTATTTATGTGAAAATAACCAACAACGATATACATATATACAATATCTGGAAAGAATCTGGAGTAAAAATTGTGATCATGGCATCATCCACAGATAATCAGTCCGTAATTGTAATAGTCCAATTCAATGGACAATTTATTCAAATTAAAAGTGCTCTAATACTTGCTATTTCAAAAGTAGTGTAAATTTTCTTTAAAACAAAAAGCAAGAAGTGTTTAGTGGATCTTTGTTGAGAACGCTCTTAGTTCCTTAATTTACCAGAGCTTAAAAAAATGTTTTATGCTCCACAATCAAGGAAATGAAGGAATAATATAAAATTAGCTAAATAAAATTGTCACATTTCTTATAAGCTTCTTTTTATTTCCGAGCATACAATTCAATCTGACACTGGCCCAACAAAAAAACAGCTCTGAAAGAAAACAAACGCATTTCAGTTAGTCCCTTTTACAAATTTTACATTCACAAACATATTCAAAATTTATCAAGGACTGATATAGATGATCATCAGATTATAGATAAAACAATACAACATTACAGATAAAAAATTCCAAAGTTGTATCAAGTTCCATGCTGCCCAATTAAAAAAAAAAATTTATAAGACCTTTTATTTATGTAATGGTAATCCCACTCCAGCGTAGCCGGTCAATTTGTCGCACTCAACTTGTCGCGCTCAACTCGTCGCGCATCAATTTGTCGCAGTGCCAATTCGTCGCGGTACAAATTCGTCGCAGAGCCAATTCGTCGCGATACAAATTCGTCGCGGTACAAATTCGTCGCAGAGCCAATTCGTCGCGGTACAAATTCGTCGCAGAGCCAATTCGTCGCGGTACAAATTCGTCGCAGAGCCAATTCGTCGCGGTACAAATTCGTCGCAGAGCCAATTCGTCGCGGTACAAATTCGTCGCAGTGACAATTTGTCGTGTAACCAATTCGTCGGGACGTCAATTTATCGCAGAGTCAACTCGTCACGCGATCTGTATGTAGGTTTTTTGTCACATACGTGAAAAAATAAACATGAAGAAAAGTTTTTTTCCATCAAGAAATGCACACAGTTTATTAAATTTTTTTTTTGTCATTTCGAAAAAAATCATCGAAATTACATCGAAATTAAAATTACAATTGATATTAATGTTTTATTATTCAATTATTGTAAATGTTAAAAAAATCATTTTTTCTATGATAAAATTTTAAAATTCTGTAAAAAAATGTCGGTGTTTATGATATTCCCCAAATTACAGCACAGCGGAGGCTCTCTTTAAGTGTAAACTTGTATCTGTCCCATGTGGACTCGAGACTCCCACCAACATTAACCACTACAGTATCTCCACAAGAACCTGAAATAATTAATAATTTAATTTAATTAATATTTCATTTTCACCGGATAAGCCACACTTGTCGCTTTCTCTCGAGATTTGCATTACTCGTAGCGAGGGGAGTTGGGGCGCACACCGAGATGATAAATTGCGATCACATACATTTTCAAAATTTAATTTGCACCGGATAAGTTGCTCAAGTTAAAAACTCAAAAAATCCAACCAATAAAGTTCATAGGTTACATTCGAGCAAATGCAACCGATAATCTTATTGGTTGAATTTTTCAAGTTTTATAAAAGGACTTTTAGAACACTTTCATAGTGTAATGCTAGCCTTAGATATATTGTCGGTAAAAAATTCCTCAAAGATGTATTCTCTACATGGCAGATACATATTCAATAGTGAATTAGGGCCATTCAAGTATTACGTAAGCAGATTTTCAGCCATTTTTGACCCCCTCCCCCTTGTCAGCAAAAATCAGCAAAACACTGACCCCCATCCCCTCCCCTGTCAGCAAAATTTCACCAGCAGCTTAGAATATTTCATATCTTCAAAAAGGGGTGGTTGATGACGTAAGCGACCTTCAACCCCCCCCCCCCCCCTCCGCCATCAAAAGTCAACAAATCCGAAACTCCCTCCCCGATCCTGACGTAATACTTAAATGACCCCTTAGGCAAATTGTGCTTTGGGATGGGCATTGATCCTAATTTATCATCTTGGTGTGTTCCCGCAACACCCCTCGCTGCGAGAAATGGAGATCCCGCCAGAAAGCGGGAGTGCGGCTTATACGGTGAAAATTTAATTTTAAAAATTTATTTTATCATAACTTATCTATCATCTTCGTGTGTTCGCCCAACGCCCCTCGCTGCGAGAAATGGAGATCCCGCCAGAAAGCGGGAAGTGTGGCATGAATACCATGAAAACTGAATTTTGAAAATTTATTTGATCGGCGTACTGACTCTGCGACAAATTTGTACCGCGACGAACTGATTCTGCGACAAATTCGTACCGCGACGAACTGATTCTGCGACAAATTTGTACCGCGACAAATTGATTCTGCGACAAATTTGTACCGCGACGAAATGACTCTGCGACAAATTTGTACCGCGACGAACTGACTCTGCGACAAATTTGTACCGCGACGAGTTTGTAGCACGACGAATTGACGCTGCGACAAATTGATTGCGACGAATTGTCGCGCGACAAGTTGATCGCGACGAATTGACCTAGACCCCCACTCCAGCATGGGTGTTCCACAGCCCCCCCTCCCCCCTGTGCAATAAAAAAGTACAAACCACTTTACAAAATAATATTAATATAAAACAATGTACTCGTCGACTAATAAACTTTTTGAGTTATGAACATAAATCTTGAAGGGGAAAAAATCGTTCAGGAAAAACTCTTTTTTTCTTTTTTTTTATCAATTCAGGAATGATAGTTGGAATTAAAATCAAAAGAACTTGAAAGTTTAGGCACTGAAAATAGTCGAAAAAGGCAGTAAGAATACCTAAAATAGGCACATTTATAATTTATGTAAGGAAGCAAATACAACTAAAAATTAAGGTATCAAGGATCCAAAAACTAGCTGAAAAATTGGTTGCACTTAATCTGTCTACTGTTTCATTCAGAGTTGATAACAACTGCATGGTTGAATTGATTTCAAGCCCAAGCATTTGAGGTCCCTCAGACCAATTGCAGGGCCGCCATTACCATACACGGAGCCCGAAGAGAAAATTATAGGTAGGGCTCTTTCGAGATGTGATTAATTCTCTTTTATCTCATGTATTATTTGGAATAATCAATATAGTTTCTGTAGTTAAAACATAGCTATCTTGTTCTATCATAGTAAAAAAATTACTTTTTTTTTGCATTTCCACATACACGGGACTCCTTCAATAATGGAGTTCTGTGTGGCCGCATCTGTAACACATCCATGAGGAGTGTCAATTTAATCGAATACCAAAAAAAATTTATGTAAAATAAATAGTTGTGGTTATTTACAGTGCATTTTTGGTGTAAAAACAAAATCAAAACAAGATGGGTCTCTGGAGCTGCCTTCTCCTACTTTGCCTTGGGTGAGTCATGATGTCAAATGACCACCTCTTGGAACATCCATCAGTCAGCAGTACATATAAAATGTAGTTTAATGCCTGAGCAAGACATAAAATGTGAAGAAGCAAAAATTTCGAATTTTTCTCTTCTTTTCTAGCATGGGCTGCATCCATCTGAAACGCCACAACTAACACCCAGCCCCCCCCCCCCCGTGTGTGGATAACAGGGCTCCAGCCGGGGGACCCAGAATGATTCTAATTTTTTTTCTTTTTTTTTCATGCGATAAATTCACTTCTTTGGGACCCATGAAACATCTGACAAGGAGGCCCACCCACGATCCCAGTCTGGGGGCCCCTGCTGTAGAATGTGGGGGTCATATGGCCCCCACATTTAATTCCCCTCAGAAAAATTTTGAACTTACACAATGTATATCCATCTACCACAATAGATGAGAGAATGATTCAGATGGCAGTTCAGAATCCCAGGAATGCATGCAATTAACACTCTGGAAGACAGTCGAAGTTGCCTCGCTCTGGGGCAGTCATCATCTAGAGATGTTCATGCTACAGACCAGCTGGAGTAACCACCAACAAGAGGGGAAATTTTCAAGGGGAAAAAATTACTAGATTACTTTTGTGATGCTCCTTTTTGTTTGATGCCCTAAGCATGTTTTTTTTTCTAGGTAAATATAGCCCTATTATTATTTAATGGCAGAAAGAAAAGCCAGACTTTTTTTTTTACAGTAACCCCCCCACTTGCGTATACGCTCTTTTCCTCTTTAAAATAAGCTAATGCCATACCTAATAACACTAAAAATGATATTATAAGGGATTTAAACTGAAAGCCTCCCCTCACAATCAATAATAGTTTAATGGGAAAAAAAATTGTAATTTTAATCAAAAATTTCCAAAACATTTGCTGAGAAAAAGGTTCATTTGGAAAAATTGCAACCTGGTGTGACCACACCTTTCACACCCTCCTCCTTCCAAGTCTGGCCCTGGGTACACATTTGAATGTGTGACATGTGCTATGTATCTAATGTGAAGTTTGTTTCTGAGGAATGATTCTTATGAGTTTTCCAAGAAGTACAGCCAGCTGACTTCTTAATTTGGCTTATGAACAAGTGTGTGTGGGAGAATTTCATGAACCCTTTTACAAATATTTACTATTGTGTCTCAGCATTGATAAATAAATGTAGTACTACACTGGATCCATATCGAGAAGACCTGGACAAGGTCGTCGAAGAGCCACGATGACCAATGAGGATCGTTATTTGGCACTTTCAGCGTGGCCCCACAGGACTGCTACATATTTCTCACTTGAATGGCTTCTCCGTCTTCTGGCCATGGTTTCTAAAATGACTCACAGTTTGCTGAAAAACCACAGTATTGACACTGATATCTCCTCTGTATGAAACTTTCTTCAAAGATTTAAATACCAAATTTTCAAACATGAAACTGTTTTTTATATAAGGCTGTCCATTTTCCATTAAAAAATGAAATAAACCATTCAGGAAATTAAATTTTAAACTTTCCTCATCAGCACAAGTTACAATTAGTGGTGGTATAACAAACAGCAAGGTTGCAAGGATAATGCAAAGCCTCAGAGATATATATCATCGAATATACTATATTTGTTATGAACAAAACTAGAAAATAACAATATTGAAATATTTTCTTAACGTTCAGACAAGCACTACCACAAAAATGCAGTTACAGTCAGAGCTCGATTTAATGAATCAGACAGGACAATTAGTTAAGTTCAGAAAAATCTTTAAATCAGGATCACATGAGCACAAACATATAGGCAGTTTTCAGTGTATTCTGTATGTGACAGGTCAGAAGCATAAAAATTTCTATCATTCTTGCAATGTTTGAGTTGGCTTTTCTCACATTTATCACTATTTGCAAACACAACCAATATTAGTTGATAAGGTTTTCGCAGCCATCATTTGATGAAAATTGTTCATTTGGGTTCAAAAACCGTCGTCCGTTTGAGTTAGTTCTCAACGTTTCCCCAACACTAGTGGTTGGCATCATCAGAATTGATAAAACTGGATCAAAGTCATTTTTCGGAATCTCAGCGAAAAATGGGGAGTCACAATCAATTGGGAAAACTGTGCTGCTTTTTATCCCCGGAGTGATGGCAAGAATCATCAAGGTCATGAAAAAACATCATATAAAGACCATTTTCAAACCAACCAGAAAAATATGTGAAATGCTGAGATCATCAAAAGACCACCGCGACCCTCTATAAACACTGGGATCTACCAAATACCGTGCATCTGTGGCCAGGTATATATTGGAACCACAAAAGGATCTGTGGCCACGAAAAGTTCCGCAGAACACAGGTAATAGCTAATGTTGACCACTTCTTTCCACAAATCTACAGAGAGGCTATTGAAATACACAAACACAAAAACAGCTATAATAGAAGAGAAGAATCTTTGAGCAGATCCTCCTAGACACAAGACTCTCAGAACAACAAGAACCTTCCCCTTCAAGATCCAGCAACAGAATGATGACAACAGCCAATCAGATTACTCCATATCTCTCGGCCAATCAGAATCTCCTAGCATAAGAACTGTTTTCAATTCGCTGCCAGATATAGGATCAACTGACCAATCACACAACAATAGTGTATGTCAAGCCACTCATGTACGTAAATACAACCTGAGACTCCAGAAAACTTTACGAAATTTGATCCAGTTTTATCAATTCCCCTGATGATGCAACCACTAGTGTTGGAGAAATGTTGAGAACTCTAACAGATGACGGTCTTTGAACCCGAACAAACAATTTTCAACAACCAATATTACCAATTGATTTCCTCCTCCTACACTGAAGTTTAAGCATGTCTGGTAAATTTAGGTACAGTATTTTAACACAAGGAACCCTTTGATTTTTCTGTCTTAAAATTTGGAAAAAAATTTCTCTCTCTGTTATCAGAGGTTTTATTTTAAAATATTAAAAAAGATACTTTTTATTTATCATCAAGTTCCTCAGCACTAAGCAAAGCCATATATGAATTGTAGACCTTGGTGTTGCAAGTTATGAAGATTTCAATTTCGAGGAATTGAGTAATTTATACATATCTATACTACTATCAATAAATCAGAAACTCTCCTCTATTTTTGGGACCCAATTTTTGGGAAAAAAGGGGTTCCTTACATATGTTGAGAGAGACTGTAATTCATTGACAATTTATCAATATGAGCTGGAGATCGCACATAATTGCTGATGAATTCACAAAATTTATCAAACTTAACAAAATGGTTTGTGATTATGAATAATCACCGGATTTATCACATTTACCTGGACATCTATATTATGTGAAAAGTTTCAAACTTAAAACAACTCTCATCAAATAAGTAGTATTTAACAATCAATATAAAAAGCAGTCTAAAATAAATTTCATTTCCACCATATTACAGTATAGATATAATAACGCTGAAATTCAACGTGAATAAAAAATTTTCATCTGAAATTTAAAAAAATTAACGTAAAACCTCCCTTGTGTTTAATCTCAAAATTTATTATGATAAATGCATTCACAACAATCTTTCTTCAAAACAGAAACTATCCATAAGAACAGAATATGATTTTAATCTAGGAGTTCTAAACCTTTAACGTGTCTAAGTCTGTGTCTTCGCACTGAACCAATTTGAGTAAATGCAGCACCACATATTTCACACTTGAAGGGCCTTTCTCCAGTATGTATCCTCACATGGTTACGGAAATGAGTAACATGAGTAGTCACATATGGGCAGAAATGGCAAAAATGCTTTTTTCTATTGAACCTTGAGTTTACTCTATCCATGAAAACTGCAGAGAATAGAAAGAAAAATAAAATTGCTAAAAAACTATGGCTTTTTATAGTACTTATGCATTAACATTTTCACTCTTATATACAAGGTTTGACAAACTGAAAAAAAATTAAGGCGTCAGCCAAATGTCTTAGGCGATAAATATATATTTTTTCCAAGAAGAAATGGTTCTGAATAATCTTTTTTTTCTACTCTGTGATCCCTTTCTGTGTCAGTGTGATATGCTGGGGGAAGGGGGGGGGGGGATTCTAAGTCGTCCTCAAATTTCAATTTACTGAAAACGCATCAAAAATTGTAGCTACCAATATATATTTTCAAGTCCTATGGCAACCTGACGCCTGGGATTTGTCAAGCATTGCTAATATAGACCTACTTGTCAGCAAAATTTAACTCACACAACATTCAAACTGTTTTTACAGATTGAATAAAAGTAAAAATTATAGTTCAATCTGTTTTTAAAAAGTCAAAGGAAGCCGAAAGAAATTTACACAACACAAAAACTTTGTCATATCCGCACCAGAATGTTTTACCGAAATGGAAGTATTTTAAGCACATGATACTAAATATTCAATAATGTAAATAAATCAAGTACTATAAAAATGGTGAGATAAAAAATAAATTACAATCTTAAGTAATTGTGACTATATCATTGAAAACAAGTTTCACCCCTATCAGTAAAATCTCTCAAAACCTATTTTTTTGTGTTATCACGGATAATGAGCTCTTTGAAATACGGAATAACAAATTTCTTTGATGCTCTCCATAATATTATTTAAATTAACTATATAGCCTCAATTTCTGATGCAATGTATAAAATTTTTCATTTATTATCAGTTATCTAGTGCATGATTACAACACACAAGGGAAGTCCCAGTCGACCAACAAGTAACAAATATTTTGGTGATGAATTCTTAGAGAAAAAACCCTTATGTGTGACATGTGCAAGAATACCAGCTAGTGAAATTATACTACTTAAAAAAAAAGCGTGAAAGAAAGGTTGAATAGGCATTTACAGCAACTTGAAAACATTATCAAGAGCTACAACATACATATATTTCGCAAAGTGAAATCTAAGTTAATGCGTTCCAGGGGAAACAAATAGGGGAGAAGAATCATCTCTCCCACATTAATTATTTATTAACTGTAGCAAAGTATTTGCAGTTAGAAAAATTTATAGATAAAAAGAAATTCATTTCATGCATGCTTACCCAAATTAGTTGTTCACTATTAAAAATGAAAATAACATAGATAAACAATACATAATCAAAGAGAAATGGGAAAACTTTGTGATACATAAAATTCCGTTGTCTGAATGCTCATAATAAGCAGGTTGAATGTGTAAATAGTTTGCATTAGAGGGAAAAAAAATCAAACTTAATTCAGATTATATTCCTTTTAAATTTATACTTGGAAGTCCTCATTTTTTGTTGCGAAACTTAAATACAACAAAATTTAATTTATTTCATGTCTCTAAAAATTTTTAATCTCAAACAATGTGTAGCAAAATTTCAAATCAGAAATAAAATGAATCCTGCTTAATGCATCATATGGACAACACAATTTTAGCATAGTAAGTGAGATGAATTTTGATATTGAGAAAAATTGAGAAGCTGGAAATATGAGGTCTTAAACTGGGAAAATGTCATAAGTTGACTCCTTAAACAAGATCTACTGTATGTACAAAAATAATAAAAATACAAATAGAAGTCTAAAAAGAACACATAAAAAAAAATTGGAAATTATTTTTTTCAAAACCAAAATGAAAAACTGAACACAGTAAAACAAATTCTTTCGTGAATGAGCAGGCAAGAATTATACTATGGACCATGAAAAGGAATTATAATATTTATTCAATCAAGAACATCAACAGCATGACATTATTGATTTTATAAAAAAAAAACTGATGAATGATCAAATTATTACAGAACTTGATGCCTTGAAATAAAAACCAGGACCAATTCAGGTGATGCAGTATAATACACAGGATGCATAGGTAACAGGGAATATGGTATTCTACTAGCAAACTGTTGATCCTAAAGGCATACTTCCAATTAAAAAAAGTATCCAAATAACGTGTAGTACTCAGATATTTCATGTGTTTTGCAAGTTCATGTGTGTTGCAAGGGGTTGTATAGTTAAAAATTTAAAAAAATTAAGTTTTTATACAGACACCCTATCCTCAAAAACCTAATTACAAAGTTGTCATGTCTCTCCCGACGCAAAAAAAAAATAAAAACCATATTTCTAAGTGCAATATTTGAATTCAAAAATATGAATACTCAATGCAATATTTGAATTTAAAAATTTGAAAAATGAAGAAACGCTAAGGAAAAGTCTGCATTAAATGCTGGTAAAACGGTTTATCCACATTTAATGCTGTTTTTTTCCCTCACTTTTCCTGGTTTTTAATTAAATATCTCTGAGAATATCACACTTTGAAATTTGAATTTTTTTTTTCAGGAAAGACAGGGTGAAAACTTTCTAATTGGTTTTTGGGCACATGGGGACTATATAAAAAGTTACTTTTTTCATTTTAATAACTATGCAATCCCTTGCAACATGAAAAATGTATCTGAATACTACACATTATTTGAATAATTTTTCTAATTGGAATTATACCTCAAGGATCAACAGTTCACCAGTAAAATACCATTAGCCCTGTTACCTATGCACCCTGTATATAAAAAGTCCATAGACTTGTCTACGTGATTAAAAATATAATCATTGTAACAATTGTAGCTCTGACATAAAAAATTCAGTACATACCTCTGAGAAATATGCAGTAAAAGTTTGTTATAACGAGAGCTTACAATTACAGAAAAATTTGTCATTATAGGATTTTTTTTTTTTTTTTTTTTGCGTCTGGGTATATATTTTAGGAAACTCCAGCCACCTGAATTGTAATAATCTTTTCACTCATTTTGCTTTAATAAAAGTGAATGAACAAAATTTCAGCCGTGATAGTGATTTTTTGTCTCACAGCAATTAGTTCTTTAAGATGTTTTTGCATAGAATTTGCTGATGAAAACATAACCAAAATTCTCACGGCTCCTTTCTGTGGCGTTATTGATTTATTAACATTTTTCTGATGATCAGAAAGTTTTTAGCATGATTTGTTCAGTAGTACAGGACTTTAGACCATGGTCTCTTGGTCACTGGGAGAGACAACAGCCAAATAAAATCATCACATATTCTATGCACATGGTGGAAAAGCCTGAAAATATAAAGGGGAAGGAAGGAGGTGATGTGGGACTTTCAACAAAAAGTTTGATTTTTTGAGTCTATTGCTAGACATATTTTAAGTAGTGTTTAGAAGAAGCATTCATGATGACAAATGATAGTACCCATGCTTTCAGTTCGATTCTTTGAGGTGGGGGGGGGGGGGGAACTGAACTTTTCAGAGTATTTTTCTAACGTTATAATGAAAGCTTCATAATTTTCAACTCGGCATGCTATAATAGTCTTGTATCTTTGACATTAGCTATTTGACAATCACTCATTATAAGCAGGGTTGGCAGGTTTTTAATGGTTTAAACTGCAGTTTAAACTGTCATGTCAAAAACCTCAAATACTGCTTTTCAATGCAACAATTCCCATTGGAAATACACACGTTGATTGCATGTAATGTTTAAAATGACTATGTTATGCAAAGAAAAAAATTTCATATGATTGTAAAATAATTTTCTACTCTCTACAGAATTATTTTAATAATATATATATGTTTGGTTTTTTTCTTATAAAATATACAATTTGAATAAAGCATAGCATAAACACTGAAGGGAAAATTATGGAACGATTTGACATTCCCTGATTCAAGATGATTCTTGACCTTCCAAAATTTCTTTAACTACTTATATATATGTGTACTGATATAAACTACCTGCTGTACTCTTTTTACAACAGATAAGTGTTTAAAAAAGTTTATTACATCATACATGTAATGTTGATTTGTTATTATTAAATTATCTAGATAATCACTGATACTTAAAACGATACTCTTATTGTGTATAACATTGAAATATATCTGGTGATCAAAATACTAAATTGTAGGACTAAAATGTCATTTAATTTGGCAATGCTAACTTGTATATGATGCTTGAGAAACTCCCATAAATTATCATTAGTCAAACTTATTCTTTCTTCTGTACTATAATATGGTATATTTACTATCATTTATAATGCAATGGTTTTCCCAATTAAGGCTGCATTTAAACGTGCAAAATTTGTTTTGCTTTGGGTCCTGTTAGCTCTGCCTTGGTTGAAAATACTTTTCAAAACTCTGTGAATTTATACAAACTTAGCGAAGAAACTTTTAGGTGAGAATAAATGAGTTTAATTAATTTATTAACAGATGCTGCGTGAGAATTTTTGAAATATATGACATCCATATTTGTTATGGGCATCTTTTTCTCAGCCACCTCATTGGGCATTTTGCCTGTTGTGACATTGTATTTGTATATGGAATAAAATTTTGGGCAGATCAGAAAATTTAAAATATCAAAATTGATATTTTTTCTTAATAATTATAATTCTGAATATAAAACCCTTTAATCTACATCAGTGTTTTGTTATTTAACATATCTATCAGGTGAAAAAACTATTTGACAACGTTGACAATTAGTTTTTGACTGTTTCAATACTGATTTAGTTTCTAAAGTCAGAAACCTAACCTTGATGCCCTATCATACATATTTTGAATAAGCAGCTCTATTTTGCTTAGCAAATTGAACATAGGTAATGAGTAGCTTAGATAAATAAACCATAAAATTGTATTTTATATGTTCTAGGCTCTTTATGTTGAAAAATTCAAAATTGCAAATTATAATTTTTTTTTTTAATTATTGTAATAAATTAATGTTTAAAAATAAAACATTGTAATATGCAAAAAGGTAGGTTCACCATCATGTTATATACCTATTATGTTCAAAACATTATCAAAAAAGCATTCCTTTAGGTTTTTGACGGTTTTCGACAGTTTGAACCAGTTTTTGACGCTTGTCATGTCAAAAACCCAAACTTGATTATAAGCCATACTCAATATAACAGACTTTTACTGCATTTAAAGTCATTTAAGAAATATTTCACCACAATACTAATCAATAAATATTTCTCAGGAACTATACATGTATTGATTTGCAAAACACAATTTTGAGTAGAATAAATACCCCAGTATACTTCTTTGAAACAAAACCTTAATTTCAAATTTGCTTCGATAAATGTACAATGGTGTGCCTGCTCAAACTGCTTTTTTGAGTGAATTTTGCACTGCAAATGCTACATTTGAATGGTTTGATCCCGGTATGTCTTCGTTCATGCCTTATTATGTAACTCGGACGTTCAGCAGCATAATCACAATATTGACACTGATATCGCTTTGACCTAAAACTTTGTTGACTAGGCAATGAATCTAAATTTAAGAAAATAAAAATCCAGCTATAACTAAGTAAAACAAGGCTGCACATAACAAACTAAAAATAAATAGATGAGATACTACTGCTTGTTACTATGCATAAAGCTTGTTAAATGCCCACCTATACTGTTTAAAATGAACAAGGAAAAATTATTTCAAAAAGGTCTTGTAATTTAAAACCATTCAAGATCTATACGAAGCAAGCTTCAGATGGATATTGGTATTCCCAAGAGAATATTCACCCCAACTTATTATCCCCATATTCTTATCACAAAAGAATATTATGGTTCTACACAGTTGACTTCAAAATGCATCCAACACTGTGTTTTTAATGAAAGCAATGCTTGTTTTAAAAATCCCTCTCAGGCATATCATCTGATCATTCAAATGAGAATTTAAAATCAGGAGTATGCACCTGCATAAATATTTAACAAAAAAGCTTGAATTAGTTTTTTTTTTCAAGGAAAAAACTGATACTTGAAGCTCACAGAAATTGCAAAAGGAGGAATGCAAATGTGCCAACTTTTGGAATCCAGAAATCCGGAGATTCTCCCGAGTGAGATACCCCCCCCCCGCCCCTCATAGACTCGATCAAAAAAATTTTTTTTAACCAATTAAGACAAAGTTCCATTATTCCTCCCCCCCCCCTCCCCAAGGCAGGTTCTACATTGCCCCTGAGCAGAATATAATTCCAAGTCAGTCTTTCCATGCAGAATAGAGAAATCATGTCTACATACTGTTCATAAAACATAAGTGTTTCCTTTCGTGGATGCTATCAGTGATTGATAATCTTGAACAGTTGAACTCTTAAAAGCTTGATATTTAGCTTTATATAGCTTAAAGCTTTATATTTTATTTCTGAAGACATATTTAATCAGAGGAAACAATTTAAAAAACTTCAAAATACAAAGTTGCTGGCGAAAAAACTTGTGTTTATCGAACGGCTGTTAATGGAATACAATAACGATTATACAGAAATTTCGGCAGCCAAAGTCATGCCCCTGATAAATGATTGCCGATAAACGCTACGTAAACAAAGTCACGACTTTGTCAGTTGCTTATATGTGGTCACCAAGACTTTTTTACGGCTGCTCGATGGAAATGATCACAGCTGTCCTCTATGGGTGTTTTCCCTAACAATGATGGCAGTCATTGATGTCACAACAACGTGAAAACTCGTGTACAATCTCATTTTCTCTGCCAAGGAGAGCAGGAGGAAAAATGAAAAATCCGGAGTCTCCCACCTAAATCCAGAGTTGGCAGGTCTGGGAATGGTTTATGACACTGCAGTCGCTGCTCGATTTTACAAACAAGTCTGTTCGTAACAAACAATGTCATTTCTTTAACACATCTTTCCCATTTATGAACTTTTAATTTTATATACAAAATATATATATTTTTTGACACAATTTTAAAGATATAAGAGAGATTTAAACACATTTTTGAGGGTAAATTATGGTGTAAAATTTTTCTGAAATATATTTGAAATTAACACATCAAATCTCACTGAATCAATACTTAATGGAATTTGCAAGACAAAAGAAGTTACAAGAATTTCAGCTTCTCAGTGTTCAGTTCATTCAGTAAATACATCACTGAAGCTGCATACATTTCATAAAATTCAATTTTCAATGCAAATGATATACTCTGAAAAATTTTATTGTCTTTCCCGTTAAGTTGGTGTGTCACATGTGGTATTATTAAACATAAATAGCTGATACACAAAGATAAGACAGTAAATTTTAATTGCATAGCACAAAATATCAATAAAAAACCAAAAGCTATAGCAACTTAAATCAAAACTAATTAACTGAATAACGATCACTCATTACAATGTGAATGAAAGGTAATTTTAAGAGTTTTAAATAGAAAGTCAGAAAAACATTTCCATATGTGTGAGTTTGTGTCTACGCACAGAGCCTTCTTCAGAAAATGCAGTGCTGCAAATGTCACATTTGAATGGTTTCTCCCCAGTATGAGTCCTCACATGATTTCTTAAATGAGAAGTATAGAAAGTCATATATGGACAAAATGGGCAAAAGTGTTTCTTTCTTTCATGTCTATAACCAACTTGAAACATGTAACCTGCACAAAAAAAAACTCTTTTAATATATGATGAGACAGATATATTCATGCAAACTGATATTTTAGAGCATTTTCAATTTACTTCCTATTAACTCACATAGTTGATGCCATGCTGACGAAGTTCATACTGATCTTTTTACCAAAATATCATGATGTCGACAGAATTGGAGGGGGAGGTGAGAAATTCTAGTTGCAATAAGTTAACAAAGTGTTATGCACGTTTTTTTTAAGGAGATGTTATCAAGTCAAATCCTAAAAATTTTGAAAAAAATCAATTTCAAAATTTTAGCTTCTCAGTATTTCATGCAATAAGCAGATGCATCATTGAAGCTGATTGAAAATAAACACATATATGAATTAAATTAATTTCTCCCCTTTCATTATTCAAAAATATTTTAAATGATGAATAAATATAATTTATTCCACTGGCATGTTCTATGCAAGATATGTATAACTAGGTCTCAATGATAATTTGCACACATCATAGTGATCGTCATTCTTTTATTCAAAACATGAATAGAACAAACACACGGTATAATTCAGCCGTTTGAAATATACATTTATACACACAAAATATTTTTTCTCTAATTGTAATATCGGAAGATATACAGAAACATATGTCAACATAGTAAAGAGTGGAATTTTATGCATGAAGAATAGAAACATATTTCATTTAGATACATTTGCCATTCACAAATAAAATGGTATCAAGTAGCATTTCATCATGGTTGAATAAACTTTGAAAAAAAAGTACATATCATATACATTAGAATTCAATTAATCATAGATCAGTTCAATATTAAAGCATTCAGGGCTTTCAAACTTTTTTAATACAGTAAAACCTCCTCTAACGGCCACATTTTGTTGGAGCCAAACATGTCCCATAGACATTATAGGTAACTTCCGAAAAACAGCTACTTTGGATGAGCCAGAAAAACTACACATATCACAATGAAAAAATAATAATTTTAAAGGGAGCCCCCCCCCCCTCGAACTCCACGATGGTGGGGGGGGGGGAAATCACACATGTTTGCTTTCTTTTCCTGGGTACAAATGCTAGATGGGTATATTGGAGGCAGTGGAGAGGGGGGGAAAAGGGCCAATTAAGTGGTCTGTAAATGCACTATGGACCACTTAAGTGATCTGCAATTGTACCGTGGGCCACTTGTGATCTTAACCCATTAACAACGACTTTGATTTTTTTTAAAACAAAAAATAATGAGTGGAACCACTTCCCCCATTTATTCGCAAAGAAAGAACTTAAAATTTAGAATGGCAAGTCTTCTTACTGACCGGTGTTATGGGTGTGTTGCGGACCACTTAATCAAAGTCAGAATATGCTGCAGGTCACTAAAGTGATCTGAGAATGGGGCCCTCAGTTCATTCATAAAAAATTAGGTTTGAGGTCGCGCGCCACATCAGATGACTCTGAGGGCTACATTTGGATGCACCTCATGGGTTGAGCATGTATGGGTCTATCATGGGCGAGAATAAAAACCTATTTGGAGTTAATGATACATCGTCTTGATCCATATCAATTTTTCCTGCCAAGTCATTCCTGTTGTGTTTTACCTCAGCACTGCAAGCCTAAATATTAGGATACCAAAAATAGTGCTGTAGACTGATTAACAGGGCAACAACTAGATACTTGGTCAGCCAAGGAAAAGAAACACATTTTGGTGCCCCCTTGTAATTTTCAAGGATACTTTGAAGAGTGCGCCCCTTATGGCCTGGGGCGCCAGATCCAACTGATCCCCTCGTAGTAGTGACTAGTGACCCTGTTGATTAATCAATTATTATAACATTACAGTAACAATATAATTATATATTCTAATATAATCAAATTATATAATTATCTTAATTCCAAAACGGATTATCCTTTTAGGTTATATAGATTGCAAATTTTAGTTGTTTTTTCAGAAATAAAACAGCGGTCACATTTTCACGGTCCATTAGTTGCCATTGTTGGAAGGTTTTACTATATTTAAAATACCTCTCTATGCATCTTGTCTACATTTCTACATTTTAAACATTTAATTATACAGAAGTAAAACAGAAATTTGCCAATATTCTAATGAACAGTTTTAATTGAGATCATTTTTTAGCATAAGTGGTGGGACAAACAACCAAAAGCTTCATGTCTGAAAATCTTAAATTTGATGGCAGATCATGATGCAGTATACATATTGCAAACTTAAGAAAACTGAATTTAATACGTCCATCTCCCTAATTTTAGCATTTCAAGAATTGAATTTACAAAATGATAAATATCAACTGTGTTCATGTGTGGGGGCGGGGGGAGGGGGGGGGGTTTAGTAGCAATTTTATTAATTCAGTAATTATATATTTCTTTTAGTTTGGATTATAATTTTAAGGCATGAGAATGTAGCATATATTGCCGACTGATGGTAAAAAATTCTAATTTCATATTATTCAGCGCACCCTTCAGAGGTAAAAATACTTAAAAAAAAAAAAATTAGCTAAGAGCAGAACAATATTTCGCAAAAAAAAACTTTTTGATCGTATATATATATATAAATTATTCCATGTTATTCAAAACACATTATTTGTGCCAAAACAGGGTTGATGCTATAGTCACATTTTTTGCAAAATGTGAAGAAAAATCTTAGAATGCAAAAGTAGTAGCCACTTTCACGCAAAAATGCTTACAGGATGTATGAAACGAGTAGACATCCATCCATCAGTCAATCAGTCATTAGCATTTTGCTAAAGCTCATTTTCCCATTTTAGCTTTTTTTGCTAAAGAAATTTTTTATCTAGCTTAAACCTTGTGCCAGAGAAATTGTCTTTGTTGTTTGAAAATATTAAGGTGAACTGATATATTTGATTGCAACAAATACGAAACTGCATTTTTATGATAATAATAAATACATCTCTATACAATCAAACTCAAGGGACTAAAGAAATGCATTATTATAAATGGAATACATTAATATTATGAAAAGTACATCAAGACCGCAGAGTAATACTGTTGCATAGGCAGTTATAATTATAGAGGATATTGTTCTATACGATTTTCACCATGTATAATGAATATTTTTGAATTAAATATAATCTTATCAAATAAAATTTTATGTAATATTTTATAACATTTATCTTTCAAAAAAATTACTTTTTAAAGTAAATAAACAATAATAGTCCATAAAAAGCAAACTACAAGTCAAGTATAAAATTCTACCCTAATTATAACTGAAAATTCTATCTAGTCAGTTGAACAAAACAAATTTCTCAATACCAAAGTAAAAGTATACACGAGATTTTTATGCTTAGAAAGAAATACAAAAGTAAGAATGAATACACACAATCAAGTAAAAAAAATTCCTGCGCAACAAAACAACTAATTAAAAAAAAAAAAATTTTTTTTGTCTGCAAATGAAACTTTATAAAATAATGGAAACTGGTAAAAGTCATTACACTCCACATACAAAAAAAAACATCATTTCCTTTTACGTGCATGTGTTAGAGCATCTTTACAGTCGTCAAAAAATGTAACTGAACTTGTCCAAGTTATTTTATGTGTTACCCAGATATGTCCTTTAAGATGACTTCTTTGTTTGAAGATCCGTTTACAGTAAGGACACATAATGGGTTTTGCTCCAATTTGTATTATACTAAATCTCTTTGAGAAACTGGAACTACGAACAATACAAGTCCTGTACTGAAGTCTTTTAGGCTGATTACTCTGCATAGGAGATTCACCTAAATGCAGAACAAAAACAATTATTAAGAAAATTCTGGCAAGTTTTATTCAACAATTTGAAAGAAAAAAAAAATTATTAAATTATTTTTTTTCTTCGAATTTTCTTTGAAGTAGAGAAAAATTCAAAAATAAAATTAAGGACATTGAATAAATCATTATTCATAAAATTAACTTTTATAAAATCACTGAATAATCATTAAATATCACTGATCTGGTACATTTCGCATATTGAGAGCGGTATCCCACACAAAAACACAAATATATAGTCTTTCAAGCATGAGGTGAGATTTGGCCCCATCATGCCAACCGTGTCATGTCGTATGAACTTATTTTTTTCTAACAGAAGCCAACTGTGAAAACTAAGCAATGAGCAATTTTAGGTTTGCAATCTCTTTATGTATTGTGGCCAAATCTGGTCTCATGCGAGGAGAACTATACTCATTATATGACAAAAGCTTTACACTCAAATAATAACTCAAATAACAAACACATTGAATAATAAATAAAACCATCTTTTTGCATTGAAAGAATACATCTGATAAGCTAACAAACTTGAGATGAGGCATAACATAAATAATACATAAAAATGTTATCATTACAGTTACATGCCTATTGATATATTTTTCAATGTGAGATTTCGGGATTATTTTGGACAGATAGCATAAATAACATGCTAAAATAAATGGGTCATTTCATGAGTTTTCAGATGACTTGACTGCTTAAATCTACGTTCACAATGACTACATTTGTATGGTTTTTCCCCAGTATGTTTTCTTTCATGAATTTTTATATAACTTGGATATTCAGCTGAATATGCACAGTATTGGCATTGGTATCTCTTTGCCTTAGCACTCTGTAAAGCTTGAACAGGTAGAAGACCTAAATTTTGGAACAGAAAAGATAATTTTAATGAGATCTCCCTATTTTCACAAACTCCATTATAATCATATGATATAAAAAAAATCAAAGTAAGAGAATAACACTGTAAGCTCTAGAAATGTAAAAAAAAAAAAAAGAAACAAAACATACAGCAGAACACCCCCTCCCCCTAAAAATCCTGTTCTGTACGTCTTGGATGGTTTTATGTTACTATAGTATGGGTATACAGTAATTAGTAACATGTCAGCTCCTATTAGTTCTGTAAAACATAATTACATAACTTTTAACCGCAATAAATCATCCTGATTTCTCAACAATATTTGCAAAAAAATTCAATATTCCCCCATGAAATTCCCAACAGATTTGATATATTGGGTTGTTGAAAATTTAATGGCTCTTAGATAATGTCAGATTTAGACTAGTTGTGGAAAAGAGCAAATGCTGAAGCTTACATGAGTTTTTTTATATATCATTTATGAAATTATAGCATTTGTTTCAATGGAAGAGTACCAATAATACAGAGGGCATACCTTTCAAGTATCTAGCACTCTCACTTTGGCAGCACCACTAGACAATGAAAAAAGCGTAATCTGACATTATAAAATGGCCATACGTATACTTATAATTTCTCGCATGCATGCACTAATCCCTTAGAAGTTCCCCAAAGGAATCTTTACGAGGTGCATGGAATGGTTAAGGAGTCATTCAAGTATTACGTCAGCATTGATTGGGGGAAGGGGTTTTACGATTTACTGATGGGGTGGGGGGGGGGGGAGTTTGGATGATGCTTATGTCATGAACCACCCTTTATAAAAATATGAAATATTATTAATGGCATCTTACTCGGTGCCCCGAAAAGAAAAACCTTTCTCTAGTTTGTGGGCATGTGAACTAACATTCTCCCTATTGATAAGTCCCCTACAGAGCTGCTTTAGTGATCTCAATGTTCTATGGATCCAAGTGATCTAGAAATGTGTCCAGGCCACTTAAGAGCTATGGAACTGTGCCGCACATCATTCAAGTGATTCGTAATTATGCCAAGGATCACTTGAGTAATCTGGGATTGTGCCGTGGGTAACTTGAGTGATGTAGAACTGCACTGTAGCCGCTTAAGTGCTATAAACTGTGCTACATGTCACTCAAGGGATCTCTAAATGTAACATGAATTGCGTAAGTGTTCTGTAACTGTATCGCGGGTCAGTTAAGTGATCTGAAAATGTGCCACTGGCTGCTTAAATGCTCTGAAAGTGTGCCACAGGTAACTTAGGCTGACATTACACTGTAAAATTTTGATAAAAGTTCTTTTATCAAACTCAAAAAATGCAACCAATAAGCGCATCGGTTACATTCGAGCAAATACAACCAGTGATCTTATTTGTGGAATTTTTCAAATTTTATAAACAATATTTTATCAAACGTTTATAGTGTAATCCCGGCCTTAAGCAATCAGTAAAAATGTGCTGCTTAGTTCATTTTTACAAAATTAGGTTTGGGGAGTAGGCCACATCAGATAACCCCCAGGGTAACATTTGTCCCGCAGGCCAAAGAGTTGCTATATACCACTTAGAGGGTGGGATGCAATAAATTTCTTAAAAAATGTATATTGTGTTCTTAGCCTTCAAATAGCATTGAAATTAATAGAAATTTACTATAATAACACATATAAAGGTATTTTCTTTCGAAATTTTACATTATAAAAATATTTTTGCATTAAAGAAATACATTTTAGATCGTATGGGGGGGGGCAACGAGCCCTCTTATGCCACCCCCCTTCCCCCGCATACATCTCTGATCCCATCAATATGTGTTAGGATATAGGGGGTAGAGCTACAAAATTTTACTGATGGGGGGGGATCAAAAATGGCTAAAAATTTGCTGATGTAACACTTGAATAGCCCCTAAGTAGTAGTGTATTTGAGCTTATTTGAATTAGCTGAATGCAGTGAAATTAATGATCTCCAAATACTTTTCTCTATTTCCATAAACACTTGCAAGCTGTTAGAGGAAAACTATTCCACTCTTGGTGAAAAAGGACAATAAAAATTTTCTTTCCAGATTATTTTGCTTGCGAATGCAAATGGTTAAATGCCTAATCATCATAAAATTATGCATAATTACTGCACCACATCAGATGAATATTTCTTGGATATTTTGTACTATATATCATATTCCAATTATCTAAACAAACGCTTTGCAAATATATTAAATATGTAAAGAATACTATCGCGCATTATCAGATAAGTATCATGACTGTGACATACATTTTAAATTTCACTGTCTTAATTTTAGTAATTTAATGCAAAACATATTTAAACCAATGGAAAAAATGGGTACTTCAAAACACTTTTCAGTAATAAAAAGAAACAATATATGAATGGTGTGAAAACGTGTCCTTCAAAACTGTGGGAAAAGAAACAATGTCAAGTAGAAAAAGTAATCAAAAAACGTGTCCTTGATATGTCATTTATTTCACTAAATGTACCAAGATACAAAATTTAATTTTCTATATGGTTCCCCGTCCTGAAAGGTCAAATTTGAAAGTTGTTGCCCTATTATTCTCAAGCTCAACAGAAATATTCCATGTTTCTAAGTGGAATATTGGCTGAAAGATTTGAATTCAAAAATGAAGGAAAGAACTATTCTATACTTCATATGCTGTTCTTTACCACACGTTTAGTGATTTCTAAATTCAAATATCACAGCAAATATTGCACTTAGAGATGAAATTTTGTTGTTGAGCTCAATAGAGACAGAGTTTATAATTGAGTTAGAAGATGGGGCCGTAAAAAAAATTATCCAGTTAATTAATTTCTCCATCTCTGTACATATGCAGTCCTCGATACAATAAATGATGCATCAAAGGTAGTCACATTGTTTGAATACTTTTTTCCAGTTGAAAATGTTTGTATATCCAGCAGTTTAGGAGTTATTTGAGGTGAAACTGACATGTGTTTCCACCCTAAATAGTGAAGTCTGAACTGTTCGAGTGTCAATAATTGGAAATGCTGAAATTTTCTCCTTTAAAAGACACACTACAATTCACTGGAACAAAATGTAAATACTTTTTGCTTGAATGCAAGTAATTTCACCTAGAAAGACACTCTGTAATGTCGATTAATCAAAAATTAAGAACAAAATCAGATTATGCAGAAAAGTCTGAAGAGTGATTAATATATTTGAAAAAAATGGCCCCATGGTCTCAATGTAAGTCTCCAAGTCCTTAAGTAATTCAAGTAAAGTGAAACCTGTCTAAGACAGACATTGTATGAGACAGAAACCTGTCTTTTAAACGGAATCAAAATATAGTCTGTTCAATGATTAGTGCTTTTATAAAACGTAAATCTGCCTATAAAAGAATATTATTTGTCTGTTGACGTTCTGTTTCATACAGGTTTCACTGTATTTGTACAACAAGGACTTTCACACAAGCAAAACTTTTCCTCTTGGTTCCATTAACATAGCTGCCAACTTTTGAAAATGAAAATTAGGGAGATTTTCGAGCGGACCCTTATTTTATACTAAAACCACTCCCTAATAAATACAATAGGGATTTTCCACACATAAAGGTTAATGTGTAGGGAATAAAATCCCTACGCAAATAGCAAGTGAAGTTGGAGGCCAAAACTTCAATGGTGATTGAACAAACATTCTGCACGAATGACCCCAAAATCATCAGAAGATGAAGGAAAAAAGCATCAATTTTTAAAGAACACTGACTTTTTGTGACATTGGCTTGATTTTTTTTTATTTCACATGGGTGATGATGTCAGTCTTTCCACCATGACAGATGTTCATGTCCTTAACACAACTTGCACAAGAAGAAAAAGTCAGACTTTTTCTGGAACGTTTATGAAAGGAAATTCATTGGGGAATAAGTATCTTTAGAATTGATTAAATATTTTTTTGCTTATCAAGTATTCATGTACTGTTATCGCACATACGTAACTTCAACAAAAGAGGAAGTTCTGACCACATGTGCATCACTTTAATCTTCAATTATCATCCAGGACTATTATCTGCTAAGCTATTTCCCTGCACGATAAGACAAACAACTTTTCTTGTTACCATCAGAGGGTTTGTGAAACTTCCTTATAAAAATGGAATTTCCCACTATTCTCCCATTTACGATGTGTGACATCATTTCGCAAGGGAAAAAAAAAACAGAGGCAAAAGACTTTTTTGCCCCACAAGAAATTCCTCAGGGATTGTTTTCAGAAGCTGGGATTCTTTTTAAATGAAGTAGGGAATTTTTAGAGACAATTAGGGATTTTCGTGATTTTCGTAAAAATTTGGGAGATTTAAGAACTTTTCAGGAGGTCGAGAGATGAAGCTAAAATTTGGGAGACGTGGCAGCTATGCATTAACCTTGGATTATCAAGAACTTAACAGCAATCTTATTTTATAGATACACATACAGCATTATTGGATTTGAGTTATTCAAATGTCATGAGCATTGTAAGTTAATGATTATGATAAATTAACGAATCAATCACATCACACAAAATTATATAGAAAATTCTCATTTTTAATAACAATAAAGTAATTTTTTTTTAAATTAGATTAATTTTCAACAAAGAAACTTTCACACAAGCACCTCTCATACATAAAAAAAAAATCGAACTTTTCTTGCTAATCATAACATAAAAAGCAATGTTCAGAATATGTGACTTTAAAGAGACAAGAAGTACACATACAAATTCCTGTAGCACAATTTGTTTTAAAACTTTCAAAACAATCACCGATATAACCATCTACAGCCCCAGATAATTCCTTTCAGGACAGCCAAAGCAAAATTTTTATAAGGGCGAAACATTACAATAGTTATTTGTTTTTCCCTTTCAATAAAATCACAAAAATACTCCTCTCTCTCTCACTCACACACACAAAATAAAACTTTTAAATAATTTCTGATCACCATTTTCAAGGTTCTGTATAATACGATAAAGTTCTTGATGAATAAGTATTCCTTACAGCATATCCCTCTGGTTCAAAGCTGGTAGGTTTTGAAAAATTATAGATATCAATTTCACTGTAGTTACACCATATAAAAAATTTCCCCAACTGCCGTTTATCAAGAACAATAATCCACAATCAAAAAAATAATTATGAAAAACTGATATCATTTGCCATTTCACTCAGTCTTAATAATTTAGTGTGTTATTCTCAACAGTTACTTCTTTCTCCATACACAGTTGGAGCTGCTTATAACAAAGTCAGAAAAAACAAAAAATATTTGTCGCCTGGGAGTTTTGTTACATCCGTACCAGTTTTTATAAACATAGATAAGCAATACAAAACTCACAAGAAATAGAAAAACTTTGCTATATGTGAACATTAGAGAGAGAGTAATATCTATGTTCATTATACGCGAGCTCGACTGTACATATTTCGTGTCGTAGTGATGCATGTTCAATAACAATTTCTTCAGTTGAACATAATATATTAAATAGAAGCAGTAGTGGAAATCCTACAACAACATATAGACATAAATGTTTGTTTCATATATATATATATATATATATATATATCAACAAATCAGTTTACCTCTAAAGTGGATATCGTACTGAAAGAGTGACACTTCAAATTACGGATGAAATTTAGATACAAACACACAGGTGATAGTGAATGAATTTTGAAAAAGAAAAGTTTAATATGCATGTACAAAAAATATTTTTTTTTCCAAATTTGAGGCAGAAAAATTAAAAAATCCAAATTTTCACTTAGTTTATATGCCTAGCCCAGGAACTTTATGATACCACCTTGAGCACTTGTGAACTTTAAGGTGATTCTTTTGCTTGAAACACCGTCCACATTTTAAACACTCAAAAGGCTTTTCTCCTGTATGAGTTCTCACATGATTCCGCATTATACTAGGATAGTCTGCTGAGTATGTACAATACTGGCACAGATATTTTTTCTGTTGAAGTGTTGTCACATGTTGAATGTAAAATCCACCTATAAGAATGGAATAGGAAGTATAATGGAATATCATGACAAATATCATTGAAAATAATAAACTTTCAAAGCAAGGGTAAACAACCTTCAGCCTATGATCTGAATTTATTGGAAATAAGGATTATTCCAGAGAAGAAGCAATAATCTTGTCATTTTTAGACATCTACATAATCACTGTCATATCTTCATGTACTTAGCATCTGAAATGCAATTCAATTTTGTTTGACAAACAAAATTTAACTTGGTGTTAGTGATGAAGTATGAGTAAAGAATAAGATATATTTGACATACATTTCAACAGAAATAATCCACAAATGCTGACATTGTACAAATAAGCATGTTCAAATTTCTAGAACAACCGAGCACATAAAAAAAAAGATTTAAAAAAATATTAAAATAATTACCACAAAGATTCACAATTGAAAACCTTTTAAAGATTTGGAGTATTACAATAATTTTTTATGCATATGTATCATCTCGTGTGATTTCAAATGTGCTTTTTGCTTGAAAGCCTGTTTACAACATGAGCATTTGAAAGGTTTTTCTCCAGTATGAACTCGTATATGATACCGCAGATGGGAGATATTATCAGAAGAATAGCAGCAGTACATGCACTTATGTCTCTTCTGAGAAGCTAGTTGAAAGCCTAAAAGAAGGATATGATTTAGCATGAACAACAGAAAAAATAAATAAATGCAAATATAATATTTAATCTAACAATATAATATAAGATGATACAACATAAAGACATAAAATTTCATTGGAACATGCTTTTGAACAAATGTTGCTTATTTCAATTATACTTAATCATTTGACAAAATTCACATCATAACTACCAAAGCACAAATGAAATTTATTGATATCAAAGGTATAAGTGAAGAATAAAATATTGAAAAAAGTGAAGATCTGTAACATAAAAGAACATAAAATTGCATAGGGTCTTTCATTTTTTAAATTTAAGCAAATAACAAGTCAGTAGAAGATGGAAATTATTTTCACAATGTAACATATAAATCAATCATCCATTCATTGGAAGCTATTTTCTTTTGATGAAAAATAGTTATAGCAGCTTCTCTAATACTAAATGAAACATTAAAAAATTGTTGGCATAAACCATTGTGCAAACACAAAATTCACTACTCAAAACAAATCCAAAGAAAAAATTCTCCAATTGAAAATACTGGTATTAATCATTTTGAAATAGTTTTTGAAGATGTTACTGAATATTTTCAAACGTCTAAAAAGGAAATTAATTAAACAGCTTAAAAAAATTAAAAAGATGATATGTCATCATAAATTTTAAATTTTTCAAGGCAGATTTCTGAATTAAAATTTCAAACTTTTGTTCTTTATAATTATAATATAAACAGTTACTTATATTTGTACATAATAAAAATTTATACAACAATATTCATAAAATCAGAAGATAGCAAGAGCTCTGTGAACATTTTTTAAATTAAACCATATCAAGACAACAACTGCGAAAATTGAATCCTTGAACAATAATTCTATTGCTGATTTGACTATTCTGTAGCAAACATAATAATATCGAAGTGTTATGCACATCTGAAATACACAGTACAGAAAACATGGGATTCCATGAATCCATGAATACAAATATGACTATGTCATGAATCATGGAAACACTGAAAAAGTTAAGTTCATAGTCTGAATGGTTCTACATCATGCTTTTTATGAAAGCAATAAAATTAGTTTTATATATATATATATTTAGATTTCTACCAAGTAGAATGATTTTCATTTAATATGTCTCATTTCATGGGCTTTCAAATGAACCCTTTGCTTGAAGGCTTGTTCACAATAGTGACATTGGTACGGCTTTTCTCCAGTATGCACTCTTTCATGCTTTAGCACATTATAAGAACGATCAGAAGAATATGTGCAGTAGCGGCATTTATGTCTTTTCATAGAACATGGCTGCATGAAATCAAACATTCCTGTAAGAAATCGGAAACCAGAATGATTTTAATAAATGTAAAATAATTGAAGTAAATTGCCACAAATGGAGAGAAAAAAAATTGGTACATAAAATTCAACACTGCAACAATTTATGAAGTAAGAAGCAAAGTGTGAATACAAAATTTTATTCACAATAAATAGGGGAAAAAATCCAGAAAACAAATTGGTATACACATTGAAAGTAATATATTCAGAATGAAGTATTAGTCTAACAATAAAAAGAGGGTGAATATATTTTCATGCCAAGCAGATTCACAATCTAACTTGTTTTTTCTTCTTAACTCAAGCATTATGCATATGTGTTATCATGTGGGCTTTCAAATGAGATTTCTGCTTGAAGGCTTGTTTACAGTGGAAACATTGAAAAGGCTTCTCCCCAGTATGGATTCGTTCATGCTTGTGCAAATTCCCAGAATAACTAGAAGAATAGTTGCAATACTGACACTTATATCTTCGACATTGTGATTGTTGAAAGCCATATGTTCCTGTTGGGGAGGAAAAAATTGGTGTAAGTACAAAATGTGCAAAAAAGTGAAATACATAAAGCACATATGGTCCAAAAATGTAAATTGGCAATTTCTTCAAGTGAAGGGAGGGAAAAACTACTCAAAACCACAATAAATTAGTTAAATTGTTTAAAAACATGTATATCAATTAAAAATCATTTCTATGTATGCATAATAGATTTTAAAAACTCAACAGTTCATGAAGTTGTAAATAAACTGAAATTTCTTTGAATTGGAAATTTATCTTTTACAAATCCTATTTTAAAACCACTTTTGCATCTGGAAGTATCAATGGTTACAACCACATTAGCAGGATTCACAAGCACACGTTCAGAAATCTAAGCTAGTGATTTGCTAACATACCTCTCTCATTCTTCTTCTTCTTCATGTCAGGTAATGGATACTCAAAATTTAAAACTCTTGCAAATATATAAGTTTGATATATATTTATCTCTAGGAAGTACAAAAATAAATTGAACTAAAATAAAATATTCTCACTATAATTTAATTCATTTACTAAATACAGTACATAAAAAAAGTTTCATTTTCATACATCATCTATTACTATAACCAACTATTTTTCCATTAGGGTCACCCATATATGTAGAACACATATTCTAACATGTACCAATTCATTATAATTTCATAGATGAATAGTTAAGAGTGCATGTATGGCCTAGTATAGTAGTAGTAGAATCTTATTTTTTGGTATGAAATGCATTATATATACAGTCGAATGTTGTTATAACAAACGCCACGAGACTGGAGGGAGGAATCACTTCATTGGAACGAAATTTTGTTATAAAGAATCCCAGGTTACCTGGCATTGTTCCTATGTAAACTTATTTGGGGGATCAGAAAAGTGTTCGACTGTAGTATTTGTCAAGCATTGTTGGTATACTCAAAACAATTATAGTAGACATTTTTTAAAAAATCAAAGATGAGACTTATTGAGAAGAATAAAACTGTTCTGACAGATGCATATTTTAATTTCTTTTCATTCACTGTGAAACAAATTGTATCTCATTCTTTTAGTACAGCTCATTATTTCCAAGATATTGAAGTAAAATGATAATCACATTTGATACAGAAACCAAAATAAATCACTACTAATCAACATGCAAATTTGGCCGATTCGGTTCAGTGATTAGCCCGCTAATATTTTGTCGGAAAGGGCCAAGTTGAAATTCCACTTTGGGAACAGAAGTTTTAGCAATTATTTTATTTCAACGACAGATCCTGGTAAGCATTCACCTCCTGTCATTTCTCAAGATCTCATTACTGATGAATGAAATTCATACACAAGGATAATACATGGAAAATTACTGTACTTTCTGATATTGTTACATACAGTAAATGCAAGAAACTTTGTTCGATCCCAGAAGCTTTTAAAGTAAATACAATGTACACAGGAAACATATAAATTACTATACGGTAGACCCTCATTAAGACAGACATCACTAATTATGGAAGTTAAAAAATTTTAAATAATATAATAAAGGGCGCTTATTTTTAACTGACAAGTTTTATATATCTCCAAGCAAATGATTAAACATTGGTCATGGTTTTGTTTTGCATGGATGTGATGCACGATTCATACTGCTCACACCAGCCAGAAAAATTTAAATTAATGCAGCGTATATATGTACACATCTTCAATCCATCCAATGTTGGAGGTTGTTTATTTGTTATATAATAAGCACTTTCTATAGGTAACTACTTAAATTTCATTAATATACACCTTATTGCAGTGGTTATCAATAGATGCTCCACATATGCACCTCCCAGGGACTCCCCGGCCACTTGAGAAAAATAAAATAAATCAGTAAATTTTATTAAAAAAAAAGATGGTTATGGGGCTTTTAGCAAGTCAATAAAAGTTGAGAACCACTGTCTTATTGCATTACACCCCCTATAAGAATTATATTTTACAAACTGGATTCTGATTAAAATGGACAACTTTTAGCCCCTATTAGTCTGTTATAATGAGGTTTTAGGCCGGTATTACACTATAAAAGTTTGATAAAATCCATTTTATAAAAATCTAACCAATAAGGTTATTGGTTACATTCTAGAAAATGCAACTGTTGACCTTATTGGCTGCATTTTTCAAGTTTTATAATAGGACTTTTATCAAACTTTTATATTGTAATACCGGCCTTACTGTACTCTTTTTTAAAACAAAATTGACAACAATTTATTTGCTGCGTACATGGTACCTTTATTAATAATCACTGTTATATGTTCCAGATTTTTTCACAAATGAACCAGCAAATAATAATTTCAAATAACATATAAAAGTTTTAAATGAAAATTTACCATATAAAGATCATGAATAATTATTTAAATGCTTTAGAAACTGTATCAAATAAAAATGTATGAAAATTAGCCTTTAAAAAAGTAGAATAAATTATCATTAACTAAATAAAACACAATATAAAAAAACCCAGTCATCTCATTTGGTGTATTTATGATTCAATAATATATTACAAACTCTATTATCTAAAAAAGTTACTATAAAAAATATATGTACATATAAGGAACTAGAACAGGAGTTGTTAACCTTTGGTGCCCCACAGACCCTTTACACCAATAGGACAAAAGGTATGGAACCCATTTCCAATTGGATGAAGGCCCCAGGGACCCATCATCAATAAAATGAACTTCACAGAATAATATTCCGCACATGAAAATGTAAAAACAATACGTTGCTTTGTCATCCAAGCCCACAAACCTGTTCTCTCCAAGGACCCCGGTTAAGAACCACTGAACTAGAACAACCGGATAAGCAGTTTATCAAAATAGAATTTGGTATATGCAACATATCCTGCCATGAAGAAGCAGTAGTGACCACTGTTCCCGCTAATCTGTGTGCGCCGTGTGGGCGGCTGACAATACATCGTGAAAATGCTTCAGCGCACAGAAGAAAAGGGGCTATGCATGTAAAATAAAAATTAGAGGGAATGTTGGTAGTGGCATAAAAAGAAACTTATACGCAACTTGACTATCACACAGAATTTACTACAGTTAATACCTCTCAAAAAACCAATATCAAAGACCAATATAAGGACCAGAAAAAATATGTACAAATAGTCTTGCAAAATGCAGTAAAATTGTTTCATAGAATTTTCCCAATTGTTAGCCGTTGCAAAACTACGCAAATATAGTTTTTACATGTAAATTTCTACTACAAACACATTTTATGCGGATAATTCGCTAACAGATGGGAAAGAAAATTAGGATATGAAACTTTAGTACCCACCTAAGGACGTGTTATTTACATTGTGTTTGTACATTTGGGTAGAGAATGAGCAATCTGCTAATTGGGGTTTTATCCAATTCAATTTTTATCATATGTAATGCATGTGGAAACAATGCAACAATAAAAATTATCTATTTGACATGCTTATTCCCTCACAGAGTATCCACATACAGAGATTTAACTGAAATATTGTTCCACATTTTCTCATGTCTACTTAACAATTTCGCACATTAATACTAAAAAAAAGAAAAGAAATAAGAATGGGGAAAAATATTAATACGAAATTAAAATTGACAAGATGATAGTCAATATTATTATTTTTTAAAATAGCGAAGCATATACAATTTTTTTACTGATAGTCCATCGGAACATTGGAAAACAACAAGATATAGGAAATTTTCTGCACTGGGAAAAGGTTATTTTTGAACCATATAAGACATGGTAAACATAGGAATGCAAAACAATACCACTCTTCTTTATGTATAACTTTTATACTTCCGTAACTATACATGTCAAAAAATATCTTTCTTTGAACTGAAATGACATATTTCATGGCCTCTGGCATGTCCTTTCTGTTTGAACACGCGATCACAATAACGGCATTGAAATGGCTTCTCTCCAGTATGTGTTCGCATATGATTCTTCAGGTTAGTCATCCACTTTGTAGCATAGGCACATAACTGACAATGGTATTTTTTCTCCTCTGCTTCATATTCAACAAGATGACCTAATTAACACAAAAAATGGCTTATTCAACTGTAAATCAATCATTATTTCTCTTTCTCTTAAGAATTCATGTGATCTATCACAAATAGGAAAATATTTTGATGGACAAACAAGCAGCATATAATTAACTTTTGAAATTAAGTACATACATATTTTCTGAAGAGATTGAATTGAAATTTTTGAAAAATGGTAAATTAGAGAAACTTAAGATTAAAGTCCTTTTCAAAGGAAATGTGATATCTCATGACTTTTCACATGTCCTCTCTGCTTGAAAACACGATCACAATAAGTACATTGATACGGTTTTTCACCAGTATGTGTTCGCATGTGGTTTCTCAAGTTAGTTTTGACATCACTTGAGTAGTTGCAGTGTGGACATTTGAACTTTCTCTGCTGTTCCTTTAAAAGTTCCATCAAATAGCCTAATATAAAAAAATAAATGAAACTTTATTGTCAAAAGAACAAACACAACATATATAATACACAACAATTATTTTAACAATGCAATAATTTTTAAGTAACAGACTTTTTAACATGGCTCAATCCAACAATTTTCAGGCTACCAAATTAACTATTCATCCAAACTTTCAAACAAAGTAAGATGTCGCATTTCATGTCTTTTGACAGACCCTTTTTGAGTGAAACTCTGATCACAATAACAACATTTGTAAGGTTTTTCACCAGTATGTATTCTTATATGGTTTTTAATATTAGTCTTTATATTGCTTGAATAATCGCATCGTGAACACTGAAACTTTCTGTCAAGCTCTCTTGATTCAAAAGACAGATAACCTAATACAAAATAAGACAAAAATACAATTCAATAATGCTGTTTCAAAAATTAAATGACTGGTTAAACTTTAGATCAAAATGTAGAACACAAGTATTTTATGTCGAGCAACAAAAGATTTGCGTATTTTATATGAACATTCAAAATAATATCATACCTCGACATGAAAATATTATACAATAGGAAAGGATGAAAGAATAACATACTAAGTGATTGCCTCACAATTCAATGACCTGCAATTGCTCACAATCCTCAAGTTGTGCATGCATAAGGGTGAAATCGAAAGATAGACCTATATGAAGTACATCATCCAGAAATTGGACTAACATTCATATAGAATACATTGCCTGGTATCTCAACATTTTTTCAATAGATTAATGTCAAATAGCAAGGCACTACTGCAGTTCTAATAATAACACAGCAAAAACTGTACAACTGAGTTTGCACAACCACAACAGTACAAATACTCAGGGTAGGAATAAAATCATTTCATGTAGCTTAATTATTTTTAAAATATTCTGCGACCAAGAATCACTATAATTTATTTTTACACAGATTTAATTTCAAGCAAAGGTGAAGGCTGAGTAAGGTGTCAGACAGAAACATAAAAAGAATCACTAAAGCTAAACCAAATGAGAACCATGAAGAAAAAATTATAAAATTCAATACTATTTATTTATTAAAAATACAATCATTGAAAGACCTTTGACCATTTCTATCAAGTGATGCACAAGTACAATGTATATATGAACACACACAAGTAAAAGGCAAAGTATTTGGTAAGACCATATCATATGGTAAAATCAATCAATATTTCTCCTTTAAATTTCTAAGAATTTTTAGAACTTTACACTGAAACTTCACTGGTATCTATCAATATGCACATTTCAATTAAATTCCTGTCATAGAATAACATTTGCGATATAAAGCATCAGACTCAAAATGTAAGACTGTTATTAAAAAAAAGTTAAAATTCTTTAAGTGTAAAATGTGATAACTCGTGTCTTTTTGCACTTCCTTTTTGAGCAAATACCCGATCACAATATTTGCACTGGTAAGGTTTCTCTCCAGTGTGAGTTCGTATGTGATTCCTTAGATTTGTCTTCCAAATTGTGGCATAGGAACAAAGGTGGCACTGGAACTTTTTTGGCTTCATCCCAAGACTAACTTCATCCCAAACACTTTCTGAAATTGAAGAATTGATCGACTTAGACTGTACAAATATATCTCAGGACATTAATTATATCCCCCTCCATGAATATAAAAAATTTGAACCTGTAAAATTTAAAAGCAACAATAATAAACTTTGAAGCCTGAAAAAAAAAATCGATATATTTGACATAAAAAATCAATAATGATCTTCAATGATACAAAAAATAATTTTATTACTGCTTTTGATTCATAAAATCAAATATTTCTTCAAATGAATGATTCTAAAGGGAGAAAAAAAATGTTCTGAAAAATCAAAGATGAACTTCAAGGACCAACTTGCATTTTTCAGCAGGGACCAAAACTTGCATCCATCTATCTAAAATGTGAACATAAATTGATTTTTAATGCATCAAATTGTCAAACCACAAATATTAGTTGAAACTGCAGCCTGAACTTTTTTTGTTATGATAACATTTACAAAACTACAGCCCGGAGATTATTCTTCAAATTGATTTGCATTCCCCTTTTGACCAGGATTGAAAATTTGTTTTATCTGAATTCACAAGTTTTTGCTAAAATAACAGCTGCTCAGATGAAACGTAATTAATTCAGGCTTCAACTTTGATATTTATAAAACATATTTTGAAATCATTTATTGAAACAGGTCAGGTGTTTTTAGATTAATTTGGTTAATATCTGTCTTAGGAGAGCTGTTTTGAATTTCATTTGTTCTATTAATAAGTCCATAATAAGTTATAAGAACTCTAGTTCAGTATAGAGCTCCTTGAAATATCAGACTGACTAATCCACCATCTTCGAGCAAAAGTGTGACATCAACGTTATCCCTATAGCCAATTGCTGTTTCCTGTCTTGCTCATCACTTGGAGCAGCAAACCAGCTTTTGTTTAAAGACGGAGCATGATGAGTCAACTCTTCTTTATAGGCACCTTAGTCAAGTACTAAGGTGCCTATGAAATTTACTACCATTAAACGCATTGAAAATAATTCTTTTGTTACTTCTTTTTCCGAGTCAAAATATTGAAATTAATTAACTAATCTCAATATAAATATTGAGGAAATTGATGAAAATTATTCGAGGAAATTAAATTATTTGAGGAGTCAGGAGGAACAGTTTTTCAAATAATAAAAATTGTACGTCCCGCTATGTGTGTCATAAAATTTTGCAGCAAAAATGAAACAGTTCACACATTACGGTGAATAAGTGTTGCTATAACCAAGGCATATAGGAATAACTGAATTTCCCTCATAGTAAAAACAAAATTGAATGACACTCTACATGGTTTACCAAACAGGACTTCAAAACAAAAATTAGTATGACAGTTAATAACAAAAACCACATCTCTTTCACAATTAATCTTTTACTGGCCAAATTAAGATTTGAATTGATTTTCTAAATTTTTTTGTTATTTCCCCTTTTGATCCTTTAGATTAGAGATATCAACCATAAAATTCATGAAAAAAAATTTTCTTGTATGTTTTCTGAACTTGCTCATGTCCATAGAAACATTAAAATCAAAACAAAAAAAAATTAAATTTTATTCTTCCTTAAAAATAGGTGATTCAAAAAAAATAAATTTGTGGCATAAATGCTGAAATGAATGAATTTTTTTCTTGCAAATTAAGTTTCGAATCTCATGCATTCAGGAAAAAAAATCAAGTGCTTCATGCAAGAAAAATATTTCTTTCTAATTAATAAAACCCATGTTTCCAACTGAAAACATTGGCCATTAAAATGAAGGCTAACGTGAAAACTTTGCAGACTTCAAAAAACTACTGCAGCACGTATATAATTTTCTTTCTAAGACACTGTATTCAACAACATTTTATCATCAATACAATTTCATAAAATTGAATATAAATACAAAGCATGAGAAAATTATCAATACCATAATTTTTGAAGCACCACACATATTCACCTTCAGGATTATTATTTTAACTTAAATACCAAGATAATTGAACATATTTATACTTAGTTTTTTTTGTTCTATGGATGTGATTATGTGAAGTAATTATGCACACACATTATTGGTTACAAAAATAAAGTACTCATTCATTCTTGAAAAGCATTTATGAGTTTGTGTGACAATATTATTTTCATCCACTTATTTTTAAAAATTGATTCATGAACATAAAAAGTCAGTCAGCAACATTACAAAAATTAAAAAATTTTTAAATTAGAAATAATACACGCAAAGTATACACACACATATATATATACATACTCAAAGTATGTCGCTTAAAAATTACTTAAAAGATTAATAACAAAAAAATATAATGTCTAGTACAATAAAATATTTCTATATTCACTTACTTTTTCTCAATTTTCTTTTCCCATCGAAATTTTTTTATACTTTCAGCAGAAAATATTTTTCTACAGACTACATCACAAATCAGTCCAGTTCATTATTACGAGCTGGTATCAGAAATTGGACACTATGCAACTGTTTGTACCATTCTGGTTCTCTATGCAGAGGGCTTAAAGTCCTGTCTGGAAAACATTGTGTTACCGGTTCTAAACTAGGAGTCTTTTTTTTTAAGCAACATGCTCCCACAAGAATTTTCTAGTCATTTAATCTTATTATGTAAATTCAAGCTGGTTTTCCCTAAATTCAGCACAAGTAAAATAAGCACATATTCTGATGTTGGTCATGATTACAAGAAACACAAAACTTACTGGTGACCAAAATACCTAAAAAACAATAAGTCAGAATCCAGTACAGTTGTATGAGAATCATCACAAGCTAAGAGCCATGTGATTTAGAAATTTATTGCATGATAGCATTACATGTAAGGTTAAGCACTCTGAAATACATTTTCAAAATACTGAAAAATATATATATATACAGTTGATGAGCGATTAAATCGTCAGCTTGTGAGTTAGTTCATGTTTTCTGGCGTGGACCTCTTGTGTGAATTTTTTATGGCAAAAACGACATATAAAAGGCTTTTCGCCAGTATGAGTTCTTGTATGAGCTTTAAGGTTCCACATTTTATAAGTTTTGTATGGACAAAAAGCACAACAAAATTGCTTCAAACCTTCAGACCAAAATTCATGGAATCCTAATGAATGAAAAGACAGTAGATAGAAGCATATTTTGATAGTGACTGTAATTTAAGATTGCATTTGACTTATTTTAAACTTTTTGAGTTCAGACTGAAATTACATAAATAAGCATAACTAAACTCAAAAAGTTACACGTAAGTTCATGATGAAAACAATCAAATCATCATTTGCATATCCACAAATTATTTAGAACCGAAGACTGCTTTTTTAATGTTACAAAATTTTGTATAAACTGTTAGAATTTTAACATTACTGTCAATGTTAACAATAAAATAGAAACAATTAAGGTGATTAAAACATAAATATTTGCAAAATTTGCTCAAACTCCAAGGAAAAACCTTGAAATTTAGTATTTTGATGAGGAAAAATAAAATACAGTGTATTTATATACAACATATTATGTACTGTATTGCATATTGATTTTTACACAGTTATTTTTAGTGAGTTTACGCGTTATCCTTACAAGGATAACAGTAAAAAAACAGTCTTTCAATAAAAGCAAAAACACACAAACTAGGGAATGGCAAGAGTATTAAAAAAATGTTAAATGCAAATAATCAACAACCACCATTGAATATTGCCAAAAAAGTTATTTAGTAATGGTCAAAAAAACAAACAATAGACATATTTTTGAAGTTAATTATCACCATAATGAATTTCTTCAAATATTTGCAATATCAATTTGTTTTTCCTTTGTATTTTCCCAATTGTAAAAAATGCACAGGTAACTATTTCTATTAACCATTCTGAATTTCCCCACCCAAAAGTGACAACGGTATACAAAGTTCTTGAATATCTTATGAAAAAACAAACTAAATTTAAACTATAAAACATATTTGTAATGAACAAAATACGTCAATTTTCTCTCTCTCAAACGTATAGGCTCAATTTATGTGTGTCATTTCATGTTTTCTTGCACTGACTAATTGAGAAAATGTCCTGTAACAAAAATGACATTTGAATGGCTTCTCTCCAGTATGGATTCTCTGGTGCATCTTCAAATGAGCTAACTGAACAAAACTCTTAGGACAGGAATGGCATTTATATGGTTTCTCGCCTGTGTGAATACGCATATGGGTTTTCAAGTTCCATGCATACAGAGATGTGTATGGGCAGAATGAACAGGCATATCTTTTTATGCTTGTTATGTCTCCTAATTCTGATAGATCAAAACCTATTAAAAATAAAAACACACCAATTATCTAGATCTTTAATGAAAGAGATATTCCAAACTGAATATTCATATACACACATTAAAGAAGACAAAAACTCATGAAAAAGGAAAACGAAATTATTGAAGCATAAAAAATGTCCCTATAAATGAGCAGTATATTTTGCGTAATTTTTATACAAGAATGAAAAATTTGATTTTTATGCCGATAGGACACATAATAATCACACAAACTCTCTAAAATTAATTCCAAAAGGATTACAATTTCATAACATGATTTTTTGTGCAGAAACAGTACAAAAAAAGAGTGAATAATATACCTGTTTTATAATTATTCTACTATATTACAATTTTTTTTTATTTTCATGAAACTCAACACACATAAATTTTTGAGAAATACAGAATAAATCAAACCAATGCTTCTCAGAATGATTATTTATTCAAACCACTAGTTCATTATGTGAAATTACAAACTTCATACACAAATATTGAGAAAACTATGATTTCTTACTCCTAATTTACATAAATAAGAAATTTTTTTTACATTCAAAGCACAGACAACCTTAAAATACTGAAAACTAATGAAAACTTGTTAATGAAATGAAAATGTTAATGAAAACTAAATCTTTACATTTTCCATAAGAACTGAAATAGGCTTTTTGACTAGGATACTGTACAAGCCATGCAAACGATGAACTGAATACAGTGATACCTTGGCTAATGAAGACAATTCATTTCAGGATCGCATTTGTTAGTTGAAATCTCAATAAGCTGAGACATGATTTTCCATACGTTTCTATGCAAAATCATTTAATTTGTTCCGGGTACTGTCAAAAATTTAAAGGTAAGTTTTTTGAAACACCAAGGAGT
Source organism: Pholcus phalangioides (assembly GCF_987345545.1). Lineage (NCBI taxonomy): Eukaryota > Metazoa > Arthropoda > Arachnida > Araneae > Pholcidae > Pholcus > Pholcus phalangioides. The sequence goes on along the minus strand of NW_028301601.1, from coordinate 19,698,310 downwards.
GCTATAAAACAGACAAAAACTGTCCAAAGGCAGATTCAAAATTGCATTTACAGCTTCAAAATTGGATGAGAATTTACAAGATGATGGCATAAGATCGTTTTATTTTACACTATGTAGATAAGTCTCAAGTCTACTAAAGCTGGTGTTGGCGTAACCCAGTCAAGTTCATAAGTGTCCCTATTCATTTGACAAATAATTTCTGTCTGATATATGCAGATACATAATCTCCTAGAATGCCCAGACTGTTCAATGTTTGATGCTAAAAGTCTTGCACTAAAAGAATGCATGTTTTGAAAACATGGGCTTCATTTTTTTTCAAAAACATTTTCTATTAGCTGAATCTTTCATTTTACATTAAATGGTTTAGAAACTTTCTGAAAGCAAAATGAAGATATGTCTGGAAAAAGATTCAGAGGTGGAAATGATTTAATCAGGCTCAAGTGACACCAATGATGATTGTGAAAAAATTTAGCTCATGACACAACTGTTTTATGTTAGTATGTGCAGCCAATCAATTAAAATGCTTGTTAGACCAAGCAGAAAACTCACGGAAAAAATTTTTCATCAGCCTAAAAATTTTAAGCTGAGGCATTCGTTAGCCAAGATATCATTGTTACTTATAATGTGCAATGAAATTCAATGGAAATCTATGTATAAGTTAAGGTTATATAAGACAATTAAAATACTTCAATAGCAGCTTTTTGACTCAAATTATTTCTTAGCAATGAATGTCTGGTGAACTCTCATTTGATGAGTTTTCACACTAACCAACTGAGAAAATCTTTTATTACAGAAAGAACATTCATATGGCTTCTCGCCTGTGTGAGTTCGCATGTGGGTTTTCAGATTCCAGGAATAGAGAGATGAATATGAACAGAACGAACAGGCATATCTCTTTATGTTTGAGACATCACCAAAGTTTTTCAGAGTAAATCCTATGTAAAAAAAAAAAATTGTGAATATTTTGATTATCCACGTAAGTGTGAAAATAACAGACTATTAGCACACACTATTTCAATGGGGGGGGGGGGGCACATCATTTTCTCATGACATTTTTTCTTCTCTCCAATGAAAATTATTTGCCAATAAAAATTTTAACCAAGTTAAAGAAAACATACATAAAATTCTAATATATATATATATATCCCTTTCCCCTATGAAAGTTGAATTAACTGAAAATAAATATTTCACTCTAATTTAAAATTCTGACAAATTATCTCACAAGCAATAAAGATTCTCACTCACTGGACATGCTCTGACATATGTACTTCACAAATACAATCACTCCTCCGGATGATATCACATGGAAGGATGTTTAGATTTTACTATTATCGAAACATTTACAAGCAGGCAGAGCTCTGATGAGTGAGAAATTTGAGTGTTTTATTCACATTTGTCTCATCTATGTCATATCTTTGATTAGCAAGCTCATTTTCATGATTAAAATTATAAGTATCAAACTCTTGATGAAATTTCACGAGTTTGTGCTTTCTCAAATTATCTTTTCAAAACCATGTTTTAGATAGCGGGATAATGTACAAGGAATAACTGAAAAAACATCCTTTGATTTTATAACTTGTTCAACTTATATTTAAGTACGGACCAAAATTTATCACTCCAGGACAGATTTTTTTTTTGTTCCCAGTACCCTTATTTGTATGACTGATTTTGAAAATATCTATTTCAACAAGGATGTCACTGATGCATGTGAAACTAGACAATACCATCTTTAAGGTGCAGATCCATATTCCAGACTGGTTACAAACCCATGTTTTTAGCTAAGTTAGATGCTTATAATGGGTGACAACTAAACACATGGTTTTGCATGAGTATTGAAAACATGGTAGAAAATCTACACCAACACAATATCATGATTACATATGTTATTATATTTAACCCTAGGTAACTAAACATTCGTCTAACAGACTACCTAACAGATTAGTTACTCAGTAACATTGTTTTGAGTTTAGTTATCTAGGGTTAACAGTACAAAACAAAAGTAATAAACCACTGATTTTTCTCGAAAATACAAAATATAATTTTATTCACACGTATTTCAAACCCTTTAAATCTGTTATATGAAACTAATTTTACAATGACAAATACTATGAAAAAGTAAAACTCAATCGAATGAAAAACTTGAAACACATCATAATTTGTAAACTGAATATATAAAATTCTTGTGTGAAGCTAAAAACATGAATTTTAAAAAAATCTTCCATGAAAGCTAGAACATAAAATTTGCATGAAATGGAACAAGATTCAGTATAATACTATAAGATCTCTGATTGGAGTGTTATCAGTATCAGCAATAAGTCAAACACCAAGTGGTAAATTAAGCATTATGTGCTAATAATTTCATAATGCCCCATTTTATATAACAAATGTGAATTCAAACAAGTTTTATTAGTTCAACATAAGATTTATTTCAGCCTCTTTATACGTAGTAGCAGTGTAAAATTCTGCTAACTTTTTTACAGAAGTTAGGAGTGTTTTCAAGTAAAATCAACTAATTTTATATTCTATTACAAAATATATATGCTGCCATGTTTTACAGTCACGTAACGCCACAATGCTTGTCAAATCCCAGGTGTAAGGTTGCCATGACAAATTAAAAATTGGCATTGATGCTTGAAAGTTTCTGTGTATGACAACTAAACTGGGTCTGAGTACAACACAAAATTTTTGGAATTTTATGTCTGCAAGTCTACTAGCACATAAAAGACCACCAAGCCCCAAAAAAAGTAAAAAAAAAAAGATTATTTTAAGACTGGAGGAAAAATGTTCGGCTTCTAAGGAATTTGGTTGGAACCTAATTATTATTATTATTTTTTTTTTTTAATTGTCATGGCCCGATATAAATGAACTCCAAACTTCAAAGATGAATGATTTTCTAGACTGATATTTTACAGCACAGTATTATATCATCACTTATTTCAAGATTATTAGCATACCATCAAAGAAATAATGAATAAATCATGGCGTCCATTACAACACAGGCAAAAAAAAAAATTAACACCACGTTTTTACAATAGCAATTTTTCATAAAAGTTGACAGCTCTGTTCAGCTATAAACATGTATCATTTCATGTTTCTTCATATTAGACATGTCAGAAAATTTCTTAGAACAAAAGCGGCATATGTAAGGTTTTTCGCCAGTATGAGTTCGCATATGATTTTTCAGGTACCATGAGTAAGCAGTACGAAAGGTGCATTGCGGGCATTTATGCTTCTTCATACTTTCATAATCATATGGAGCATACCCTATTGATAGAAAAAATGCATACCGATGGATGATTGTGAAGATAGAAAAACATTAATTCAATCGAGAAAAGATAGAGAAATCAAGTTCTGAAGAATTTTATGAATTATTGCACTCGTAAAATTCAAAATTACTTAAGTGTCCTATTTTACTAGCATTCAATATATATGCCTCTGATTGAATATATAGGCATACACATTTCCTACATAAATATTCAGTATTCCTCAATAAAAATAAATGAAGTTTTTGTGTGAATATTGTTTATCATCTAAATCCGAAATTAAGGATTTTTTGATTTAATGAACAAAATTGCCCATCCCTTTGGATTTGTTAAATCATAGTTTCTGTATCCATCTATATGTAAGCATATATACAAATACAGTGCACATTCATGTGATTGGATATTGCCACTCCATGAAGGAATTATGCAGAGTATGGAAACAGAAGAAATGAAAAATAGGATATGACATGAAAATATGAAAGCGATTTAATTATAGTGAGAGTGATGACGTATGTCTGAGCTTAGCAACAAACACTATATGACAGAAGTTCTAGAGGCTGAAGCTGGGCTCGCACTCAGGAACAACTCTTGTCACTTTAATTAGATAACTCCAGTGCTTTACAACGAGGGGTACCAAGTCATTAGCTCCTTCAGCACCAGACAAACAATTTTTGTTTTGATGATATATGTTATGTCATATAGCAGCTCTTTTAATAGCCTTTTGTGAATGCTTTAATAATGTTCATTTTTTTCCTCTCAATATAGTTGCATTGTTTTAAAGTGATAATCACTTCACCACTAATAGAAATAGATACAATCAACTTTTTTTTAGAATTCTGATTCTTCAACAGAATTGCAATTTCAAACCACACTGCACTTGATTCAAAAATTTATATATTCATTTCTAATTATAACAACTATTACCACACATAGGGCCCTGTTGCAGCTATCCAGTTTATAATGAAAAAAAAAAAAATTGTCCCACATCCCATAAGGTTATATTTATGTCCATATCTAATTATATGATACATAACAGTATTCCTTTGGTATTATTTGTATCATGTTTCACCAGTTTGCTTATACAAAGAGAAACTCAAAAAATCTAGCAGATTCTGTCTTCAACTAATGAAACAAAATATAGGTATTTAACAAAATTTCAACCTTTCTACAAGTTGTTCTGGGAAGAATTAAAAAAAGAAAAAAAGAACTTCAGGACATATGTATCATTTCATGCCGCTTCTTGTTACAGTTAACAGCAAATGTCTTGGGACAAAAACTACATTTATATGGCTTTTCTCCAGTATGAGTTCGCATATGATTTTTCAGGTACCATGAGTAAGCAGTACGAAAGGTGCATTGTGGGCATTTATGCTTCTTCATGCTTTCAAAATCATACAGAGCATACCCTATTGATAGAAAAAATGCATAGGATGGATGATAGTGAAGATAGAAACATATTAATTCAAAACAAGACAGTGAAATCAAATACTGAAGAATGACATGAATTATGAAAATTATTGTTCCTTTAAAAAAAAAATACACAAGTATCCAACTTTACAAGCATATTATAGCTATACATTTCCTACGTGTATATTCAGTAGTCCCCAATTTCACAATTCTATTTCTAGGGTTTTGTGTGAATAGTGTTGGTCTTCTCGATCCCAATTTAATGATTTTTTTTATTTAAATGAACAAAATTGTTTCTTCAGATTCTTTACAGCATAGTGTGACTATTTGTATCTTTATAAGTTGCCCCCAGAACTCTATCGCTAAAATGATAGAGCTGATTCACACATCAAGGCAAACAATCTTTCCAATGAAACCAAGGGTCGCAAATGACCCCTCCCAGAAAAAAACGGGAGAAAAGTCTAAAGTAACCCTAAGAGTGAGAGAAAAAAAAATTTCCCTTACACACCTATCTTAGGGAGAAAAGGAAATATTTCTTGTTTCTCTGCAATAACCTGTGAATGGAAGGAAATTTTTTCTCTCTAGTATAGCAACAATTGCTACAGAAAAAATTTTCTTGTTCCTCACGAAGTGAGCAGGGTTACCATAATTTAGTGACTTCTGAAGTTGGATAATGTGTGCATCTCCTCAATGAGTAGATCAGGAATCTAGTTTCCATTGAAAAAATAATTTATTTTGACATGTATTATCACCTCTCATTTCAGCGGTAGAGTTCTGAGGCACTATTTTATAGATTTATACAATGCCCATTAGAACATTCCATCGATTTGATATTGCAATATCACATTGGAATCATGCAGTGAGCATGAAAACTTACACAAAATTAAAAGCAGTATATCCCATGGAAATATTAGAGTATTAATAAAAAAATAACAAATAATAAATATAAATTGAAATGATGGTATATGTCTGAGATAAGCAGCAGCAAACACAAAATGGCAGAAATTCTAGGGGCTGAAGCAGTACTTTTACTCTCAAACACTTTAATTCAAAAAAACAATGCCTGAACCCATGTCACGAGAAATGTTCACGACTTAACAGATACCACTTACTTTCTGGTCTACTTGCTTGCTAGACATGAAGGTTCTTGAACATGGTCTAAAAAAAAAGGTAGCCCGTCATCATTACCGTCCAGAACCAATAAATCGTGAATTCAGATAGAAGCAGCTTGGCAAAGGATTTCCCACGGAAACATTCAAAACATTTTTGTTTCAATGTCTTATGGAAGCTCTTATACCAGCCTCTCATTGAGGCTTTGATGATACTAACTTTCTTTCTCTTAAAAAGTTGTTGCATTGCTATAAAATATTAATCAATTGTTTTTATCACTGATAGAAACAAGTACAATCAACTTCCTTTGAATTCCAGTGATTCTTACACAGAGTTGCAATTTCAAACCACATTGTGTTTGGTTCAAAAATACCATATTCAATTCTAATCAAAATAACTACTACCACATACAGTAGAACTCTGTTATATAGCTACCCGGCTTATACCAAACTTTTTCTTTTTTATTGTCCCATCCTAAATAAGATTTTCACAGTTTGCTTGTATAAAGAGAAACTCGAAAAATCCATCAGATTCTTCCTTCGACAAAAAAAAACCGGAATATCGGTATTTACCATAATCATTTCAATCTTTTTTTCAACACAAAATTTCGAAAAGAAATCTAAAAAAACAACAACGTTAGAACATATGTATCATTTCATGCCGTTTCCTGTTAGAGTTATTAGAAAATGTCTTAGAGCAAAAACGACATTTATATGGCTTTTCTCCAGTATGAATTCGCATATGTTTTTGCATGTTTCCAAAGAGACTAGACTGGTATTCGCACAGTGAGCATTTGTGTGTTTTCGAAATTCTCGAAACATATCCTACGGAAAAGAAAAAACACATACAGCATTCAGAGTATAGGCACAAAAAAAATTAAAAATTCACTGATGAATAGCAAATGTGAAACGAAGATAAAAGTGTTTGCAAAACTGATGAACTGAAATTTGAAATTTAAGTTGGTATCTATAGGAGCGTAAATCATAATTATACGGGGGGGAGGGGGCAGAAAATAAAACCAAACATTATTAAGCATCACCATTTTTTTTTTTTTAATTTGAAAATAAGTAAAGAAAATTCTGAGTGAAATAAATTCCATGAACCAAAGGCCTTGCAGATTACAGAAAAAAAGTACAACTGAATAGCAAAACCTCATAAAATTCAAAAAATTATATCACATGTATGAATGAAAAAAATTCTTTGAACAACTGAACTCTACCAAAACTAATCAACAAAGGAAGTTATCCAACTTAAGGTAAAAATTATTCTGGAAAAATGATAAATGCATCAAAAAATTTCCAAAACATGTTTATTACATACAGAAAAAAAACCAATGAAAATACTTTTAAAAACACAATCATAAAGACATTGATATACATTTTCTTTTTTAATTCCATAATCTTTATTTTATTTTTTTAATTACACACATCTTACAATTAAATGAATAACACAGATGCCAATTCTCAGATGAGGAATCTGTAGCTTTTGGTGTGATGATATATTTACTGAAGAAAATATATTTACTGAATTTACTGAAGAAAATATATTTACTGAATTTACTGAAGAAAATATATTTACTGAATTTACTGAAGAAAATATATTTACTGAATTTACTGAAGAAAATATATCATACACATAAAAAGGAAAACTGGAGGATTTTTTTGCGACTACGTAGGGTGACCATGTGACTAATTTTTCCGGAATGTCCCCATATTTTTTGCTGTCTGGATTTTTTCCCCATAAAAATGTTCCGTTTTTTTCTCACTGAAGCCTAATTGAATTTTTGTTATCCTTTGCTAAAATGAAGGATTAAAACTATTTTACCAGCTTACAAATGAAAGTTATGACTATAAATAATGCTATTGTATTTCACATATTTGTCGTAATTGTTTTTTTCGTAGAATTCATTTTAACCTAATGTGATTTACAGTGATGCTTCATTTCCCACCTACAATGATTTTTCAGCAATAATTGTCTACTTTACTTTCGGCATCATACTTGGTGGCAATTGCCAATTTTGTGTACTCGAAATCTTAAACCCCCATATTTTTGCTGAGAAAATGTGGAATTGCAAAGATTGAAAGAGTATATAAATTTATTTTTTTACTCAAAATTGGGAGAAGTCAGCCCAAATTGACAAATAGGATTTTCTGGATGTTATGCTGAAACAGATCTTTGGAAACACAGTGAAACCTGTGTATAACGATAAACCTGTCTATAATGGTATTTTTTTGGCCCCCTGCAGGATTCCTATTCAATAGGAAATAGTGCTCAAGATGTCTATGACAATAACCTGTCAATGGCAATATTTTTCCTAGGTCCCTACAGTATTATTATTTACAGGTTTCACTGTAAAAGTTGTTTGTCTCCCCCAGTAACCCTTGCAGGTTCAATTCCCAGAGGAAGCAAGCAACTTTTCTTTCCAAAGATTGGCTTCAGCATAACATCCAGAAAAGGTCATTTTTTGACTGAAGGAGAATTTTCCTTTAGGGATTTTTCATTCGATCAAAGCCCAATCTATAGATTTTCAGGGATTTTTCTATGAAGATATGAAAAATCAGAAGAATCTGGTTTCTGTGAAGAATATTTTAATAAGGATGAAAAATCGAAAGACCTTGATGTCAACTGGAGGCATTGGATTGGCACCTATGATAATCATTTCACAACCTTTCTCCAATACTTGTCCGAGGAAGAAATAAAAAATATATATAAAAAATAGAACTTTAAGACATATGTATCATTTCATGGCGATTCTTGTTAGAGTTAACAGAAAACGTCTTAGGACAAAAACGACATTTATATGGCTTTTCTCCAGTATGAATTCGCATATGTTTTTGCATGCTTCCAAAGATACTAGTCTGGTACTCGCAAAGTGAGCACTTGTGTTTTTTTGAAATTCTTGAAGCATATCCTATAGAAAAAAAAAAAATACATGCAGCATTTCAGATGGTGACCTATAAGCAAAATAATAATAATAATTGACGAATAGCAATGTGTAACAAGGATTAGTCATTGAAAAAACTGGCAAACTTAAATTTAAAATTCATATCTTTGAAAGTATAAATGATAAGAAATTATAAATATTCATAGAAAATAGCACAGAAATGGTCGAAATCAAACACTATTGGGTAGATGAACATCACACCTTTTCTGAATCGTGAAACAGGTAAAGAAAATTTGAGTAAAATAAATAAACTACATGAATCAAAAACCTTGTTGATTACGGGGGAATCAATAATGGAAAAAAAAAACTGAATAGTGAAATGTCAGCAATTCAAAAAATTAAGTCCTGTGTCTGAAATAATATAACAAAATATTTTTTTATCCTACAACTGAACTTTATGGAAACTAATCAATAAAAGGAAGTTATCTGACTCATCAAAGGTAAAAATTATTATGAAAAAATACATTGACAAATTTCCAAAACGTGTTTATTACATATATATAAAAAGCAATCACCAATGAAAATACTAAAGAAAATAATCATGAAATAGACATCAATATACATTATTTTTTAATTTCATATAATCTCTCTCTATATATATATATTTTTCAATTTCACATAATCTATATTTTCTTAACTACACACATCTTACAACTAAGCGAATACCAATGTTACTCTGATTCTCGTAAGAATGCGAAATTCAGGATAATAGTGTCTTAATTGCATTTGAAGAAATCTACTGTACCTGAAAAAGAAAATTTTTATTTTCAATATTACAATTTAAATATTTTATTATTATTAATGAAGAAAATCATTTGACAAAAACAACCTTATGAAGTAATTCAGAGAAGTCATGCCACCAAAAAATATACAGTCGACGCTCGTTATAATAATCCCACATTACAGTGACCAGTCCATTACAATGAGACAATTTCCAAATGTTTTCATCTAACAACTATCACATACGTTTTACTTTTGATATAACAACCCTCCCAATATAATGCCCATTTTTCACGGGACGAAGGAAATTGTTATATTGAGAATTGACTGTATAAATATGTTATTTTCTGACACTAAATCAAGAAAGCGTATTTACTTTTTTATTTAAAATAAATATTTTTTTTTTAAAAGTGAAATCGTTAAATATTCATCAGTGTAAGACAGTTTGGCATATTCCATGTACAAGACGATCATGCCAACTAAAAAATTGGTGTTCGTGCCAAACAATTCTAGGTCATGATGAACTACAAATATGGATTATGCTAATTGCTATAAAATTCATTTTGTCTTCAAATTTTAATTAAAATTAACGTGAATTTCATAGGAATTAGCATAATCCATATTTGTATTTCAACATGGCATCCATACATAACTAAGAAGAGAAACAACAATTCTGATGTGATTAGACATGCAAAAGACTTTCAAACATAGGACACCAAGTTAATTGTCATTGGTATCGTGTCAGACTCTCATTGTGAGGGTTGAGGTTCACACCACAAGATGGTGGTCTACTGAAGTCTGTCTTTTACGGTTCCCCAACTTTGAAGTGTGAATGCAATTCTGCCTCTCATTTGGAAAAGTCTCCTCACAGATAGAATGCACACCTTCAACAAAATACTCACATTACACAAAAATTGAAGCCGTAGCTGCTAACTTTGGAAAATGTGAATCAGGGAGGTTTTCGCACAGATTTAAGTTCTGTACAAAAATAAAGATGAGAAATTTTTGAAGAAAATATTGGGTTTTTGAAAAAAAAAAAAAAGGTAAATGGGGATTTTTTTTCACCTTGCAAAAATGTGAAATCTTGCAAATCATAGATTAGTGCCAATTAGCAAATTATCTGCAACCAGTAGGTTAAATTACCTGTTATTACTGCTCTCGAGTTAAATCACCTGGTGATTGTGCCATTCAAGACGATAATACTGTTCCAGATAATGTCTCTCACAAGCACTCAAGATGGTAAAGCATGGAGCAATTTCACGAACAGAGATTTATTTTACAGAATAGCTATTACACGTATTCATAAGCAGCAATTTTAATGAAACACGTTAAAAACTGCGAGTGACAGACAAATAAGACTGTCTTCCAAATAAAATTCAACAAACTGATCATAGTTCTGGTGTGGCAGCCATAGGCACTGAAACCTTGAGGCTGAAACTATTCGAGGCCCCTCCCCAATAAATTTTGTAAGGGGCCTAAGCCTCCCCCTCCCAATAATTTAGAGAAAAAACAATGCAATGTACCCTCTCCTGTGTACATGCGTATGCCCCATATATATGGGACGACCAGCAAACTTTCAGCTCTTCTATGTTTTCTTTATGTCGTCACTACTATATGGCAGCAAAAAAATGTTCGAGAGTTCTACCATCTTCTATGGATATGCAATCCTTTCCTTTGGCATCACGGCATCGCCAACTTATAGAAGCTGTCACCAAACGTGCTAAGTTTGTCTTTAATTTGGATAGATTTACAGAGCAATGCGCTACCAACTCTATAGGTGAAAAATGACATAATAAATCATAAATAATGACTATTTACATAATTTTAGAAATACTTTGGTTTCCATAAACACATGAAAAAATTTGTGAAGTTTTTTAAAAAATTGAAAAGGTAGTATTTTTGTTACTCAAATGTGCGTAATTACGTAGGAAGTAAACATTAATTGATTAGAAGAAAAACTTAATTTTCATGACTGAATTTGTTCAAATAACTAAAATGTCCCCCCCCCCCCTTGCATGAATGTATCAATAGGAAGACAGGAATCAGCACGGCTATGACTTACTCCGTTTAGCATGTCACTTCACTTACAAGGTTATATTTTTGGTTTCCCAAGAGTGATTCATTAGCGAGGTTTGACAATGTCATACACAAAAATGTGCCAGCAAACATCCATAATTTTGAATGATGAATGTTAGTTACTGTCCAAGACCACAAAGTAGTAAATATGAAAGCATTTTTTTCCCATCCAGATAGAGTTTTTAACCCTTAACAGGTGTTGCGAAAATTCAGTGCATAGCTGGTGTCCTGGGGTCATTTTGATCACAGCAAGTATTAATGCAAAACACACATCCGAAAAAAATGGAGGGATACATGAATTTTAAAATTTTTTTTTAATTGTTTATTAAATTTCTGAAAAAAATGAACAGATATGATTAAAATACACTCAGAAAATAAAATTTGCAAATTAAATTATTTTCACAAGCACCAAAATTACGTCTCCATGGGTGAGCGTCACATGTACGATCCTCGCTACGATATCCAGGGTTTGAATCCCGACAGGTCACTAATCGCTGGGCTGGAAGAGATCTCTGTAACAGGATAAGTCCAGTAACAAAGTTTAGTGTTCATTCATTCAAGAACCAAAATTAGACATATTCTAAGTTGGAAACACAGTACTTTTGCAAAAACCGCCATGACATGAACACAGAGATCTTAGGTATGATTCACTAACAACACACTATCCTCATGCTTACCTTGGATATGCAATGTTTGACTATTAATTTGGAACTGTTATAGAGAAAACTGGCACTCTTTCGATACCACATTTTGATCTGAACACTCCAGTTGTCAGACGAAAAAAGACTTACTCAAGTGGTGTGTTGGGGGTCATTTTGACCCCAAGGAAACTTTGATCAATGATGTAGAGGGAAGAAGTAGAAAAGCATCATAAATTTGTCAAGCGCATGTAAACAACTAGCTTTTTAAAAGGTACTGAAAATGAAATGGGTCCAGACATATTTCTTTCTCATGGGGCAGCAAAATGAAAAATGTGTGGGCCCACCATATCAGTTAATGGTTAATGGCCAATCCACTTGCTGAACCCAGAAACTACGCAAAAGAATAATTAATAAACCAAATGGTTTGTGTACACCGCCCAATCTGAATAACTTAAAAAACGATAAAATTTCTGCTTTGGCAAAATCATTAAGTGCAATTTACTACATTTGCATTGTTCAGCAATATATTGATGATTCTCTCCTCAATTAAAATCAATTACACAAATTTTGTTGATAGAATTCGATAAAAAAAAAAGGACAAAACCTAGAAAAGTGGGGCAAATGAAGGGCATTGTAGGACAAGTGGGAGCCTTGAAATGAATAAAGCACATAATTATTGCATCTATAACATAGATGCGATAATTATGCTTTTATTTTGTCATGACGGTTCGCATGGGGGGGGGAGGAACGGTGTACGTATTTCGCTCACTGATTTGCCACCCCCACGGAGCAAGCACATCATGACCCTTCAACCCCAAATAAAGTCACTGAAAAGAAATCAATTGTCATGATGGCTCATGTCATGGCCCCTTTGGCGGGGTCATCTATGGTGAATTTATAGTGTGAGAAGAACAAAAAATGATGTTAATCATTCCATGCCCACTAAGTTGGAGCCCTGTCAGCCCCAGCCCTTGTGAAATCCTAATTTAATTCATCATTTGTTGAACATTCACTTGTTACTAATACCCATGCACTCTCATATTAGACACACAGACACGGCGTCACTTCTTGTTCAGACGTATATCAAATGAACGTCTGGCTTCGATATGTATCCACAGTGTTGGGATCAGACCCAATATAGGCTATTATTGAGATAGTGAGAAATTTTGGGGGAGGGGGGGGGCATGGGCTAGATACAAGTTTACACTTATAAGTATATAAAGAAAGCTGGGATAATTCCCAATATGCAGCATCCTGTTTTGTGGCCAAATTTTTATGCATGCCAAAACAGTGATGTCACTATATAATTGTTTGAGGTCCTAAAACACATATGCCTGGTTATCTTTTTGAACTTATTGTTGCCATTTTTTTAAATTTTTTTTTTGTACACTCTAGTATGCTCTATTAAACATTCTGAAAAACATACGCTACCAGGAACAATAGTAATCACTAACAGCTGGAAGCATGGGCGGAGATACAGGAGACATTGCCCCCCAGCGTCAAAGGTGGAGTTGACTGATCTAGTGTATAAATGTATATATATATATATAAATTAACATTATCATCATCGTGCCCCCCAGCAATAATGACCCCGGAACAGCTGTCGTATGGTCTGCCACTTGGCGATTATTTGGCGCCACACATGTCCGATGGCCCGACGAAGAGTCGCCAAGGCCGTCAGACACTATGGACACCGAAAAAAAAAACAGCGTGCAAAACATAATAGAAACCACCAAGCATAAAAATAGAAAAAAATATCAGTTAAAAAAAATTACACCTGGCCCATTTTTTTAATAAAAAGATCGGGGCATAAGGAATTCCGGGCATAAATATTCTATGTATTAAAACTAAAACCCGGAACCTTTTTTTTTAAATAAACGGATCCGGGCATGTTGAATAAATAAATATTCTATGCATTAAAACTAAAACCCGGACCCTTTTTTTTAAATGAACGGATCCGGGCATGAAAAATTCTGTACGTTCATTTTAAATAATAAACCGATAAAACGGAAGGCATGGCAATGGATGAATAACTAATAAATACAACGAAATAATAAAATGGTATGATACAACCTGAGCAGTAGATAATCCAAATAACTAGAGCTACAGAAGGGAGGAATAATAATGAGAGAGAGAGAGACACGCTGGAAATCAAAGCCGCTTGAAAGATCTTAATGCAGCTATGCTGGAAATGGAACAACGGCTACTTAGAATTTTTGAAAAAACGTGATGAACAAAATAAAAATCCTGTTTGGTGAAGCCAGCGCCATCTAGTATCACCCAACGAAACCGAAAAAGTGTTAAAAAATACGGCAACCCAGAGAAGCATTATGACGGTCTTGGCGACTTATCACAAGAAAAAAGTCGCCAAAGTCGTGGCGGACCATACTGCATCTGTTCCATGACCCCCCCCCACCCCCAGGTCTACCTCCGCCTATGACTGGAAGTCATACACCAGTCTCAAAGATAGTTCACTTCACTGTAAATCCCAACCTAACTTTCAAAGATCCAAAAAATCATACCTATACTAATGCCATTGAAGGTGTGCATCACTGTACAAACAATTTGATTCATACCTAGCTGAGTTTATGTGGGGTCGCTTTCATAAGGACGAAAACAAACCACTTTTCAATAGTTCTGTAAAAAAAATTGATATCGTTTGCCCCCCCACATGTTATAAGGATGCTCCCCCATGCAATCTCTAATAAAAGCCTAACAATGATGAGAAAAAGATGTGATAAATGCTTATTAAAATATTCATTGACATGCATTTGCCTATTTTTCATGATTTAGTAAAAATATCATTGTGCATAGCATCAAAGCAGGTTCGCCGATAAATAGAAAAAGTAGCCAAATCATGGCAAACCATATATTGGGAGTTAACCACCGCCACCTAGATAGAAGGCCTCTGCACACTGCTCATGATGTCAGCAAGTAGACCATTTTCTCTCAGACTATTCAGGGGGAAAAAATTCCACTGCACATGGCAGTGTCATCGTTGTGCGGAAAAGAAACGATCGAGATCAAAAGTGACGATTTCTAAGCCCCACATCCAATCATCATACTGTATTTGTAAGCTAACCAGGAAGATTCTACACCCAAATAAAACACAAAATAGGATTCTGTGGTTCAAAATGTAGCAAACTTGCTAGGTAATCTTAATAACGTCACGGATGAACTTGGAAACCTGTGCGGGGGGCCTTCTACCTCTAGAAGGTGCTGAATTACCCTCAGTGTTGGAAATGTTGGGA
The DNA here is from genome assembly GCF_987345545.1 of Pholcus phalangioides. NCBI lineage: Eukaryota > Metazoa > Arthropoda > Arachnida > Araneae > Pholcidae > Pholcus > Pholcus phalangioides. Next base: position 19,682,898 of record NW_028301601.1, on the reverse strand, counting down.
GGGCTCACAAATGTTGATGGGCTCAGATAAGTTATTATGGAGATAGTGGGAAATTTCGGAGGGGGGGGGGGGCTTTGGGCCGAATACAAGTTTAAGCTCAAGAAAGATCTTGCACGTAATTTCAATATAGTTGGACATCGAGCAATCTGTCATTGGATGGCCGCATTCAATATAATCATATAATGCGGCAAATGACTGCGACCAACAGCGTACAATTCAATCTTCCCCCACAGTCATCACAAATACAAAAAAAAATTGTTATAAATACAAACCACCATCTCAGCCGTTACACTGGTTGTCAACACTAATACGAAACAAGGAACATTCACAACGTTAATCACTGAATAAATACGAATGGCGTTTGAAACTCTCTCCGACACTAAAATTGAGTTAATAACGCACGAAAAAATAAATCGTAAATCCGTGATTTAATTTAAACGCAGATGCTTTATTGTTTACGCGCGTTTAGGCATTTACTTCCTGACATTCGGTGGCATGTTTTAATTCACCGAGCTTCTTCATTGAAGACCAGGTTGTTTTGATGCCAGATCTGTGAGCATTTCATTTTAATTTTTATACATTTCAGAATGAAAAATTCAGATCATTTTTTCTGTCAATATTTTCATTTTTGTTAATGAAATCTGTATTTGTCAACTCAAATTCTTTGTCATCGACAAGTCGAATTCAAAGTCTTTGAAAGTCCATGATTGACTTTTGCACCATCTATCCATAGGTTAGAGAACCTCATTATTGAATTCCAAATAAGAGGGAATAGATCTCATGCCGCCACCTATTGTTTGAGCAACAAAGGGAAAACTGGAAACAAGTACATTTTGCAAACAAATAACAGAAAAGTCCATTTTTTTTTTGGTTAAAGCCGTCGGAATTTCAACATGTACACAAACAACATGGCTGCCCACATTTCAAATTTGATGTTGGACCGTATTGAAAGGTTCCTGATCATACTGCTGGTGCAGGCTACCATCAATGTAGCAAACTCTCCCCAAAAAGTAGCAGTTTGAAAAAAAAAACTGCTCAAACGGTTGTCAGGTTGATAGACAAGTGCAAAATATAATTAACATTCTGTTTACAATACAATAACATACTGTTTATAGTGGTAACTTCATTGGGCTAAGGCTGGTATTACACTATAAAAGTTTGGTAAAAGTCCTTTTATAAAACTTGAAAAATGCAGTCAATAAGGCCACCGGTTGCATTTTCTAGAATGTAACCAATAACGTTATTGGTTAGATTTTTCCAGTTTTATAAAAGAGATTTTATCAAACTTTTATAGTGTAATACCGGCCTAACACTATAAAAGTTTATAAAATCCCTTTTATAAAACTCAAAAAATCTAGACAATTAAGCGCATAGCTTACATTCGAGCAAATGCAACCAATACGCTTATTGGTTGGATTGTAATACCTAAGACATTCTTTGATGAAGGGTCTGCAGCCATCTAGTGTTGAAGTGTGATACGATTAAAGTTTTATTTTTCTTTTCATGAATCATGGGTGGTAGCCATCGAGCTTATATTATAATATAAGAGGTAGCAGAAGCTCCATAATGGGGGATTGAGATATCGCGATGGATCGGATCCGTCGGTAAGAACGGTCGGATTTTTGTTTCGCTTGTGTCTCGTATTTATCGTATTTTTTATTTTTTTTTTGAGCACAGTTGTGCCTGAACTTAATTTTTAGTTAATTGGTGTTTTTTACAAATCTTATTAGTGAGTAGCTATTAGAAATATATTTTTTTTTGTTAGGGTGCCGCGTAAGCGGTTGTTTTGTGGAGACTTGAAGTCAGTCTTCACTTTTTTTTTTCCCTCCTCGCTGTCTGTTAGATGTTATCAAATGGAAATAGTTCAGCAATAGTTAATTCACCCAACATGGAAGTAGACCCTGTTACCCACGTGGTTTCAAACAAAACAAATTTTGACATTCTTAATCAGGCCTCAAATTCCGGTATTGGAAAATTTAGCATTTTGCTAATGAAAGGAAATGGAGATGCTTTTCCAAAGTTAAGTCCGAAAATCTTCAATAATTTTTTGAAAGAAAACGTTCGTTCGGCCAAGGACATCACTTCAGTGCACTTCACATCGAAAAACCATCCGGTTGTAGAAACATCAAATGTAAATACAGCTTTGGATATTCTGAATTTAAAATCCTTCTTAGACTTTGATGTCAAACCACAGTTACTCCTTGAAGAACTATCCAGCCGATTTTTACTCAGGGACATAGAAACTCAAGAAGACTTGAAAGACTTATTAACAGAAATAGAAGAAAGAAATGACTTAAGTGTATTGGAGGTAAGAAGATTCTCCTTTAAAGGTAAAGCAACAACCAATGTTCTCGTTACCATCTTGGGTCATTATGTGCCAGAAAAAATCATAGTATGGTTGATTAGACGAAATATCAAATTATTCATAGATAGGCCCAGACAGTGCCTAAAATGCTATAAATTTACCCATCCTACAAAATATTGTTCTCGTACAGCACCCATTTGTATCAAATGTGGTTCTGAATCCCATTCTTCAGATAATTGTACATCCGAGAATCTCATCTGCTCGAATTGCAATGCTCAACATATGGCATCTGACCATAACTGTGAAACATATCAATTGGAACAAAAAGTTCTGGAATTCAAATGCCAAAACCATGTTCCGCTATCTGTTGCCAGGAAAGTATTTAAAGACAGAAACAACTCTCTGGGTAAAAAAATCTCGCAAATAAATCAGCTCGACATTCCTAAGAATCCGGAATGGATCACAAGATCAGAAATTAAATCCATGTTTGATCAGTTACACCAGGACTTGGATATAATCAAGGACAATAGTATCACCCATCATGAACAAGTCTTCCTCACAAAGACTGAGTTTGTTGAGATAATTGATGACCTTAGAAATGAGTTTGCTAACAACATGAAATCTATGGTTGCAACTTTAGTCTCAGAATTACGTGGCTTGAATCACTTACAGTTGCCTCGTCGGAAGAAACCTGGATCTCCAGCCGACTCATCTTCTCAACAACAACTATTGGATCCTTTGCCTGTTTCATCTATTGTGGATCAGTTTACTCAATCAATATCAGAACGTACCAAACTAAGACATAACTGATTTTTTTTTTTTTCTCTTTCTCATCTAATTTCTGTCTTAATGTCTTCACATCATAAACTTTTGCAGTGGAACGTCAGAAGTATAAAACATAAAAAACATCATATTTTAAGATTCATCCAAGATTTCGGCATTCTTTGTATTCAAGAATCCTTCTTAAATGTGAATGATCAGTTTTATTTACCGAACTTCCAGATTTATAGGTGTGATCGTAATGATGGTGAAAGGGGCGGAGTGTTGACAGCTGTCAGAAACAATATTCCTTCTCAAGAAACTTACCATTATAATTCTTCAGGTGTTGAAGCTCTCATAACAAAAATCTACTTACAAGATAATCCTATTACCATTTTAAATTTGTATTTTGCTGATACATCAGATATCATCTCAATAATGTCCAGCTTGTTCCAAAAGATTTCTCCTCCATTCATCATTGTTGGTGATTTTAACAGCTCGCATTTTGCTTGGTCTTCATCTCGCACAGATACAGCAGGTCGTGCTTTGTATAATTGGTTCATTCTAAATCCTGTTTGTATCGTACAACCACTTTCTCCTACACATTTTTCAGCTGTTTCTTCCAATACCATTGATCTCAGTTTTTGCAGTACTGACCTTCTTGGAAATATCACATGGTCTTGTGGAGATTCACTTTATGGAAGTGATCATATACCTATCACTTTGTCTATTAAAATCCAAGCTCATCGTGGTCCTGAAAGGCGTATTGTAACCTGTTGGAAAAAATATAGCAATAATTTGATGAACTATGACAACAGCACCTACTCTGAATTCATAAGGACAACCTGTATAAATTCACAAATCACAGTAATCCGTAAGAACTATCAATATAATGAATATTTTGATTCATCAATTCGTTTACTTCTGGTATCTAAGAAAAGAGCATTCCGCAAGTACAGAAGTTGTCCATGCCAAACCTGTTGGATTCTATACAAAAAAAGATCTGCCATTTTTAAGAGATCCCTTAAGCAACGTAAAAATGACTTCATGACTAATCAACTGTTTACACATGCATCTTATCCTAAAATCTTCACAATATTGAGAAGACTCAAATTCATTCAGTCAAAAGTTTATGAGGACAATAACCTCATTTTTTACCATAATAACTCTTTAGTGTCTGATCCAGATGAGCAAATAGATCTTTTGCAAGAAACACTCATTAACCCATATATCCAAAAAAATTATGATTTTTTGTGTGGTCCCCATAATAGTTTCTCACCCGATGTCAACAAACCTTTTACTTTTCAAGAATTGTTATCAGCAATCCAGAAAACACCTAATACTGCACCTGGTCCGGATGGAGTTAATGCCAAGGCCTACAAATTAATATCACAAGAACAATTGGAATTTCTGTTGGCTGAATTTAATACCATTTGGTCGTCTGGATCCATACCATCAAGATGGAAAGAAGGCAAACTTGTGTTTCTACTGAAACCAAACAAAAACCCAAGGCATCCATCCTCTTATCGACCACTCACTTTAACAAATATTATCATGAAAATCTTTGAGCGCATTATACTTTCTCGTTTGAATTGGATAACTATTAAATACAATTTATTCCCTTCCAACATGTATGGCTTCAAACCAAGAACTGGCACGCAAAATTTACTTTTAGACCTTAAATGCAATATTCTCAATGTTTTCAAGTCAAAAAATGTGGGAGTGTTGGTCTCTTTGGACATCAAAGGAGCTTATAATGCAGTGATCCATTCTGCTCTCCTTTATAAGCTTCATATGATTGGTTTTCATGATAATTTTTTGAGGTGGATTACAAATTTTTTGTCTAACAGAAAATATTTTATCAGTTGGAGAAAACATAAATCATCATGGATCAACTTTAATCGTGGCATTCCCCAAGGATGTGTCCTCTCACCATGGTTGTTCAATATATTTTTAAATGATTTGCTTGTTCATTTACCTCTTTCAATTCACCCTTTCATATATGCCGATGACATCTTGCTTTGGTGCAGTAATGATGATCCCAATTATATCAACACTGAGCTTAACAATGCTTTATCTGTAGTTAAAGATTGGATGGATCATTGGGGTTTCACTCTTTCAATCGACAAGTGCTACTTCACTCTGTTTACAATGAAAAATAGTTTCAATATTCCTAATCTTCATATCAATGAATTTCAACTGCAATTTGTAGAAAATATGAAAATTTTAGGTGTTATCTTTGACAGGAAGCTTATATGGAATTCTCATATTAATCATCTTTTGAAGAAAAGTGTTAATGTATTGAACATCACAAGAATTATTGCTGGCAGAGTTAAAGGTGCTCCGGGCCATAAACTTTTATCTATTTGCTATAATGTCATCTCTAGCTTTTTCAACTATAGCTCAATGCTTTGGAACAGTTGCTCTCAGAAAAATCTTAAAAGATGTTCAGCTATCTATAATCAAGTACTAAGAATTGCTTCAGGCCTTCCCATATCTACTCCAATTCCAATTTTACTTAGTATTTGTGGCAAACCTCCCTTCCCTTCTCTTATCCTGAAAGTTTCCTCAAGACAAATTATTAAGGCTAGGGTATCAAAATATGGTACTATTTTCAAGTTTGTCTGCACGAATATCAGCAACGTATCTCAAAACACTATTTTACCAGTTTGCAGTCCCTCACATATCCAGTTTTTGCAAGAAAATCATTTATTGATTCCACTTCAACCTATCATCATTCCAGACCCACCATGGACAATATCGAATATTAACTTTATAACAGACTCTCTCCCATTTCAAATGACATCTGACTCACATCTGATTCCACCTTTGTTCAAACAGTATGAACAACTCCATTGGTCTAATTGCACTATAATAGCTACAGACGCTTCGAAAAACAACAACTATACATCCATTGGCATTTTTTGTGTGAAAAATTCATGTTGTATTCAAGCTTTGGTTCATAATTGTTCATCTGTATTTTCTGCGGAGTGTTTGGCGATTGCCAAGGCTGCATCTAAATTTATTTCTGAAAAAACTGATTATGTGATCCTGTCAGATAGTAAATCTGCCATCTTAGCACTATCCACAATTAATCTTAAATCTCATTCTGTCATTTTAACCTCTTTTTGTGCATTGGCACATGCGTCTTATAAAGCCAATTCAATATCAGTTGTCTGGTCACCAGGACACAGAAACATCTTATACAATGAAATTGCTGATCGACTCGCACGTTCAGCAGCTAACAATCCTGTCACTCCACCTCCAGAATATGCATATATGGAAGATGTTCTGAATTTGCTCCAAAATAAATGGAAACTTCATGTTTACCAATTCATTAGGGACCAATTAAATTACCCTCAGGCTGATGTTTTCTTCAAATCAATTGAAAAGTTTTCACATCATTTTTCAAGACGCAAATATGAGACATTGTTCTACCGATTGTTAGCCAACAGAGCCCCAACCAAAAGTTATCTTTTCCGAATAAATCAGGAACGTTCAGCTAATTGTGATTTTTGCAGTTCTGAAGATACAAATAATCATTTCATGTTTGCATGCTGTAAGTGGGACATTCAGAGAAAGCGATTATTTAAAAATATTGGTATCTCAAATATTCAAGATTATAACTGGATTTCTATCTTGAAAATTGCACCGAAGCTATTAGTTGATGAATTTGAATTATATCTGTCAGCTTGTAATAGATTTTGAATTCTTTCCTATTTTTCATTTGTTGATGTTTGTTCTTTAGTTTTATTTTATTTTTTGCGAGCTATAATATCTGTTGCAGAAATTTTGAGAATTTATATATATATTTATTTGGGTATGTAAAAAGAAATATATATGTGTATGTATATTTTTTTTCTTTTTCCTGTTCAAATTGTTACATGATTTTTGCTTTTTTATTTTTTGATACTAGTCGTATATATTTTTGTTTAATTTTGTTGAAACTGTTTTCTTGTTTTTTGTCTTTGTCTATTCATGATCAATTAGATCTTGTATCATATTTTTCTATTTTCATGTTGTTTTTATAATATCTATTGTTGTTGTTCTTCTTTTTTTTTCTTTGCATAAGTCTGTATTGTTTTTGTATTTTTTATTTATTCAAGTTCTTTGGATTGTTCTCTGTTATAAAATGCCTGTGTTTTATCAATTGTCCTAAAGCCCCCAGTAGGTATAGAGGACTCTAATTTTTCAAGTCAAGTCAAGTCAAGTCTCCATAATGGGTTTAATTTCCAGGATGATGATGGTTTTTTCCTCTTCTGATAGATGGCGTTAAACCTCCTATTCGAATTGGAAATTGATATTAAAATCCAATAAATATATTTACAAATCGAAAAATTAAACATTTTTATAGTATTTTTTTTAGGAATAATTAAATAAAGAGGTATTTTGAACTCCAGTACTGAAAAATTATTTCGAGGATCCACAAAGTGGGCTGAAAAAAAATAGTATTTATTCCTTGTCTGAAAAAGATAACTGAGATTGTTTTTTTTTCGGCGGTAAAGTGCTTTCTGCTTTGTTTATGTTTCCGTTCAATGGTGATTTGTTTTCACTTAAATTGACTTAATTTTCTAGTTGAAAAAAATTGTTTTGCCTCTCATTTACACAATTGCTATCCCAATAGTAAGGCTTATTTATATTTAACGTATTTTCTTTCTTAGCCATCCTGTTCTTAAATATTCAAAATTATTGAACATTTAAGAATAGTAGTATGAGTGAAAATCTTATCCCATTTAGGATATCATTATCACAACATTTATTTGAATGTTTCTTTGAGTTAACACGTGGCGCAATGGTCGGAACAGCTATTTCGTTCGTTCTAACTTGGGTCCTGATGTGAATAAAAGCACATGTGCGATGCCCAAAATGATTGGTTGAAGAACATTTCACCTTTTCTTACTGTGCAACACCGCCAAAAATATAGTCCTTTGTCGTTTGTCCCCCCCCCCCTGATACCATAAAATACCTCATAATTTTTATTTTTTTTTTAAATATTTATTCCATAATATTTTAAAGTTATCTGGAAGACGGGAAGAAATATTGTTTAAAGATCGGTCAAAGCGTTTTTGCTGCTATGTCTTCAGGGTGGGTGTTGACAGGATACGCCTGTCTAACTCAAACAGTACCGTCCCCTTTTTAAACGGAAGTTTCATTATATTATTATTATTCCTATTCACACAAACAGATTTGATATACACTTCTTCAAGAGTTCTTGCAAGAAAAAGAGTTTTCTTCTTTATCGTTTGATGACATAAATGAAATATGCGTGCCTATCATTTTTGCAGAGCCATTTGAAAATGCATTTCTTTGCAGCTGCTCTGGACTCCTATAAACAAAGTTTCTGTCAACAACAAGATTTTTTTCTCACCCACACGCTTTGACGTACACTGAACGGGGGGGAAGGGTCGCTTATCGTTCGTGGTGAATATACGCATTTCAAAAAAATTTGCACTTCCGCTTGAGCGGCTTGTTGGGAGGAAGTAATATTGGTTCCGTCGAAGGGGGCGAGCCGAAGAAGTCTGAAGATTATCACGTATACATGAAGGTAACGTTTTGAAACTCTGGTTCGAAAGAGTAATGCTCATTATGACAGACACTATAGATCCGGTGAAAAAGCCTGGCCTGGTGGCCCATTAAAGATCTCAGTACAGGGGCTCCTGCTGCTGGATGTTGGGGTCATGGCTCGCAACCTACGCACGGATAAAAAAACCGAAATTGTCTTGACAAAAACCAGGATATCAACAACAGGTTGAAGTAAACGTGGATGACTCTGTCATCAAATTGGAACTTCTACAGCCTGTGGATTATTATGAAATATTTAATTATACAGAACCGCATGAAAAATTAAAAGCAACAACACAACGGTAAGTTGCTCATAATTTGTTTCACATTATAATTGTTAGCATATCCGGCCCAGGAAAACCATACCGCATAAATTATCTCAGAAATAAAATTGTAAAATTCTGAAGAAAAAAAAAAGAGTATTTTTTTCTCACTATCTGCCGTAAAATAATAAACAACTCGCACAAACTTTTGTAACGACCATGGTCCCACATCCTGCCGCAAGATCCCTCCAGGCTGTGATCTTTGCGGGCCCTCAGACCAACCTTTCAACAGCCCTTCTATATAGTAAACTTTTAGCGTAAAAAAATGAAAAAATGACAAGAATTGTCGCAGGCAATGTTCGGGCTAGAGCCCTGTCATCCCAACTCTTGAAGAGTGTGGCATGATAATGACAGAATACCTTATCAAATCTTTTTTTGGGAGATATACCTCTTTCTATTTTAATTAGTGTAATCAACAGTATTTATTTCAACAAAATTTGGAAAACAGTGAAAAAAAAATTTCCAGGAAAATTCTTCATAACGAATTTACAATCTCGTGTTCAAGGAAAAAACGCACATGTTCGGAACACGTAATGAAGGGGCAGGTAAAATTACAACCAATAGAGATAAAGGATGCGGAGTGATATAAAAAATTGGTACAGCGGTTTATTTACATCAGAACCCAAGTTAGAGCGAACGGAGTATAGGTCACTTCTAAGGTGACTGACCTTGTCTATAGGTCATTCTTGTCAATCACATGTTTTCACATTGTTTTAACTACTCGGGCTTGCACGCACTCCCTAGATTACTCTTTCGGTTACTTGTCCACCTTGTCCCTTTCTATAGATCAATCTTATAGACCTCTGTATGTGTGGTGGTCATAGTGACGGACTTGCATCTTGGGGATCCGGGTTGAAACCCCACTGCAGTGATGGTTACCTCTTCCAGCAAAATTTCCCTTTCGACTAAATTTTTCCCACGCATTCTGAAAAATGTGCTGCCATCTAGCGGGGAAAATGCATTATTAAGTATTTTACAATAAAAAAGTATATATTGCACTGCATTAATTTCTTTATTTTTTTAAAAAAATTCTTTTGTTTGATGAGCTCTCAAAATTTCCCACAAATGCTAAGAAATTTCCCACTTGAGCAAATTTTGGCCAATTTTTCCCATGAATATGGGAAATTCCCCACGAGTTACCATCACTGCCCCACTGGCACCACACTGGTGTTTGGCTAAAGTTGGTTTTCTGTGATTCCCAACTTCGAGCCGATCTCCTCTTTAAAAAGTCTCGCCAGAGGGTGCAACAGGCCTACAATGGTGCAATTACTCAATTGTTGCACTTTGCTCATAGTTAGGAATTTTGATAGCAGATGGCAGCACTACACACAACAAGCATAACAAAGTAACAAACTTCACATTAGGTTCACAACATATGATCGTGCACATTTCTAAATAACCTATTCTACCAATACGTTAGAAATTATGCAGAGGAATGTAGATGAGGTGCATGAGGGGTTTAGCAGTAGTAGTCAGATCTATATTGTTGCACATACACTGTAGATTGCTCTTTCAGTCACTCATCTACCATTTCCCTCCTTCCCTTGATCAGCCTTTCTCAACCTGAGGACCAGAAAAATTTCAGAAGCAATTTGACGGCCCACTTACATATAGCATTGGCAGGGTGAGACCATATCACCTGAAACTTGTGCTGTTTTTTCCAATCACGCTTATTTGAGTTTGTATTTTCTACTAAAATTCTGAATGAAAGATGAGGATTTTCATGGAATGCTTTGAATTCTAACTGCAAATATACAGTGGTTCCCTCTTTCAACATTCTCATTTTAGGATGTTTTCCTGCTCAGTATGACTTTTTGTGGGATCCTAACTCTTGCTAATATTTATCGAGCTGTCCCGTTTTCAAGATATCATTTCCATCTACAACTTTTTTTCATGATGGTTTTTTTTTAATAGTATTTGTCATGTTCATCGTTTTTTTTTCCTCTTCTGTGAACTTTTGTTTTTTCAGTTTATTGTGATTTCCAACAGCTCCTAGATTTCCCTCCCAGTAGTAATTTTTCAGTAACAAAATTGGTGATTTTGCCAGCTCATGGCAACGGTTTTGGTGCCAATTGGCAATATGTTGGAAAATATGTTGTAAAAATTTTGTATGTTATTTATTTTCATTTTTTATCTTTTTGACACAAAATAAAGTGTTCCAGACTCAGCCACGAAGCTGGGCTGGAAGAGATCTCGGCAACAGGATAAGTCCAGTGGCACAGTTCTGGCGTTCATTCATTCATTGGCAATGCCCCATTTTTTTTCCGTATTTAATTATCCCACTTTGCCGATAATTGAATTGGGTATTGTTACCCTAGTCATATGATGAACACTTTTTGTGAAATACATTTCTATTTAGACTACTATCGGTAGAAATATTTAGTAGCTCTTTTTTTTCCTTTAACTTCTTTCAGTAATTTTTTGCAATAATTAGTAAATTTGTCGGAAATTTTGAATTTTCTGCAATAATTAATGTTACATCTGATATATTCTCGATTAAATACTGTTTTGGTCACATTTGTTTTTTCTGATGACATCTCACTTTTTCATGTTCTGATTCTTTAGAGTTTGATTTGCTTCTATTGATTCAATGGATGAAAAACATAAAGTCTTCGTGATCCCAAGTAAGTTATTTGTAAGACATTAGTAACTTTTATATGTATTTAAGTTTTGTGCCCAAAGCATGTACACAGAATTTCTTTGTTCTCCCTGAATTCGGTATGCGAGAAATAAACATAAGGGTTGTATGGACTTTAGATACTTTTCGAAAAGTCGCCAAATTTATTCTGTTTATTTTCTATGTGTGGATGCAAGACAGTTCGGTAGGCACCAAATACATTTTTTTCATCGGAAACGTGATACATGGCTCTACAGGGTATCCTGTAAGTGCTAATGTGACCTGTATCTCATCAACTGTTTGCTGTAAAAGTGGCCTATGATTTCAATTTAAAAAATGCTCAAAATATGTTTAAAAATTACCCTGTACCAGTTTTGAGACTGGAAATACAGTGTGTATCGAAATAAAAAGTAAATTTCTATACGGTTGTTTGTTCGTCCTCTGATATTCAATTAGAAAATTGCTGCCCTTTCTTTTCAGTCCCATAAAAGAAATCATGTTTCTAATTGCAATATTTGCTGAAATATTCAAATTCAAAAATTGAAGAAAAGACATAGGTAACGTGCCATAATTATCACGAAAAAATCTGCAAATTTGGCTATGACGTCATACATAGGCGTACACAGAATTTTCTGGTGGGGGGGGGGGGGTTCAATTGGGGGGAGGGTTTAAGTTTTTTCCTACAAAATAACACTATAATCTCGGCTTGAGTGGGACAGGTTAGAATCCCAACCCCCCCCCCCCCCACTTTGCGTACACCAGTGACGTCATATCATGTCTTTTCTAGCTTTGAGCGGGGATCTCCAGAGACTTTGCAAACTGGCAGATTTCAGGTTTTGGCCATAACATATATAGCAACAAACATTCATGTAACGGTGTCATGTATGAAACAAGTATTATTTCATTAATAGCAAATTATTTGAGCAACAAAACCAAGTTTAAATCAATCCCTTCTCTTAAAACTATGAAAATTAGATTGTCTGCTTCAGCAGTGCTGCCTAAAAATTATTTGCAGTTCACAGAGTTAAGCTTTAAATGTAATAAATTATATGATTTTCACTAGGAATTTTTCAAAATGAAGTTTTTCAAGTAATGCCACAGATATAAAATTGTCAGAAACTATAGTGGAGCATCGATTATCCGAAATAATTCGGGACTGGGGGTGTTTGGGTAACCAATCATTTACAGAAAAAAATAATGCTAGTGTCTTAGGTGCAATATGAAGCTAATAAGCAGTGATATTGAACACAAAACTGTATATGCAGTAAAATCTCTAATGGCCACCTCCAAAACAATGGCCACATTTTGTTGGAACGAAACACGTCCCATATTACAAGTAACCTCCAGACAAAAATTTCCAAACAAAGGCCATTTTGGATATGAATTTGGGCTAACAAATACACATATCACGATGAGAAAAAATAATTTTGAAGCTGAGTTTTAAGGGAGTCTTCCCGCCTCCCTGAACTTTAGGGGGGGGGAATATTATGTATGCTTTCTTTCCTGGCTACAAATGCTAAATGGGTATACTGATGGCAGTGGAGAAGAAAAAAAATTGAAAAAAATCATATGGGGCAACAGAAGACCGGTTGTCAGCTCTAATCACTAGAGGGATATGCAATCCGATTACTAGAAACTCTTTGTTTATTCAGCACTCCCTACTCCGAGGGATGATTCAATCAAAAAAAATGATGCTCGCAAATAGGAATAGAAATGTCCAGGGTACTAATATTTTGAAGGGAATATGTCAGTCATTTTTTTAAAACAAGAATGTATGTCAGCACCTATGTCTTCAGCTATCAGATTGGACTTAAAAATGCCCTGAAAAGAAGGGCTAGTTAAAGGCTCAGTGTAAACAAAGAGCTATTTGTGGGGCTGGTATACCGTCTCAGTCCATATCAGTTTTTCCCCTCTTGCTGTGTTGTACCTGAGCATCACAGAAAGCCTGAATTTTAGCTTTCATAATAGTGCTGTAGATCAATTAATCTATTATGATAATATTATCAATATAATCATATATTTTAATATAATCAGTTGCAAAATGGATTGTCATTTCACATACTGTATATGTAGATCGCAAATTTTTGGTCATCCCCCCCCCCCAGAAATGAAACTACCCTCAATAGCGACCACATTTCACTGTCTCATTAGTGGCCGTTGTTGGTAGGTTTTATTGTATTTTGTATCACTATTGGGAATATATCATTTGGGGAAAGCATTTGCTGCCTCTAGTGCACGGTTTCAGCTACGGTCGTCACATTTTTCACAAAATGTGAAAGAAGTAGTAGCCACTTTTGCAAAAATGCGTACAGGAGGTACGAAAGGAGTAGACATCCAACCATCAATCATTAGCATTGTTGCATTTTGCTGAAGCTTTTCCTTCCATTTTTGCTGTTTTGCTAAAGGAATTTTTTTTATCTAACTTAAACCCTGCTCTAGCAGAGCTTCTACATAGCGTACAAATTGGAATTTCCCGATCGAAATGCTTTCAGTTAACCGGTATTCATATAATCGTTGCTCTACTGTAACGTGCAAACTCTCACACTGGTGATGACTGTTAGTGTAAGCCTGAAAATTTTATGTCTGACATTGCTTTTCGATATATATATATTTTTTGGTATATTTCTTTCTATGAGCTTACATCACCTTTTTTTCCTTTTATCCAGGTGACCTGTCAACAAGTGAACTATCATTGAAAGTAATAAAGCTTAAGCATCCCCGAACAGGTACGATTTGTTTTTTTTTCCCCCTGCATCATTTTGTTCAAGTTCGAACCACTGTTTTTTCCCCTCTTTGCTTATCAACCTCCAAAAATATTATTTTTAATGAGAAATTTTTTTTCTTTTTTCAAATTGTGTTGACCATTTTGTAGTTATTGTAATGTGATGATTTGGGCTCGGAATTTTACGATGAGTCATATTTGTACGTTTTGATCTATTCGTCATATTTTAAGCAATTTTGAGCAATCGGTTTTATATTTTGGAAATTTTCAAAGCAATAGGTATTTTCTTCAGAGGTATAGGGTGCATGCTTACAAAGAATTCTTGCCTTTCTTTTGTCTTTGGAAAATAATGCTTGTATTTCCATCAACCACTTCTTTGTCTCAGAGATCTCTTGCTATAGTTTCTAAAAAGGAATTTCTGAATGATGTGCCAAGCAGGCGTGAAAGATCTTTTTCATTTAGACACTCGAAATCTTCACGATCAATGTATTTTCATCATGCCTAAACACTACAAAAATTGACACTGTCACCCAGGGTAGGTACACTTTCTGGTTGTACCCTTTGCAATTTTAAACAATTAAAAGGCACCCCTACTTATCGAAACATCCCTTGGGGCACCAGATGCTCTGTCTTCCCCCTACTTGCTGCACTGCCTACTACTATACAAATATTCAAGCATTGCACTTCACTCACGATTCAAAATACAAATGGCAGCACTAACTTCACATACTACATACACGAAGACGATTAGGTATATGAGATACTGTAAAACCCCACATATCAATCATAACACTTCACTCATAGTTAAAAAAACTGGTGGCAGATGGCAGCACTACACATAACAAGCATTACAGAGAAACAAAAAACTTCACGTCAGGTTTCACTACACATACACACACATTCCCGCATGCATGGCCCCCACATAAGGGGGGCTAATTGAAAAAGAAGATATAAAATATAATAGGAAAATTATATGGTCATATTTTTATGTTTTAGGTCATAAATGCTTGCATATTTTTAAGATTTTTAGATCATAAAGATCTGAACCCTAGTGATGATACAAAAAAATAAATGCGTACTGTAAAACCTGTCTATAACAAAACTCTTCAGATCAATATTGAAGAAACAATATTGTTATAGATAGTTTGAGCATCCACTATTTCCTATTAAATAGGAATTCTGCTAGGACCAAAAAAATATTGGTACAGACAGTGTCATTATACACTAGTTTCACTGTATATTTTTTGTGAATTATAGGTTCATGCATAAGTTGTATCTTGAGCGAGAATGGAACTCTTTTTGAAGTTGTCAGCTATGCCGAAAAGTATTCATCATGGTTCATTGGAGATATGGTTATTGAAGGTGAGTATGGAGCTTGAAAAATAAATCGAATGTGCCATAGATGGCTATGTGTTTTCCAGTAATTACTTTTAAAGAAATGTAGATTATGTGCTAACGTCTGCTTTGTAAGTCGAGCAGAAATTTAATATGCACTACCTCTGAATAACCTAATTGACAAAGGAAACACCATAAAAAAAAAACTGTCCCAGCTTCTGTGACAAAAACTCAACTTTTTCACATGCCAGGGCCTGTATGCATTTATTGTCATATAAAAGATATCCAACATCCCTCATGCATACTAAAGTCGAGGCTTGTTATAACAATCCCCCTTTGTTCCACGGAAAATGGGTGTTGTATTTGGAGGTTGTTATATCAGAGGTTTAAAAAAAATATGAAGTTTAATTTCTCCAGAAAATTTTATGTAGTCTATTGCGATAAGTGGAACTTTAATAATTCGAATATCCGTTTAAGTTGAATGTTTCCAGAATGAGAGAGAATGTAAAAGATGGCATTTAGCAATGTAATTTAACATTTAGCAACAGAATATAGTATTTGGCAGTAGAATTTAGCAAATCTACTTTAGCAGACAAACGAATCTAATTTTGTCTGCTTGTAAAAAGTGAATGACTTTCTCATAAAAGAAGTACAAAAAAAAGAGGCAGAAGTAGCATTTTTTGACAGAAAGTAGTCTTGTACATACACTATATTTATGATTTGTTTCATTTATGTATCTTGTATGCGTTCATTTCCATAGTATAGTATATACATCAGGGCTTAACAAATTGTTAAAAAATTCAGGCACCAACCCAATGTCGTAGGAGCCAATGATTTTTTTTTTAAACAATGGTCAAAAATATAATATTTTCACAACTTCTCTAGACCTTTGTAAGTATAGAGACATGCTGATTTAAATTCCTAAAATTTTGTGCTGCCCTTAGTCTTCCATTCAGTAATCACATTTTCCATGCTTACCTGGCACCTGGGATTTTTCAAGCCCTGATGTACATCTAGGGCAATTTTTCTGACAACATAAATATGTTAGGGCCACGCATACACTTAGAACACACATTCTGGCATGTATTAATTTGTTGGAAATTCCACAGAGGAATGTGTATGAGATGCATGTACGGTTAAGTAGTAGTATTAGTATGTATGAGGGAGCCTCTGCACAGTTTCCGTGGACATAGTGCTGAACTCTTATAGTGAGGATCCAGGTTTGAATCATGTTGACCTGACTCACTTCCTACATGCATATATTCTGTCACAAAAGACCCATGTCGGAAGATTGTTATTGCTCTGAACCTGTGGCAGTTTTGAAAAATTTCTAAATTCCTTAAAGATATTTCATCACTTTTAGGATTTCCTAACAATAAAGGGTTTTATGGGATAGTGTCTTCTTGGAATGGAAAGGATGATTTTTTTTTGTAACATCGTCATTACCTGGCAACTTTTCAAAACTTATTTGTAGTGCTTTCAAGAATTGGGAATGGCGGTGACTTTTTTCATCATAGAATTCAATGAATTATTTTAAGGGATTTTTTTTTCTGCCTCTCATTTTGGTATATGTATATCATATAATATGCAATTCAAAAAAATATTTTCTCTAATTGCAGATGGTAAAATGTATATGGTGACACCAATTGACCCGCTTTTTATGGTTCTCCCATACTTTTATAAAGTGAGTGTAAACATGTTTATTATTGTCTTTTTTTATATTTGTTTGAAATTGTCAATTTCATGTTCAAATTAGATGAATTTTGAGTAAAATATGAGTTTTCTCTCTTATAAAGTGATTTTTCTGTTCACACAAAATTCATTGAAAATCTTTTTCTTTTATGTAAATTTTATTTTCACCCCAGAAGTGAAATTGTGGCTAAAGATGGAAAATGTGTCTTTCAAAAAAATTATGTTTTTCATAGGTTCTGAAACTATTTCTCTCATTATTTATTTGTTTTTGTTAACTGCTTGTTTTATTTATGAATTTTCAATTGTTTTATACGTTAATTTTTCTTAGAATTTTTCATTAATTTTGAATTTATAATAAATGCAAAATTGTCACTTTCAATAAGTCAAAATTCTCATTTGTTCTGGAGTTGCTTCTTAGATTAATGTCAATGTTCAGTGATTTTTTTTGTTTAGATATTTTTCCCCACTCCTGTAAACGTGAACAGATCCTCTCTACGTGGGAAAGGATGCTATAGCTTAATGATCGCTACCAATTCAGCAATTGTCCTGTGATTGTACTTGAACTAGAGAAATGTGCATTTTTCAAAAAACTCAGAATTCGTGTGACACTGGGTAGCGTAAGTAGGGATATTACTGTACCCTCACTCTCCAACTTCATTACACAGTTGAGTCTCTATTAACATCCCCCCACCATCAACCCATCTGCTTCTCAGAACTTCATACGGTTATTCTATGGAACCGGTTTTGAGGAAAAAGAAAGCATTTCACTTTCTGTGACAGCTTTTCTTTTCCTCCCAAAATAAAGCATTTTGCTTTCTGTGACAGTTTTTTCCTTCAAAATTTCAATACTATGTCCCTAAAGAAGTTTCACTTCAAAAACTACAATCAAATATTTAGTTAATCATTTTGCTAGACATCATTAGTGGAAAGTACACTAAAATCTCAAGTGGAATTAAAACTTCTTAGAGTGTTTCAATCATCAATTTATTGTGCTAAGCTCTGCCTCAGGTCTTTTTGTTAAAATTACTGTAATGTCTGTAGATCTTTATGGCTTCATAGTTCAGGCGTCTGATCTTCAGTGTGACAGCTCAGACAAACAACTATGTAGTACTACTGTGTTTTCCACTGTGTAATCTGTGTATTATACATTAAAAATCTCTTCAGCATTTACAAGATATGATACTTTATATTTTGGCAATTATGGGATATCTAACCTCCTTAAAAAAACCCTCTTATTTGCTAATTGACAAGTCTGGAAACTTTGTAAAATGTTTCCTCCCAGTAAAACATGTTTTCCACCCCCACCCCAAACTGTGACATGAATTACCAGTGGCTGAAATCAGCCCTCATTCACATTTTCATAATAGAAAGAGTGAGAAAGTCATTCTGCACAGTTATAAAATGAAGGACTCAAACAAGGAATAGCCGTGATCTAGTCGATAAGCCATGCTGTCACGTTACTGCATCCAAAGTTACACCATTCTTGTGCCTTATCTTTCAGTTGCAAAAAAAAATCCAATACATTTTAACTAACTTCCCAGCATTTTCTGTAATTGTAATCTTCAAGTGCCGATCACCCAAAGACAATGTCCTAGTCTTAAGTGGGAATATGGGGGCTGCCGTTTCAATGCATTGATATGAGAGTTCAGCTCTGAGAATGGGGGCTGTTCTGTAAAAGAAATGAAGTAATCCAGTTCTATGAAATGGAAATGTTTGTTTTTATCACAAAGCTTCACAAAGTTTCACATAACCAATGAAAAAACAACATGGATAGAGCAGAGTTGAGCATCAAATTCAAATTTTTAGCATGATTAATCTGCTCCCCGGTTAATCCATGCATGGATAATCGAAATTCTACTGCATACCTTTTTTCCCTTTCCTTTTGGGGCAGTATAGAAATATGTTTATAGTATGAATAATAAGAATATTTCTCTCCACCAGGTTTTTTTTTTTTGTTCTCACAGTCAGGGGTAGAGAGAAGTACTATATCCCCTGTACAAAATCTTAAAAAGTCTTCTTGAAAAAAAGATATGGCATTTTGCAGAGAATTTGTTTATTTCCACTGTGCTAATTATAATGCGGATCAGTGAAATTTATAAAACTGTGGAAAGGGTTGAACAAATTTTAAATTTCTTAGTGTGGTTATACCTCTGCATACTATCTGCAGATTTTTTTCGAGACGTTTAAAAACTTTTTTTTCAAAATAATTTGTACTAAATTATTTTTAAGATTTATAGATGTGAGTATGAAAAAAAAACCATTTTCACACAAAAAAAAGTGGCCAAAAACCTCTTCTAACCACAGTATTTCATTATTTTGAATTTAATTTGCATATGTGGATTATGCAATACCATTTTTCCTCTAAGTAGTGAAATTTGCATCTGTAGGTTATACATAGGAAATTATTACAATCAAAATAATTTTGAAGAATTTTTCGATTAGAAATATGTAGTTGCTAGGGCTTGACAAGTCCAGGGACTTCGAAATTGATACTGGTGCTAAAAAATTTTCTATTTATGATTGCTGAATGAGCTTTCCTACATGAAAAAAGGTCATTGTTTCTGAAAAATCTAAAAAAATATTCATGACTGCTTTCATGAGAAAAAAACTATGCTTGGCTCTTGAGAAATTGGTCTGGTGCCTAAATTTTTTTCAATTTGTCAAGCCCTGGTACTTGACTTCTCTCAAAATATTGCAATATAATTATATGATATTTGTGTGCTTCTCAACCGTATATCAATCATAATCTTCTTACTATTGACTTATCAGGAAGAAAGGTATTGTCCTATTGAAGATATCCTAGTTGATGAAAGTTTCCCAGATGCCAAAAACTTAAAAAAATGTTGTGACCATGAGGATTTACAGCACATTGCAAATCACAAAGGTATTTGAAATTTTTCTGGTCAAAGATTGAAATGCATTGTGTATGAAGTCATAAATTATTGTTCTAATTTTTAACATATGCATAAAGAAGAATTTAAACTGTTATATGTTGGATTAGTCTAATTTTATATATGTCACTGAAGTTTTTTCTACGGTAGACGAAAAATTTGTGATGATATGGGTTGTAGAGACAGTTTCGTTCAAAAACTGTCAGACAACCACATTTTTGTTCAAATATTTTAATGCATGGGTTAAATTGGAGTATAAAGCATATAGTATATTCTTACCTACTAATAAAATACACACATATCTGAGAGAGAAAATAATCTCGTAATTAAGTAATATAATTTCTTTTTTACAAAAATACCCAAACTCATGACGTAGAAGAAAAAAAATCGAAGGGTTCTCAAAAATTATCAACTCATAAATACCCAATAAATAACAAATTTTTCAGTACTCTGTAGGATACTCCATGGCTTTAATTACTGCACTACATCTGGGAAGCATTAAGTCCCCCATTCTAGAATTCTTATTTTGTTGGCAGTAAACCATGACTTGAAAAATTGACTGTGTGCTTTGTTTCATTATCTTGTTGAAAAATCAAAAATCTGAGTATTCAAGCTGTGCCATAGGGGGTACTATATGTACCTTCAGAATGTCCAAATACTTTTTTGGTCCATGGTGTCTGCTGTTCGCACTAAAGGACCAGCACGGGATGACCCAAAGCAGCCCCACACCATCAATTTGTGTTACATGGTTTGCATATTTAAAGGGGAGAAAATCTGATCGTTTAATTTTTTTTTAACATAACTGTTGATATCTATTGAAGGCTAACTCCAAACGACTTCAGAGTATCCTGCATTAAATTTTGTGGCAACATTTCTGGTAGAATCTAAAGTGAGACCAAATATGATAAATATTTTGTTCAAAATTAATCCTAAAAATCAAGATCAGTCCCTAAATTAGAAAAATACTTGTTTATAAGGCTGATATCACACTATAAAAGTTTGGTAAAAGTTCTTTCATAAAAGTTGAAAAATTCAACCAATAAGAATATTAGTTACATCTGAACAAATGTAACCAGTAATCTCATTGTTTTTTTTTACGTTTTGTAAAAGATCTTTTGTCCAACCTTTATAGTGTAATCCCGGACTTATAGATATATAAATCTTATCCATTTTGTATGTCATTCAGACTTAGGAATAAGAATTACCTATTATTTTTACCATGTTGTACATAGAAATTCTTTTGAACACATTTTTGTCTATTTCAGTGCTCAAGATGTTATGAGTTCATACATTATGTGTAATATATATATTAATTCTAGATGTCATGGACTTGACTGTGTATTCATATGATGAGAGCAAGACTCTAGAGTGGTTAAA
Organism: Pholcus phalangioides; assembly: GCF_987345545.1. Classification (NCBI taxonomy): domain Eukaryota; kingdom Metazoa; phylum Arthropoda; class Arachnida; order Araneae; family Pholcidae; genus Pholcus; species Pholcus phalangioides. Next base: position 19,661,315 of record NW_028301601.1, on the reverse strand, counting down.
GAAGAAAGTTAAACAAGTTCGAGAATCTTTACAAGAAAATGATGTCAATATTTCTGATGGCTCCTCAGCTGAAAATTTTGTTTCTTGTCCTGGAGAAAAGTTCAGCACTGACAGTATGATATAACCTTCACAGTTATTGCATTTATTTATCTGGAACAGTTAATGAAAGATAATCTACACAAAAAAAATGTAATCTTAAATGTAATATTACTGTTTTTGTTTAGTTATCCTAAAATGCTGAACTTTCTACTGTTAAATTTTCTCTGCCAGACCAGTAGCATCTTTTCTAATTTCTATATTTTCTGTTCTTACATTAATATTTCTTCAACCTTGTATTGATCTTTTCTTTTATAGAAGATAAATTAAAGCTTATAAATATTAAAAAAAATGTTTTTAACTTGGTTTATTGTTTGGAAACTATTTCATGTAATGAACAATCAAAAATCTTTATTAGAAATTCTTTTAATACAATTCATTTATGTGAATTTCTAATAAAGATTTATTATTTATGTAGAAATAAATATAAATTCACTTAATACTGAAATTAATTCAACATGAGAGGGATTTTTTAATTTATTCTCTGTAATAGCTTTTTTTCATCTTTTTTAGCACAGTATGAAAAAACAGCATGTCGCCTTATTTCTGAATATATAGCTGATGACTTGGCTGAAAAATTATGCAATTCTTACGGGTAAGCATCATATTTTTTTTGTAGACATTTTTTTAATCCGATGGTATTTGTTTCTGTGCTTTAAGGATCTCTTAATTGGTGTGGTGACCATAAATTAAAAAGTACAATTTTTCTAGTACATTAGCACCTTTCTGATCTCTTCAGAAAGGTGCTAATGTGTGCTTCAGAAAAAATATAATTATCTATATTTTTATCTACATATTATTCTGCAAAATATGAAAAACATTTGCCAGAAAATCAAAATTTCTGGATAATCAGATAATAGATATGCATTGATTTGAAAGTCTAGTATTGTCTTGTACCACCATAATTTCTGATGAATAAGTATTCTGGATAGATAAACTGCACTGAGAGAAATGAAAGAGCAAAATTAAAAGTTTTTTTCAATGAAATGATGTGGCTTATCCTACCTAACAAGCTAATAAATAATTGAAAATAACATTGAAATTAAATTAAATTTTTGTGTATTTACAAGTTTTTTTTGAGAATTTTATACATTAGATGTTATCCTGCAGTAAACATTTATTCAGAAACACATAAAAAATGTTCATGACAGTTACTAGTCAGAATAGAGAGGAAAAAGGTTATTGGATAGGGTGGCTTTGAATTAGCCGCAAGAGTTTTACAGAAAATTATGATAATTTTTAGCCAATATATTCCAACCAACATACAGACATTTGATCATTTTCTCAAAGTTGTTTGAGTAACATTATTTATGAAGAAATGTCCATGGTCTTATTGCTCCAACCTAACGATGCCTTTTAGTGAAGCTTTCAAAAGAGCATTGTTGCAGCTATATATTTACACTTGTGATATCTCTTTTCCTAAATTAATGTAGTGGACTCTCGCTAATCGGAGTCATATCAGACCAGGGTGTGTTGCAAGATTACTACAATCCCCGGATTACTGGAAGTTAATTGAAAAAAACCAATTTAAATAATATAAACAAGTTCGTATAGACATGCAGTAACATGTTTACCTCTTTTATACTCAAAGAAAGCCCACCCAAAACCACCAGATTACTGGATGGGCTGCACTAATGTACGACCGGATTATCGAAAGTCTACTGTATCATCATTTGCATTGGTAAGAAAATTTCAGACTTCATAGCATACAGTTCTCAATAAAAGGCGTGAAAAAGAGATACAAAAGTACTTTTAAACTGTTGGTCAATCAAATCCCAAGGACATCAAATGTGTCTAAGTGTATTAAATTTGCAGGAGGAGAAAAATCAAAATATGTTGATTTTGTTTGTCGATATTGTTCCAGATTTTCTCTACTAACTGAAGAAGAGAAAGAAGGAAGTCCATTGAAACAGCAACAAAAGGTATTTCCTAGCAATTTCTGTTTTAGTATTGTTACATTTTTTTCAAGTTATGCACACAAACTGAAAATATGGCGTAGAACTCTGTTTTATAAATACATTGCTACTGCAGGAAATCGTTCCCCCTCCCCTCAGGTGTTGGTACACCAATATCTAGGTGAGACATACAAGAACAAAAAAAATCATAGAATGCTGCCATTTGGAATCAGCAATAAACTGTATGTCCCAATCTAGTTAACTCTTGCAAGCGGAAAATGACTACTAAACCCCTCATTCACCTCATTCATATTCCTCTGCAGAACTTCTAACGAATTGGTGCATGTTACATGAAATGTGCGTGTGCATGTTATGAATCTAATGAGAAGTTTGTTTCTTTATAATGCTTGTTACGTGTAGTGCTGCCATCAATTTTTCTATCTATGAGTGAAGTTTAATGATTGAATAATTGTACCGTTGCAAGCCTGTTTTTCTCTTTGGCTAGACTTTTTAACGAGGAGATCCGCTCGCATTTGCGCCTCAAAGTTTGGAACCACAGCAAACCAACTTCAGCCGACCACCACTGTGGCGCCGGTGGGGTTCAAACCCGGGACCTCGCAATGTGAGTCCATCACTATGACCCTGGACTACCACAATGGCAGAAAATGATTGTGGTGCGACTCAAGTTATAGCACTTTACAGCAAAAAAATTGCATCTGACATGCAAATATACAATTCTAAATGATTTTGACCTGCTGAACATGAATATCACTATGAAAAGTTTTATTTACCATTTTTTTTTAGATATTACCATATAAAGTATAAAAAAGTCCTTTACGAGAAGTATCTGTGGACAACAATGCCATATTTTCCGACATGAAAATACATGATTCTGAATGATTTTGACCTGCTGAGCATGAATATCATCATGAAAAGTTCTATTTATTTATTTCTATTTTTTTGGAGATATTACCATGCAAAGTGTTTAAAAAAAGTGCTTTACGAGCTGTGTCTGTGAGCAAGAATGAAATTGCTGACATAAAAGTCCAACTATTCAATCTGACATAAAAATCCACAATTCTGAATTGTTTTGTTGTGCTGAACATGAATATCACCATGAAAAAGGTCTATCTTCCATTTTATCAGAGATATTACCATATTAAAAATTAATGAACTATAGTGCTGTAATATATTTGCGTTTCTATGCATTTTTGTTGTTTTTTTATATACAGTCGATCCCACTTAGTACAACTAATTTTCGTGAATTTAACTTTGTTACTATATTGATAATATTAACTTTTCCCGGATACAATGTTAGCACTTTTTCTATTCCCACACTCACGAAGTTCAAAAAATTCTCATTGGGATTCCCCCCCCCCCCAACACAACGCTTGAAAAATTCACATTGGGCTTCTCTCCCCTAAAATAAGCGTGCTTTTTTCGCAGGTAAAGAAACAAAAATGGTTGTTTATTTGTGTTCTAGCAATTAACCATTATGTGAAAACTAGAGGTGGGGCTTTTCTTTTATTGTTCTTTTGTGAAGCAGATTATTTTTTCCTACATGAAGAATCGACTGAAAAGTATTGTTTCTGTCTTTTTTTCAAGAGTTGGATACAATAATAATTTGAATTTTTTTTTATTTCCTTGTTCTCTCACTTTGTAGTGTGCCCCAAAGCAGAATGTGCTGAAATCTGTGACATATGTCGCAGAACAGCTACTGCAGAAAAATTTGGAAGAACTTTAAGAAAAAGTGCAAAAAACACTATTATATGTATGGGGATTTTTACCGCAGAACATTTCCAGTCAGCAGAGGGCTCGTCGCAGAACAGTGCTAAACATTCTGCTTTGGGGGTAGTGTGCAGAGCACAAACTGACCTTACCACTGTTCACATACACCAAAGTGATCAATGTTATGTCTCTGAATAGAAAGGCTAACAGATGAGAACTAGAAAAAATTCTCAGGAGATTTTTCTTTTTTTCTTTTACTTTTATTATTAAAATTTGCCGCACTAGATTAATTGCAAAAAAAATGAATCTTCTCATAGTGGTTTTAGACAACGTCTGCATGTATTAGAAAAATAAAACAGTGGTTTTCTCATCCACTTCCTAATTGATACAAAATTATGATACAAAAAATAATCAAACTATTGATACAAAATCGAGCCGCAAATGAGTGACATAGACACAAAACTTAAACAACTCGACAGATTTTCAGATTCCAGAATCAAGTAGCATTTGAAAGCGACTTTTCAAATAAAGAAAATCAGATTTCTCGACTACTTCCTGGAATTTAATTCTTCACGGAACAGCCAATACGATGCTTTCATGACCTTCGAAATTTCAGAAAATGAAGCAGTAACATCGTTAGATTTTGCTGAGCACAGTTCGAATCAATATGTCAAGGAGCAAGTTAAAAAGAAAAGCTCTAATTTTAGCTCAATCGTCTATGATTGATTTTTTGATACAGAAAACCTAGGTTCAAAGATGCGTTGTACATCAATCAAAATATAAGATTTCTTTTTTTCTGTTTCTTGTTTTTTTTCCCTATGAAATACATCCTGTATAATGCACGTAAATATTTAATGGTATAACAAATACATAATTTCTTCCTATAAATATCTATATGTATTGTAATGTTAGATAATGAATTTAAAAAACTTCATTAAAAAGCTATGGTTCGTGAAAGTCTGTGTCTTATAATTCTTATAGATGTTTTCCAGCTTATAACGTTTTTAGTTGCGGTTTTTTGAAAACATAAGTGGGATTGACTGTATTTGCGTTGTGTTTTTATGTATATTAATATTTTGTCTCTATATATTTGGGAGGTTCCTATATGTTTATGTTGTTTTTTTGCACGTTTTAATTATCTCTTTCTATTATGTTTGATGCATTTGCCCCAAAGCAGATTGTTTGTCATTGTTCTGCAATGAGCCCTCGGCTGACTGGAAATGTTCTGCAGTAAAAATACCCATAACAGTGTTTTCTAAACTGAAATTTAAAATTCTTGCAGATTGTTCTGAAGTAACATTGATTGTTCTATGACGTACGTCACAGATTTCGACATATTCTGCTTTGGGGGTGTATTTGTATTATACAACTATATATGCATTAAATGTGCAATTTCAAAGAAAACCTGTGCCAATCCAGCTTTTTATAGTCAGATCCGTGCCCAGCACACTGAATTACATAGGAATTGACTGCTTTCATTCAGGATGCCAAAAAAAATTTAAAAATTTGTTGTCTAGCACAATCAAATGTTTATGTAATGTTCAAAAGAGCCATGTCAAAACATCATACAAATGCAGTAATCATAAACTGAAATTAATAGAAGTAGCGTCCTCCCTCCTGAAAAATATGAATCTAAACATCATATGCATTTGGCTCTATTGTACTTGTATAAATAATTTTTTTAGTAATGTACGCAAATTCTTTCCCAAAAATAGAGAAACAGAACTTCTGGTGATATTGCGCCGCTTGAGGATTATAGTAATGGAGTGTCTGTTTCGAATTCTGACAAAAATGTGAGTAGAGAAATGTTTTATTTTTACATTTCGGTACAACTCATTAAGATGTTTAATTCTTATGATGTTTCTAATTCCAGTTAAGTAACGTTGGTGATCTCTAAATGTTCAATGCCAATAATAAAAATTTCTAATTTAACATTTTTACAAATAGAATGTTCATTAATAATTCTATATATGTTAATAAATCTTTCCTCCTCTCCCTCAAATTCTCCAAGAGTCGAGCTTACAATAACTCAATAAGTTTTTTATGTCTGCCTCAGCATATGGAGTCAATCAAGTATTACGTCAGCATCAATGGGGGGATTTTAATGATGATGATTTTTAATGATACGTCATCAACCGCCCTTTATAAAATATAAAATAATCTTAATAGCGTCTTTACTGACTGTGTCAAAAATGAGAAAAACCTTTCCCTAGTTTGTGAGCACCTGAACTAATATTCCCCCTATCAATGTCCTCTATAGAGTCTGCTCTGTGCAGATCATTTAAGTGATCTGGAAATGTGTCCAGTCCATTTAAGTGCTCTAGAAATGTGTTGCGGGCCACTTAAGTACTTTAAGAATGTGCCGTGTATCACTCATAATAGTTTGTAAATATACATATACAAATACAACGCCACAAGAGGCAAAATGCCCAATGAGGTGGATGAGAAAATGTAGCGAATTACTTAAGTAATCTGGGAGTGTGCCGAGGGTAACTTGAGTGATGTAAAACTGCACTGAAACACTCAAGTGCTCTAAAACTGTGCCACGTGTCACCTCTAAATTTGCCATGGACTGCTTAAGTATTCTGGAACTATGCCACGGGTCAGTTAAATGATTTTTGAATGTGCCACAGACCTACTTCAGTGATCAGCAAAATGTGCTGTGGGTCGTTTAAATGCTTCAATGGATTCAGTATTTTGGTAATAATTTCAATATTTTTAACTTTTATTTTTCTTTAGAAAACCAAGTTGACAGCATCGCAGAAAAGGTTGCAAAAGGCAGACAAGAGTGGGATGAAAAATATATCAGCATTCTTCCAAAAGAAATGACATTCATATTCTATTCACATGAATCTCATCAATATTGTAAGACTATTTGATATGGACAAAGTAAAATGCTGGATTTCATATCATGTCTCATAGTTGATTAAAATGCAGTGATACCTCAGCTAAAAGAATAATTCATTCCAAAATCATGTTCATTAGTAAAAATGTGATTTCCCATAGGTTTTTATAGAAATTGGTTTAATTTGTTGCAGATTTCACCCAAAATTTAAAGATAATTTTTTTTTAAAACACTAAGGATCGTTATAAAAATGACGAAAACTCACTGAAATGAAAAAACTAAAGTGAACTACACTGGTGAAATAAATTAAGAGAATTTGCATATTTTATCGAATTTCATGAAAAGAACTAAACTGAATGTAAAACCACTGCTTCTAGACAAAAAATGCAAATCTTGTACGTCAAATACGTAAGTGTAAACATGTGTGTAGGCGGAGCCAGTAGAGAAACAGGCTTTATAAGCGTGCGTAAGTTAAGACGCATTTCGTTTGCTAGCACACCTTGGCGAATTTCTTGGTGTTATTTTGCAGCAATCGGTTAATTTAAAATTGTAACAGTAAAAATGACTAACCACCAACGTTTAGATGATGGAATGAGGTGGGGAGGCTAGAAGCAGGCCAATCTCAAGTCCAGATTTGTAGCGAGTTCAATTTAACGCTCAGCATCGTGTGTAACTTATGGAAACAGTTACAGGATACCGGATCCATCGAGAGAAAGCCTGGGCAAGGTCGTCCAAGAGCCACAACGGCCAGAGAAGATCACCATTTGTCGATTATAGCGAGGCGTAACAGGAGTGCTACAGCTTCTCAGCTCTCTCGTGACTTGTATGCAGCCACAGGAACCCATGTATCAAGGATGACTGTTTCCAAAAGACTTCATGAGAGAGGGTTGTTTGCAAGAAGACCTGCTGTTTGCGTCCCGCTCACTTCTACGGACAGGAGAATCCGTTTATCATGGTGCAGAGAGCATAGAGATTGGAGTATGGATCAATGGACGACCGTTCTCTTCACTGATGAGTCCCGGTTCAGCCTAAGCACCGATTCTCGCTGTACGTTCATATGGAGAGAACCATGGACCCGCTACCTACCCTCCAATGTCCATGAAATCGACCATTATGGCGGAGGAGGTTTAATGATCTGGGCAGGCATCATGTTGGATGGTCGCACACCTCTCCATGTCTTTGAAAGAGGTACTGTGACTAGTGTGAGGTATAGGGATGAGGTCTTGGAGCCCTATGTTCGCCTTTTCAGGGGTGCAGTTGGCCCTGAGTTCATATTAATGGTTGATAACGCGAGGCCACATAGAGATCTTCTGCTCGATTATTTCCTAGAGAGTGAGGATATTCGTCGGATGGATTGGCCAGCCAGATCTCCAGACCTTAACCCTATAGAGCATGTCTGGGACGCTCTGGGGAGGGCAATTGCAACTCGCAACCCCCCCTCCAGGAACCATCCAGGGAATGAAAACAGCGTTGCTGAACGAGTGGGACCAATTACCACAGGAAATGATAAACTGCCTTATTTCAAGTATGAAATCACGCTGCGAGACCTGTATATCTGTAAGAGGGGGACCCATACCCCCTATTAACTCATTTTTTTGTTTATTCTGCAACCGCTGTTTCATACTCCGACTCCAATGAGTGTTACGCACGATCATGCGTGTGTATTACAATTATTGAACGGTTATTTGTTTTGTATCAATGTATGTACATATCAAATTTCATTAAAATCGGTACAGTAGTTCTAGAGATAATCGACCAAGTCTGCAAATTCTCTTAATTTCTTACACCAGTGTACTTCAAAATTATATGAGAATTAACAGGAAGATGAGATACTGAAGATCTATTTATTTTACACTATGTACACAACCAACACCAGTAAAAGTATCCATAAAAGCTGGTGTTCAGACAACCCAGCTGTTTCTAGGTGTCAACATTACAAGAGAGTGCCAAAATGCTTGCTTGACACAGCTGACCAAACCTCTAGTTGTGGCCCCGGGTCTACGATGGTCTTAAGGTGGCCTTGATGTTCCAATCGGTAGGGGCAGAAAAGAGAATGGAATCTCTGCCCATGCGGGATCTATTTTTGGTGCCCCCGATGAGTCTCAGCTCAACAATTTTTTTTTACCTTACAACTCGGATTTGGCACCCTTTCTTAGAGAGGTGGCTGCACAGGTCGCACGGCCTCTGTGGGGGCTGAAAGGCTTCAGCCTAGTTTCTTACATATAATTTTTGTTTTTTTCATACCATAAAATTCTTTATCGAGGGACCAATGAAAAATCTGGCCTCTAAGGCCCCAACAAAGATCCCAGCCTAACGACCCCTGCAGCAGGACGTGGGTGCAATAAATGCATCCAGTCTTCCCGACTAGGACAGACGCGCTATAGATATTGTATCTAGGAAGTAATGAGTCCCGTATATACCGGATAACTCGAAACGTTTCGCCGTCCGCCAATAGCAGTTTTTTGTTTCTTTTGCCTTGTAGCATTTGCCGTGAATTAACAATGGCACTAACAATTTTAAGGGAATTAAAATTAATTTGATGATCTAGAATATTTTATGACATTCATTTTTTAAAATATTGTTGGTGCTGCTATCTACTTTCAAAATCAGAAGTGCCTCATGTGGTGATGACGAAGTTCAGGTATAAAAAACTGAATTCTTCATTCAGCTTTGCTCCTTAAGCCGGGTTTTCTCCTAGGAGCAGGTTTTCTGTGCCACGCGCGACGTGAATCACCCAGCGCGACACGCCATCCACTCACCAGTATGAAAAGCAGCATGGCTGTTTTCCTACAGAGCGCAATACGGCTCACGACAGCGCTTTACGTCGGGCGTTATTGGCTGACTGCTTCTGGAGGAGTCAAATGCGTCGCGCGTTTCACCGATCTTCCCTTCATTTTTGTTGTTTTCTTTCCCTTCTCTTCAAACCCGAGCATGCAGACGACAGAGTAACTGATGCCAAGGCCATATAATATGGCCGTCCTGATCTAATGCGCCACCCTAGGAAAACACAAACGCTTAGCGTAATTATGTAACACGTTTCTGCCGGCGCAAAATGGTCTAATTCGGTACACGCGTCGCAAAAAACCTATTCCTAGGAAAACCCGGCTTTATAAACAAAGGTTATAAACTGACCTGAAAGATCAAACTTCCAGTTCGGTTATTTATTCCAGACCCAAGGACATATCCAAAACTAAGAGCCTCCGAACAAGCAGACACAGGTAAGATCTTAAAAAGTGAATTTTTCCACACTCCACTTTATAGTATTACATAGAATGTGCTGCCATCTGATATCTATTTTAAAAGTGACTCTTATGGTGATGATGAAGTTTTAAGTAAAAAAACTATATTCTTTATTCCGCTTAGTTCCTTATAAACAAAGCTCATAAACTGAACTGGAAATTTAAACTGAAAGTTCGGTTATTTTATTTGAGCATAAGGAGACGTCCAAAACAAAGAACCTCTTAATGAGCAGACGACAGACGGTTTGTTCGGTTCCCTACAAACTAAGCTCACAAACAGAACTGGTAGTTCAAACTTCCAGTTCAGTGATTTTTTCAGAACACAAGGAGATGTCCAAAACAAGGAACCTGGAGAGAAGCAGACGACAGAGATTCTGAGTCTTGATTATATACTGTTGGTGCTGCCATCTAATCTTGAAATTTCAGACAACTCATGCGGTGATGATAAAGAGAGAGAATGTTATTTTTTAGCATAAAATTTTTTTGAGACGAAAATTTCGGTAACAAAATTCGTACATTTCCGCAATAATCGATATTTTTTATGTAGAAAAAATAATTATTTCTTTCCACAAAAAAATTCGGACAATATGGATGATCGAACAAATAAGTGAAAATACCGATTATGTGGTCTTCAGATAGGGTTACCAGATTCAAAACTGAAAAAGGAGGACGCCTGGGTCTGAAGCTTAGGCAGTGCCGTCTTAACACGTGCCTCTCCCCTCCCCGGGCCGTGCCCGAAGGGCTTCAAGAGAAGAGGTGCCTCAGAAAAACGAGTCGTAGTTGAATTTTTCGAGAATTTTTTATAGGTAGGGCCTTCGAAAAATCCCTTGGCTCGGAGCACATGATGCTCTTAAGACGATCTTGCCTGTCAGCCCCACCCTTGTGGGGGTCATGGAATTGTAGCACTTCATTCCTTTACTTCTATTAATTTACATTAATTAAACAAAACAGCAATAAAAAATTCGAAAAATGATCAGTTATCGAATTACAACGTATATTTGATAAAGAGATGATGAAAGTCTTTAAAGGTATGACAAAAATTTATCTTTTCAATATGATTCGAACCACGATGAAGTATCAGCAGGTGGACCACGCGAATTATTATTAATAATTTAGGAATTTTATAAAACTAATTTAAATGTCGATCGGGCAAATAGGTAGGTAGGAATTTTTAACTAGGTAGTAGTGCCTCTCTCAGAAAAATCGCTTTGTATGTGGGCGTATGATAACGTTAAAAAAAGCCCTGGGCGTACTTTATGAAAATTGTGAAAAGCTAATCGAAAAACTCAGCAAAATTTCTGTGACTCATCATTTTGTGCATCTTTTTTTCATTTATTCAATCATTTTTCTCATCTTTTGTGCCATCCTTGTGATAATGATCTTCAACTATACAATCAAGTATTTTTTAAATTTTTAGGATCTTGATCGATGTTGAAAAAAAATTTTACATTTAAAAAATTATACCATTTGATATATTTTTGTGGTTCTAATTTTGTACTGATGCCCTAAGCATGTGCTTATGGTTAATCCGGCCCTGACTCTTAACATGGTTAAATTTAGATTAATTTTTTCCATGAATTTTTAACAAACATTACTGACTATATTTCATTTATTAGCAGGTAAAGAAGTGTCTGTCCTCTTGGATTTTTTTTCTGATTGACTTTTTTTTTATAACTTTTTTTTCATTTTTTGTCCTATTTCATGGGAATGGCCCATATAATTTTACAGGATACAATAGAGCTTCTCCATGGTCCGGCTTAAGCCAGATTTTTCTAGGAGCAGGTTCTTTTGCGTCGCGTGAACCTAATAGGACCATTTCGCGTCGGCAGAAACGTGTAACTTTATTTCTCTACGCGTATGTGTTTTCCTAGCGTAGCGCATCATTCCCTTATGTCGGCTGCATACGAGTATCCACGTATTTTTGACATAATAAAAAAACAGAGGTTAAAAAGATGGGGAAAGAAAACAACAAAAGTGAAGATCGGTAAAAAGCGCGGCGCACGTCGCATTTGACTCCTCCAGAAGCAGTCAGCCAATCACGCCCGACGTAAAGCGCTGCCACGAGGCGTGTTTCGCTTTGTAGGAAAAAAGTCGTACCGCTTTTCCTATTGATGAGTGGCTGGTACGAGCAGGTTTTCTGTGCCGCGTGCAACGTGAATCGCCCAGCGCGACACGCCGTCCACTCGCCAATAGGAAAAGCGGTACAACTACAGTCGAATCCCTTTGTAACGAACTCCAAGATGCCGGAGAAATCACTTCGTTATAAAGGAATTCCAGGCTTTTACATTGCTCCCATGTAAACTTATCTGGGGGATTAGAAAAGTGTTATTTAAAACGAGATTTTCGCTATAACGGTATTCGTTAAAACGGGATTCGACTGCATTTTCCTACAGAGCGCAACGGGCTTCACGCCAGTGGTTTACGTTGGGCGTGATTGGTCGACTGCTTCTGGGGGAGTCAAATGTAAAAAAATAAAAGAAAAAAAACCGTTGCGCATTTCGGGGATCTGTTCACTTTTGTTGTGTGTTTTCTTTCCCTTTTCTTTGTCTCTCTCTTTTATTGTGCATAATGGCAAAAATACGTGGATATGCAGACGACAAACCAGATGGTGCGCCACGCTAGGAATACATCAACGCGTAGCGTGATAAAGTTGTATGTTTCTACGCGAAATGGTCCTATTAGGTTCACGCGGGAAAACCCGACTTCAAATCGGGATGCTTAAAATAAAAATTTATATTTCCCCCGAATGCGGGAAATTTTTCATCACTGAATTAGTCTAACGGTGGATGTTATCTCCCTGTAGTCTTAATTTAATTTATCAATTCTTAAACATCCATTTGTCCTTAATGCGCATATGCAGGGTTTACCTAGCAAATTCAACTACTCATTTTACTGATATCCCCATCGAGAAGAAATATGTCATCGAGAAGTAAAATAATAGACTTTATTTATCCTCTAAGGAGGTCCCCTGTTCTTTTGAGGCCCGGGTAGTACTGACTAGACCATTATCTTGACCCTAGAACAGAAGGAATTCGTCTACCCTTGCTTTATGGTAACCCTTTTTCCAAATACTTTATTACCAACCTTGAGAATCGAAACTGCTTTTACTTCTTTAAGTCAGCATTTTTTTTTCGCTTTTTCCCTCCCACAGGTTTGACGAGTAAAAAAAATGCAGTATAAAATATAGCGGCCGAAAACCGGCTTGTACTATGTGGATCCTCCCCGGCGCGAGTAAACCACGCCCACTTTCTGAATCGGAAACGCGTGCACTATGTTCATACCCTTGGCTCTCAATTTTCAGAATGAATGCTACCTCTTTACTGTTTGTTGTTTAAATATGGTTTTGAATATTGTTTCATATACTCACACTTACAACATAATAAGATTCCGTAAAAGTTTTAAGCTGTAATTGTTAGACTTCATCACGGCAGTTTGTAAAAATGAATACTTGACCCAAAATCGTCACTAATTTTCGTTGTTTAGAAAAGGGCCTTTTTCGAGTTTGTGATTTTATATTATAGAGTAGATAGAATTGGAGATGCAATTTTATATATTTAAAGACATATTTTGTAAACCTGTGTGTGGCGGGAGTCATTTTATTTAAAAATTCTCATTTTAAAAGACATTAATAGGACGTTTTGGCTCGGCCTCTTGAACGTCGTATAAACGAGTTTCTACTGGAGAAAAAGCTGGAAAAGTTCATAGATATCGCCAAGAAGCTTGAGGCAATAAGTAGCCAAGTGTTGCAATTTTTAATTTTTTGCGGCTTTAATGATTGAATTCCGAATAAATTAAAAAAAATTTTCTCATAATTTTTTGAGGATGGCACCTTCCGGCCGTTCCCTTTAAGTGAAATTATTCACTGACATAATACAAATTCGAAAAACTAAGTAAATTTAAGGAAAAACGCCGAAAAATTCGGGTACGTTTTACCCGCAATATCTCAGTTAATATTGCACTTAGAAAGGTAGCATCAGGAGAGAACTTCCTAATTGAGTTTTGGGGCACACGGAGACTAAGAACGTATCATTTTGATAACTATACAATTCGTTGCAACTTGAAGTATCTGAGGTCTACACATTATTTGGATGCATTTCTAATTTGAAGTAGGCCTATGCCTCTAGGATGAACGGTTCGCCACTAAAATTCCATACCCTGTTTGCTATGCACCGTCATATTCACTAATAAATCAGTCTTACTCTTCAAATTACACATATTTTCAGATTTATTGCAAATATTAATTTCAGTGTTGCTATGCAACAATTCTCTACCAATAGAATATATAACAATGAAAGTAAATCGAAACTAAATTAAGGCGCCAGCCAAATTTCTTGCGAGCCGAGCATGGGTTTTTGCCTTAGGCCGGGATTAAAAAAACATTATCAAAGTACAATTAAAGTTTTTATAACACTAAAAAAATGCAGCCAATAAGACTATCGGTTGCATTTACGCAAATGTGACAGGTACGATTATTGGTTGCATTTTTCAAGTTCTATAAAAGAATAATAATCCAGGCCTAAGGGGGTCATTCAAGTATTACGTCAGCATCGAGGGGTTTCGGATTTGCTGACAAAGGGGGAAGGGAGTTTGAAGGTTGCTTACGTCACTAACCACCCCTTGAAGATATGAAATATTCCAAGCTGCTGACGAAATTTTGCTAAAGGGGGGGGGGGGGGTCAAAAATGTCTGAAAATCTGCTTACGTAATACTTGAATCGCCCCTAAGAAAAACCGTTCAAAATAATGTTTTTTGGACTTTATATCCCCTTCTCACGTTGACTTTCATAAAATCAAAAAATTTTTACGGCTATTAAATATACTCCAATTTAGCAATTGCATATGAAAGATTTTAGGTGCCCAGACCAATATCCTAGTCACCATAGCGGACTGAGATTCATAATGTAACCTTGTTAAAAGTAAATTAATTATTCTTTGTAAATCTTTGGACTGGACATTTTCTTAGAAATCAATTATTTGATTTAGAGACACCAGTGATTTTTCAGCAAATGCTACATGCAAAATGGGGGAGACGAGACACTTTCACTAAAAAGTGTGAATTATGGCGAATTATTCACTGCCAGAAAATTCAACTCACTGCTAGGAAAATAAACGACCAGCAATTCACCAAATGGAAAATTCAGACATCAGTTGGACACAAGTGAATGAATGAGTGAAACTGGTCTGCCTCACTAGAGCTAGCTCACTCTCGTCCATTCACCAGGTCACTCAGTTAATCACTAAGTAGTTCATTCTATCATTCACTCACTAGGTTGCTCCCTGTTACTCACTAGTTCACTCACTTACTCCCTTGCCCAACAGATCACTCACTCATTTACTCTATCATTCTCTCAGTTGGCCGGGATCACTCATTCAATCTCTAGGTTGCTCATTCACTTTGTCATCCATTCACTCACTGGGTCACACATATAATCAACTTATTAGGTTGCTCATTCTGCTATACACTCAATAACCTGGTCGCTCACTCAGTCACATGCACTAAATCACTTGGTCTACCCCTGGCTCATTCACTAAGTCATTTTATCTCTAGGTTGCTCACTTACCATTTTCTCACTTACTACTGTATCATTTATCGACTCACTGTCACTCCTCGCTCACAGACTTGTGTCATCTGTTGTCTGAATTTTCCTTCAATCAAGGACCCAGATTTTGCTGATAACCCGAGTCCCTGGACCCAGGTAAATTAGAGTAGAGCGCCATTTCCACCCTATGCACAGAACCTTTGTTTTTCCCCTTAGCAACCCTGAACTTGTCAAACACTGCACTACAATACAGAGTTTGAAAAATAAAATCCTTTTCCATGAAATTTGAGTCAACTGTATAACAATGCAATACAAAATTAGACATTTCTTGCAAAGAGTTAATTACCAAAGAGCCATTGTTTCAAATGACGAAACTTCACAAAGTCAGCTACACCATAAATTTAATGTTTTCAAGTCTATAACATACATTTTTTTAGAACACCAGGTCAGATTATGGTCACATTTTTTAGGAATGATTGCTTTACATGTACAAACATCAACGATAACTGCTAGCTATACATCAAGCATAGCAAGGAGAAAAAAAAAAAACCAATAATATCCAACAGTCATTTAAAACGTCACTACAAAGGGGGAATCTAAATATAACTATGACACCGTTTCAGAATATTAAGTCCTAAATAATGCCAAGCCAGTTAGCATCTTGTTTCATACAGCCCGCTCCGACCAATGTATCTCACCCATTTGATGACATCGTGATCACTGTAATTGAGCTTAGGCTCAAAAACTTTCAAATATCTGACTTTGAGGCCAGATGGTGCGAAGGGTACTTCGAAATTCATCGATATCGGTGGTCGGTTCCATTTCTTCTTGGTGTCTGTTTGCAGGAGCTCTATTTCGGCACTGAGCTGGGTTTCCTTCATCCCCGCCATGCGCTTGATCTTCCAGACGATGGCGTTCTCGCTGGCTTTGTACTTCGCCTTGCCCTTCATGCAGATCAGTTGGACTCCGCTGGTGTTGAGAGGAGTTGGAATGCGAACTTCGATCTTCTGCCCTATGAGCGACGACTTGAAATTTGACTTGAGGACCACCTTCACCTCCATTTTGGTGCGCCCAACTTCCCTCACCAGTGGAATGATTCGAAACGGGAAGCTTATGTCTTTGGTTATGCGATATCTCATCAATTCAAACTCACCATCTGGTGGTATGAAACTTATGCTGTGCTCGCTTTCGAACTTGCTCAGCTTGACGCACTGGTGGAATTGGCAGTCGTCTATTGCAATCGATGTCTTCCCGGAACTACGACTCGGATCATCAAGAGTGCTGGATTTTCCTTTGCTCTCCATGGTGATCTTGTCGTTTATCCCAAACTTGCATTCGGGCATTCCAGAAAGATAAGATTTCATTACGACTCTGCCAGCGACGTGCGCGCTCAGGACCTGGCCCTGAGGCGACATGAGCAGGTTGACATATTCCAAGACATCAAGAAACAACTCGTTTCTGCGATACTTGATACCTTCCCGTCTCCAACCGATCTGCCCAGTAACTTGAGTAGTTATCTGAGTTTGCTCCTCCTTCGTCTGCGACTTCACACCCGTCTGTGTTATGAACGTTTTCAGGATGCCCGTATCCGTGTTCTGGGGATAACCAAAATCTAATATTTCATCTAGAAGCTCATAAATGAGAACAAAATTATTTTTCACGTTTTCTTCGCTTATCTTGCCAAAATAAGATTGCATGACTTCGACCATCTTCAGAAGAAATTCGAAAACCATGGCCGCGTTTACGTTCTGCTTGGTAACGGCGGCGAGCCAGATGTTACTTCTTTTGATGTGGAAGAAGCTAGTGCGAGCTATGTTGGTGACAGGACTACGCACCTGTTGCCTGGCATGAATGACATTCACCCGGAATGCATCGACTGCATTTCTGCCAATATCATCTCGGAAGACTCTCGAGACCAAGACTTCCCCTTTATGGTTGTAAATGAACAAACCACCAATCATTTTTGGCACCTGACTTTTATTGCCCAGGTACGACAGACGAAACTCACATAACCTGGAGAAGAAAAACAAAAAACATACATTAACCTGCACCTTAATTTGAAATCCCAGGTCATAGCAAAAAAATTTACGTCATGCAACAAAACTCTACAAATTTCAGGTGCCATGACATGCCAACATTAGCTTGAAGCTTGTCAGTAATGATGAATATTCAGCTTTGCCATAGCACCCCCCTCTAAAAAAAAAAAATCACTCAAAAATTTATTTTTTCTTTAATTTTTACCTAAAAGGCCATTAAACAGCACCTCATTTGCACTGTAATCTCAGGCCACATGAACCCCCTCTTGAAACGACTTTCCAAGGTCACAGAGTCCCTTAATAATTTGTGAATATTGAACCCAATCCCAACCTGCATAAGGCCATATATATAGATGTCCAGCAACTAGATTTCCCCCACTCCCCGTTTTCTATGAATCAGAGCTCCTACGACGCACTTATGATTCAACATTCTTTCTGGCACAAGTCGCGCGAGCTCTACCATGCAATATGCCGGGTCCAGATCAGTCTCGCTGAACTACTCAAAAACCCATTTTTAGCCGACAGTGTGGGGCCAGTTTTGAAGGAAAACAGGTTTTTTTAATGTTTCAGCAGCGGGTTTACAAACTGCCTTACACATACGCAGACAAAACAGATCAGCTCTTCTCTGGAACTCTCTCCAGGAGGTGAAGAGAGGAAATTTTTTTGCACAACAGCTCTGGGCGTGAGCGGTCATCAATCAATCACATGCATATACAAAATTAATCGTCACGTAGAGATTGATGCAATTTAAAAAAACAAGTAAACCACAAGAAACTCTGAACAGATTTTTTTAAAACCAATTTCTGTAGTATTGAGAATATCTATTGTAGATATGTTATCTATGGCGGCTGTCTGTAGAAACTGGACAATCCATAGCAGTTAGTCTCAATGTAATGTGATGTGATTAACAAATTTGAATTAACAGAATGGATTGAATTTAACACAATAGATATCAGTGTAATAGTATTTAACAGTATGGGGGAAAAGGTAGCGAAGTTCTAAATCAGGGACTTGACAAATTACAAAAAGATCTAGGCACCGAACATTTTTTCCACACAAAGAAATTTTGAATTTTCCAGGACAGTTATTAGCCTGAGATTCCAATTTAGTAACCACACACAGAAAATCTTTAGCACCAATCAATACTATGTAAGGTTACCAGATTTGGAAACTGAGAAAGGACACCTTCGCGCGCGTGCACACTCTTCGTAATACACACTTCCCAATTTTTTCAATAGATAGTGCCGCTATGGTGATAAAAAAGATTCAAGAACTTCAGACCACTATTTTCTATATTTCTAACTGGAAGAGCAGTGCTGTCTCAATGCATGGGCCCAATCGGGGGTCTCAAGTACAAAGGGGAGAAGCTCATAATACTGAGACCTGGCTAAATTTGAGTTTATAAATATGTGCTTTTAATTTGCATGCTTAGTCAAATAAGTTGCCTTAGAAAAAAATCAATTTGCCTGGGATCCATGATGGTCTTAAGATGACCCTGTGTGGAAGAACACACAGGGCACACTTCCCTTTTTCCTCAAGGGTATCTTTACAGCATAAGAGCTTCTCCCCCCCCCCCGGAAAAGTAGTCTATCTGGGGTCTGCAACCTGGCCAGATTTTTTGCGAAATGTGAAATAATATCTTAGAATGCGAAACAAGTAGTAGCCACTTTTGCCAAAACGCATAGAGGAGGTACGAAACGAGAACACATCCTACCATAAATCATTAACATTATAGCATTTTGCTAAAGGCACCATGGTGACTTGGGATTTGTCCAGCCCTGTTATATACTCACTGTAAAAAATTCATTTTTACGAAGCCTTTTCCGCACTTGAGACCCTCAAGCAGTGCTTAGGTGGACAAACACATGGGGGGGGGGGGAGAGGAATAATATATAGCCCATCAGAGAGGGAGGTGTAATCTTGACATTATCTTCTCAGTTCAATTCATGGCATCAACTGTGGGTATTCTCAAAATGGATGCTGTGGCCGTTTTTTTTTGGTTTTCTTTCAGAGCTGCTTTTTGACCTGTCTTTGCTCATATTATCAGTGGTCGATTATCCTAGAGCAAGATGGGACGTGATATAGCATGCCCTGCTTGGAGGGAATTTGCATTCTTGTATTCCGAGAATTTTGACAGCTAATGTTCAAATCACGTAAATTTGTGTGGAAAAACTCATAACAATGATATATTTGTTCCAGAGTGAAAAATATTTCTCTGGTATTTTGTGAGGGATCATGACAAATTGACAAAGTTAAAGCGAAATCACATCTATGGTTATATATAGCTGTAGCAATTTTACTTCATTCCCTCTTATGTTTCATTGGCGTATTCTCATCTAGGTATGTTAGTTATTGGCAGAAATATTTTCTGCCCTATCCCATTGTTGAATTTCATTGCACGAACGATGAACTCTCATCACTTGGTGATGCTATTTTCTGCTCGCAGTCGTTTCAACACAGCCCCCCCCCCCCCACTGTTCAAGATATTAAACTACCTCTGTTGGACAGAGGCCTTGTAACTTCTAAGCCTAGTATAATTTATTTTTCCATTGAATTTTAATTTAGCATTTTCAGGGTTTTTCTAATTCGGTAGTACCACCCGTTCATGTGTAGATTATTTCGATTTATTTAGTGAATTATTACACGTATGTATATGCCTTAAGGGTAATTCAAATTTCTAATGGATTATCAGTGCCGTGGAGGGAAAAAAAGAAAAAACCAGGCGAGCAGTAAAAAAAAAAGATTTCCTTTCCTTACATGCCTCAGGTTGCACTAGGATTGCAATCCCGTCTTGGTGCCTATAAAGGTAATTAAACACTTTTTCCCGTTTGTTAGTTTTCATTATGTTTTCTTTGCTAGAGATTTTTTGTTTTGGTGTCAGCAGACAACCTTAAGCCTGAGTGGCGTGGTGGTAAGATGCTCGTTTACCACCGTGAAGGATGCTGTCACGGTCTCAAACCCAAGGATATATATTTTTCTTAACAAACTTGAGGCGACCATCGATAGACAGCACCTTCATTTCCAACTCCACCTCATTAATGGCAGTGAATTGCAATATAGCGCTATGGTCAGAGTTGGAGTTTGGTGAAGTAGTAGTACACAACCCTGGCAATTTTTTTGTCAGATATGTTTGACGGCGAGAAAATTACTAGGTGTGGATTATACCTAAATTGTTCCGATTGCCACATGGGATTAGCCGTTCGTCATTTTCAAGTTTTTACAGCCATTGTATTCATTTTTGTCACAATTTAATGTCATATGTCATTTCTAATCTTGATTCCCTATTCAGTTGGAGAATGTTATTGTTGGATTTTATCTTTTTTTTGTTTTAACAGACATAGCGTTATCCTCTGAGATTCTTTTGTTTGACAAGGAAGACAACCAAAAGTATGATTTCATTTCCCTCTTGGCAAATTCTTATGCTTTCTGACTTTCTCGCCAAAGAATAAAAATTACCAAGAGAGACATACTATTCCCTGACTATAGCTAATTTTTGTCGTCAATACATGCACATGGAACATTGTGTGTGTGTGTGTTCAGATTATAAAATATCTTCAACTATATCGTTATTCATTTTTTAAGTTATAACAGTATTTATGACTGGACTAGGCATAACAAGTCCTTGAATTTTCAATGACAATGGAGAACACTCATCTTATTTTTAGAAATTGGGATTTTTACCACCCATTTTTTAAAAAATAAGCCTTTTCTTAATTTACATCAATGGCGTTCTAGAATCCCTTCAATTGCACCCCTATATTATTTGCCAATGACTAATTCACCATGAATCTGATCAAGAACTTCTCCAAAATAACCTTGCTTCCATCGTGGACTGGTTTTTTTTTTATGGCAAATGCCAATCAATATCTCAAAAACAGTTCACATGAAAGTTACCCGTAAATTACTTCCTCTTGAATATTCATACTCCATCAATAATTTAATGTTATAAGTTTCTCAAATCAAATTCCTTGGTGTCATAATCTCAGCCGACATACGTTGGAACAAACATGTTGACATAGTTTACCAGCACTGTGTAAACAAACATTTCTTCCTCCGTCACAACCTTAAACACTTCAATCGGGATATCAGTCTACTCTGTTACCAAACTTATCTCTCCTCCGTTCTTTCCTACGCCGCTGAAATCTGGGACCCTTATAACTCCAGTAATATACACAAACTCGAATCAATCCAAAATAAATCTACCCGATTTGCTCACGACTGCTGGTCATCTTTAGTTTCCGTGTACGAACTTAAAAAGGAACTTCATCACCTCCCTCTCTACTCTTCGTCTCAATTCTCGATTAACATTGTTATATAAAATTTTCCATGGTCAATTCAACATAGATACTTCTGGTATCTCAGCCGAACCGTCCTACATCTCTAGAAGACTCGACCATTCCCTTAAAATAAAACCTATTTTTGATTCCACTTTGACCGTTTTAAATACAGCTTTTTCCTCTAGCCGCTGTGGTCATAGTGACGGACTCGCATCGCGGGGACCCAGGTTCGAGCCCCATGGTCACCACAGCGGTGGTCGGCTGAAGTTGGTTTTCTGTGGTTCCCAACTTTGAGGCACAAATGCGAGCCGATCTCCCCGTTAAAAAGTCTCGCCACAGAGCAACAGTCCTACAAACAATACAAATATTCAGTCACTACACATCACTCACTTCACTTCTGAGATATAGATGGCAGCACTGAAAAATCATACAACACTAGATACACACTCAGACTGTTAGGTACACACACACTTACACTTCTGGCACAACTCACTAGGTAGTAAATTACCTATGGCGATAGACCTGAGTTGTGCTCGGTTTGAAAAAAAAAAAGCTTTCCTCTAACCGCTGTGGTGGTCGAGTGGTCATAGTGACGGAGTCACATCGCAGGGACCCGGGTTCGAGCCCCACCGTCACCACAGTGGTGGTCGGTGAAGTTGGTTTTCTGTAGTTCCCAACTTCAAGGCACAAATGCGAGCCGATCTCCCCATTAAAAAGTCTTGCCACAGAGCAAGTCCTACAAACAGTACAAATATTTCGTCATTACACTTCACTCCTGAGATATAGATGGCAGCATTAAAAATCATAAACACTGTGTACCCAACAGTCTGAGTGTGTATCTATACTCACACTTCCGGCACAACTCACTAGGTAGTAAATTGCCCATGGCGATAGACCTGAGTTGTGCTCGGTTTGAAAAAAAAAAAAAAAGCTTCTTTGTTCCATTCACCAATGGTATGAGGTAACTCCCAAGCTCTATTGTCGAATCTCCCACTATCAGTAGTTTTTCGTCCAACATCAAACAATATAAGTGTCATTTTCAATCGCATCCTCTTTTATAAGCCCCAGGGCCAATAATATTGTATAAATAAGATTTCATTGGAAAATTTTAATAGGGCCTAGTTGAAAACACTACCACCATTTAGGCTGGGTAATGCAGTTTGAATGAATTTAACAAAGATTCCAACGCACATTTCACATAAATTAACATTAAAAACTTTCAAATTTTTAATTCCGTGGATTTCAAAAGCTTGAATTTAACGAAGCTTTCGGATATCTACACACACCAAGTCTATAGCTAACGAGATATATTGAATATATATATTTCGGTATTTAAATCACATACGCCTCTCATTCATGAAAATAACATGGATGGGAACTTTTTACGTCACCAAAACCAACTTCGAAAAGTTCAAAATACGTTAATAATACCTCTTATTTTCTTTCAAAACATCGTTGGAAGTGGGAAGTGCATGGGAACGCCCGTCTGTGGAAAAGTCCTTCTAGATCAAGATCGCGTCGAGGACATGCCGACAACACTACTATCAGACGATTACTTGACCCAAGGCGTTATTACCAGGGACGTAAAAGAAAAAAAGTAAAAGATACTACAGATGGCGCTAAAATACACCTGCACAAAGTTACGACTGACCATATTTTCCAAAAATAAAATACAGGAATTTGAAATTCGAATCCGATTATACCTCGGATAACGAATGCCCCGGCTTACGAATTTTCGGGTAACAAAATATTTTTTTTAGTTTTTCTGTCTTGGTTAACGAATACGGATTTGGCTAATGAAGGTTTTTCCAGACTCCAATACAGATTCGGTTCCAGTTAATCCTCACAACCACGGCGGATTTGCGAGCGAGTTCTTCGAAATTAATATCATTTAAGACTTATTAATTTATGTCAAACTGGAACATATATTTTTCTTTCAAAAATTTTTCTTAGCTATAACACGTGAAATTAGTAAGTATCCTACTGCAGAGAAAAAGTTTATTTTTCATAAAGGTTCAGAATCTAGTGTTCGGGTTCGAACCCCCCACCGTCTACACCAGTGGTTCTCAACCGTTGGCCATATGCAGTGCCGTCTTAACGCATGGACCCACCCAGGCCGGCCCGGGGCCTGAAGAGAAGAGGGGCCTCACAAAAATGAGATCCAGTTGAAATTTTCTAGGATTTACCAGGTAGGGCCTCCGAAAAACCACTTGGCCCGGGGACCCATGATACTCTTAGGATGGCCCTGGTCATATGGCCACCTAGTGGTACTGGGATACTTCAAGGCGGGGGGGGCACGGAGGAAAATGAAGAAAGAGGCCATGACAGGTGGTTTGGAGGGTTGAGAAGAAAAATTAAGGTGTGAAGAAATAAAGCTTTTATACAGAATCCAACAAAACCAGGGCCGTCTTAAGGCATGGACCCATCCCGGTCTTACCACCTACATTCTGCAGCAGGTTCGGTAGGATGGGGTTTTTCACAGACCCCCGGATGGATTTTTCACAGACCCCTCATCTCTTAAATTTATATGCGAAAAACAAAAATGATGAAAACCATATCAGGCCCCGGACTACAGCTCTATCAGTCCCAGTCTTGCGAGGGGTCATGGCCGGGAGTCTCACGTCATATTTTGTGTAGTACAATAAATTTTAAAAATAGGCAGGAAATATGTAGGCTGTTTATTTCCAGCTAAGTATGGGACTACCATAGCATCACTTTGCCTAGGGGGCTCATGATGTTGAGACGGCCTAGCGGAGAGCTCAATAAATTCTAGGCCAGTGGTCTGGAGGCCAATCTTATTTGCAAAATTTTCGTTCAGTATAAATTCACTGAAAAAATCAATTCAATACGTATAAAGGATCTTGCTTCTAGATGAGGGTCGAAGACTGGGTAAGACAGGTGAAGCCACGAGAAAAAATATGGTTCAAAGGGGGCCACGGGCAAAAAAAGGTTAAGAAACACTGGTCTACATAGTGGTGGTCGACTGAAGTTGGTTTTTTTGTGGTTCCTAACTTTGAGGCGCGAATGCGAGTGGTTCTCGTCGTTTGAAAGCCTCGATACAGAGAGTAACAGGCCCGCAACGATACAGTTATTCAATCATTACTTTTCCCTCACACTCATTTTGGAAATTTAAGACAGACGACAGCATTAAAATAAAGCATTACACACAGAAACAAACTTCACATTCGGTTTAAAACACATACACACCAAGTCTTCTTCGACTACCTCTGCTCGTACCTCTTCATTGAGACAGAGCGGAGGGTCCATGATCTGGTTAGACGCAGGATGTACTTATTCACAGAGAAAATTTACAGATCCTGAAAACTAAACCAGTCTTCTCGTGTGTCATCACCCCTTTCTCAGGGGGAAAAAATACAAATATATTCCCATCGACTTCCTTGTTAAAGCTTGGGCCTCACTCAGGGCCGGATTAGCCATTAAACACAATAAACACGTGTTTAGGGCATCAAGAGAAAAGGGGCACCGCAAAAAATTATCAAAGAGATTTTTTTTTTTAATTTTTCCCCCCAGCATCAGCCATCTTGTCGAAAAGCCTAAAATTTTAATAGCACTTGATTGTACAGTTGAAGATATTTATTGAAAGGTTCACCGGGGCTGCAACTAAGAGATGGCAGGGGAATTGGGGTCTAGTGCCCGGGCTCTGGACCAGGAAGGGTGCTGAGTTTATACTTTTCCCTTAAAAATTATGAGGATAGGGCACCAAAATGGATACTGATTTTTCAAGTAGCAGGGTAAATTTGAGTTTCTAGTTGCGGCCCTGAGGGGGGACACAAAAACAGAGAAACTAAATTAATTGAAGCGCTTATTTCAGAAACCCCATAACCGGCAAATGATTAGAAATTGGAACAATACTACAATACTGGTTTCTTGTAGTTGATTGATAGACTCTTCGTTTGGTACAGAAACCCAAACTGAAAAAAAAAAAAAACATGTTGTATGACCCCCCCCCCCCCATTTTGATTCCCTGAAATATTTATTTAGTGCAGAAACCTCACAAGCGACATCATTTACTGGATTCCCGACCCAAGGGAACATAGGCCTCAAGTGAAATAATTTTTTTTTAATCCCACCCCCCCCCCCCCGTTCCCTTAAAAATACCTGTTTACCAATTTACATATTCTTGAAAATTGTGATCAGATCTAATTGTCATGAGATCCCGAGTCATGCGTTAAGGTTAAAGTAATGGGGAATGGAGGCACCAAAATCATTTGCGTGCTTAGGACCTTCAAATGGGTTAATCCGGCCCTGGCCTCACTCGTGTGCAACCTGGCCCAATAACCATTCTTAAATATCTGCTTTCAATGTTTGCCACACCTGTTGCAATGATGCACCAACGGTATAGTGTGGCTATACACTTGCCTAGCCTAGCTCAATGCTTCTTTGCGGATATTTGCTTCCCGAACAATTTTATCTTCAACCGCGGTTGTTGTGACTACTAAATCACACCTCATTGGACATTTTACCTGTTGTGGTCTTGTATTTGTTAGCGTTCCTCAGCCAATGTATGGCCAAACTGATTCACGACCTCCTATATAATATAGGAGGTCGTGACTGATTGGAGGTTCGAGAAAGAAGGCAACTCCTTTGACTTAGGCTGGAAGGTCCTTAAACGTTCTCTTCGACCTACGTTCCAATACTTTCTGGCCTCCAACATTTCACGATCATTTCCAATGGTGGATTTGTCATACTGCTCGCCCATGACCAACCTTGGTACTATTGGACCAGACTGGACACGCGTGTGGCTCTAGCTTAAGCAAACTCGTAGAGTCCCGTGTTACATCTGCTGCCTTGAGAACTTTCTCGTCATTCGTTTCATCGCCCTCCACAAGAGGCGATAAATAAATAAATATAAATATATATATCACCAATTTTTAAGAAAATACTGAACTAAACAAAGGAAACAAAAACACTTTATTGATGAAACAAAAGAAAGAAACTTGATATGTCTTTATTTCCCCCAAAAAATATTTGGCTCCTTTTTTGAAACTTGGTGCCAATCACCTCCAAACCAAAACACAAATAAATTTTCACACAACCGAACGTATACATTCATGTAACCGTATCTACAATCAAATCTTTGAACCAGGAAACGGGATTTTCCTGATTAGGACTGATAAAAATCATGTTCATGCTCGAGAGCTTCCAGTCCCCCCCCCCCCCCCCGAGCAGACACGAACTCGAAATTTACGAAACTCGAATCTTGAGGAAACACATTGAAACACACATATTACATCAGTCTTCGTTTCTCCATCGTTTTCTAAGGATAATCGCTGAAAGACTTGCACACGATGGATCACCCATGTGCTTTCAGGAAAAAAAAAATATATATATATATGTTTGTGCAGTTTTCCAAGCGATTTCGAAATGACACGTTTATGATGAATTATTTTCTTTGGGTTTTCAGAGCACCCTGTCCAATATATGAATGACTCCATTCGTAGCTCCTAGATCACCGTACCTCATTCTCGCCTCGTTCACGTGTATGCAATCTAAAAGAAGAAGAGAAATATGCTATTTATTCACAAGTCATGGGAAAAACTTCATAGAGTGACATGACACATCTAAGCAAACAATTTTCGTCGTACAATGCATGGTCGTAACACCACCGGTGAATCACTAGACGGCGCTGTGACCGAAAGCATAAAGCTCTGGTTTTTCAACTTATTCGATCGTAGATTGCTGAAGGGACATCTGATTTCATGAATCAGGAAGGCCGGATATACATTTTATGTATGGTGATGCGCCGAGGCGTACACAGGATTGACCTGTCGTGGGAAAGGGGGGGGGGGTCACAGAGAATTCCTTTCAGAGAAATTTATCAACCCTCATTGAAACCATTTAAATTATCTTAAATAGATTAAAATAGCATTTGATCATTTTTGTCGCATCACGACCATTTTCCATTTTCTGCAAACGAGGACTATTTAGACTGGGATCCACAATTTATCGCAGATTTCGAACGGCGGTGTTCAACATTTTTGTATTTTTTATACTCACTGGGGGGGGGGGGGGGTTGGTGCTCTAACCCATCGGTGTGGGACTCCCTGCGGTAACAATCTCTTTATACGTGGTCATGTTGTCACCGTATCTGTTGTACCTTCGAGTCAGGAAAGTTTCTGACAAGAACGAATCGGGTATCGAACTTGCGACACCCTCTAAACACTATTTAAAGGTGTCGTTAGGCGAGTAGCTTACCGACTTGGTCTACCGCGCCTTCAAAATAGCATGTAAAAGATATTTTCTTTTGATGTTTTAATTTTTTTTTCAAATTTTTCATTTTCTTGGGAAGGGGCACGAACTCCCTAAGTCCCTTTTCCCCTGCGTACGCCTCTAGTTCTGCGGACGGGAATGCCCTGAAAGCCCTAATAATAATTAAGCCCCATTTTTTTTTTCTTATTATATTTTTTGAGTAGAGGAAACTGTTGTATATTGACGAGAGTAAACATTGAAGCACTTGAAATAGTTTTAATGGTATTGTATTTGTTGGAGTGCAAAAAAAAAAGAGATTAGAAACGCATAACGTCACAACTGAATGTCGTTTCGGCTCTTTGTGACCTTGACAGAGATTTTTCCAGAAAGTAAATTTTAATTGCAAAAGTTGTGCGTTTTCTTTTTTGCCGTGTTTCCATTGCATGTTTAGAACTATATTTAGTAATTATATCACAACATTACAAAAAAGAAATTTATTGCCTGGAATTTTTAAACTTATTTTGACTATACTTGGTGTGCTGATTTCAAATATGAAAACAGTTTTTCTCTATCAGCTCTAGTTTTTGAAATTCAGCTCAATTATGCAATATTTTAACATTGAGTAACAGTCAAGTTTTTTTATGTGGATTCGTTTTTCTCTGCCTTTTTCTTTCTGCTCCGTGTGCCCAAGTTAAATGTGTGTTGTCTGGCTTTCACAACGCATGGCCGTGAAACAATCCGGATCTAAATAAAGTTTTAAGCGTGTTTTAATCTGTTCCACAGGAATTTTATTCCGCAAATCACGAACAACTACAACATAACTTATAAAGTTCTTTGTTTTGGGGGGCTGAATAAAAGAAAGAATGACATCCAGTCAAAGAAGTTGTAATGATCATCCTGATGTATTTTGCTACTGACGTGGTGAGTACACCCTAAAAGAGAACGGTAAAGCCATTTTTCTGATTTCGTTAAAAGAGCTTACCTTGGGTATTTTGGCGTTAAGCTTGGTGACCAAGATAAAGTTTGGACTCCATACGCAGTGTGTAAAACTTGTGCATAACATCTATGACAGTGGACTAATGGGAAGAGAAGGGATCTCAATACCCATTGTTCACTCACCAAAATGAAAGAGGAATAAGATTTTATCACTTTGGTCATAGAGAAGATAGTTTCACAAACATCAATGAGTAATTTGTGTGGACTTGAAAATGATTAACTTTCTTCTTGGTCAGCAAGGGGCTACATGAAATAGCATTGCTTCATGTGTTTATGGGATAGCAGAGCCTAACAATACCACTGGAGAGGAAAAGAGTGGCCTACGAGAGAAAAAATGGTTGTTGGATTGGAAAAAGAAATGTCGTTCGTGAACCCTTTGCCAGACGAGACAGAATCATTTCGCTTCCTTTGTGTATAAAGCTAGGGTTAATGTAGCAGTTCATGAAAGTCCTTGATCACAGGACAGCCCTTGCTTTGCATACATAGGACAAAAAATGCGCGGAATAAGTACAGAGAAACGTAAAGCTGGAATTTTTGATGGTCCTCAAATCAGACAGCTCATAAATGATCCTCATTTTGTAGATACCATGAATGAGACAGTGTGGATCTCATTTGTCCTTGTTGTTGTTAAAAAATTTCTTGGCAACCACAAGGCTGAAAACTATGTCGAACTAGTTAGCAGCATTCTCAACAACTTTAGAGACCTTGGTTGTAATATGATCATAAAGGTTCATTACTTGCACAGCAACTTAGACCGTTTCCCCGAAAATCTAGGTGATACTAGTGAGGAACAATGTGAACGATTTCACCAGCTATGGAAGACCGATACCAGGGCAGATGGGATACTCATATGATGGTAGATTAGAGTGGGAAAAAAATTAACTTTTCCTGTTGTTTTTATCTGATTTTTTCATTTCTGGTTTTTAATTAAGGTATTAAGATCTATATGAGTGTTGCTGCGTCTTTTTCAATCAATTGAAATGATAAAAATTAGTTAAGCAATTTTTTTCCTTCAATTTCATGCCTGTACTCTGAGCCTAATTTAATGTGTTAACGAGAATAACGCTATTTTCATATCTCACAAACAAGAGCTGATGAGCAAAAACTAATATCATATTCGTTTTCAGCATATGAAATACACATAAAGCCATTTAAAAAAAACCCGGCACTAAAATCAGTGTTGCGCAGTGTATGCAAACATCTGATGAACCATACCAAGTGCTCAATCATACCAAATACTGTGAATAAAGTTATTGATATCAATATCTCTCACACAAATGGTGGAACATCGGGTATCTTGGAATAATATAAAACTTCTCTTCCATCCCTTTTGGTAATTTCCTGGTCAAATTTGTTGGAAAAATTTTACGAAGTGAATTTTCTTAGGAGGAGAGTTGAGATAATATTTTATTGCTCATCACTGCCAGGTAAAACAAATGTTGGTAATAGGGCTGGACAAATCTCTTGTTCGAGACGTAAAATTTTCGAT
Source organism: Pholcus phalangioides (assembly GCF_987345545.1). NCBI lineage: Eukaryota > Metazoa > Arthropoda > Arachnida > Araneae > Pholcidae > Pholcus > Pholcus phalangioides. The sequence continues at coordinate 19,630,965 of NW_028301601.1, read as the reverse complement.
CGGCATGCATTTTTTTTACCACATGCCTGGCACGGTCATGTAGAAAAACTGTACAGTGTAAACAGTTCTGTTTTTCCTCATTTTTTCACCTTAAGTGTTCCTAGTAACAATATAATGAAATTTCACGGAAATGCTTCCTTTGGCAGCCATGATCAATACATTGATATCTAGTCAATGTATTTTGATCTTTTTTATGGTCCTAATATTTAGCAGTACGGTGCAGTCATGGGGCCCTTATAAACTGCAACTGAGAATGTAATCTTTATCGGACTCCCGGCGGGATATTTCACAGGACTTTCTTTAAAATTTCTCTGTATTTTAACTCTTTTAAGTGTATGAAACGCTTTAGTAACTTTAACTCTTTCGGTGAAAATAATAATGAATGAAAGATGTTTGTTAAAGATTACTCTCAAATATTCGTGTATGTCAGGAAAGAGGAATTATGTTGCCTTGAACATTGATGAATTAGTTCAAATGCTTTTTGGAATTTAAATAGAAAATCTAACAGCGATCGAAATAGAAAAAGTTTTGCACTAGGACTTTTGCTGCTATCTATCGAATAAAAGCAAAACTATCTGTGATAATGTTTAAAATAAAATAGTTTTTGGTTTTAAACTGCCATGCACAGAATAAAAATAACAACATATTGTATAAAATATAAATTTATTATTCTTATGCTGCATTAAGTGTAAATCTTATGCGCTGAAATATCGGTTACTATATTTTTCCTAAATCCTAAATATGACATAGTGGCCTGTGGGTTCCGACTGAAATTGGCAATCAGTGCATACCCCTGAGTCATTTCTTAGCCATCCTGGACTAGTAGTGCTATTTTCGCCATGGTTGTATATGTTTTATTTTTTAAACTACTTAGAGTTTAATATTACCCATATTGGGTTATTAATCTAGGGGGAAAAGAAAGCTTAAGTAGGCTGGAGGAGAAATAGAAAGCAGAAAGTGTCACTCAACAGGGCAGTGACAGAATGTCACTTCATCAGCCTGTTAGGACGTCATTAAGTTATAATTAATGCTATTCTTTTAACATTAATCATTCATCATAATGCATATATTACCTACTCTCATTTTTATGTTCAGCGTCAACTATAGATCATATTAATAAATGCGATTATATGTTATTAAATGCAGTTAATTATGATTATTTGATTAAATATATATTATCTACAAATTTGATATTTTGCAGTTGGTCTAATTATTTACACTATATATAGTTGCTTATATACACTTTTCACAATCCCGGTACCTCCGGTCTTTTCATAACCAGAAAGTTTTTGGGTCTGGAAAAAGCTGATATCTGATCTTTTGGGTAAGTGGATATTTCCCTAAGATGTTGGTATTCTGACTCTTCAAGAGTTTGGAAGAGATTATTAGCCAGCTTTTGAGCAAAGGCGTGTATGGTTGGCATTCCTATATCGTTTCTTATACTTCTATTCCTGATGAACCAATTGGCTCCCAGCATAGCTCTTATTGTTTTGTTTTGATATTGTTCTAATTTAACCATGTGTTGATTGCTCGAGTAGAGCCACACTGGTGCAGCATATAAAAGTATGGATCTGATAGCCATTTTGTATACATTTAATTTGTTCTTGATTGTCAATGTTGATCTGCTTGCAAGTATGCGTTTTAAAGTGTGTTTTGCTACGTCTGCTCTTCGTATTACATAATTGCGTTGTTGCACAAATGTCAATCGTTTGTCAATTATTATTCCCAGGTATTTAGTACTTATAACCGGTTCAATGAATTTCCCCCCAACCACTATTCCGGCATCTGGGGGTAGATCTAGTTTTCCTGTGATCCACATAAATACTGTCTTGTCTGCATTAAGTTTAACTCTGCTGTTTTCGCACCATGTTTCGACTTGATCAATTAATTCTTGTAAATTACTTAATGCCTTCTGTGGTTTTCTATCTGTACAAATTATCATTGAATCGTCTGCGTACAGCGCAGTAATACCCTTAATTGCCACTGGAAAATCATTCATGTGATAATTGTGGAGGCAAGGTCCTATAACACTGCCTTGCACTATAGATGATCTAATTCGTCTAGTTGTAGATATTGTGTCATTGATTTTTACATAAAAAGTTCTTGCTGCAAGATAATGACGTACAATTTTAATTATGCTAAAGGGTAGGGCCATTCTAACCATTTTATAGAGCAACCCCTCATGCCACACTTTGTCAAATGACTTACTTAAATCCAACAGTGCAACTGCAGCTGTATCATGATAAATTCTAGCTTCTTGGAGTGTTTCTATAACTTTTAATAATTGTGTGGTTGTAGAATGACCGTCTCTAAATCCATGTTGTTCGGGCCCAATTGTTGGATGAGACTTTTCGTAAGTGTTGATACGTGTTACCACAACTCTCTCGAATAACTTTCCAAAATTACTAAGCAATGAGATGGGTCTCCAATTGCTTGGAAAGTGCAAATCTTGGCCAGCTTTTGGTATAATTTTAACAATTGCTGTTTTCCAGTTAGATGGGAAATATTTGAGCTCCAGCAATCTATTAAAAATTTTGACAATATATTCTAAAATATTATTGGGCAAATTCTTCAGTGCCATATTTGAAATTAGGTCATGCCCAGATGCTTTCCGAATTTTCAAATGTTTTATTATTGTTTTTAATTCATTGATATCTGTTGGAGTGAGAGCTGTTTGTGTTTCAGGTGGAGGATTATCAAAATATTCATTAATAGTTCTAAGCACTCTCTCGACCTGAACATTTGAAGTATTAGTGTTTGGTGAGAATTGCAGTTCAAAGGTATCTGCAAATACTTCTACCTTATCTTCATCTGTATATACCAGTCCATGCGGGCCATGTATAGATGTAAGTCTTTGGCTACGGGGTTTTTGTGCTCTATAAATTTTATAGAACGACCCATCCTCACAATTAGCATCTTCTAGGAACCTTAGAAATCGTTCACTTGTAAATTCCCTGATTTCTCGACGTGTATTGTTTCGTAATGTTGTATATCTGAGTCTATGTGTAGCATCTCTGGTTCTTTGCCACCTTCTTCTAGCTCTATTCTTTTCTCTTATCATTTCCCTCAGATATCTGGGGAGTGCTAATGGGTTGTTTTCGTTTGACCTTTCCCGAGTGGAATTATTAACAGTGTCCTGCAATTTTTGTGTTAATGAGTTTATTTCATTTTCTATATCTATGGTACACTCACTAGCATTATCTGGTGTTTCAATTCCTGTAAGCACTTGCCTATATAGTGGCCAGTTTGTAACTTTTTTGATTTTTTGTTGTATGGGAATTTCGAAATCAACATCAATAATTGTTGGAATGTGATCTGATGTAAGTGCTGATATTACCTCTACTGCTAAAGGAACACTGAGGTTTTTGACCAGTGTAATATCTAGGACGTCTGGTATTCGGTTGCTGTCATCCGGATAGTGTGTCGCAGCACTTGGCCCGTATGTAATAATATTTTTATTTCTGCAATACTGCTCTAATATACGTCCTGCTGCATTGTAATTATTTGAATTCCAAATTGGTGATTTAGAATTTAAATCACCGCTAAGAATTGTTGCATAATTGCAGTCAAATATATGATTTAACAGAGAGATATCAAATTGATTATTTGGTGGTTTGTATAAAACACAAATTCGGATTTTTCTAGTGCTAGTGAGGTGCAAATCCACTGCCAACGCTTCGCAATCTCGGGAATGTGGGAGGTCAACAATGTCATAATTTAAATGCCTTTTGATATATAAGGCTACTCCCCCTCCTCTTTCGTGCGTTCTATCTTTCCTTATACAATCATAATTTGCTATCTTAGCTGTATAACATGGTTTTAAAAATGTTTCGCAAATTAACATCAGATCAAAATCTTCATCTGCAACAATTTCTCTTAATTCTTGGAGATCACGAATAATACCTCTGGCGTTCCACGCCATGATCTTGAGATATTTTATTTGTTGTGAACTATTATTGAACATTGGTGAAGTTTACCGATAATAGTTTCATAGATATTTCAGTAAAGCTATCAATAAATACTGAGTATTTTTCTTGATATGTCTTAGCTTGTAATATGTTATTAAAACATTTTCTCATTAGACCCATTAACTCCTGTAAGGGGAATGATATCTCATTATTACCGGTATTCACAATCTGGGACACCTCCCCATCTATCCTGTTGGGAGGGATCTTTGCGGTTACCTCATTATTTACACTTTCCCTACGTTCAACTGCAATAGTTGATGTGGGTATAATTTCTGGTACAGAGTATACATTATTGTTTGTTTCAGTCATGTTAACATCTTTTGATGTCATTGTGTTTTTGTTAGTTTCTATTTTGTTATTTTCCACCTCTTCGTGGACATTTGCAGCTTTTGCATATGTCTTATGCCTTCTTGTAGGTCTATTATTTACTTCTGTTGGTTTTTGCTGTTGAGGTAATTCCTCAGCTTCAATGTCTATTTTCTCAATTTCATCGTCACTTGAACTTGTGACGGAAAAAAGCCTGGGCTTTGGTGGTCTAAGTTTTTGTGACCCAGTAATTGCTTTAGGACCAGATTTTTTAAGGTTCCCCGGGTACCTTTTACATCCTCGGAAACTCGCCGGATGATTTAAGGAACAGTTTATACACACTGGTAAGTCCTTACCCTTTACCTTATCACACTGTGATGTGTGATGTTTTTCTGGACATTTGACACAGCGGGCTTCGTTATAACAATTTCGGGCTGTGTGCCCATTCCAGGCTTGACAGTTGTAGCACTGCGTGTACCCCTTCCTTCTTTTGTATGTTTCAACCCTTATCTTTAAGTAATTTAATGAAGATATTTGATATATTTCCTTGCTTTTATCTGTTCTTGGCAAATAAATGAGCCATAATGGTATTGGGACCATAATCTTTTCACCATCTTTATGACGGGGGCTCTTTAGCTGTACCACACTAATAATTGTGTAACCCAACTCCTCGAGAGATTCTTTGATCTCATCGCAAGATGTTGTTGTATCCAAATCCCTAATAACCACTCTTATGTTTTTGTCTGACTTTAGTGTGAATGTGCTAAAATTTACTCCCTCTTTTTCAAGCATTTTAGTCACAGCTCTATGATCATTTTCTGTTGTTACGTGTAATTGCAATGTTGTGCCAGTTTTTTTGGCATCAAAATTTGATTCGCAAACACCCCTAATTTTAACTGAGAGTTCTTTCCAGTTCTTGTATTTTGTCAGATTTAATGGGGGTATTCTGACTTTTTTCTTCTTTTTTTCAACCAACTGCCACTCATTTGTGTTAGTGGGATCTGGATCATTTGTATTTTCTTTTTCAACATTTTTACTTATTGACTTTCCATTAGCCCTATTGGGCAAACAATTATCAGGTTGCTTAGATGGGCCAGCCACCTGATCATCTGCTATGATTTTTGTTTTTTCTTGTTGATTGTTTTGGGAAGCCTGGGATTCATCCGCAGTCCGAGTTTCCTTTTCAACAATTACCTTATCGTTGACAATAATGCCATGAGTTACTTTAGTTTTCTTTTTACTTCGCGTCCCTATCGGATATTTTTTGTCATCCCTATCCTTACTTAAATACAATCCACATTTCTGGAAATCACAATTGTATAATTTTTTCATACTACAGAGAATTTCGGTACTAATTATTTTATCAGACGCAGCATCTTTTGAATTTTCGTAGTCTCCAACTAATTTTATAATGGTACGTAAGATACCATTAGTTTCACATTCACTATCAATTTCACATAGCCATTCACTGAACTTATTATGATTTATGAACTCTTGAATAATTGGATCCAGTTCATAAAAAATAAACTCTAAAGTGTCCTGAAGAGGTAGCTTTTCATCATCTACAGTTTCTTTGATCTTATCAATTATGTTACTAACATTTAACTTATCATTATTTAGCAATACACTATGCGCAAAGCATACCATCATCTTATTTTTACCAACCATGGTCCGCGACATTTGCACTACTATTCACAGATGAAACTCGGCCAAAAAGAAAATGACAACAGAAGCAGCACTTACCATTTTGTCGCCGCTAATACAGTTATCCATTCATCTAGCCGATATATATCCAATAGGCACTAAATGTCTCGGACGTGGAATCCAAAGTATCAAAATTTGCAGAAATACGTTGTATATTTTTAAGTTTGCCGCAAAATGAGAATTGTAATTACCAAAAAAATATAGTAACAGGTGTTTTGGCGTGTAAAATCTAGACTGGCATGCAGCATAAAAATAAAAATTTTAGAATTTTATACCATATATAGTATATTTTCTTGCTGCACATGAGCTTAAAACATATTACTATTTTATTTTGAGAACCATGACAGATAGTTTTATTTTTATTCAACAGATGGCAGCAAAATCCCGTCAATTCTCGTTTATATTGATTTATTGTAGCAATGTCCAAATTATAAAATGTAATGCCGAGAAGTTTAGGAGAGAAATTTCCCTCAAAAAATTTTTTTTCCTCCGGTTCACAAATTATTTCTCATATTTGTGACAGTACGCGAAAAATTTTCACTTAATTTCAGCGATCTACAATTTGAAAAATGTTGAAGTACTCTGAGCTAAACCGTACAAAAGGCCCAGACTTCAGTTTGAATTCGCAATTTTACGCATTGCCTTATAATTCGACACTATAATGTGCCCTCTGAGATTTTTTACTCAAATACTCATTACATTTTTCCAGTGATATTTGTATTTTTTGTCTTTGAAATTTTACCCTGTTTCAAGGTACCAGACCACCTACTACTTACCAAACCAAGGGCCGCCAACAAGACCTAATGTTGTACCTTGGAACATTTCAGCCAGCTCTTTTAAAATCCATATCTCATGGTTATAATAGAACAGAAAGATTATTTAAATACAGTAAGACCCCTCATAAAGGCCATCCCTCAGATGCGGCCGCCCCTCTTTTACGGCCAAATAATAATTTCCCCTTGTATAATAAAAGTATGTATTTCAAACCCCTGATTAACGGTCACTCCTCTTTTAAGGCAGAATGCTTTTGTTTCTATCGGTGCCCGCAAACAAGAGGTTTCACTGTGTAACCCGATGTATCATACAGTATACAGTGCCGTCCAGTGGTCCATCACTTGTGTTTCGACCATGCTTTGTGTAACAAACATTTTTCGTCTAGCTCTATTACTTCTGAAAGTTTTGCCCATGAGTTTTGAATCACACTGTGTTTCGAAGAGCCTCCAAATTTATTCTAATCAGAATTCAACCTACCGGGTGGTTTCGTGATACTTATGGGTGTTCCAGCGAGGTTGTCCATCTTAAGACCATCGTACATTCCTTCCGTGTATGTTGTCCCTTTGACAATATGGCGCTGCACAAAATCTGCGAATAATAAATTTTTGTTTTTGATTAATTGTAGGAATAACCAAATGACCATTCTCGTATGCGAAAGGTTTCAATATAACTACGTACATCTAAAGGTTTGATTATTATTAGTCTCTCAGAAATTAATACTTAAGATTTAGCATTTTCGGTTGTCAGGCACATGTTTCAGCTGCTGTTGTGCCTTTCTATCAAATTGAAATTAAAATCTATGGCAAAACGGTAAGTGGAAGGCCTACCAAGATGTTCGGCCTTTACTTTTACCGTTGACTGGTGCATTTCTAATATATTTACAAGATGTTCATCCAATACGTCGGATCTAATTGAATTTCAGTGATTGATGTTACTTTAAAAATAAGTTGGTAAGGTTATGTTGCTTAAACGTGTAGAAGCATTTATGAAGTCTATTTAAAAAAAAAAAATGCGGAATGGATACAAATTTAATCACTAAATTTGTATTCATTCCGCATTTTTTTTCTTTTTTTTTATTCAGTATGTCGTGTACTTTTACACTTTTACACTCTATTCAGTAGTGTCAGGTGTGATTTCATGCATAGCCAATTCTGTAAGCATACATTTCTTTTCTTCAGCCGTACGTGTATTTTTCGATACTTTGGTCCTATCACATTCAAAGATATATATTGTATTTTTTCTCCAAAACTCCTTCAAAATATTCTCGATGTATTCACATTGTTAACAAACCCGTTTCTCACTTTTCTTACTTTGTGTAACTTCGATACGCTTCGCGTACATGTATTCTCTCCTGTAACTGTGTATCATGCGACCATTTTTTTCCTCACACCCCACATATTCCTCTATAATTCTGACGAACTAGGAAGTGCATAACGCTTCCCTTAGCCGTTTGCGTATTCATATAGTTTGTAAGTGGATTGTTTATTCATATATTTTCATGAAATAGTGTATTGTTAGATATTTGAAATGCAGCGGACCTGCACGTGTGAACTCTTTCCCTAGCCGCTAATTTTCTATTCCTTCCGCAGGGACACAATTGCATTTTTTCTCAATGTAGTTTTTATATACAGATTGTCATGCACTTTCCCCTCCCCTCCCCCCTTTCGAGTAGTGAAAGATGTAATTTCATGCATACCCAATTTTGTAAGTAATGCAAATTTTTTTTTTTCCCTGCAGCTCTTGCTTTTAACTGTACGTGTATTTTTCGATACTTTGATTTTTCACATCATCTCGACTCTTCCCGGTCCTGCCATACTCTTTTTTACCCCGGCGGTGACCTATCGGTTAGAAATTCTTCGGAATATGGACTGGGTCGTTGATTCGGTTAGTAAGACTATTGGAGATGTGCGATGATTTACGTGAAATTTTGCTCAGATCTGAATTGATATTCTGTCGGCCTTGCTTAAAATAACATCAATTATTCCATCTTATAATATTTGATTAACCTCTTAACGATCAGGAACGAGATATCACGACCGTGTGTAAATTGAAGAAATACATCCGAGCTCTGTCTCCCTTCCTTCGGGACTCTTCATTGATAATCCTGTAGCACAAAAAAACTCTTTTTTTCTTTACACTAGTATTATATTTTTATCTTTTCTTCCTCCCTGTGGTGTGACGATTAATAGAAATATAGTATAACATATATACGGAAAGGGTAGTTGGGAGAGGAGGAAATAACGGAAACCTCCATTTACTCTTCCCTCACCCTCTTTCCTTCATTACTCACGTGTAAACAATGCTAGCAGTTTTTTTTTTTTTTTTTTAGATTTATCTCTATTAATTCAAATGCAAGTCGTCCAATTTTTTTGCCGAAAGCCAGCACGTAAAGGGGTTAAATTGGGTGTCGATTATATGAAGGGAAAACATGAATTGTTATGTCACACTACAGGGTATCCTATAAATTCGTAAATAGTGTGAAATTAATAAGAATTGAAGGAATAGGTATATTTGAATGCAGTTTGCGAGAAAGTTATTTTCAAGAAGGGAGATTTTTTTTGTAGAGAAGAAAAAATTGGTTAATTTTATGTCGGTAGGTGCCCGAAGGCAAATCACTGGAAATGTGAAAATTGCCGGGTGTACAATTAACAGCTCATTGCTGAATTTTCTGTTACTGGCACACGCGTAGTAAGGTTTTCCTTGTGTTGTTGACCATTGGTAGATAAAGCACCATTGGTGAAGTTGTTTTTTCACCGCAGCCACGAATCGCCAGCTGAAGCTTTTACAAACGTTTCGGACGCAGAAGAGATTTTAAAAGTTGTTTTTCATGGAATTCTGTGATTTGCTTCCGTGTAGCGCCTTCTATCGACAAAAATTTTAACTAAGTTATTTTTCTGTACCTTGAAAATGTTGGCTGTATAGTTGATCTGGAGCAACTTCCTATCGCTTGGATTCCCGACTACTACAATTACTAGCTTCACGTCATCTGCGAATTTGCTAACAATCCCATCGATATTCCTGATCGAGTTTCGATAAAAAGTGAAAAAAGTATGGGGCCAAGAACATTTCCTTGAGGGAACTCCATTTGTGATACCTGTCCAATCAGAAAATTTCTCGTTGATCATATCCCGCTGTGACCTATCTCGACGATACTATCTGACTATTAAGACCCATCTCCACCATTATATCTAGTTCAACAAGTTGACGCCACCCCCCCCCCCCCCTTCCAATTCCAATCTCACGTGGAGATGCTTCAAAAGTTTACCCTAATGGACCCGATCGAATACCTTCTGGAAATCAAGAAACAAAACATCGACATGTTTTCTTTTGTCCAAAGACGATGCCACATGATCACATAAAGAAAGAAGATTGGTTACTCAAGACTTCCTTTTCCTGAACCCATGCCGGTTTTTTCTTCAATAAATCAATACATTATTCTCGTCCATCCACTTACCGGTTGATAATCCACTTTTGATAATGATTTCCAAAATTTTCGAGACGAAGCTCGTTAAACTCACTACCACTACTACTACACCGTACATGCGCCTCGTAAACATTCCTCTGGGGAATTTTTAATGAATTGGTGTTTGTCGGAAAGTGTTGTGTGTATATCATGTGTGGCTCAAACAAGTTTACGATGTCAGAGTTTCTAAAATTGGCGATGTCCGATAGCATCTAGCCTGGGCGATTAGGTCATTAGAAATAAATGAAATGGATTATAAATAAATAAATAATAAATTCTGCGTATGCAGAATTTTCTCGAGGGGGGGGGGAAGGTTTTCAAATTTTTTTTCCTTCTGATGTGGGGGAAAGGGTTTACGTTTTTTCTTGCAAAATAACACTATAATATTGGCTCAAGGGGGGTTAGAACCCAAACCCCGTCCTTTTGCATATGCTAATGAAAATGAGCAAACCAGCGTCGTGCAGAATGCCCGTGTGAAATTAAGGGTCCAGTTATACGTGCATTAGTCAATTGACTGTCAAATTGTAATCGTCGATATAAAATCGGAATCTTGAATTTGCATCGTCAAAATAATGCAAGATCGGAATCTTGAATTTGTATCGTCAGTATAATATAAGATTGGAATCTCGCATTTGTCTATGAACTTGTCAGCAGCCCGATCTTCTTCACATCTTCCAACGTGCATGCATGGCTTAATTAATGTTTTCCATATCTTCCGATTTGCCCTTGTTCATTCTACTTGTTCCTGTGGAGCTGGCGACCGAGGATGACAGTTCCACGGGAACAAGTTGAATGAACAAGGATAAGTTGAAAAAGAAGCCAGTTCCTGCATACACGTTGAGAGATGTCAAGAAGAGAGGACTGCTGCTGACAGGGACAGACAGTTCATAGTCAAATTCAAGATTCTAATCTTATACTATCTCAAAACTCACTGGACGATACTTGGATACGGTTGCTCTACTACCTTTTTTGAATATCGGAACTGCATTAGCAAGCTTTCAATCTCGAGAGACGTTTTCCTGAGTAACTCTACTCCTGTAAATCTATGCAAATGACACCAACAATTTCCCTAAGGACCCTAGGATAAATATCACCTGGTCCTGGTGCTTTGCTTGCACATACATTTTTAAGATACTTTTAATAACATAAAAGTTCCCAATGTCTTTATAGCATTATCCAGGGAAATTATTCTAATAAGCAGGGAACTTCAGCATTGAAGCTGTGGGAGAAATTTTGGTTCAGGAAGGATTTATTCCTATAGGCGGGGTAATGATTTATCCGTTACTACTTAAACAGGGCGGACTGTATATGATACGATCCACGTCTGAAGTCTAGAAGCTTCGCGAAGTGGTCGGTCACTTCGCGGAACGTTCAGACTGCGGACATTTGAACTTTTACCACAACATTATGAGTATATACACATAAATTAGTAGTTTTCATCACCTCTAGCGGCATCAGGATTCGTGATCAATTCTTGGTACAATTCTGGCGCCATACTTTCGAAAGCACATTTTGTTGGAGCGAATACAGTGAATGGACCGCTTTTACCTAAAGATACGAAGAAATGTTTAGTAAATGAGTATTCTGTCGTACAGTATAATGCTCGAATTATTCATAAGACATTTCAAAGATATACGAGATCGAAACGTCCGAGAGATTGCTTCGGCAATGAAATTGAGAAAAGAGTTAAAGTAACGATGTATATGTTACAGTAAATCTGATAAATCCGATTATTATGGTACAATTCTATTGTGCATAATCACCGACCAGTTTGGTTTGATAAATTTCCCTAAATTTATCAATTTTATTGGTGATTATGCATAATACACGTGTCGTTGGTAAACATGATAAATCGAACCCATTGCCGTGATAAGATTTATTATTTAGATGACCGTACTGGAAAGCCAGGGTCTGAACAGGATATAATGAGTTCTGACTTAACAAATTTCTACGAACCTCTCCGAAATAACTCCTATTTGACGAATTCTGAAATCGGACTTCGATATAAGGTGAGTTATATCGATATAACCAACTATTTAGCAAACTATACGATAGCAACCCGAAATAATGATCTCTCATTTAACGTATTTTATGATTGTGCTACGATATAATGAACTCCTATTTAACAAATTTTACGATATTATCACGGTATAACGAATTCGCATTTAACAAACTCTATGATTTAACGAATTTTTACAAGTTTTGTGCGGAAACAATAAACAATCACACTCTTATTTGACAAATTCTACAATCGAATCTCGATATAACGAACTCCAATTTAACACATTTTACGATTCTACCCCGATATAATGAACTCTCATTTAACAAATATCAATTCCTGACATTACGTATCATTTCATCAAATTATCATTACGTATAACTTTTTAGTTTTTAGCATTTACCAACGACGCTTGGGTATTATGTATGATCACCGGTAAAAGTGGTGAATTTATCAAACTTAGAGATGATTGGCAATTACGAATAATTACCCGGTTATTATGCATAATAAACGATTTACCACATTTACCGTAACGTATATAATGTTCCGAGTGTCGGTGATTTTGACGTGAAAAAATCGACTACACTCCTTTCCAACTTACCTTTCAAATCTATTCCCGAAACTTTAACGATTTTAGTGAAGTTCCGCAGCAATGGTGACTTGGACATCGTCAGATCTAGATCACCGACAGGTGGAGACATCGTGTTGTTGACAATCGCGACGTCGATCCTATCTTTCGATCGCATCATTTCTTGAACCGGACAGCCAGAGAATGTGAGTAACTGAAAAACGATAAAGAAACAGTACTGTGAAGTTATGTAATAACTGAAGTGATGGATCTCCTAAAACAGAGCAAAAAAATTGAATTCACTACAAAAAATGATGGAATCAGCGTCCAAATGATGATGGCAGAATAACACTCACCGTGTTATTCTTGTAGACGTTGATGCGCAGGGGTATATTAGGCAGCAAGGTGGGCAAAGTCCACTCGTTCGCCTCGAAAGATGGCCAGACCCTCGGTGTCGTGAAGACGTGATACTTGACGAGTCTCACCAGAGCCCTCCTGTTTGTGACTGCGATCATCCTCAGCGTTGGGGACATGCGGGCTATGGCGGCATTTGTTGGTAGAATCAAGGCGCAAGGAGCTGTAATCAATCACACCAATAATGTAAGTCTAAATCCCTTAAAAATTCTTATAAAAGCAAATGTTTTAATTCCGTTTTTGTTGTAGTTTGCACAGATTATAGGGTGAAGCAAAGAACACCCTCTGGTGAAATTACAAAGGAAACAGAGAAAATTCAATTATTGAATAACTGCCATAAAGAAAAGAACAATCATAATTATATTGAGCCAAAAAAAAGTTCAATGGAGAAGGTCACCAGTCACCAATATGGATATGACAACTTATGCAGGATCCACAGGCTCATGAACGTCGATCCACAACAATAATAAGATTATCAATGGCGTTTTGCGGTATCAGGGTCTATTCAAGCGCGAAAGACTCGTTCGCAGCTCACCGAGGCTTTGGGACGGGTCACGGAGAGCAGTTGAATGTTTTCCATGGATGTCTAATTGGGTAAAAGCCGAAATAAATGAGTGACTATTTCATACCAGTTGGCGTTCCAGACTGAAAGCAATGCTTGACAACACAAACTGTGTTAACTTTTGCATTATCGTCCATAAACGTTGCGACAAGTCCCGTGACAGAGAGAAATGGTGCAAAGATATCATCTCCATAGTGCACTACCGTCTCTGAACTTTTAAGTGAAGACATGAGAGGGTCGATGCGCGCGGGCGCCAATAGCAATTTCTGCCCAGATCATCATACTGTTACAATGGAAAATTATCAGTTTGTTGCTTAACTTTTGAGCATGAGTGTACATATATGTCTCCGTTACTCACCATGAGCTTTTATGGTATCTCTCAAACCGCTAGCGTGAATCCATTTGAGAAACGTTGTGGCGTTATAGCGCAGTGCGATCTCTTCCAGACTTTGTGGTGCGGCTTCTGTACGAGATCAAAAACATATCAATCATTATTGGAATTATTTAAGAAGCTGTACACGAGAAACTGTATATGACCATATTTCAAGGGGTCCTCTCGATGTGGTTTTAAAATATAACGGTCTAATTTTTTGACGTAGTTTTTGACAATTTTTTTTACTGAAAATTTATAATTTAAATAATTTTCATTGAAAAACATAATTTTTATTATTTACAAATTATATTCATAATTTACCTAGAACTTTTTTGTATTCATATCATGTACTATAAATTCATAAATAATTTAAAAATTCATAAAAATTCAAGGTATTGGTACATTTGAATGAGATTTCTGCCAAAATCTTATTCACATAAAGGGGGAATTCTTTTGATGCACAGAAAAAAAAACTAGTTCAAATTTCTATCGATAGAGGACAGTGCAAGAAAGCAAATAATCCCTTCAGTCTCTTTTGTATCCGAAACATCCGTGAAGCTTCAGCCGGATTTTCGTGTCTGAGGTAAAACAATTTCAGCAATAGTGCATTATCCACACCAATGTCAACACCAGAATGGAAACCTCATGTCTGTTCAAGTAAGAGGAAAACTCAGAAATGAACTGCTAATCGTAGTCCTTCGTGAGAATAACCTTTTCCTCAAAAACCGCATTTAAATATACCAATTCCTTCAATTTTTATGAATTTATGGTATACACCGTATATTTCTTATCTTCAACGTTTTTTCTATGACATTCATTTAATCACACTGCAATTTGCAGTAACATTTCATTTCCCGCCCATTGGCATATTTTTAGCAATTTCAGCTACGATTGGCAACATTTTTGTCGAGAGTAGGCAATATCCCATGTTTAGAATTTCGGTTTCAAGTATTTTCTCGATGTGGTCAACCCAAGTAGAACCTATTGTTATCTATAATACTGCCTTATATATATATTAAAAAGAAGCACGGTGTGGATAAATTCGTCATTATAAAGAATCATGAATAATTATCTGCTGAGCAAGGCGTATCATTGCGTATGTGATGAGAGAATTTGCACTTGGATTAGTCAAAGCATGAATGCACAAACTTTTTAGTTTTCAGATCATATTTCGCTCGCTCGGGCATTATAATAGCAGAATTGCTTTCCTTTGAGAGCCAAACACAGTCACCTCCGCTTAATTCGGTAACGGATAAACGGATACTCCGCATGCATGAATAGATTCCTTCAGAACCGAAATTTCTCCCATAGAAGTGGGAAAAGTTGCGATTTTTTAAAATTACATTTCTCCTTTTTTTACATAGTCGTAACGTATGTATATGCCAAATTTGAATGGAATACGTCCACTAGAACGGGCACTACATAGCAAGAGCAGATCCGGGGGGAGGCGAGGCAGAGTATGGGGGCGATCTCCCCTACTGAGAGCCCAATTTTATGGGGTAAATTTCTGCGGTAAAATATGGGATCCAATGCACCTACACAATCAGTCGCTTCTCAGGAGCATCGCCCCGGATCCACCTGCCTTCGCTCCATTCGCAGCTGATGATATCTGCCCTGCCTAGGCTTCATTCGCAGCTCTGCTCCATTAGCAACGGGAGATGTCTACCTTAGCGCAGGTGCTGATCCAGTGGGAGTGCAAAGGGCACGTGAACCCAGCATCGTGAACCAGCATCGCAATGAAAATGGCAGGGTTGTAACCTCCGGCACGCGCTGGCACCTCTTTCGTTCACAAGCGATTTCAAATATCGCCCCTCCCAAGAACCGAAATAATGTGAGAAAATTTGTTTGTCCCGTAAAATGTCAACGAATGGTCCGCGCCTGCTGTATAGGTCTGAGCGGTATCAGTAGGGTGTGTGTGTGTAATTACGAGACATCATACCTGTAGTCTTCTCTTCAGGTGGCTCTAAGGATCGCGATGTAATCGGAGAGAAGAGAAGCTTTTCTACGATGAAGACCACTCCATTGCTTGTCACTATCGGACGTCGATACACTGGTACGGAATTCACTTCAAAAGCTCCTGTAGGTGGAAAGGAAAAAAAAGACAATAACCACGGAATTGTGTGTACAATTCAATAATTTATCAAATCATCAAATTAAAATTTCAATCATTAATACAGGCTGTCCCAAATTGTTTGCACACCGGATATCTCTGCATATATTAACTTCAGAAACATGTTTTCAATTACAAAAAAGTTATCTTTGGATCCCGCTCAGGAAAGTGATTTGCAAAGAAATTCATATTTTTAAATGCAATACTTATCGAGATATTAAATATACAAAACCACTATGATTTGGTAACTCATCACTGTGTTGGCAAGCTTTCATTAACTCAAAAACACTGTCATTTTCAGGAACCGTGTATAAATAGAAGGAACGTAACTACACTGCTGGCCACCCAAATTGCAACACCAAGAAAGACAAGAGATATCGCAACAATATTTATTTTGTAGATAACATGTTGACCAAGCATCAAATGATTAAATTTATAGACTTCTGTGAAGTGTGGCTCCTGCCAAAATCAGTAGCCAGACTAGCCGCCATTGTTGGAGATCACCGCTGCCACACGCCTCGGCATTGATTCAAAGAGACTTTGGATGTGTTCTTGGGGTACAGCAGACGAAGCAGCTTCCACGCGTTGCCAAAGTTGATCTGGTGTGGCAGCTGGGGATGTAATCTGGGTCAATCGTTGAGCAACCATGGACCACGTGTTTTCTATCGGCAAAAGATCCGGAGAGCGAGCTGGCCAGGGAAGCAATTCAATCTGGCGATTGACGTAGAACCTTTGGATAATGCGTGCCACGTGTGGTCGCGCATTATCCTGTTGAAATATGGCTGTGGGCAAGCCCTGAAGGTAAGGAAGGACAACTGGCTCCAACACCTCGGAGATGTAGCGCTGGCTTTTTAAAGTACCGGCAATGCGTACTAGAGGAGTGCGAGAGTGATATCCAATACCGCTCCATACCATAATACCCGGTGCAGGACCAGTGTGGCGGTGCATAACGCAGCTGTTCAGCATCCTCTCTCCACGGTGTCTCCAGACTCGAATCCGACCATCGTGGTGTTGCAGACAGAAGCGTGACTCGTCAGTAAAGACAATTTCATTCCATTGTGCCGTCCACATCCTTCTTTCATCGCACCATTGGCGGCGGAGACGTCTGTGGTTCTGCGTCAAGGGTAGACGAAGCAATGGACGTCTTGCGGACAGACCACTCTGCTGTAAACGGCGTCGAATGGTACGCGCAGACACTGGATGATGCGGTACAGACTGAATGTGCTGTGCTATGGTTCGTGATGTGGCTGAGCGATCCGTCACTGCCATACGCACAATACGCCTGTCATCACGTGAAGTGGTGCACTGAGGTGGATGCGATCGAACACGTCGGTCCGTCGTACCCTCCTGCATCCAACGATCACATATCCGCGTTACAGTTGTTTGGTTTCGTCCAACACGACTACCGATTTCCCTGAAAGATAATCCACAATCTCGGTAGGCCACTATCCTTCCTCTGTCGAACTCGGATACTTGATCAAAAGATGATCGCTGTTTTCTACGAGGCATAATTGATCGTTTTTTTGAAAAAACCCCAAGAAAAACACAATTGCCGTACTTCAAATCGTCGAAATCTCCAAGCCTTAAATAGCGCTTTGAAGTGGCGCCACAGGCGCGCGTGATGTGCGTCTGCGCTGAAATTCTAATCATTTGCATATCTCACCTCCGCTAATGCATGTTGTAAATTTCATATTATTTGCATGCTTCCTTCAGGGTGTTGCATTTACGGTGGCCAGCAGTGTATTTTAGTCTTTTGTTCATGATAAACAGCAATTACGCGTTTCGACAATTATTTTGACACAATCACATAATTTCTACAACTTGAGTTTGTAATTAACGTTTCCGCGATTTGCGAACCACACCCCCCCCCCCAATCATTGTGCGATGAATGCTGAAAACTATTACTGAAGTCAAATGCCAAAAGCTAAAAAAAAATGCCGAAAGTCAAATATCTCAGTTAATATTTCATTTAAAATAGGTCTGGGAATCGATTAAAATTTTTAACTGGTTAATCAAAAAAAAATTTAATCGATTACTCGAGTTTTAATCGAATATTTTTGTGATCATATAATATTAGGATGGTATAAAAGTATATTTTATTGATATCACTCACCTATTCTGTACATGTAAACACGTATAGGAATAGGTTAAGAAATTAAGGCTGCCAGCTTCAAGCAAACCAATATGCTGAACATAATTGTCAAAACCTGTAATTTCTTCACTTGGATCTTGTCGTTTTTTTTAAAAAGAAATCGGCTATTTTTGGTTATTATTCACTGATTTCGAAACTACGTACTGGAAGTTTTAGCACATGGGCTCTATAATTGATTAGGGGTTAAAAGCGGACGAGACATATGCGGACATGTCGGAAATCGGGACATATGCGGACATTTTATGTTTACCAATAATCAAACGTTACTGGCGAGTAATTCTGGCGATTTTTAAGGTACGTTCTCTGGTCGCGATCGGGTCAAAATCGGACATTTTATGTTAACCGATAATTTAACACTTATTGGCGAATGATTCTGGCGATTTTTCGAGCTACATTTTCTAAATGTGTTGAATGAGGGGGGGGGGGGGGGAGAATAAGTTCCTGGAAAGTTTGAAGAAGAATCAATATATGTCGGCTGCCGACCCCATGGGAGATTGTACTATGAAGAAGAATGAATTGACTGAGAGCTGGGAGGATGATTAGAGTCAATTGTCGCCTTGTTTTCTTCTGAGAAACGTCGTTTGCCGTCCGTACCTCCAAATACGACTCTTATCCAGTCCATGGATGAAAAAGTAATTTTAAAACTTTGAGAAGGTTTAAATCAAAGGACTTTTAAGAAGGTGTTTTGCAATAATCTCTGCCTCAGAATTAACAATCGCTGACTTCTGCAAACATAATTTAATACACTAATACACTACATTCTTCATAATTTTTATTCATGAAGCTTTGCAAAAAGTTACTTACACAGGGGCGCCGTTATCAGACACGGGGCCAAGTGCATCTCAGAAATTTCGAGGCATCAAAAATGTGTAGGCACCCTTAGCCCCGATTTTATATATTTTGTGGTGGGGGGGGGGGAAATATCATCAGCTATTATTTCAGAATATGCAGGAATGCTGAGAAATATCCTAACAAAAAATTTTAAATACGCAATAAAATGTAAATAAAAAAAACTAATGATAATTCAGTACTTAAAGGTAGTTTCAAAGTAATGAGAGGAAACAATATTCCAGAAACTGATGAAAATTTCAGAATTAAAAATAACTAAAAATGGATCCAACACCAATGAAAATTCAGAATTAGAAAAATAGAGAAATTTAGAAAATTAGAAAATGAACGGAAGAAAAAATTCTAGAATTGATGAAAATTCGGAATTAATCCGAGAAATAATTTAAGAATTGATGGAAGCCTCCAATAAGTTACCGTAAGTGCGGGGCCCGGTGCAACCGCACCTGCCGCACACCTCTAAGGGCGGCTCTAGACTTACAGAACCATAAATTCCGTTTGGGACGCATTATAGCTAGATTGCTTTTCAGGCAGAAATTTCGAGTGCTTTGACACGTAGACTGCTCAACACTAATTTTATTGCCAAAAACTTTTTAGTGATTTCATGGTAATTTTGAGTGCTGATTCTGTGTGTGAATCTGGCATTTTTTTTCAAACGCTCTAATTTTTAACATAAAGTGAAAACTAAATTTCAGTAGTACTACATAAGCAGCACACAAATCGCATTTAAATCTGCGAGCACAGTTTACATCAATAGAAAGCTTGAATCAATGGAATAAATCAATTTAATTATGAAAAGTAAGCAATTTAATCATGAAAATCAATACATAAATCGGAAGATAAGTCAATACTGATGATAGTTAGGGCCGCAACCGGGGCGTTAAATGTTAGGGGCCGCAAAAACGTGATGATCTACAACGACATTTTTTCTTGCTCTGCAGAGTCGTTGTATCGAGGTTTCGCTGTAGCTTAAAATTTTGTCTAAAACCTTTAAAATTCAGACATCGAACCCTATTCCTCTTGCCTAGGGTTTTCACAGAACCCCTTCCTCCAAGTCAAGTAAAGGATGGAGGTGGATCTAGTGCTCCGGACGATGGGTTGCTAAATTCTTCTTTTAAAATTTAAAAAATTACACAATTCATACATAATGCATACTTGCCCGGCTGAAAGAGTATGAAGTTGAGGTCCTGGGTAGGTAATCGATTCAATGGCCCCGACAGCTCTCCAACCTTTAAATGTCTGGGAGCAGCGTGCAATATCGTTCAAATTTATTTTCGAATGATTTTTTTATATGACCATGAAATAGTAGTTTGATGTTCATTCTGCCTATGTAAACCTGGCGTGCTCAAGGGTGTTCATGGTTACTCAGGGATTAGGAAACGCCGTTTTCTAGGGCCACAAAATGCTTAAGCCCGTCCTTGATAATAAAATAATGCGTATTTGTAAATCAATAAATCAATATCTTTAAAAACACTCCACTCAATTATCAGATTTCAATATGCAGGCAATGCACGTCACACGAAATCTGGTACATTTATGTTCAGAATAAAAGTAAAACAATATATGTATGTATAATATACATTATACATATCGTATATACGTTTATGTATCGTATAATATATGGAATGAAAATAAGGGAATATATTTAGAATATCAGAATAGATCCATGCAGTAATGATATGCTCTATAATGTTGCATTTTGTCCACTAAAATGAACACAAAATGATATTAAATTAATTCAAGGAGAAGCACTTGCATGATTTTCTGTTATGGGTTTTAAATGTCTTTCATAGGAGGCTTCGGTAGAGTAATCAGCCATCATACGCGAGGCTCGAGCTTGCCTTGATACTTCTGTTCCATTACTTTCATATCTTCATGAAACCGCCTCTCGTCATTAAAATGACTCAGATTGTCTGTGAAATTGGACCAAGTAACTAACAAGAAAATGCGCCTTTGTGCTCATATATTAACAGCCTATTTTTCAAACGTTTGAAAATTTTTAAATTCAAATTACAAATTAATCGTATTTTACTGCAATTCTTCATCGTTCTCTGCTTTGTCAAAAAATTCTCAACAACCGATACGAAACATGATCAAACTGAAGATCGACCGGATTGGACGGATATTGATTAATATCCGTCAAAAATGATGAAAATTTCGACTCTTTAAGAAATTTATGAATTTGAGAACCATCAAAAATCCCTGCTCACAGCTTTTCATTGTTCAGTCCAGGAAACGTTTTACAAATTAATTGGAAGCACTCGCCACTTTATTTATTGAGCAGCTTTATCGAACTGCTTCACTAAACAGAGTTTTATGAAGTGTTGGGAGATGTATTTTATCTATGAACCACTGGCTCTCTAAAAATATTTTCTTTGTTGTCCCAGTAAGAGGTTCATCAGCTCAAGATTATGACAAATAACGAATGTCTGATGATGTGATATACGTAAACTTGCGCATAAAATTTCGAAATTTCACAAAAATAAAATTTTCTAAATCGGAGATTTTGCATTTATTCGCAAAAATGAACAAAACTAACGATACATTTTCCCTTCAGGTTTCATTTTGAAGCGAAGTAATAAAGTACTTAATTAAAAGCTAATATTTCAGTAGTCTCCCCATATCTCCTTCTTTAATAGTACTTCCCTCTGTGAGTAGTAACGGCGTTGTAGGTACATAATACAGTCGACTCTCGGTTTACGAAGTTAATTCGTTCCTGAGGTAGGTTGGCAAACCGAAACACATTTGCTCATAGGAATTAATGTAAAAATAGATTCATTCGTTTCTAAGACCCCGAAGATTCCTACAGTGTCAATTTTTACACTTTTTCACGCTCAAAAAAGTGAATAACTCGAAAGCTATTGAAATAATCATACTGACACTAAAAACACTTTTTTCCAGAGAAAAACCAGACTTTACGAGAAAACGGGCATATATGCTATACATGGGCAGAGCTGTACCCATGTCTAGTCTGATTAATTTCATCTATTAATCTCAGTGTCAAAGCTCTCGAAATTTCTGCCTGCAAAGCAATCTGGCTACAATGCGTTCCAAACCGAATTCATGGTTTTATAAGTCACTTGCTCCCAAACTTCATCAATAAGTTCTATGAGCAATGTGGGACATTAAAATGATGTTTCTAGACATCAGATAGTAGTAATTATATATGTGTCAGAGGTTATTGCAAAACGTGCTTCAAAAATTTCTTTGATGAAAACCGCCCCAAAATTTGAAATGACATGCTGATCTATGAGCTGGATAAAAGGAGTCGAATTCGGAGGAATGCATTTGAAAAAATCGAAATGCGGCCGTAGACACTTCAATTTCTCCATTATCATTTCGAATTTAGTCAAATATTTTCCTGCTTGCGTGTTCGTAAACCGAATCAATTTTTGTTGTTGGTAAACCGAATTATACGCAAACCGAGACGTTCGTAAACCGAAGGTTGACTGTGTCAGCATTCTTGCTATTAGCGGGACTACGAAGACTTTGAATAACTGCCTTTGCAAATTAGGTAGTAGAATTTCATGTGCATGGCCATCAACAGAAGTATTTTAGATGACTACTGAAAGTAGTATGATTGTATTTATCAATGACTTCATACCATGTCATAACGTTGCAAAAAATATTATCTTGGAGAAGCTTTCCAAAGTACAAAATTTGGGTGCAAAGTTGATGTAAGTGTTGTCACGGCGTCAGATAGGCCCAGCATAAAACCACTGTATATGCTGCAGAGGTTAATTTGTTGCGTCGAATATCGTGTAAAAAAATAAATGTATTTAAACTCTTCTGCTGCTGTCAAACTTTTTTCTGTCTTTTCGAAAAAAATGGCTGACTTTTGCGTTCATGAGAAAATTAACTTGATGCGCAAAACGTGCGCGAATGCATATATAGTAGTTTGGTCCTTGTATAAATAGTCAGTAACGTCCATAATTTTCGGATAGAACTCAGAAACGGAAGGCAACTGAACTCTTAATTCACGAGTTAGAATTCAAAAGCATTTTGCTCAGCAAAATCACAACCTATTTTCGCTTAACATTGTAAATCTTCGAAATTTTGAGGAAAAGTTATAAAAATCAAAATTTTCGTATTTATTCATCTACATCGGCTAATTTCACTTTTATCGCATTTATTCCGTAAATATGAAAATTACGCTTCCTTAATGATGCTATGAATGCAATAATATTGAGAATAAGTTACGAAAATAAATGAAAAAACACAAAAGTAAAAATCTGCCGCAAAAAATAGTGATTACAGACTGCATTGGAATGTTGAGAATATGTACTATCTCAAAACTAGAGTCATTTCGTCAAAACCAACACCAGTTTTGGAATCGGCAGCCCACTAAAACCTTTACCCTAAAACCGTTGAAGTTTAATACAAATACAAATACAAATACAACGCCACAACAGGGGACAGATGACAGCACTACACATAACAAGCATTACACAGAAACAAACTTTACGTCAGGTTGCACTACACGTACACGCACATTCCCGCATGTACCGATTCGTTGGAGGGTTCCGCGGGGGGGGGGGGTACATGTGTGGTGTAGCAGTAGTAGGTAGGGGCTCGGGGATCCATGATGTTCTTAAGTCAGCCACCTCGTTGGGCAATTTGCCTGTTGTGGCGTTGTAATTGTATTTGTATTTGTATTTGTAAATTGCCCAACGAGGTGGCTGACTTAAGAACATCATGGATCCCCGAGCCCCTACCTACTACTGCTACCCCACACATGCACCCCCCCCCCGCGGAACCCCCCAACGAATCGGTAAATGCGGGAATGTGCGTGTACGTGTAGTGCAACCTGACGTATAGTTTGTTTCTGTGCAATGCTTGTTATGTGTAGTGCTGTCATCTGCCCCCAGTTTTACTAACTATGAGTGAAGTGTTATGGTTGAATGATTTACCGTTGTAGGACTGTTGCTCTCTGTGGCGAGACTTTTTAACGGGGAGATCGGCTCGCATTTGCGCCTTGAAGTTGGGAACCACAGAAAACCAACTTCGGCCGACCACCACTGTGGGGTTCGAACCCGGATCCTCGCATCACGAGTCCGGCACTATAACCACTCGACCACCACAGCGGCAACCGATTTTTTTTTGTTTTGAGCAGTGTTATAGAGGATATTTTAACACTTCTAACGAAATTAGACATTCCCTGTGTGTGCCCCAGTCTGGCTGTCTCTCTCTGAGGGAATTCGCGCGTTTTTAGTTTATTCAAAGTTCTTTATGACTTTTTTTCAAAAACGCTATAAGCGGGATCCGAATTGGACAAAAACCGAGACTGTCATGTAAAACCAATAGATCTATCCACCCTATTTTGTAGGTTAACTATCATTCTCCTTCGACGAAGAAAAAGTTTACCCCCCCCCCCCCGCACTCATGAGAAAATCTTCCGTACACTACTGAATGGAACTCGCTGCACACACAATGTACTTACAGTTCCCGTTTGAACTAGACTGGGACAGAAGGAGTCTTCTCCTGAACTGGGGTCTTCAGTGTACCTATAATGATTAGCTAAAATTTTTCACAAGCATCTTTATAGTTAATTTACTGTGCAATCAAACAAAAACTATAGCATTCATATATCTGCAAACCATGTCAGTCTCCCTTATAAAGATGTCATGGGTCTTCGCAGTCCTAATCTGTAACGAATTAATTTATTGAATTAATAACAAAGCAGGGGAGATTGTGTCTGAATAGGCAGGTCCAAAGAAGAGAAACTAGAAAAATTATTGTTTTAATGTAATTATTATACAGTATGTCATCAAATGGAAGTAAGTTCCTTATGGCCGTTAATTGTTCATGTTTCAAATGCCGCTATACAAGTAGAACGCGGATGGGGCTTTGTGACCCAGCTTTGTGACCCAGGATAAACGTAGTATTTTCTTAACATTTTTTATTATATTTACCTTCAAATCAATGTAGCCCCCCCCCCCCTCTCTTGAGAGTCGTTTTCTATCGTTTTTCGGTAATCCGAGTCAGTGCTGTGGGTTCTGAGCACCCATGGTAATGACCCCAGTAATTTTTCTCGAACGACTGAATATAAGCAAAGGGTGTCCGGCCTCCTCCTCCGGTCCATACTTCTCTGGAGCATTTGAAATAAATTTCTTAGTAAATGAAGTTATTCGTGCTCTTTACCCATTTTCGGACAAGTGTAACTAATGATGGTTCATCAATAAGAGCTGCAATGTGAATCAAGTTATCAAGCATAATCAAGAACAATAAAAAAATCCTGGACCACAAAACGGTAAGTTTATTTAAACGTGGGACGTATAGTATAACTAAAATTCAATGTCAATCATTTGAAATTACAAATAATTTTATTTTCAATTAAAAACACTAATTTTATTTATGATTGTGTTGAATTTTAAGAAAATACATATTCGGCCGCCGAGTATTCGGTTATTCGCTCAAATCACTATTCGTCCAATCCTTAATAAGACACTAATAGAATTTCAATTCTGAATCAATTAAGCATGAAGATCGCATGTATCTACTTGATATCTATCATTTCGATTCATTATGCTCAACTCAGAGATTTTTTAATAGACTACTTATTATATGCAATGCATAAATATTAAATAATGTAGTGGATCCCGCTTATAACGTTTTCCAAAAAACTGTCATGGAAAACGTTGTAAGCGAGAACCGCTTTAAATGGGAAATCTTAATGAGAATTACAGTCGATCCTACTTATATCGTTTTCCCGCTTAGTACGACTTATTCTGGTGTTTCCAACTCACTAATTCGCTCTAAGATTTTCCATTTAAAGCATTTGCCCGCTTACAATGTTTTTGTGACAGGTTTTTTGAAAAATATTATAAGCGGGATCCACTGTACTGTACTTAGAGTTGAGACCACAGAAATAAGTCGTACTAAGCGGGAACGTTAAAAACTGGATTGACTGTAATCGGAATAAGTGTGTGTGTGTGCATAGTTTTAGATCACTTCATTAGAATAAAATCTTTTTTTAATGTTTCTGTCGAAGTAGTTCACATGTTTTCTATATTATCATATTTCTATCCACGTGTGGCATCTGTGAGTTGCCGTGATTTTTATTGATTAAATTTAGTTCAGTTGATGTAGTTATTTTTCTTTTCCCACGATATATCTTGCATGTACGATCAATCGATATCGTTTATGTATATGATCGTATAAGTGCTCATTAATTTATGTATGATTTTACTAATTTTCCCTCTTATGAAACAATCAACTTCCTTTGGTTTGACAATGCCGCAGTCCACGCACTGTGCTGATAATACTCAGGCGAGATTAGTTGTAGAGACCCTTCCTAGGATAGAAATCCCTCGGGATAAGGACTTATGATCACTTCCGCGCCGAGCCCGGTAATAATAATGACAATAGTTCTACTGAAGCTATATATTATTATAGTGTTGGTTATGTCGGCGTTTTATTTTACGTGTAGCAATCCATCACTTGTCAGTGGTTCAAAGAGGACGGGCTTTTTAAACTTGTTCTGGCGACTGGTAGACGACTCACGTTTTGCATTGTTCAAATTTCATCAAAAGTTTCTCTGCATGTCTTTATAATGTCCATCAAAGAGAAAATCGCCACTTAGCAGCTTGGTGGAAAAATTAGGGATAAACCGCCAACATCGCCGGCTCGGCAAAATTTGTCCGATTTTGACCCGGTTTCTTGTTGTATCCATTTTGTCGCCATTTAACAGGTTGGAGAAACAAATGGGAGATACAGCGCCAACATCGAGGGCGCGGCAAAATTTGTCCGATTTTGACCCTATTTCCATGTTGTCCGCATATGTCCCGTCCGATTTTGACTCACTACCCTATAATTAGCAAATTTACTTCCCTCTGACATTTTCTCTTTGACTATAATTAGCAACTTCACTTCTTCCTCGATAATTTCTTTGAATATAATAGCGACTTTACTTCTCTTCGACAATTTATTTCGCTATAATTAGCAAATTTACTCAAATTTGAAATTTTTTTGGTGATAATTGGTGATGGCCTGTATGGATCCCAATTTCCCATATTTTCCATGAAGGAAATATGATTAGCCTTCTAATACTAATACTAAATACTTTTCGTGGGCCGGATGAAGCCCCCCCCCCCCCTTTGGCCCGCGGGCAGGAGATTTGCACCCCCCCCGCTCTAATTTATGTACTGTGAAAGAAATCATCAATTGAAAAAGAAAAAGAGTTGAACGCACTTTATCAACATCCTGATATTCAGAGGCGGCTAATGATAAAATTACTATAGAGATATGCCGCATTTTCTCTTTCTCTTAATCCTGTCCGTAGTTATCTTATTGTTATTATTACTGTTATTATTATTTCATTTCTCTTGTTATCAATTTACCAGAGCATGTAGGAAGTTTCGTAATGTCCTGATTTACAAAACGTGACCGTAAATTGATTGGATAAATGAGAGATAAGAAACAACGAAAAAACATGCTGTATTTTATATTGCCGAATGAAATGCGTGGATTACATACCGTGCACGTATCTTAACCTGTTTGTGATTCCCAACGACCCTAGCTCATGTATTCTAATGTTCTGTTTGTACCGAGAGAACATTAGACGAGCACGTGACAAACGCCCCTGTTAGTACCATCCGCCAATTATTTGCCAATTACATGGCAGGGTCGAATAAAAAGTAAAAACTGGTCTGTGTTTTTGAGATTCACCGCCTCGCGGCAGAACGAACAAAGGTAAAGGCTCGATCTCTCCCCCCTTCCCGCCCCCGAAACGATTTATTTCCCCCTCTGAGATTTTTCGAATCGTATTCAAATTTTATAGTCTTTAGGGCAAATGATTCTCAATGGACAACGGACAATCTTAGGACAATGGACAACGGTCCGCGTTTGAGTTTCGCCGCCTCGCGGCAGAACGTACAAAAGTAAAGGTCCGATTCCCCTCGAAGCGATTTATTTCCCCACTGAGGTTTTTTTGAATCGTATTCCAATTTCAGTCCTTAGGACAATGGCTCTCATTTGATCATTTTTGTCACAACACGGCTATTTTCTGCATACAAAATCTAGTTAGACCAGGACCTACAATTTATTGCCGATTCCGAACGGCAGCGTTCGAAATATGCTTACTTTTTTTATACTCACTGAGAGGTTGGTATGCTAACCCGAAGGTGTGGGACTCTCTGTGGTAGAAATCTTTTTCCGTGGTCATGTTGTCGTCGTTTCTGCTGTAGCTCTGCGCCAGGAAAATGTCTGACCCGGACGAATCGGGTATCGAACTCGCGACACCTCTAAACATTCTTTGATACTTTATCGCTGTATCGTATCGACCGGGGCTATCGGACCTCCCTCCCCCAATGGTTCTGAAACTTTTGTGGGCCACGGATCCCTTGCCCAACTCATCGGTCACCTACGGCTCTCAGAATAATTTGACAGATATTTTCCAGTATAAAAGAAACATTTCAAATCATAAATAAGCAATCAATGTCTCAAACTCGCCGTGACACATCTTGATAAAGGTTGGCAACGTCCCTAGGAGCTTCGACGCGCACTTTGAGAAACACTGCTCTAGGTTTCTGAGAAACAAAAAACCCGATGAAACAATTGTCCCCCCCCCCCCCTAATAGGAGACTTGGCTGATTTGATCTGGGTCTACTTGGCTGCCGCTGTGGTGGCTGAGTGGTGATAGTGACGGACTCACATCGCGAGGACCTCGGTTCAAAACCCACAGTAGTGGTCGACTGAAGTTGGCTTTCTGTGGTTTCCAATTTCCAGGAGCGAATGCGAGTCGATCTCCATCGTTAAAAAGTCTCACCACATAGAGCAACGGGCCTGGAACGGCATAATTATTCAATCATTACACTTCACCCATAGTTAGAAAAAATGAGGGCAGATGGAAGAATTACATATAACAAGCATTACACAGAAACAAACTTCACGTTAGGTTAACAACACATACACGCACATGTTCTAGCACGGAACATGTCTTCTTCTTATACCGCAAAATGATTTCTTGTAATTACCAAAAAAGACATAGCAACATGCATAGTAATATCTACAGTGTAGATGATAGCATGTCATGTGGTCTCTGCCGGGACTCAAAACTCGAACACTCTTACAAAAAGAACAACCGTGCTACTACACCACTAGAGACGCGACGTGTAGAATCTACACCACTGGAGGAAGACAGGGTCGCGTCTCTAGCGGTGTAGTAGCACGCTTGCCCTTTTTGTAAGAGTGTTCGAGTTTTGAGTCCCGGCCGAGACCACATGACTTTTCTTTCCAAGTTCACTTTGGCATAATATCCAGAAAATACCTGTTTCATTGCAAAAAGTGTTTAAGATATATAATTTTTTTTTTTTTTTAAATATAAAAGCTTTCACTTAAAAAATGTTCCTTTCTAAGCAGTTTTGGTTTCTTTACTCGTGCAAGCCAATGAAATCCAATTTTTTAGCGCCATCTATACTACTAATCTTATAGAATAACTTTTTTTAATCGATATAGCTCGTTTTTTTTCGAGATTTTATCACACTTATCACTTGATGTAAAATATTAATATTTAAATTTTTGTTAAATAAATTCAATTTCTTTTTAATTTTAATCGTTGATTTTTTAGTAACTCATTATTTTTATTGTGTTTTAAAATTTATTATTGCATTTAAAGCTGGTGTAGTCCTTTAATAATATTGTTGCTTAATACACTAATTACGAATGAATTGGTGTAATGCTGGATACACATCTTTCCCATCCGTAGGGGGTGTACAGGCTTTGGATAAAACAAAGCCTACATCCTACCCAGTACATATCCGGTAGGGTGAGACTAGCAATACATCCCTGAATCGGCTTACCGGCGGAGGCAACTTCGGGGGGGGGGGCATTTTTACTCTCAGCTTTTTTCAGAGCTTTGTATACACCATCACCACCGGTTGCTACTTTAGCATTGGATAAAATCCACTTCAACGTCCGGGAGAGGCGTCTTCACACGCACTCCCTCTGGGCTGACGTGGGACCTAGTTACCGGGAACACTGCGAGGAGGCAGACCGGCCGATTTGACCTAGAGTGGTGTAGCACCCATCTAGACGTGAATTTTTTTTGTGAGCGTAATTTACACAATTTATATGGTTTTACTTACTTCATTTAACGACAAAATTCTGTAAGGTCCGGTCCACATTAGCTCGGATAATGAGTCCTACTGTACTTCAAAAGTAAATGCTATAGATGGTTCGTGATCCTCGTTATCATTAATTTCAAGATCATCTAGCATTGCAATCAAACATATAAATATGATGTTTCTTTTTTTTATCTTTTAAATAATTAACCAGCAACCCCATTGACGCTGTTCGTCACATTTAATGCTGGTCACACTCTAAGAAAACAATTTCTATTAAACCTCTTCCATATTTCCCACCATTAAGAAAAAGCAAACGTCAAGGGGAGAGAAAATAAACCAGAAGCCGAAAATAACAAGAAAGAAAGAAACGACGCATACCACCTATTCCATAAACCAGTCGATGTTTAGTGACAAGTCACTAATGCCATTGATCATCATTAGCCGAAACTTGAAACATGAAGTGAAGAAGAAAATACCATAGTAAATCTGCTTCATTATTGAAGTTCTACCATCTACGCACTCGTCAATATGAGTCATCGAATCATTACCTCAACATTTTACGGGTCATCGGAATAATGAAAAACTATATTGATGAATATTCAGACATATTTATGACACACTAACACCTGGAAGGCTAAATTAAATGGAAATGTATCCACTGGGGGGGGGGGGATATTCGAGATACACGTGTGGTACGAAAAAGATAGGATAGAGAGTGAGTCACGGTAACTTATATTTGTACGGTCATCGATGTCGAGAGGAATGACTATAACATCAATGGTGTGTCCGGTTTTGAGTGCCTAATGCTATTGTTTATTCATTTCTAATCGATTAGGAGTGTGCCGAGATGCCGATCCCTGCAGAATTTACGGATGATTTTCGAATCGTCCGCTCTAAATATACGTTTTACTCATGATCCAGAGCATTTGAATGCAGTAAATTACGTCAAACTCGGTTATAACGACCTCGGTGGTAGCCATTTTTGACCCCCCCCCCGTCAGCAAAATTTTGTCATCAGCTTTGCCCCTCTCAATCCTAACTCATATTTTCATAAAGGGTGGTTGATGACGTAAGCATTATCCAACCCCCCCTTCCCCCTTGTCAGCAAATCCGAACTCCCTCCCCCCCATCGATGATGACGTAATACTTGAACGGCCTCTAACCAAATCTCGGCTATAAGGTAAACTATTGGCAGTCTGTGCTGATTCTCTATTGGAAATAACGTTAATGAACCTTGCTTATGACGTCGATGGAAACACAAAGCCTTAGGATATAATGACACATTTTTCAGTTGCTTTTTTCTTTCTCCCAATTATAAATGCATTTTTTAGTGCCTATTTTAGGCATTTTTAGTGCCTTTTTGCCATCCTATTTAGACCATTTTTAGTGCCTAAATTTCCGGGATCTATATATAAGCAATATTTGCTGATTTTATTGAATTTGCAATATTTTTGACAAGAATTGGAAATGTCCCTCATTTTTTTATCCCAATTTTCCAGTATTTTTTATATTTTTATTTTCCTTAATCACACTGAAATAACAACTCCATGCAGATATTTGATTGCATATGATTATATTTTTGACCAAAATAAAGCTCGAAAAAGTCGACCATGGTTGTAACGTCATGTCGGTTAAAACGAAAAGATTTCACGGAATCTTAAATGTCGTTATAACCGAGTTGGACTGTGCTCCGCGTTAGTTGCTTTCCGGCAAGCTTTCATACTTTTAATTGAGTTATCATTGACGATACATTTTCATCGAAAACGATCAACTTACCTGCGATACGATGGAAACGAAGCTTATTGCCTTTCAAGGAAGGTGCCACGAGATCTGGGTTTAGCAAGTTCCTGGACAAGGCCCCTGTCATGACATGGCTTCTGATGAGATCTATGAACGTAGAATATATTTCAATGAAAGTATAACAGGACTTTTTTGCATCTTAGATATAAATGTGAAAGTATGTATGTTTGTTTGTTCTTTATATAAATCTACAATTTTTGACCGATCTCGTCACCAAATTTTGCCATTATATATATATACCAAACAGGACCGGGATTGAACCATAGTCTGGCTACTTTGAAAGTTCACCAGAGCTGAGAAAATGCCCGAAATCGGGGAAAACCCGTCGGACAACAATAGTTCCTGGGCCCCAACAATAACTTTCGGAATGTTTACTTGGGTTACCGTGGTTCCCTAGCAATGCGTTTCAGACATGCCTTTACAATGGTTTGTCACTTCTTTGGTGCTGTCAGTATTATGTATAACAGTGTATTCCTTTACAATGGTTTGTCACTTTTTCAATCCTCCCAGTAACTGAAGAAACTCTGGGAAGCGCCGGGTATTTTTGCTAGTCTTTAATAAAGCGAACTGTTGAGTAATCTTAATTAGGCAAAATCTCCATAATTGAAATTCAGTGAATACTTGGCATTATTCTAGCATCGGATCAAGATCTCAATGTCACAAACTGGCGGTATAAAGAGAACGGCAAAAAAAAAAAAAAAAAAAAACTACAGTCGAATCCCGTTATAACGAACGCCAAGAGACCGGAGGAATCACTTCGTTAAAACGAAATTTCGTTATAAAGGAATTCCAGGTTACCTAGCATTATTCCTATGTAAACGTATTTGGGGGATTAGAAAAGTGTTCGTTAAAACGGGACTTTCGCTATAACGGTATTCGTTAAAACGGGATTCGACTGTATTTTGTAAAATAAGAAAGTCTTGACGTGTCAAAAGGTTATATATAGACTGCTGGTACCAGAGAATATGATATAGCAATGATATGACGTACTCACACGACAGCCGGAATCCCGTCAAGCCACAATCCCGCCAGATTAAAATTCTGACAGGTCAAAATTCCGCGACGCGGTCTAAATCCCCCACAAGGTCGAAATCGTAGTATCAGGTTAATATCCCAGCACGGTCGAAATTCCGACAAGTCACAATACCGACACGATAAAAATCAATTTCAAAATTATGTATTCAAAGGACAACAGGATGGTGCGGAGCAGAAAAAATTTATGACAAATAAATTTAAAACAATTAATGCTCAACGTATAAGCCTCATTTTCCCGTTTCTATCAGAATACGGAATTTTATAGAAATTGATTTTGATCCTGTCTGCAATGTGATTTGTTGGGATTTTGGCCTTGTTGGGATCTCAACCTCGTCGAGATTTCGACATTGTCGCGATTTTTACCAGTCGGGATTTCAACTGTATCGAGACTTTGATATCACACGATTTCGACCTTGTCGGCAAAAATGCTTAGCCCGTTTTACTTACGGGTTTCTGTCATCAAATTTAAACGATGTATATTTGAGGTGCGAGCGATATATCACCGGAACTGGCTTCTTTAATGACATTTAGGAAATCAAGAGGAAAAAAATCAGTGAAGTAGATTTTTTTTCTTTTCTTTGTTATCAACCAGAGTTCCCCTTTAGGCACACGATTTCTTCACATCAAATCGTATGCTCTCCTCTCCCTTCTGATTCATTGATCTTCATATTTAGGAAAAATAATTTGCATGTCTCTGACGCTAGAGAAGAGAGCGAAAGATAAAATCGAAAGAAAATGCTGAGGTAACCAGGAGAAAAAGCAAATCCTGTTTATAGGATAACCAACAAGAAACTCGCGATGACGGCAGATAAGAGAGGAAGCTCTATTGCATAGTTCCCAAACTTTTCGTTCCATAGCCCCCTTCATCAGAATTTTTTCTCTCTCATCACCCCCCCCCCAACTCAAGTGAATCCCTCGGATCCTATGTTAAATCAGTGCCTTCTATCGCCCCTCTGGACCATTCCATCTCCCACTTTGGAAACACTGCTCTATTGCATTACATCCATCTATTTATTCTAGGAGAGAAAATTAGCAAAAAGGAGATTAGATTATCCCATTTGCAAGCACTGAGTATAACCATTTGAGTATAGCAAGGATTAGGCTTTGTATAATATTATGTAATATTATAGCCTTGCAGTTAACAAGAGTCCACGTAGCTCTTCTCCGGCAGGTCTATATCCCTCTGTAGCTATGGTCTCCAAAACCTTACGGTATACTCCACTGCAGGACGAACTAAGCCTCGGAAAAGCCGAAGAATGACTTCAAGAGAACACGAAGACACCTTCTTAAGAATGAAACCGAGCATTCTATTCGATTTTTTGACCCCGTGCAAAGCTTTATAATGTCTAAATGAAGATAATGGATCCAAACCTCGTTTTAGCTGCTCTTCCTCCAATAACCTTTTCAGGTGGTCTGGCGGTAGATGCGAAAACGCGGAATTCGTTGGAGCGAACATTGTGTAAAATCTATCCCCTGGAAAAATAAAATATAGGGATTGTAATGCTGAGAAAATTTGTCTCATCTTAACTATATATTAACCTATAAAAAATTCCCAATATACATACTGGATTTCAGCTCGTTCTTTAGATCAGGTACATCATCGATTAACCCTCTCCATATCGACAGCTCATCATCATCCGCAGGGGTTGTCGGCGCGGATACTTTGACAATTTGATCGATACTTACTGCTGGTGAAGGTTGCACCAAACGGTCGATTACGAAGACGGCGCCGTTGGTCCCGCTACGGACAGCCAATATGGGAACCCCTCCTATAATCAGCCCCTGAGTAAAAAGGAGTGCAAAGTTTGTAAGATCTCAATGTTTTTCCGTGTGTGTGTGTGAACCAATTTCGCACAGCATTTAAAGCCATCACAGTAGGAGTGCACAAGCTTGGCGACGCTCCACATAGATCCCGACCGCAAATTTATGAATGAAATATGATCAGCTTTTTTGCTAATACTTTTCTAGAGGAACGCTTTTCTAGGTCCGGATGGAACCCATTGTTGGCCCGCAGGTTGTGCACCCCTGCATTACAAGTATCATGGAATTCTCCTGAACGCATTGGCTGCAGAGATTGGTTGTACTGACCTTTCTTTGAGGAAGGACATTGACCATAAGCGTCCTTCCACTGACAGTCCTCAGAGGAACGCCCGATATCAATGCATTCGGATCGATCCTGCCTTCTAAGATGTGCATACCGAGTGTTGATTTCAATCTGGATGGATCATTCCTCAACTGATCCATTGCGACTTGCGGCAAGCGCCTGAATGCCCGATCCGTAGGTAGGAGTATAGTCATACCAGCAGCACCTGGTTGAAGAGGGAGCCATCATGGGTAAGAACATTTAATCATATCTATGAATAACATACCGTATACAGGGGGTCTCAAAAATATTGTGACAAACGTTCAATAGAGGTAAATATCCTCTGAAGCAGGTCTTCAACCTTTTGGAGAGACATTGCGGGACAAATTAGAATTTTACATGAAGCCCGCGAGCCAACCAAGTATTTAGAATTATAACTTGGTATGCAGATTCCAAGGATTTGATGGTGTCTTAACAAATTGGTCCAAGAGAGCCCGGAATTATTTATCGCAACAATTCTGAAGTTTTTGACTTTCCCTTCTATCGCTTAATTGTAAAATTACTTTCACGAATTATGAAATTATTTCTCTCATCATGTGTGAAATAATTCTGAATTGAATTACTCCTTAAATAATTGAATTACTCCTTAAATAATTGAATTACTCCTTAAATAATTGAATTACTCTTCTTTCTTAATTCTGAAATAAGGTCTTTTAAAAATTCTGAAATTAATTCTAGAAGTAATTGAGAAATTATTTCTCAAAATGATACGAAAATTAATTTTAAAAATATTTCTGAACTAATTTTTAAAAATAATTCAAGTGGTTTTATCAAGAAATCATTTCTAAAATAAATAAAATAAAGTAATTCGAAAATTATGTCTGAAAATAATTCCCAAATTTCTTCTGAAAGAAATTATTCCCAAATATTATTGCTTTCAATATTTCTGTGAATGTCCTATAAGTAATTATCAAATTATTTCTTTCGATGATTGAAATTATTAAAAATAATTATTTTTAAATACTTTAGAAATACTTCTGAAATTATTGCTCCCAATAATTCTGGGACTGTTCTTAAAAAAGTTAAAATTATTTCTTTCAACGAGTGAAATTATTGGTATCACAAAGACTGAAATTTATTCTTCCAGAAGCTATATCAAAAACATTGAGGAAATAATTTTGAAATTATTTCCTCAATGTTTGAAATAATATCTTGAAATAATTTTGAAATTATTTCCTCAATGTTTGAAATAATATCTTGAAATAATTTTGAAATTATTTCCTCAATGTTTGAAATAATATCTTGAAATAATTTTGAAATTATTTCCTCAATGTTTGAAATAATATCTTGAAATAATTTTGAAATTATTTCCTCAATGTTTGAAATAATATCTTGAAATAATTTTGAAATTATTTCCTCAATGTTTGAAATAATATCTTGAAATAATTTTGAAATTATTTCCTCAATGTTTGAAATAATATCTTGAAATAATTTTGAAATTATATATTTCCTTCATCGAGGTGTTTTTAAGCAATTCTGCAATTAGTTATGCCTTTTGCATGCCGAAATTTTCCTCATGAAATAAAGTGAAACCTCGCTACAACGACACTTAATACGGCGGTGAATCCCTTTACGACGATATTTTTTCGTCTTGGCAAATGCGTATTCACTGATGATAAACTGCTGCTTTTTGATTCAACGATAATCTTTCTAGAACGATATTTTTCGTTCTAGAAAGTTTTTAGTTTCTACTACTTTCTACTATTTTTCGTTCTCCTAATGCAAAGTATTAGGAGGGCGGAAAATCTCAGAGGGCCACATTCTGCCCGAGTGCCATGCGTTGAAGACCACTGCTCTAGATCAGTGTTTCTCAACCGCCGGGCCCTGGCATCAGTCAAACCGGGCCATGATTGATTTCCATTCATTTCCAATTAGTCGTGTTCATGTACGGGCCTTCCGCTCCAAAAAGAATTAAACCGGGCCCCAGGCTTCCAAAGGTCGAGAACCTCTGCCCCAGCCGATATCCACCTTCCCCCTGAAAGTCTGTCCCAATATTTTTGAGACACCTATTGTACACGTAAACAAAAATCATCGTGACAGCACGAAGCGACTGAGCACTTACTTGGGTAACGAATGCGACTGATGAAGACTGAGTTACGGAACAAATTGTTGGAAGTAGAGAAAGTTGCTCTTCTACCACCGGGTAACCGTACCGGGTCGCTCAACATACCGAGCAGTGGCCTCGGGGTGTCAGTAGTTTCCGGCCATCCGGGGGGTTCTTCATCATCCTGATCTGGACCTGCAAAATTCAAAGGTTAATATCACCATAAAACCAAATAAAAAGAATCTTCAAACTTTGGTTTGATTCTTGTGCCATACATTTCTTAACTAACAGTCATTTCATTCTGTAAGACAGGGGTTTTCAACCGGGGGGGGGGGGGTCCACCAACACTACAACTTAGTCTTCGGAGAGATTTCAGGGATGTCCGTGAGCTTTCATGAGAAAACAATCAATTAATTCAAGGAAACGGATATTTTCCTGGATATTATGCCGAGGTGAACTCTCCGTCCCACCTGGGGGAGATTTGCTGCAGTTAAGAGGGGCTACTAATGTCTCTACTTCAGCGCCTCATGCCACAGTGATTGAAATAAGGAAGGAAGGGTCGTGTCTCCAGTGCTGTAGATTCTAGAGTGACTCTCCAGTGCTATTCAGAAGCGTGACCCCCCCCCCCCATTTTGACTAAAAAAATTATCGTTGAACCCCTATACAGGCTGACCATGTGTCTCACGACCCCTTCCCCATTCTACATGGGCTGACCATACGTCCTGGTTCCTG
Source organism: Pholcus phalangioides (assembly GCF_987345545.1). NCBI lineage: Eukaryota > Metazoa > Arthropoda > Arachnida > Araneae > Pholcidae > Pholcus > Pholcus phalangioides. Next base: position 19,592,909 of record NW_028301601.1, on the reverse strand, counting down.
GTTTTTCCAGTACATTCTGATTTTTTCTTAGTAAACATGGTGTTCCGAAAGCCCTTTTCAGAATGGTTGTTTCGATTTTAATTAGGGGATATTGACTTCCAAAGATATATATATTTTTTAATGTTATATAAATATTTACTTTGTTTTTTGATGCAGGTACTTAGTGTGTGTCTCTTATGCAAGATGGAAGTGTATCGTCCCTGATTTTCGTACACATAGTGATTAAGAATTATCCGATTTCGAAATGATTCTACACTCAAAATTGACCATTAAAAAAAATTGTTCATAAAACGTAGACCCATTTCCACCCGTATATTTACATATTACTTATCATTCTATTCTGTGCGTTTTTAATTTTTAAGAAATATACAATTTTGAAATCGGGTGATTGTGTAAAAGTACTAACTTGATGCCATCAGGGCCGTCTTAAGAGCATCATGGGCCCCTGGGCCAAGTGGTTCTTCTGAGGCCCTACCTGGTAAATTATAGAAAATTTTTACCTGTTTTCATTTTTGTCAGGCCCCTTTTCGCTTGAGGCCCCCGGGCCGTGCCGGGTGGGCCCATGCGTTAAGACGGCATTGGATATCGTCCGCCGCATGCAAGAAGCACGAATGTACAAATTTTCCCTTTATTTTTATCAGCTGTTTTGTTACCTTGTTTTGCTATCTAAGTTGTGCCTGAAACGCGAATTTGTATACCTATTGAAACACACGTTATAAACATTTTAGGAAAAACTTCCATAGAGAGTAACATGGGCAGAGTAAACACTCAAACGTAATTTTTTTACGTTTGTTTTCTTCTTTTTTGCAAGGACATTGCACATTCGTGATTCTGGCCTGACGGAGCCAGTATATATTGATTATTGTGTAAGTAGAATTTGATAAAATTGCATTGTGTGATACACGGTAATTGAACTAAGTTTAACTAAGGCATTCTTTAGTTTTCACATATTTCTTATTTGGAAGTTTTTATTTCGGAGAATCTCTCGCGACCCATGGTTTGTGCACCACTGTTGTACATGTCGGAATGCTTGCCCGGTTTGCGAGAGGGCCTGGGTTCGAGTTTCTTTCCTAGTTCACCTCCGAATAATATCCAAAAACATCCTTGATATACTGGGCTGGGAAAAAACCGTCTATCAATCAATCGATTGGTTTTTTTTTCATTGCTATATATACTGAATACAAGTCCAAAATACTGTCCCCCAACTTACGAAATCCTCGATAATCAAGTGGAGATGGAAATGTAGTTCGGAAAGAAAATTCACATTCCTCTGTGAGGACTCAAACTACCAACCTCTCACTGTCCGGGTGAGTCCTCTACCATTGAGCTACAGAAAACGAATATTCTTTCCTTAATGCATATATATATATGAACGCTGATCGGGACTGCGCATGGGCAGCCTCCTAGCTCAGCTAGTAGCTCTTACGACGTTAGTCCCCAGATGGCGTCATATAGAGAGAAACGCGATGTCGCTCTCTGCTGTTCATACGAAGTACGGAAGCCTGGATAACCAAGCGGAGATAAAATTCGGAAGGAAAACTCACATTCGCGTCTGTGAGGTCCCGTTCAGCGTTCATATATATGCTCTAAAGAAAGAAAATACCTGTCCTCTATAGCTCAATGGTAGAGCACTCGCCCGGAGAGGTCGGTGGTTCGATTCCCCACAGAGGAATGTGAATTTCCCCCCCCCCGAACTTCATCTTCATCTCCGCTTGTTTATCCAGGCTTCTTGGTTATGAAGGCTTTCTGAACAGCGGAGAATGGCAGCAGATAACTCTGCAATCGTTGACTCTTCAGGAACATGCTTTGGAACTGTGCCGCAGGTCATTTAAGTGATCTGTAAATATGCTGTGGGGTCGCTTAATCGATCTGTGAATGTGCCACGTCTGCTTGAGTGATCTGGGACTGAGATCACCACTTAAGTAACCCACTAAGTGGTCTAGGAATGTGCTTTGAGTCCCCTTAAGTGATCTGGAAATGTGCTGCAGACAACTCAAATGATTTGCAACTTCACCGCACGTGACTCAAGTGATCTGGAACTGTGCCGCAGGTCTCACACTGTTTGTATGTCAATGTGCCGCTTAGCTCATTTTTACAAAATTACGTTTGTGGTCACGGGCCACATCAGATGACTCAGAGGACTACACTTGACCCGTGGGCCATGGGTTGAGAATGTATAGTTTACATGCAAATTTAATTTTTCTGTGATCTGATGATTTTGAGTAACTGCAAATCATTTGAAACCTTTTTTATTGATTCAAAAATGTTTCTAAACTCAATGGGTGCAGAACTAATCTACTATGTAAACAATTTGGGGCAGCCTGTACTATTTTGTATAGGGTCCCTGACATTCATATTCATTTTATTGGCACTGGAGGAGGGGGGGGGGGTCCATGGATACCAAAAGATTAATAGTTAACGGTTAACCTTCTAGTAAGATCGGTGCTAGTCGGAGAGAAATCGCTCACCTTGAGTAGCAGCAGTCGACTCAGGTAGCAAGACACCAGTAGACGCAGTCTTGATCCTGGTACCAAATGGGATCCCTAATGCATTATCCGGATCGGAATCCGATATCGTCGTACCACCAGCACCGTCTTTGACACCCGACGCCGTCGACGAAGGTCGCAGAGTCGCCGGCATCAATGGGTACCTCTGCATGCACTTACATTGCTGTATCAGATCCTCTGGGACCAGTACTCTGTTGATACCGTGAACGACTCCATTGGTAGATATCTGGTCCGGTTCCATAACCGGTACACCATTCACCAGAATCATACCTTCGAAAGAGGGGGGGGGGGAAACATATTAAATGTACATTCTGGTGAAAAATCGGTAAATTCATCGAATAAATCACAGTGAAGTTTACCTCTTCGTGATGTGAAGAGGAGGATATTGCCACCGAGAGGCTTGGCACTGAAACCATTGCCGAGAGCGGCACTGAAATACGTCCCTGGTACAACATGGTTGAGGGCAACCTCTGTGAAAAAAATGAGACAAATGGATTTTAATCAATACCTCTATTCATCAATAATTGGAATTTCGATCCCGTTAATACCGGTACACACGGTACGTTACTCACTTCTCAGGAGCGTCGAGTTACTCAGTAGCGTATCCCTGGCTTCAGTTGGAAGTACAGCGAAAGCTTCGTCTCTCGGAGAAAACACAGTGAAAGTACCACCTACGAAAAATGTACCGAATAAGAAACACAATCAATGTACAGGGTATCCTGGCTAAAGGTATCCAAAAGCACGGCTAATAGAGGGAGAACCACACATGTTAGTTATAAATTCAAGTTCCATTGAAGACAGAAACTCAAGTTCATTATTGCAAGTTAATTAAGTTGAATCAAGTTCAATGTGAGCACCCTTTGGAGGTGCCCGAACGGTACTCCATCTCTTGAAAAGCGTTTAATAGCATTTAAGATGCAGATCCGCCCTTGGGCGCGTTCGATAGTCACGGGCGCATTAGGCCCCGCGCTTCTTAAGGCTCCACACTCATGGTAAAATATTGGAGATTTCCACCAATTCTCAAATTATTTCTTGCATTAGTTGTGAATTTTCATCATTTTCGGAACTTTTATACTGTTTATTCTGAATTTTCATAAATTTTAGAGGTTTTTTTTTCCCCGTCGATTCTGAATCTTTTTATCTTTCTATAGCGTTTCCATTTACGTTAATTCTGAATTTTCATCAATTCTGGAACTATTTTTGCCGTTGATTCTGAGTATTTATCAATTCTGGATCTTTTCCCCTATTAATTCTGAACTTTTATGAACCCTGGAACTTTTTCCAGTTAATTCTGATTTTTTTTAAATAAATCCTGGAAATTTTTTCCCGTTAATTCTGAATATTTTTTTCCAATTCTAGAACTTATTTCCCTTAATTCTGAATTTTTATTGATTATGGAACCTTCTTTCACGTCAATTCTGAATTTTTTAAAATCAATTTTGAAACTTTTTTTCCTTTTAATTGTTAGCAACTCTGGAACCTTTTCCTGTTAATTCTGAATTTTTCACGTCTCTGGAATTATTTATTTCCTTAGTTCAAAATTTTCATAAATTCAGGAATTACTTCTCTCCTCACAATTCTGGAATTATTTCTTTAATCAAAATTCTGAATTTTCATCAGTTCTGGAATTACTTTTTCCATTGGTTCTGGATTTCCATGGGTGCTGGAATTATTTCCTTCAATTATTCTGAATTTTCATGGGATTATCTGTCAATTATTTTTCTTATTTTCGATTCATCGGTTCTGAATTTTCATTAGTTCTGAGACAATTTCTTTTATTGCGAGTCCTAATTTTAGTTGGTTTTGAAATTACTTCTTCCATGAGTTTGAAAATTTCCTTCAATTCGAAAATTGCATTAATTTTTTTTGTGTTGTTAATTTAAATTTAATTGCGTCTATATTTTCTTGTACGGATATTTTCAGCATTCCTACATATTTTTGTGATAATGTACGAATTTTTGAATGCTGATTCACTTCTCTCATAGAATGTTCGTATATAAGATCGGGGATATTGGGCCCCCGAAATTGTCCTCGCACCGAGCCCCACGTCCGGTAAGGGCGGTCCTGCTTCCGCCAGAACACCCTGTATTTAGAATTTAAGGTATAATAGTATTTCTCTAATACAAGAAATAGAAATTACGCTTCTGCAAGTGTTTTACGCTTACAATTCAAAAGCAAGCAGTGACGTAAGCAGGATGGTGTCTCCAACCAACGCAAGAGAAGCCACAAAAAACCTTGACATTTCATCTCTTTTATGTCTCAACCTCTCTCCAGAGGTCATTCGTTGTTTATCTTTATTATCATCGTCTCTTTTTATTGCTTTCATGTTATTGCGGGGCCCTTCGTCCTCTAAGGGGGGCCCCCAACTCATTAACACTCCCTTTCGGATTGCACATTATATTTTCTTTTTCTATCTCGCTCCTATCTAAGTCTTTTATCTTTACAAAGGAATATTACTTAACGTCCTGTTGTAATAATAATCTTTTGTAAAGGGAAGAATGATGTCGGGAAGAGGTAACGGGGTCTTTTCTTGATGGAAAAATCAGTTTTACGTCATTTTAATTTATTTATGTACCCTCATTTCATAGAAAACTAATAGGAGTTTGACGTTTAGATTTTTCTTTATGGAAATGAAGCAAAATATGTCATCCTGCAATTGGCAGTCCCACGGCTTTCTAAAATAATATGTCCGTCGACCCCTTGAAAAAGCATTTCTTCTATGAAGCGTCTTCGAAAAATTAGGTCCTTGGAATTTTGCGGGGAAAAAATGAAGGTAACGTCTGAAAGTTGCAAGTTCTCGAGGACCGTTTAATTCATTTGAGGTGTAGGCCTACACTCCGACCTCCGATTCAGGGACATTCAGAAACAGGGACACCTCTATTTAACAATTTCCCTCGGGCATAGCAGATATGAACACCCTCTATAGCAGTGGTTCTTGACTTTTTCCCCATACCGCACCACCAGTGCAAGTCAATTCATCTTCTTGTTCTCCTTTGACAATGTGTTTTCTATTTGTTAAAAATTAGTTTTTTTGTAATTAATTACATCAATTATTCACTAATAATTAAAAATTAAAAAATTTTAAACTTGAAAGATAATTGCAAAATTCAAGGGCGTAGCGAGGGGGGACTTGGGGGGTCTGGTCCCCCCCCTCCGAAATGTGAGAAAATGACCGGAAAAAGATGGTCAAATCTATTGTTCTATCACTTTGGTCCTCCCCCCCCCCCCCCCCGAACAAAATTTCTGGCTACGCCCCTGGCAAAATTAATAGATAAAGGAAAAGAATGTCCACAGGTGTCAACGAAACAAAATCAAAATTACTCTAAACGTCGATTTTTAGTGCCTAATTTGTTGTTTCTTCATGGGTAGTAATAGTTTTAAAATTATTGCAGTTACTACAAATTATTATGCGTATGATAAGTTTTTTTTGCCATTTTTCAATATTCCAGTCACCCAATCAGCGAATGGTGAATGACCAATTTGCAAATATCGATCCCTTAACCACAAAAGGGGCATCTTTTTTTCAGCCACCTCGTTGGGCATTTTGCCTGTTGTGGCGTTGTATTTGTATTTGTATAAAACCAAAGTTTGAGGGAAGTATTTATCATTTTGATGATTATTCGAGCCAAGCAAACACAGAAATAACAACTTTTTCTCAAGGACAAAATAGGGTTATCTTTCGTTACACAGTGTTATCCATCACTTTTGACAAAAAGAACATCCATTATAATTTTCTTCAATGAAGGTAAGAATGATAATCAATTACTTGATAATTGATCAGATAATCCGGCTTTGAGCAACGTCGCGTGCATCTCGTGGAACTCATTTTTCAGCTTATCAATCAGGTTCGTTTCCGCCAATGGATACAAAACTCTATCGATGGCTTGTATGAGGACACCGTCGACGTCTCGGACATTGTACAGGAATTGAGCTCCATTTACAGTGACGACCTGTGAAATAACAAAACTCGTAGTTTGAAGGAAGAGACTTTTTTCGAGATATTATGTCGAGGTGATCTCGGAAAGAATAGTTTGGTCTCCGTCGAGAATCGAACCCAGTCCTCTTGCAAATCACGCAAGCGCGCTATTCATCTATACCACAGGAGACACGACCTTTCCTTCCTTATTTATGCACTGTAACGTAATGCGCTGAAGTAGAAGGCCTCAGTAGCCTCTCTGAATAGTGAGATAAACGCTCTTCGGCCGGCACTGGGCCGGACAGCGTCGAGACAAAAGCTCAATTCATAGCTGGGCGCAACTAGGAGCTCGTAACACAAAGTCGCTGTGGCTGGCACTTGGGCCGGTCTGCAACTTTGAAGTATGGTGGCAAAAGTCAACCGATCGCTAGGGGAGCCTAACTGGGAACCAACAATATAAAGTCCCGTTTGATCGGCCCCATGGGCCGGTCAGCAACGTCAAGACATAGCTGAAAAGCTCAGTCGTGGGCTGGGAGCCCACAACACTAAGTCCCTTTGCCGGCATCATCGAGACACGTTGCAAAATCTCAACTGGGAGCCCGCAAAACAAAATCCCGTACGCCGGCACTATTGAGACAAGACAACTACGGGAAGAAATCAAGAGACTTGATGATAACCGGAAACAATACGCTTCTAGTGATGGTAAAGTGACGTGTTCTAATAAATGAACCTTTTCGGCGCTAGGGCATAAGCTGGGCAGCACGAACACTGAGCCAATAAAGCACTGATACAACCGCTTCGAATGAGGCATCTGTTCACGTGGCGGAGATTTCTGAGAGCTGGGCCAAAATGGCCAAGTGTAGTTATGTGCCTTATACAAGCATTATAAAGCACCCTGAACCATCCAGCCATTCAACCTGGGCAATGGCTAAAATTGACAGAGCCTCTGCGGCGTGTGAAATGAATGAAGCCTCCTCTCAACTTCAGCAAATGTGGCACTCCTGTGGTGTACGCTTGCACGGTTTACAAGAGGACTGGGTTCGATTCCAAGCGGAGACCAGTTCGCCTAGGCATAATATCTAGAAAAAAATATTTTCCTTCACACATAGGGCTGAGGAAAAAAAAAACAAATCAGAAATCGTCTCACTCTCGCAAACGTGTAGTTTCTTTCTTACTTTTACGACTGCATGGCAAAGATTATAAAAAGCGTATTATTCACGAAGCCTTTCAAGAAAATCCAAATAAGAAAAAGATAAGAATATAACGTAAAAGGAGAAGAAAGGTCTTACCTGACCCCCAGCATAGATGTTGAACCGCAAAGGCGCACCAGTATGGTGCGGGGTAGGCATCGTGAAGTCATTGCGCACGTCCTCGGCTTGCATGTGACCTCTGATCACGTGATGCAAGAGAATATTCCACAGGCTCTCTTGATTACCGTCTTGAAGAAGGTTCTGAACAAGACCTCTCGGAGCCAATGAGAACGCCTCGTCGGTGGGCGAGAATAAAGTCAACGGGCCTAGCGAATATCAAACAAAAACGGGGTAAGATGGAATGAGACATGATATTTACGGTGCATTATCATTATTATCATCATCATCATTATAGTCCAACCCCCCTATGAAATGACTACGTTAGGGGCTCTTTTTTTGGCGATGCGTTATTTGCTCGTGCGTTGTCATATGGTGGTGCAAAAACCGTTTAAACTGGAACTCATGATTTTGGCCTCGGAACAGTATTACAGTAACTTGAATGGTGGTGATGATTGATGATGATGCATGCTGCTTTGTTCATTTGATTGTCTCTCTCTTGGCATTTCCCATTCAGCTTCCAAAGACGATCGAGGTAGATCGGCCGGAAATGTGGATAAGCCTATCACTTGATCGGTTCGAGCTACTGTTTGAATAAATATTTCAAGCTAAGTTCACGCCGCTTAAATGTGATCACATTAGGAATCGGAGATTCTGATAACAATAACCAAATAACTGTATCCGAAAAAAAAGTTCTTTTTGCAAGTACGGTAAACGGGTATTGGTAAAACGGGGCAAACTCGGTTTTTGTATCCCGCACATTGCTTGCTTTGTACGATCATTCCATTTTTCCCCCAAAATTGGACTTTTTTTCCCTTTAAGCTAAAATCCCGCATTTTTTGTTATTCAATCAGTAGAATGGAACTGTCTAATTTGTATATCATGAAGTGCAATACTTTTTTAATGTGCAATACGTTTCGCTGATTCCTTGAGAAAGTCTCTCGGAAAAAAAAAAAATTGAACCTGTTCAACTGAAAGAAACTGGTCAAGAACTGAAGACAAGGACTTTTTTTTTCGTCATTTCACTACAAGAAGACCATTGCAAGAGCAGCTCCACTTGTACATGAATCACAGCGAGTACTACCAGCACTTCCTAGAGATAGAAGGCCTCTGCACTGTTTGTCATAAACGCCATTCAGACTACCTAGCAAGTTTGCCGCTACCACGTGCGCTTTACTCATAATGAAACTTAAAAAAAAAACCGCCCACGCACAGGCAGGCAGTCGCTTCAATATCAATGAACATTGGCTCTCGCCGAACACATGAACGAAAGAGATAGCATATATGAATTTTTACTTTTCGTCTACGTGTGGACACGGCCGTTGTATAAGAAGACAAAGGATAATTGGACATTCTGCATAGTCATTTAGTAAACATGCTTAGCTTGTTATGGGCCCCAGCTAGTTTTCCTTGCCTTGACCAGAGCAGAAGAATTGGAATATCGGCGAATAATCTGCCATCTCTCAGACACGACTTGTTGGCAAAAATGCGGTTAATTCGTCCTGGCAAAAAAACTGCAGATAATAAAGTAGATACTCAATTCTCAGAGATAAGCTACTCGAAACGTTAAGCACAGAGTCATTAGGTTAGTATGCTTAACTTGTTGTAACGGGCCTTGGTTTTAGTGATTTTGACCACTGTAGTAGACGATGCAAAAAATGCAATGACCTCTCTCTGACACTATTTACGGCCGTCAATGCAGTTGGCCCCGTCCTGGAAAGCGTTGTAGCGTAGCGTCTGAGATGAAGTGTACACGCTCTTATTCGTAGAGCAGTGATTTTTAGCCAACGTTCCTTGGAGCGATTTAAGAGGGTTCGTGAGCTTGGATGGGAAAATAATTAACACATCATTGTTTTCCCCCATTACTACGTTTGTATCGACTATCATTTTGTTTAGAAGTCCGTGCATAAAGCCGTTGTTGTAAAGGATGATGCTAATGTAGTTTGCACCAACCTGTCTACTCCTGAAAATATTTGCAACGTCTGCGAGATAGAGTATTGTGTCCGTAGAGCAAGGGTTCTTAACCAGAAGTCCTTGGAGTAATTGCAGGGGATCATTGAGTATAAATGAGAAAACAATTAACTCTTTCTTTTACCACTGCTGTACACTCAATATAACTTTTTTTAAGGGGGTCCGTGGCCTATATCTTATTTACATTAGGGGGTTCGTGGACTTCAACTTATTGACGCAAATAGTACGTGGAACAAAAAAAAAAGTTAAGATCCCCCTTCCGTAGAGGCTTCATCAGGTGTAATTTCAAGCTTCTTATGCCGAAGTTATTGTCCTACAAGTTTATTACTATGATAAAATCACAAATGAAAGATTGAAAAAAAAAGAAGAAAGACTGTATTACCTGACTTCAAGAGCTCTTCTCCTAAATGTATTCGACGTAGAAGTGATGCCATTTTGTTCAGTCCCATGGCCTGCATGGTATTGTACAGTTTTTCCGTGTCCACTGCAGCAGTTGAGTTCGGTTTCCTGTCTTTGTGGAACTTGAGAACGACCGGCTACATTATGTATAACACGAATATGATATTGTAATATGTGATATACAGGGTGAACGTGACCTGTTCTGCTAAACGGAAGGAGGGATGGATGAGCCCAAGTGGAACATCAAACTTCCCTTATCAACCCTGTTCTATCTCGAACCGTTTTCGAGTTACGGTGGATAATCGATTATGGAGGAAAAATGTGTCAATTCTGAAAAAAAACCCAAGATTTGTGAAGTTTCTGCAAGGTTTACATGCAAACTAAGTTCATATTTGGAAAAGCAGAAAAAATACTATAAGGTGACCCCCAATTCCATCGAAATATCTGGATTTAATGGTGAGCTACAAGCGCTGTAAGTTTGGAGAAGTTCAAAATCGAATCGTCGCTAAAATTTTCAATCGCCGCAAACACTCTTGTGGCTACAACTGGCGAAATTTACCAAGAACGTGTTCATTGTTCCAGCTTTCGAAAGACAATACAATAAACCATATCGGTGTTCTAAGTTCAGAAGAAATTTAGCCTTTTGTTTGCAATGCATCACTGAAATCGACGTTCGTCGAAGTAGGTATTCGCCGAAAAGAATTGGCTGTTACAGATTTTGGCGACAATTTAATTTTGGAAAAAAATTCCTATGAGGTGACACCCTTATTCATCATAATACCTGAGTTAAATGGCGAGCTACAACCTTTGAGAGACTAGTGAAGTGCAAAATCGAATTGTTGCCAATATCTAATAAAATATCTACTTGGACAAACGCCGATTCCAGTGATGTATTGCAAACAAAAGGCTGAATTTCTCCTGAACTAATACACCAATATGGTTTGTTTGTTGTACGCTGTTTTGAAAGTTGGTGGAAGGGACCAGTTTTCGGTTAATTTGACAGGTTGTAACTACGAGGGTATTCACAGAATTTACGGTTAAAAATTTTGGCAACAATTCGAGTTGAACTCTGCCCTGCCAATCTTTCAGCACTTAAACCTCACCGTTAAATCTAGATATTTCGACAAAATTGGTGTGACACCTGATAGGGTTTTCCTGCTCTTTCTAAATATGAGCTTAGTTTGCGTGTAAATTTTGCCAAAACACTACAACTTTGGGTTTTTTCAGACCTGATACGCCTTTCTTCCATAATCGAATACCCCCAATAACTCGAAACGGTTCGGGATAGGACAGGGGTGGTAGGGTGTTCCACTTGGACTCGGCGCCCGCTTTCATCACCTCCTTCCGTTTGGTAGAAAAAAAACAGTAACATTTAGCCTGTAATAATAGTTTCGAAGAAAAGGTTACACACAACTGTAATTTTAATTCAAAATGAAGTATTTTACCTTCAAGTGAAGAATTTTGGACTCCGACATGGACGTTGGAATATTTGGCATCACGCGTCCGACTGGCAGAGAATCGGACGGTTTTACCTTGATCATTATTTGTTTTGACTCCGAGGCAACCACTATAAGAGATTTGAATAATGTAAGTGCAATGTGTACATATCAGTTAAAGAAAATGGACACAGCAGAGCTTAGTAAAGTGACTACCTGCAACAATTTGACCACCAAGCTAGAAAGTCAGCAATGTATTATTTAGCAAGTAGAAAACTACATATACGCTGTAACATTAAAACAAAAATCCTATCATTAGTGCTAGATATATATGTACAACCAAATCCAAAGTCACTGGAAATGAATCCGAATTATCCAATTAATCTATCCTGGATGGAACTGTGAAATTACTACAAATTGCAACTTAATCCTCAACATTCACATATGATAATTATCTTCAATTATTAAAGTTTTATCATTCGGTTACGAAACTATTTTTCTCAAATTTTAATAATTTATTACTATAATAATTGATCTTAGCTGCTACATCATTCCACTGTTCTGGAATCAGTGCCACTGTAGAATTTCTTGACCATGTTCAAAGCCTGTGATTTGCAGAAACAGTTCATGATCATTCGCTATGAAACTGTTTCCCCAAAAAGTTTGCTGATCATTTTTATGCTATCAAAGAAATATCCTATTGTTAATGTATTACAAAATCTGAACTTTCCGATAATATCCTTACTCTTAATGACGACAGAATCGGATTTTTAATGGTACACCTCGATCTATAGGTTGAAAAGTATAATCGGTATTAAGTGGTACGCAGTCTCGATGCTGAACAATGCTTAAAAGGGCATTAAATTATCAAGAGAAAAGAGTAGAGAGAGGAAAACGGAATTTCTTAAAACTTTTATTAGTTTTTGAAAATTTTTTGTTTAACGACTTGATCGAGAACATTAAAAGCCCGAGTTATTGTAGAATTTTTTCAAACTAAATTTGCTCATAAAATAAATATGATATTTTTCCTCCAACTTCGAATTATCCAAAAAATTCGAATTGAAAGAGAAATTTTAATATTAAATATTAGATAAAAAAAAAACCTCAAGGGGGAGTTTGTAAAAGTTCGAATTACAAAAAAAATTTAATTAATCAACTATTAGATCGAAGTGATATAAAAGATGTTTCAATGCGGATAACGCAGCAATTTTTGCTACAATTTTATAACCGGACACTGCAAGACATGGAAACTCGCTTGTAACGAAAGTCCGTTATAATGACAATTCTCCCCGTGGTTGTGAATTGTCGTTATAACGGACATTTACTGTATTCGTACTAAGAAACGATTCTGACCTTCGAAAGCACTACTTTCAACCCTTACAAGAAATAGTTTGATCTTTTATTACAATTTCCACTCCCATCTCTTATTTCATCCGTTATCTCTCTCTCTCTGTCTTTAGAAAATGGCTACCTTATAAAAACCAAAGAACCATAATTCGAAAATAACAAGATACTCTCTCTTTCTCTCTCTCAGCGCGTGACTTCCTACATAACCTTTGAGGACACCTCTCTGGCTATGGAACTATAACCTCTTAATGCTCCTCCTACTAGTACTACATCATGCCTGGAGTGATCTTTTTTACATGCAATTCTTTTAAAAGTCTAAAGTATATTTTCTTTTTTACACGCATGTTGCATCCGAATCAGGTATGTTTTTATACATCCGGACACTCCTCAGAAACCAGATGCCAACACGCCATGCTTAACCGAATATGCACGAACTCTGACATGTGAACTCTAGCCCTTTGGTAGAATTTGGCGAATACGCAAGACGATCTGGAGGGATTATTACTATTATTATTGTTATAGATGTGTGTTGTTATTCGAATCCAAATTTCGTGACGACGCCCACAAGAAGAAGGAGCATCTGGTATTTTATATTACCATGGTCTTGTCGTGTCCCCCTGTAATGCATTTCACCGAACGTGGATCAAGTGAAAGAAATATCGAATTCAATGTAGTTTATACAGTGTTCTTCAAACCGCTGCTGTGGACCGTGGACCGGTGCCAGTCCACGGAACATTTCACCCTATTCATGCAGCCGCTACGTGAGAATAACTTTTTCATAAACCACATTCAAACATAACAATTCCTTAAATGTTTGTAAAGTTGTAAAGTATTTACGAATTTATAGGACACTATGTATGATAAACGCTTTTTATAGCAAGCTAATGCACTTTCATTAATATACACCTCATTATATTACGCGCCTATAAGTATTATTGTAGTTGTAAACTGGACTTGTGCATTAACCCATTAACGCCGGTTAGTAAGAAAATTGGCCATTCTAAATTTTACGTTTTTGTTTTTGCAATAAATGGTGGAAAAGTGGTTCTATTCATTTTTTGTTTAAAAAAAAATCAAAGTCGTCGTTGATGGGTTAAAACGGCCAATATTTAGCCTCTTATATGTTCGTTATATACTTTGGTTCTACTTGTATATACTTATGTTACGGTAAATGTGAAAAACCAGTTATTACACATAACCGGTTATTATGCATGCTTACCAATCGTCTTGATAAGTTTACTAGCGACGCGACGCTTGGATATTATGCATAGTCGCCGGTAAAAAGTGATAAATTCAGGGAAATTTATCAAAATTACCAAATGCTCGGCGGTTATGCATAATAACCGGTTATATTGTGTATTACCCGGATTTATCTTATATCTTACCGTAACATATATATATTTTTACAGAATCATAAATACGATACATCGCCAATTCTTGCCAAAGATGTTGCTAATTGTCGAAGAAATCATCAATTTATAGTGTTTAATAATCCTTGGCAGGTTCAACAGCAAGTTTGCCGCGAATTAAAATGTATTTCACGACAAAAAAAAAAAATTCCCACGTGACAAATATGAATACTTATACCTGTCTGTAGCAGAGGTATTCAACCTTTTCCAAGCGCGAGCACTGCCTGTACCCATCATCAAAGGGAGAAAGCACACTTAGGGCAAGTTCAACATACGAATGTTTGAAATGACGATGATTTAAATCCTCGGATGCAATGCTCCTAAGGTGTTTAATTGTAACGTTGATCGAGTGCTCGCGAGCACAAAATCGGACACTAGCATCGAGCAGTCTAGGCACTTCAGGGAGCACCACGATGCTTTCGTGCAACTGGTTGAAGATGCGTAGTCTATATAGTCATATTCATTACAATGTAATTGATTTTTTGATCAAACTATCTTCATTCCCTTGGAAGATTATGAATTAAAATGAGGTCCGTTGAAAGAACGGGACATTTCATACATATTTGACGACAATCAAACAGTCTAACTCGTAAACTATACTGCTTTAGAAGTTTAATTAAAAATACTTCGTTTAACTATCGATTTATTTCAAATATGATGCACCTATATTCGATTTATGTAATATATGCTCTCTGCCAACATAAAATTTTACATATATCTCTAACAATTATATTTTTTTCAAATTTTCAAGCATCAGAAAAAGAAAAAAATATATATTAACAAGCATGATGAAATGGCATGACATCATTGTTGGACGATCGGAGATCGTTTTATTTATTTTTTATTCCTTTTTATCAATTATTTCCGTTATTACTGTTTGAAAGATGGCAACAGCGAGTCGAATTCTAAATATCGTGTTGGCAAGTCGCACATGTACGTAGCTAGCGTTATTTGAAAATAAATCTAGTTTTAAAAAACGCGTTTCATAATTCCGGACGAGCGACCGCGAAGCAAAGCCCCTAAAGAAATCAGCTGGCACATATTGTGAAGCGCCAATTGTGATTACAATAAAAATTTATCCAAAACCAAGAAAACTGTTTAGCTCATCAAATGAAGCAAAATACTTGAGATCAATTAATAAACACTTGATTTTATAAAAAAATATATTTAATTTTTTCAATTTGTCCCGAATTTGAATTGATTTTTATTCAGTTACATTGAAGCCATGCTATTTTATCATGCACGCAAATTGTTAATAATTTTTTTTTTCTTAACGTTTGAAACATAGGTATTGAAGTCTTCATGGAAAAAACATGTATATGGAATTTGAACTAAATCTCAATGGAATATTTTCTATGGTATTTCTACTAGAGCGTCGTTTTTAAGGCTTTCTGACCATGTTAAATGGTATGAGACTCCTTACAAGTTGAGGAGGGAAAAAATTACTGAAAAATACGGAAATGTTCCGTATACGGATCATGTTATTTATGCAGATATAGTGTCAAATATGTAATAGATAGTTTTTTTTTTATCGTATCAGTAGAGCAAAAGCCGAACATTCCCTTATCCCTTCAAGCGACTTTTAAAATTTTCCTAATCCGCATTGTAGCTGCCACATTTGAAATTGCGAAGCCTTCACCAATTGCCACCTATTTTCGATTAGAGTATAAGAGGATTCTTAAATAATATAACTACAATTTTTACCGAGTATTTAAACTCCGAATTAATTTAAAGCTTTCAGGGTGCCCCATAAACTCGTAAATAGTTTAAAAAATATTAAAAATTGATGTAATTAGTGTATTTGAACGCAGTGTACGATAAAGCTATTCTCACGAAGGAGAATTTAATTTTGTTACAGGAAAAAAATTGGTTCAAATTTTTGTCAATAGAGGGCGCTAAAAAAGAAAATCTATGAAAATGTGCAAAGCAGAGTGCACGAAATGCAGGGCTTAAGTTTAACATCTTTCGAATTGATGAATGCTACTGGTGTAACAAGGAACCTTACACGAGGTTTTCATTGCGATGCTGACATTTGGTGGATAAAGCACTATTGGTTAAGTGGTTTTACCTCCACCACGAATCGCCGCCGGAAGCTTTACGCACATTTCAGACGCAGAACAGATTAAAGAAAGGTTCGGGTCCAATCACATTACAGCCGAACCCTCGTGCAGCGCCATCCATTGACAAAACCTTGAACTAATTTCTCTTCCATACCGAAAAGAAATCCCCGTTGATGAGAATTTTTCTATTAGTATTCTCATTCTTATTCTTCTTATTCTTATTTTTTATTTTTCTATTAAAAAAATCCTCTTGATGGGCAAAAAGTTTTTGCAAGTCGCATTCAAGTATACCAATTCCTTCAATTTCTGTGAATTTTTAAACTGTTTACGAATTTTCGGGACAACCTATACTTTCAGGTCTATCACATGAAAATTTACGTGTTGTCTCAAGTAGAATAGTTTTTATCGTTTGAATGGCATTTTCAGGACTTCCAAAGGACTTTTACTTACTTCATTCATCAAAAATAGTGTGACCCTTAAGTATACAAAGGCAACAAAAGATTTTCCTATCTTGTTGCTGCCATGGAGCCTATGACCTATGATCCATCAACCAAAACTAAGTAGTCTTGTAAATCAGCCGCAACCTTGAGGAATGACGTCTTTTTCTCCAATATCCATTTTCACAAATAACATTTTAAAAGAATAAAAGAGCTCCGCAATTTTTCTTTAGAATTGCGTTTTGATCTCCCTTGCGTTTTTAATATAATGTTATTCATGTATCTATTGTATTTGCACTTGTTTTTTTTCCTGTAATTTCGTTTTTGTTATCAAGGTTTTTACAGGAAAAACTGGATTTGTGTTCTTTTGTTTTAAGTAATTCTTGAAGAATTCGAATAAAGTATACAAATCGCATTTTTTCCTTTCGAAAATTTCTCTCTTTTTTTTAATAATTTGCGATAATTCAAAATTTTATTTTTGATTCATTTAAAAAAAAAATATATTTTGTTTCGTTTTGAAAATACTTTGCATTCACTTGATTTGTTTAAAATTTTAGTTTCCGTTTCTTCATTTTAAGGTTTTTTTGGATAGAAGTTAAAGTATTTTGTTATATCTTTTTAATATTTCAAAATCAAAAATTGAATATATATATTTATTTTTTTCTATTCCTATACTTTTAAAATATAAGAAATACTATATTTTAGCAAAATATATTTTTTTGTATCTTTCAAGTTTTTCTAGATTTTTAGAAAACTTTTCTACAATTTGTATGTTGTATTTTTTGATCTGAAAAATCTCCATTTTATGAATATTTTTCAATATTCAAAATTTTAATTTCGTTTCCTTTTTATTTCAAATTTTTAAAAAAAAAAATTGCCAACATTTTTAATACTTCAAGATCAAAAATTGAATATTTATTTATATTCTTCTGAAATTTAACTGCATAAACTTTTACCGAAACCCAGACTTTTAAAATACTGTATTTTCCCTAAATAATTTTTCCCTAGATTTTTAGAAAAAATTTTAAACAATATTTTTTATATTTTTTAAATTCCAAAATTTCCTAATTTATAAATATCTTGTAATCTTTTTATTCAAATTTTTGTTTCTCTTGCATTTCTAGATTTTTAAATCATAATTTTTTGGTTGTTGTTCACATTTTTAATAATTCAAAATCACAAATCGAAATTTTATTCGATTATTATATTTTTTTTAATTAAATTTTTAATTATTATATTTTTTCGTGCTTTTTTTTAATTTAACTAAAACTTTAATTTAAACCTATATTTTTACGCTACTATATTTTTCATGAATAATTATTTTTCTTTTGTGCTCAAAATTTTTAGTAAAATTTTCTACGATTGATTTTGTTAATTTTTAAATTCAAAATTTTTCCATTTTATGAATACCGTGAGGTTTTTTAATTCGAAAAAAATTTTAGTTCTTTTTCATATCTAGATTTTTAAATGAAAAATACGAATTTTTGTTTAGATGTTTTGATATTTTAAAATCAAAAGATAGAATATTTATTAATATTCTTTTAAAATCTAACAATTTTTATCTGTACCTATATTTTTAAACAACTTTATTTTCGTTAAACAAATATTTTTCGTTTGTGTTCTTCAAGTTTTTTAAAATTTTTATAAAAAATTTCTACAAGTGTACGTTTCGTTAACTTTTAAATTCAAACTTTTCTCATTTCGAAAATATCGTGTGATTTTTTTTTTCATTTGAAGATTTTTAAATGCAAAATGCGTTTTTCTATGTACTTTTTTTATATTTTTAAATGAAAAAGTTTTTGTTGACATTAGTTCATTACATTTTGTTTACAATGTTTCAAAATAAAAAAAATTGAATATTTATTTACACATTTTTCAAATTATTTAAAAAAATTTAATTACATTTTTTTAATTCAAACTAAAATTTTTACCTATATATATATATATATATATATATATATATATACCTCTATTTTTCTTAAGTAATTACATTTTTGTATCATTAAAAATTTATCAGTCATTATATATATTTCTCTTCCCACTTTATGAGTATATTGCAATCTTTTTTAGTCATATATATATATATATAATTATAGTTTTGATTTATTTTTCATTTCTACAATTTTAAATCAGGAATACAAATTTCTGTGTATATTTTTTTAAATATTTCAAAATCAATAATTGAACATTTATATTCTTTACAATTTATGCATATCTATATAAATATATTTTTTGCATTTTTAATGCTTGTCTAGATTTTTAGAAAAATTCCAATATTAATTTTTGACAAAGATCATTTTAAGAATGTCTTGCAATCGATTTCATTCAGAATTTTAGATTCGGTTTTCATATTATTAAATCAAAAATACAATTTTTTTTTTATATTCTACAATGTTCAAAAATCAAAAATTGATCATTTACATTTTTTAGAATTTACTATTTTAAAATTTTATCTTTATATATCTAAAATTTTATATAAACTCTATATACTTTTCCTAAGTAATTAAAATTTTGTATTTTCAAATTTTATTAAGATTTATAAACAATTTTCTACAATTTATTTTTAATTTTTGGAATTTTTTGTTTTTTTAAATTATTATTATTTTTTATAAGTATTTTTCAATTCTCCGAATCTTTTTTGATAAATTATTTTTTTTTCTCCCAAATATATATTTTTTTTCTCTGGATAAATGAAATTTCAGATTTTCAAACAAAACTTCTTGCAGATTCTTTTCCCAATTTTATCCACATCATTGTACAGTTAAGATAATAATGTGTGTGTGTTTTGTAGAGCAACAGCAAACTGCGTTCAAATCTTAGATATTTACTATTTTGCAATTTTACTTCACATTTTATAGCTGCTCTCATAAAAAAATTAATTAGAGATAATTTAAGCAAATGTAATGTTATCTTTTTCATTTTGTAAATAAATTTTCAACATCATACCCTTTGTTCGAAAAAAGCGTGTTTGTACATCACACCCTCTATGGTTCACGGATAGCGTGCGGAACCTTTATCTTGAAAAGAAAAGAGCATTCAGGGAGTATAAAAGTGGACGAGGTGACCTATCATTGTTTACTGATAAAAGAAGACTGTTGAAGAAAGCGATAAGGGATAGTAAAAAGCAAGTTGAATCTAGGTTGGCAGATAACATTGGCTCTGACCCAAAATCATTTTTTCGATACGTCAATAATGGATGTAAGGGGACAGTTGGCCCCCTCTCGATAGGAGGCTCAAAAGTAGAGAGCAATGTAGGCATGTGTAGTGCTTTCAATGACTTTTTCGCGTCGGTTTTTAATGGAGATAATGATATTCGATATACGGGTGTTGCATGGGGTAATAAAACGCTCAACGATATTCAAGTGGAAGACGTGGAGGTCCTAAATCTTCTAAGAAATGTATGTGCAAGCAAAGCACCAGGACCAGATGATATCTATCCCAGGGTTCTCAGGGAAGGTGCTAATGAATTGTTGGGGCCAGTCGCACAGATATACAGGAGTAGTGTTGCTGAGGGTATCGTCCCGAGAGATTGGAAACTGGCTAACGTTGTTCCTATATTTAAGAAGGGTAGTAGAGAAGTGGTGTCTAATTATCGTCCAGTGAGTTTGACGAGCTCCCTCTCGAAAATTTTGGAAATTATCATCAAAAGGCAGTTTGTGAAGTGGATAGACGAGAATAATGTATTGTCGGATAATCAGCATGGGTTCAGGAAGGGGAAGTCATGTGTAACTAACCTCCTTTGCTTCTATGATTACGTGACTAAGGCTTTGGGTAAGAGCAAAAATGTCGACGTTGTTTACCTTGATTTCCAGAAGGCATTCGATCGGGTCCAACATGGCAAACTCTTGAAGCGTTTACACGAGATTGGAATAGGGGGCAACTTGCTGAATTGGATAGAATCGTGGTTAAGAGATAGGTCGCAACGAGTTATGGTGAACGGGGAATTCTCTGGTTGGACAGACGTCACAAGTGGAGTTCCTCAGGGAAGTGTCCTTGGCCCCATACTTTTTTCACTTTTTATCGACAAACTCGATCAGGGTATCGATGGAATTACTAGCAAATTCGCAGATGATGTGAAGCTAATGGGGGTAATCGGAAATGAAAGCGATAGGGAGTTGCTCCAGACCAACTTAAACAAGATTGCAGCATGGGCAAATGAATGGAGCATGACGTTTAGCGTAGATAAGTGCATGGTCGCTCATTTTGGTTCGAACAACCCACGGTTCTCTTACGAGTTGAATGGTGTCACTATCCCGGATGCAACTAGAGTCACCGATTTGGGAATTCTCATTGACGATCGACTTAAGTTTTCTGAACATTGTTCAGCGGTTGTCAAAAAAGCGAATAGAATGCTTGGTCTCATTTTCAAAAAGGTCTCTTCGCGTTCTCCTAAAGTCATTCTTCCGCTTTTTCGAGGCTTAGTTCGTCCTGGACTGGAGTATGCTGTAAGGTTTTGGAGACCATACCTACAGAGGGACATAGACTTGGTTGAAGGGGTGCAGAGAAGAGCTACGCGTGTCCTTATTGGCACACAGGGCTTGAGTTATGAAGAAAGACTTCATTTTTTGAATATGTTTACATTGGATGAACGCAGGTGTCGAGGAGATATGATCGAAGTGTTCAAAATTTTCAATGGGATGGATAGGATGGACCATGAACTTTTAGTACACCGCCAATCGACTGCTTTTACAAGGGGACACCAGTATCGATTGGTGAGGGACAATGCAAGGTTATGGTGTCGCAGGGAATTTTTCTCCAATAGGGTTGTTAATAAATGGAATAGCTAACCTCCGGGGGTAGTAAATTGTAACACAATTGACACGTTTAAAAAGAAATACGATAAACATGTTGGGGTAAATCGAGAAGCTATCCATTCTTAGAATAAGACAACCATAAGTATTCTTTATGGGCATTGTATAATATTTTATCAGGTGTATATATTGTTTGTAATTTGTGTTAATTGCATTTTTAATTGGGTTGCTGTATTTTTGAAACATATGACAACCATATTTTTATGGGCATCTTTTTATCAGCCACCTCGTTGGGCATTTTGCCTGTTGTGGCGTTGTATTTGTATTTGTATTTGTATTTGTATCAATTTCAATACTAATTTTTTCATTTCCTCGTTTCTAAATGAAAGTTTGTGTGCGCTTGAAATTGTATATTAGGTTTCTGTTAAAGATTTTTTTTATACAAATACAAAAACAACGCCACAACAGGCAAAATGCCCAAAGAGGTGGCTGAGAAAAAGATGCCCATAACAAATATGGATGTCATATATTTCAAACATGCAGCAACCCAATTAAAAATGGAATTACAAACAATATTATATACGTGATGAAATATTACAAAATGTAAAGTGTAAATAAAGCCGGAAATATTATTATATGTGGCAGTTTTCAATATTTTTTTTTTCCATTTTTAGCAAAAATGGAAGCGTCAATTTATATTTTTCGAACATTTATTTAAAAAAAAAAAGAAATTGCATCGATAGTTTCCATTATAAGAGAACTTTGACCAACTGATAGTTTTGAATGTGTTTTTTTTTTGTTTCTTATCTTTCTACGTGTTGAAAGAAAAATGATCATAATATCCGGATAGAAAAATTCCATTTTCTTTCCAATTACTTGAGATTTCCACCATAATTTCGCAACATGTTATCTGTTAAGTCATTCATTTTCTTTATAATTTGAGAAATACTGCTTTAGATTCATGTTCACGATTGAAGACATGAAATTAAATGAATCATGAGGTCTTGGTGTTCCGCATACCAACATTATAATTTTCTATATCTCATTATATTCTGGATCAATCAACACGCAGTCGTATAATCTTTCGAGAGAAAAAACAAAACAAAAATACAGAAACCTATAATCTTCATCAATTTAATTAAAAAATATAGAACGATTCGTTAATTCTCCTTGACGCATTTTATTGGAGAACCGTTGATCCTAAAGCCATACTTCCAATTAGAAAAAGTATCCGAATACCGTACAGACTTCAAATACGTTATTCATGTTGCAAGGGGTGTATCAGCGGCGTACGCAGGACCGACCTTTGAAGGGACACAAAAGGTTTGATAAGGCGCAATAATTTTCTTCCCGAGAAATTTCTAGTTACCACCCTTCAAAAACCAATTAAATTAACAGAAATTGGTTATTATAGCATATAAAAATATTTCCTTTCGATATTTCAAATTTTCTCTCACCGAAATATGTTTTTAATTTTCGGTAGGCTTGCGGGGAACACGGGTTCCCTAAGAACCTTGGAAATATACCTCTAGGATCGACTGTTCGCCAGTAAAATGCAGCCAAAGGAATTAAGAAATCGCCATGAAAATTAAAAATAAGGGAGTAAGTTATATGGGGCCCCTCCGGGGCAAATATGATTCACCATACGGGGTTCCCCGGAGGGAGCATTTATTTTCTCAATGTGTAAAAAAAAATTATATATACATCCTATCCATGGGAGCACCATTAACATCTCGCGAGCCATAATTTGGTGCCCCTGATGCTCACAATAAGTATTTTACAATAAAGAAAAAGATTAGCATATTATTACATTGGCATATTGTCAGCAAATTATTGCATTTGCATATTGTCAGCAAATTATTGCATTTGCATATTGTCAGCAAATTATTGCATTTGCATATTGTCAGCAAATTATTGCATTTGCATATTGTCAGCAAATTATTGCATTTGCATATTGTCAGTGTATTATTACAAATGAATTATGTATGTAGTTACGAATTATGTATATAATGTTCTAAAAACATTTTTCTATTATTTGCTTTATAAGAGATCCAGTTTCTTTTT
This sequence comes from Pholcus phalangioides, assembly GCF_987345545.1. Classification (NCBI taxonomy): domain Eukaryota; kingdom Metazoa; phylum Arthropoda; class Arachnida; order Araneae; family Pholcidae; genus Pholcus; species Pholcus phalangioides. The sequence continues at coordinate 19,569,305 of NW_028301601.1, read as the reverse complement.
GTTATTTATTTCCACGTGTCTCTCAATGGGAACTATGATCATGTGGTTCACGTCTGTGAATACTTTGTAAGGGGTCCGCGGGATCGTTCGTTTTCTACTATTGCATGAAGAGCACAATTAGTGCTGTGAAATTGATATTTATTCAACTATTTATGGTATGCAAATTATATAAAAAAACAATATATATTCTGGATTTTATGAAGAGGTGGCGTGTAAATTGACCTTCCTTACAAGGGATCTGGGATGTCTTGACCTTCACTGAATGGGTTCCGCGACATCAAAAAGGTTAGGAAACACAGTATTGAGCTATATCTTGACGGCTATTTCTTGCATGCTTCTCACCGGGATGATACACAGACCTTTAAAACCAATTATTGACGCCAGTAGGGAGCTTGAACATTTTTCGGCGCAGCACAAAAATATTATCTTGCGACTTTTTAAACAAACTACAATTATGCAAGCTCCTTCCCTCAGAAAGAGAAGGCTAAAAGAGCAACAGCTTCCAGAATGGCTATCTTAACAGCATCATGGGCTTCTGGGCGAAAAGATACGTGGGGGGGGGGGGGGGGCTCTCCACAGTGACGAAGTATTAAACAACATAATTTAAAATTTTGTAAATTTTATATATTTATTTTGCATATGTTTTGTCGCAATGCAATGAGACCCTCTATGCAATTTCAATTATTTGGCTGTGCCGGTTTGGGCCTGTTAGTTAAGACGGACTTTCCTTTGAGAGGATTGGATATCGATTTTTTTTCCTGCTCTGTAAATTCAATAGAAAATCATTAGGGGCCAGTAAAAATGCTGATTCATAGCGAGGAGGGCCGGCACCGAAAAGCCATAACCAACTTCTTAACATGAATTTCTTAACACTTTAATTGACATTGGAAAAATCACTGAATCCCGGGTAAATGACATGTGTTTTTTTTATGATGTGGTTTTTAGACGTCGCTTCAGTTTTCAGCCGGTACTATGTATTCCAGGGATCAGCCGGGATGTACTTCATTGAAAAATTAGCTTTAGAAAATATCTGTGCTTGTCATTTTTAAACTAAAATGCTTTCAAGAAGAGCGAGATATCTCGTCAATGCCGGTGAGGGGGTTAATAAGCAGTAAGAATTAACTATTTGTGACAATACATGTATACTAGAGTATGAATGATAAAGTTTTAAGCAGATCAAATTAAAATGAAATTTTTAATCAGAGAATTTTATTACCAGTTTATGGTCCATGTACAAAAAACCAATAAAATGACAGTTCGTATAATCACGAGGAAAATTTGTTCCTCACTATAACGGACTTCTCGTTATAAACGAATTCTAATTTTTTGCTCTGTCAGGTTATAAAATTGTAGAAAATTGCTATTTTATCTGTATTTTAAGACACCTTTTAGATCACTTCATTCAAATATTAACCGTATGAACGGTACTCGATATTTGGTTTCACAACAGTTAATTTGGTAAAATATTTTGGCATTGAATTTCGTATTATCAAAACTGTTTAGTCGGCATACTGAGCAATTAAAAGTGTCAATTATCATATCACTGCTAACTTCCATGGCTGCGTGGACTCGTTAACATTTACCCGCTAATCGGAAAGTTTTTTTTTTAGCACGATTTTTTCAGTCATTTGGAAACGATTTCAAACTGCAAGTTCTGGTGTCTTAGACACTGGGAGTGACAAAAGTCCAATGAAATCATCACTAGAACCCGGAAGTTCAGACAAAATGCTATAAATGTCTTTGTCTATTTTCTAAATTTTTTAGTAAAAATGCCTTTTTTGATATTTTCGAAGTCTATCACCGCCTATAGTGAAAAGTAGAGGAAGTTAAGAAATTTTTGTTTCTCAACATGCTTCTTACATGTCTTGCTCAGGCATTGGACTGCGTTGTATGTGTATAGCCGACCGATGATTGTCCTAAGAGGTCATGACGGGGAAGGAGCAGACAGGGCTCTGGGACCCATGTTGTTTTGATTTGATTTTTTTTTTTGTACCATAAATTCATTGCAAACAACCATGGCTATTTATTAAACCTACATATTTAGTATTCGATTAAATTGACCAGAGTCGCCCCCAAGGGGTGTGTGACATATGCGGTCACTCAGGGTAATGCGTTTGAAAGAGTCCCGCATACGTGGTAATACATATTTCATAAAAATAGAACAAGATAGCCATGCTTCAACTATAGAAATGATAATGATTACTCCAAATAATACAACAAATAAACGAGAATTAAATTATTCGCGAATTTTCTCTATTGGCTCCGCGTCTGGTAATAGTGGCCCTGGAACTGGCCTAATCCCGAGGGTCGACTAACATTTTATTTTGGGCTTGAAATCAATTTAACTCGGAAAAATATAATGCAGTTATTGTAAACTATAATTAAAACAATTAACGGATTAAGTGCAACCAATTTTTGAGCTAGTTTTTGGACCCTTAATACCTTTGTTTTCACAGTAATTTTTTCTTCCTCCCAAAAATTATAAACGCCTTTTTTTAGTGCCTATTTTAGGCATTTTTAGTGCCTTAACTTCCAGGCTCTAATCATTACATATCCCATGTGCATAGTGGGGAAGCCCAAAGACAAGAAGAGGAGGTAAAAAGATATGACTTTTCTTTGTTCAGTCTTTGTTTGAAACACCTCAAAGTAATTTTTACGAGGATCATGTGCCAAGATATGAGTCTTCATGTTCAATTCCTGATGAGGGGGGGGGGGGGCACTAGCATTTTTAGGAGAATTCTTTTAGTATTATAGCAAATGCTTCCTAATTTTCAACTCACTATAACTGAATATTTTTTTGCTTCTTTAAATTAGCTTTTTGGCAATGACTTGCAAATCACTCGTTATAAGCCGTAAGGTTATAACGGACTTCTACTGTATTTTACGGCTCTATGTGGCTTCCGGACTTGACTGCAGGGCCGTCTAAACGAGTTCGGAGATTTTACTGCACAAGCATGTTTGGAGCCTCCACGTTCAATTTATGTTTGAAAATCTTGTACATTTTTTGTATGTGAAGAATTCAATAATTTTGGGGAAGGGACATTTGTCTTTAGGCTGCGCGTTAAGATTGCTAGGTTAATGATTATTAACCGCGTGCATTATTTTAGCTGAATGAACATACTTTGTGTACACACTCTGCATACTTGCATTACAAAAAAAAATTTTATAGACATGATCCCACTCAAAAAACTACTAATGTAATAATTAATTTTCCCATTATTATTACTACTTATTTAAATCAACGCAAAAATTATACATACGGTAAACGTTCGTTATAACGAGTAGGGCTTATAACGAGAATCTCACTTTAACGACTGATTTGTAAGTGATTGTCAAATGTTAAACCTATGAAAAATACTCGGTTATAGAGAGTTTAAAACGCATTCGCTATAACGTCGAAAGAATTCTCAAAAACGCCGGTTTTTCCTTCAAGAATTGAACATGGTGACGCGTATCATGGCATATGCTTTTCGTAAAAATTACTCTGAGGTATTACGAACAAAAGATGGGCACAGAAAAGTCAAATTGTTTCAACCCCTTCTTCCTATTTTTTGGGCTTCCCACCATACACATGGTGGGTTATCTGATGATATTGTTAGACTTCCGTTTCTCCAAGTGACTAACAGACCACGGTACCGAAACTTACAACTCAGAGTCATTTCCGAATGACTGAAAAGTCGTGTAGAAAACTTTCCAATTAGTGAAAAAATGTTGATGAGTCCGTGAAGACATGGAAGTGAGCAGTGATGTAATAATTGAGACTTGATTGTTCAGTTGGCCGCCGACTAAATTGCTTTAATAATACGAAATTCAATGCAAAAATATCTTATCAAATTAACTGCTGTGAGACCAAAAATGAATTTCACATGCCTAGAGTTCTGTTCGTCCGTTAATATTAGAACGAAGTCATCTATAAAAGATGCTTTAATGCAGATAAAACAACAACTTTCTTCAATATTTTAACCTGACAAAAATCAAAATTCGCTTATAACGAGAAATTCGTAATAGCCACAATTTTGTTCGTGATTGTGAACGGTCGTTATTTATTATTATTATTATTATTATTGTATATCTACCATAGAACGGTTTGAAAAGTTCTTATTATAACCCTTATTTATTCTTATTTAAAGTTCGTATGTATTTTTTACAATATTATAACCTGACAGAGCAAAAAACGGAAATTCGCTTATAACGAGAAGTCCGTTATAGCCGCGATTCTCGTCGTGATTGTGAACCGTCCTTCTTATGGCCCTTTTTTTGCTTCTGAACCATAAAACGGTATTAAAATTGTTGGATTATAAATTTAATTTTAGCTCTTATATATGTGTATTATCTGAAATAGTTAATTCATTCCTCTCACCGGCATTGACAAGATAGATATCTTGCATTTTTAAACGTATTATAGAGAAATGACAAGCACAGATATTTTGTAAAGTCGATTTATCAATGGAATGCAATTTTCTATTCCTGCTTTCTCCTGCTGAAAACTGAAACTTACTTCTTAAGAAGAAAGACGTGGCATTAACGGGAGATTCGTTGATTTTTTCTGCTATTCCGGTTAAAGGGTTAAGAAACACTGCGTAAAATAGCAATTTTCTACAATTTTTTAACCTGACAGAGCAAAAAAAAATGTATATATTCCCTTATAATTTACCTTATTCCGTCATAGCGACAATTTTCCCTCTCGGTTTTGAACTGCCGTTATAACGGAATTTCATTGTTCTTTAATATTTTTTAATATATGTATTACTTACTTCTTCTTGCTGAAGGATCACGTGGACCAATGTGCCTGATTCTCACGATATTCGTAGCTGTGACGCTAGGAAAAAACACGATCACAACGCATGAATACGCAAGTAATAGAATGTTGTTCATGTTGACCCCAGCACAGACGGAAAAATTGCACGTGAAAAATGTGTATTGTCTCCAAAGAGAGAGAGAGAGAGAGAGAAAGAGACGACTTGTTTGTTCGGATGTTGGATAGGGAAATGAATCGAAGATAATAATATCATCTCGAAGGAGAAAAGTGAGGGCCCCGTGACGTCACGACGTTGCGACCTTGGTTACGTCATCAGGCCTTGAGGAAAGAAAGTCTTGTCTTGATGAATCTCATCATGTTTTTTGATGATGAGACTTTCACTTCTTTTTGTTTTGCATTCAATGGGTTACTTCCAAGGAGTTTTTGAGCCATAAAATGAGTCCGGAAAATGTTTCCTATCTGTAAGTTCAGTTTTTTTCGAATACACCAGTGTTTCCCAAAGTGGGCAATAGCGCCCCCCAGGATGGCGATGCAAAAGTCCGGGGGGGGGGCGGTAGAAGCTTTGAATTTAGTATAGGATCCTATGAGTTGACTTGAGGGGGCGATGAGAATGAAAAAAATTTCGAAGAAGCGGTGATGGAACAAAAAGTTTGGGAAACTTTAATACACGAACAGGGTGTCAAATAATTTCGTGAATAGTTTAGACATTCATAAAAATTGAAGGAATTGATATGTTTGAATGTGGTTTTTGCGAAAAAGTTATTCTGACGAAGGGGGATTTTCTTTGATACGGAAAAATAATTAGTTCTAATTTTTTGCGATAGAGGGCCAGGAAAATCAGCTTGGAAGGAGTGGTTGGTCTGTGTGTGTGTGTGAACCTTCCTTCAATCTCTTCTGTTCCTGAAACGTTCGTAAAGCGTCATCGGTCGATTCGTGGGTGAGGTAAAACAACTTCACACACAGTGATTTATTCACTAATGTCAACATCGCAATGAAAAGCTTATCGAATGCCAGTAACAGGGAAATTGCAAATAAGCAGTTAATCCTGCATTCTATAGGACTCTGGTGCTCACAATTCCGGCGATTTGCTTTTATGCAGTGCCATCTATCGAATTAAATTTTTTTCTGTACCAAAAAAAAAAGAGAAAAAAATACTACTTCACGAGAATAACTTTTGGCAAACTGCATTCGAATCCCGTTTTAACGAATTCCGTTATAGCGAAAAAATATTGTTTTATCGAACACTTTTCTAATACCCCAAATAAGTTTTCATACAAACAATGAAAAAAAACCCGAAATTCCGAATTCGAATTTCTGTGTTGGTTTTCTCAGTTTCGAAGCGGGGCCGTGAGCCTGCATAGGCCAACTCGGGCACGCTCCGGAGAGTTAATGCCTGTAAGGGAACCTATTCGATAATGAGAATTATTGCAGTATGGAAATTGGTACGCTGCTGTTTTTAGCTAGAGGAGAGGACCCTAGAACATCGTAGGAGTTTTTTTTTTTTAATGACTTTGAGGTGTGGTGAACATCCGGACTAAAATCTTTCTACATTTTATTAGCTTATAGGGCCACTCTTGAAGATCGGACCCCGTTATACCCAGAATAATTTCATCGTATGTGCAGAACAAGCTTATCACTGAATTATCAGTGAAATCACAGTGTTTGGCGGTCCAGGGATTTCAGTCAAACAGAAGGATTGCCGTGTGATTGCATGTGTCAATTTATAATTATTTTAGTTAAATTATCGGAATTTTATAGGACTACAAAAAATATTTTGGGCCGGGGTCTCCAAACTCGAAAACTGTGTAAGTCATTATTAATTTTGAAGATAGATGTCACCCCCAACTGATGTATATGTCAAGAGATAGGGAGAGAGAGACAGGGACTATTTGCAAACATTTTAAACAGGGCTGCCCTTACCAAACACGAGGCCCCTTGAGAAAATGATAGCGGGCCAAAGGAATCTCGATAATTTCAAGGACTCTCTTAGCTGCGATTTCAAAACTTTTGACGAGAAACGGCATACAAAGATTTGTATATTATTATAAATATATAGGAATGATGAAAAATATTCACAAAAAATATATATGGAAACAATAACATGTAAATTAACGCTAAAATTAATGAAAGGTTCTCAAATTGATGAAAGAAACAATTCCGAAACTAATGAAAATTAGGACTTAATAAACGAAATCATCTGAGACCTGATTAAAAAATAATTGAAACAAGTGGTTATCCAGCACCAATGAAAACTTAATAAATGAAAACCAGAAAATCTTGACAAAATTTAGGAATTAATGAAAGAAATAAAAAAATGCAAAATTCCAGAATTGATGAAAATGCAGAATAAATGAAAACAAAAAATTCCACAGTTGATGGAAAAATTCAGAATTGCTTAAAATTTAGCATTCTAAAATTGGTGAAAATTCTGAATTAATGAATGAATTCCGGAATTGATGAAAAAATAATTCCAGAAGTCCATAGTTTTGTGAAGCTCAGACACCTTGTTTACTACAAAAAGGTGCATTTCATGCATATTTTAATTTCTTTCACCGTAACTGCGGGGCTCCCAAAAACTCGGGGCCTTTTGCGACCATATTTGTCACATGCCTAACCTCCCCCCCTAAGGGCGGCTCTAATTTTACGTCTGTAGCATCCTCGAGATCGAGATTAAAATATTGAACATCTCGCGGCCATAGCCCCTCATAAGAGGCAAGCTGAGAGGGCTCTGGCCAAAGGATCTCAAAATTAACGTTATATATATTTTAAAATATTTTATCTTGTAAATTTATTAAAAATTAATATTGCCCGGACACTCTCTAAGTAAAAATAAAATCCCGGACGCTCTCTAAAGTACGTTGGGGGTGCCATGGTCACTCCAAATTGAAGTTATTCCTTGGTACGTCATCACGATGTTACCACTAGCACTGTAGACAGGCCAGAACCTTTTAACAACATCATGGGCCACCGGGCCAAGAGATGCTGCGGGGAACCCTTCCATATTTGAAGCACCTACCGACCAATTTCCTTTTCACTCTGAAAAGCATCATGGTTCTTGATCACATTAGCACGAGGACCCTGGGCAGTGTCCTGTTGGGCCCGCGCGTCAAGACAGGCTGCTTATATGTGGGCTGAAGTTTCGTCACCCGAAGAATCTGTAAGTCAAAGGGTGTCTTTGAAACGAAATAGGGACCCAGATATTTGAATATTTCTATTTAATATCACCAATGGAATCATGAATTTATCGTCTCCTCAGGAATTTATAAGTCCTTCCAGCTTAAACTAACCTCAAAAATATTTTTAAAAAACAGGTCACTGGGGAAATTCGTCACCCTTCAAATTTTTGCTCCCTGTGTACGGCGATGCAGGTAATTTTTAGCAAATGACCAAATTTATCACTAACATTTTTCTACTTCTACGACACAATTATAGTAAAACAGCAATTTGTCAATCGATTATAGGCTCCAAGAAAAATCATACTAGTCCTTTCCGGGTCGTCACGGGAGGGGTGTGTGTGGAAGAAACCCTGTAAATCAGGGGTGCACAACTTTTTTAGTCCGCGGGCCAGAAACTTGTGTATGTAGGATGACGATATGGCCTTTATTTTCCTATATATTCCCGTAATTTTGGCCGTTTCAAGATTTTTATATAAAATAATGTCCCGTTTTTTCCCTTATTTTCAACCAGTTTAATTCATTTTACCTTAGCCAATTTGTTTTTGCTATAATTGACAGTTTCACATCCCTCTGACAATTTTTTGACTGAAATTAGTGATAACCCGTATAGATACTGTAATGTATTTTATGGAGGAAATATGCATTTTTATCGTGTTGTATGGATGTATGCATGTTTATTTTCATGACATAAATTATGTTACGGTAATTATGAGTCTTACACAATCAATTAGTCATATATAAATATATTCACAACACATAGTTGACATATACTTTTTCTGATGCATTATTTGCCTTCGACAATTTTTTGGCTATAATTGATAGCTCTACTTGCATTTGACATTTTTTTGCATTGCATTGGCTGTAATTGGCACTTCACATGACTTTGATAATTTTTTTTAATGGGCAATTTTACTTGCCCCTGATAACTTTTTGGCTGTAATTAGCCACTTCAATTGCTTTTGAAAATTTTTTGGTCATAATTAGCGATATCCCGTATGAATCGCGTATTTTTATGAAGGAAATATGTATTTATCGTAGTGTATTATCTGCATTTAGCCCAGCGGGCCGAAGGTTGTGCACCCCTGCTGTAAATCATATCTACACGCAACATGGTCCCAGAACATACGGTCGCATACTTTCCTGCTCATGTCGGCGATCCCCACGGTCTATTAATCATATTGACTCACCACAACATCATCATCATGGGTTTTTCCCCATGAAAATCAATTCCTAATTTTCACACCACATCCTCAATGTTCATGTTATTTCTTGCGCGCTTCAGACGCACACAAATACTTCCTGTATGAACATTACGGTGACTTAATTTGAATACGCCGATGTTGTTATTGTGGTGGTGGCGGCGGCCGCGTAATGGAAGGAGCGGATGGTTCACCACTCGATTTAGAAAAGATTTAAAGACTCACCTTGAACTGTCAATGACGCTTTAACTGAGGGAAATAACTATTATAGGAAGGACGAAGATGTACGAGTAGTGAGTCGGCGTGGATTCAGTCATACCACAACAAGAAGAAGAAGAGACTCGTGTATTATAATTCCATGGTCAGCATATGTCTAATTGCCTTCTTCAAGTTCAGTGTTTCTACAGCGCGCTTGTTGTGCGTCTATGCGCCATGTTGAACATTTTTTTTTTCCCATCCACTCGAACCGGAAGCCTTGAAGGCATAAATGCTCAACCCGCCGGCCAAATGTGGCCTGCAGACACCTGATGTGGCCCGTGATCACAAACTTAATTTTGTAAAAATGAATTAAGTGGCACCTTTACTGATAAGTGATTAAGCACACTTGAGTGATTCGCGGTACAGTTCCAGATTATTTACACGGCCCGCAGCACATTTACGGATCACTTCAACAACCCACAGAATACTTACAGATCACTTGAGTAACCCAGTTCCAGATCACTTAAGCGGCCCGCAACACATTTACAAAAAAATCACTCTTTTATTAAAAATATATCTGCTCTCTCTCATTCTCTGTCGCCCGAGACCGTACCGTCACCATAAACATGTGAACTGAACTTATCGCTGACGGTACGGACTCGTTGCGGTGACGGTGCTCAGCCGCGGTTCGGAGATGTGTGAACGGCTGCATTACTTAGCAGTGCGCAATTCTTTTACCGAGTGATGACCTACACGTGTGTCGGCCGCGTTGCGGATATGTGTGTCCAGACCTTTAAAGATCTCTTACAAAACTTGAAAGGAACAACCAATAAGCCTATTGGTTACGTAGGCTCCAATGTAACCGATACGCTTATTTGTTGTATTTTGCAGGGTTTGTAAAATAATTTTTATAAAACTTTTATAGTGATATTCCGACCTTAGTCTGAAAATGTAATCTTTGAATGTGTTTTCTCATGATTTTTTTGTTTTTTTTTGCTTTTCACTTCATGGAAAAACTTATCAAAATATCTCAATGAAGCTTTCACACTGTATTTTAAACAGCTATTTTGCTGGCTGAGCAATGAGATAAGCGATATGTTTGAGACTTTTCTGATTTATACATTATTTTGAATTGAGAATATCAAGTATTTTTGAACAAAAATGTTAATTTTTCCCGTAAACAATCATATCTCAAAAAGTTTTCACAGTATTCTAAAACTTTAGAGTTAATTGCACAGAAAAATGTCTGAGCTGCAATCTGTGTGAAGAACTTGGTGACACAACCAGTAGTTGTTAGTGTAACATGTCTAGTAGAAGTACCGAAAATATACTAATGTTACATACATTGGCGTACGCATAGGAAGGTTTTGGGGTTCTAACCCCCCCCCCCCCCCAGAAGGAAAAAAATCTGAAACCCCCCTCGAGAAAATTCTGCGTATGCCTATGGTTGCATATAAAATTGGCAATAAATTTTATTTTGCTAAAATATTCAAGGAAATAACATTTACCCTCTGAATTTTGTGCCATATCCAAACCAAAATCACATTTGTTTTACCCAAAATGACCGTTTTTAACAAAAAAAGTACCCCGATTTCTAATTCTACCACAACAAGAAGAGACATCGTATATGTACATGTTATAATTCCATGGTCAACATACTCTCTGTCTAATTGTTTTTTTCAAGTTCGGTGTCTCTATATAGCGCGTGTATTGTCCGTCTATGCGCCACATGTGTTGAATCTTTATCCAACCGGAAGCCTCTAACAATAGTTCTGGCACGACTGCAGCATTTCTTGGTTTAACCGAGAGTTATATTAATCCCTATTCATAAGCCATAATTGGTTAAAGATCCGGTGATGATAATCTTCGATTATCTTTTAAGTAGATGTCGAATGCATCGCCGGACACACGTGGACAATCTCGCTCTCTATCAGCGTTGAATCAATTTATTATTGTTCTACTCCAAGCATGAAAAAATGATATCCTGTAGGCTACCTTATATTCTCAAGTGGGAAGCGTATAACCGGATGTTTTATTTATTTATTCAATATTGTTTGGCCGAGGCCTATACGGAAGGTATGTATGACGAAAATGACGATTGGTGATACAGGAAAATTCGGAAATCGTAGTATAATCTAGAATATTTGGTGGTAGGTTGTTCCAGTCGGTAATAGTTCTTGGGAAGAAGCTAAATTTGTTGCAATCTGAAGAAGCAAAGATGGGCTGTAATTTTTTGGGAATGGTTGAGTCTAACAGTGAGGGTTTAATTAGAATGTTGGAAGTGTCGATATTAAAAAACCCATGGAGGATTTTGAAAAGAAAAGTTAAACGAGAGATAAAGTCGGGTTTTCCTAGGAGCAGGTTTCCTCTGCCGCGCGCAACGTGATTCCCCCAGCGCGACACGCCGTCCACCCACCAATAAGAAAAGCAGTACGACTGTTTTCCTACAGAGCGTAATACGGCTCACGGCGGTGCTTTACGTCGGGCGTGGTTGGCGGACTGCTTCTGGAGGAGTCAAATGCGTCGTGCGCCGCGTGTTTTGCCGATGTTCTCTTCACTCTTGTGTTTTCTTTCCCTTCCCTTCAAACCGGAGCATGCAGACGACACAGAGTAGCTGATGCCAAGGCCATATATTATAATATAGCCGCCCTGATCTGATGCGCCACGCTAGGAAAACACAAACGCGTAGCGTAATTATGTAACACTTTTCTGCCAGCGCGAAATGGTCTAATTCGGTTCACGCGGCGCAAAAAACCTATTCCTAAGCAAACCCAGCTTAAGTCTAAGAAACAGGAAAACGGTTGGATATTGAGTTGGCGCTTGAGCTCCGATATGGAGACAGGCAAAGACCAACTGTTAAAAATGAAGCGAGTGGATCCTAAAATGAGCATGCATGGTGAGTCGAAATTCAACGGCACATTTTTATATAAAAATATTCAAAAAACCATATAATAGAGTCTGAGAGCATACGGCTTGCAGTAAAGTACTTGTCATGGTTACGGATCTTAATTTAATTAACAAACAGCTTCACAAGTACTACTCACAGATTCCACTCAAACGCAGTGATTCTTATCCAGGGGTCTTCGGAGAGATCTCCGGGGACCTCGTGAACTTGGATGAGAAAACAATTAACTTATTGATTTTACGTAATTACAGTATATGCCGAATGTTATTCTGTAAAAGTGTTCGTGGCTTTCATCTTATTAGAAAAGAAAGGGGTGTGTAATGAAGTTTTCAACGACACGGTCCCGCCCCCTGGACAGGGGCAATGGCTAAAATTAGCTATAGCGGATAGAGCCTGGGTCGTGTTTGGTTTGAAAGAAAAAAGAGAAAATAGAACCTCTTACATATAACGGACATTCGTGTTAGTTACACCTCCACTTACGGAGACTTTCTTGAATTACATCAACGAGACTGAATGTATCTTACTATCCAAATCCATTAACGGGCACTCCTCGTTAGAGGATAAAATTTTAGGTCCCATGGCTGTCCGTTATCGAGAGGTTCTACCGTGGGATACGACTTTGGAAGCGTTTGTGAAAAATGTGCTGTTTGAGACACTAAACACCAATAAGGCAACAGCTATGTTATGTATCGTTTGAATGAAAAATACCGAAGTTAATGAGCAAAAGGTGTGTGAATATGTTCCCTTTCGTTAGAAACGACCAACGTTACATTGTGATTTCGACCAAAAGTATTCTCCTTTGAATAAACCCTGTTGCACATAACGTGACGGAGCTCAATTCCAAAGATTCAGAAACCGTCAAAAAAGTGCATTTCGAAAAAAAGTGAAAATGTTCCCTTTTGAAAAAGAATTGGGGATAGGATGTGTGTGTCATAGACACGGCCTCAAGTTTTACGTGAATACGTTTTTTGTACCTTAAATAGCGTGATAGGTACTGACATAATGAAACTGTATCATATTGTAAATCTGCCTTGTATTTGGAATAGCTAACAAACGATGCCAATGTTGCCTATTTCCTTTGTGAACTGCTCGATATACAGCGTAAAACAATTTGTTTCCCAATCAGGGCAGCGGCTCTACTGCCCAGACATGAAGAGATATTGAAACCGGAGTGGTACCATTGAATGTACCTTTTACAATGTGTAGTGACGATAACATTGTTTTTGACTTGCGTACCTCCAACCAGTGCCGTCTTAACGGACGTCTTAACAAAAATGAGATTTGGTTGGAATTTTTTGGAATTTACCTTGTAGGGCCTCAAAAAAACCACTTGGCCCGGGGGCCCATGATGCTCTTAAGACGGCCCTGCCTCCAACGCAAGAGATATGAGCGTTTGAAGAACTTCGTCACGCAACTTTTTGCCAATGTTGTCAGTATAGTCGGATGATTTAAAAGACGTATTCACGTCAATAAGCTCCTCAATATTTCTTTCGAAAATATCCTTTCTAAACAAATAATGGTATTGAATATTCGATCTTTTCCCCCCCGATTCGATTGTCCCCGGAAGTATAATCTACATCGATTTATCTGGATTCATGATCAATAGGGGGACATTCTTTTCCGCGTTCAGTTCACCGACATTGGCCATGAATATTTATCGACGTACTTAAACCCCATCCAATTTAATGATCGAAATTTCCATCACCTTTTTTAAACAAAATTCAGATATAAAATTCCATTGTATGGAGTGAATCTATAATCACGCGAAACTGCTTCCTCCAGACATATGCATTTACATATTGTATAATTGAGGTGAGGTTCGTGGGAGGGGGGGGGGCATCCGGACATGTTGGACTGATTGATATTTGATGCATTTGTTCTGGTCCGTCGGCTTCCGGGACTCGTCCAAACACGAAAGACATCGACGAGGACGAAATAACAACAACAACAACATCAAGATGAGGATAATGAGGGCAATTCAGTTAATGATAATCTCCTTATGAAAGGTAAATGAAGAGTGGAATGACCTTCCCCCCGGTAACTAATGAGTTCAAATATAATAAGAGAAAGCTATTATATGTTAATTATTAACGGAAGCTAATTATATAGAGAAAAACTTCTTAAAAGTGATTCAAATTTTATACGATCTGATAATACGAGGTCGGTTCAAAAACTAGAAAGTTCCAAGATGAAAGTGTGATGTTGGGAATGGAGTGGAAACAAACGTGGGGGGTCAGTTTTATCTAGCGGTCATCACTCTAAGATCTCTAGTCTTTATGTGAGATAGGGTCACGAAAACAAATCTCAGAGACTTCCAAAATTTCAAGATGCTTCGGCAGGTTTTCAAAAGGGTTTTTGGTGTGCCTGGTCAATAATTTAAACGTAATCACCCCCTTAAAAAATTTTCTCATATTCAAGGTGTCCTATATGTTCATAAATAGTTGAAAATTTCATGAAAATTGAAGGAATTGCTGTACGGGTATCCCTCGCTCTACGCGGTTTCGCTGTAACGCGATTTCGAAAAGTTAATTTTACAAATTGCGACCCGCAAAATTTGGTTTGTAGTTTGATTTTAATCCTGAAAATGGGCTTTCAAATTAGAAATATGACATTGTGAAAATAGCAAAATTCATTGGATATGTTGATGTAGGTGGGACAATTAAATAAAATTTATTCATTTATTCCAGCGTTTCTCAACCTATGGACCAGAGGTAGTCCACACGACGAGACGATGGCATAGGTGGTCCGCAGGCAGAGTTGATAAAATTATTCATTCGTTGTAATTGATTTTGGTAATACCCATATGGGTTCAAATAAAATTGTACCTTCATACTTAGGTTCACCCACACGTCATCGAGGAGAATGCAGGAAATTACGGTCCTGAATATGGTATATGTCAATAAATTTTGCCGAAAATTGCAATTTATTGCTTGAAATGCAATTTGCCAATTACTGCTGAAATATATAGCTGAAGGGTGTAGGAAATAAAGGGCTGCCATAAATCGTAGTAAAGGAACATGTATTTCACGAAAAATATTCAAATGATCAGATGGACATATTTCATTGAGAAAAATAAAATTCGATAAACTGGGAACTTGAATAATAATCTGTAAGATACGGGACATCGCCAGTTGTCATATAAAAATCCTTGTCAAGAGGGTACCATCACCAATCGCAATTAAAATTTAAAAAAATTGAGGAAAAAAAAAACCCAAATTTTTTTGTTTTTGTGCAAGTATAGTTATCCTATATTGATGAATTTGATTAGTCTAACTCTTCCGGTTCTGAATCAACCAAGTTCGACTGCATATGAAATCAGCCAATCACTCCATTCACCAAAAAGTTTTAACGTCCCGGACCCACTGACACGGTTCTGGTAATGTTTGGGATGCTGGTAACGTTACACTGGTGGAATTTGACAGCTTCTCACATTTTGTAATTACCTCTTTGGCACACGGGTGTTATGTTTGCTGTCTTTATCTTTTGCTATATCGCTTATCGTTTGCTATATCTTTTTTTTTAATTCAATCTTCTCTCTTACGGAAATGAGTACCTTATCAAAAACGTCAAAGAGGGCCTAGAACCTACAAGACCCCATCAGTAGTCTCTATTCAGTGCGCAATATTTGTATGTAATTTTTTTAAATACAAATACAAGGCCACAACAGGCAAAATGCCCAACGAGATGGCTGAGAAAAAGATGCCCATAACAAGTATGGATGCCATATACAACTTTTACTACCAAAATACAGCAATCCAATTAAAAATCCAATCGAAAAAATTATAAACAATATATATATACATGGCAAAATATTATACAATGCCCATAATGTATTTATGGTTGTCTTATTCTAAGTATGGATAGTTTCTAGATATCGTATTGTTTTTTTAAATAATACTTGAGATATTTTTTCGCGACGTGTGCGCCGCGTTACACCAATATATGGCAACTGAAAAGATCATGTTCACGGATAAAGTATCTAGAATTATCCGTTTTTGACTTTCAAAGCTTCATTTGCCGGACATTCCCGGAAAACGGCAATTACGAGAGAAGCGCCCGATTTTCTTTCACCTTCACCTTGCTGTATTACACATAAATTTTTGCCGCTTTCAACACATATTATAAAAAAAATAATTTAAAAAATATTATAATATACTTACTTATAACATTAACAGTCAAGTCTGTTTTCCAGTAATGACAAAACTAAGTTTTAGTTAGCGACGAATAATAAATATAAGAATAATATTTAGGATTTGTGTGTGTTTCTTAAATTTTTAAAAATTCTAGTTCAAAAACACATTCGTTGATAGATGTCGCTGTTCAATGCACACCGTAGAAAAAGAAACATACATTCGTTTTCGTGTCGTTATTTAAACAAATTTAAGACCCTGGGATTCTATATACACTGGTGAAATAAATTAAGAGAATTTGCATATTTTATCGAATTTCATGAAAAGAACTAAACTGAATGTAAAACCACTGCTTCTAGACAAAAATGCAAATCTTGTACGTCAAATACGTAAACGTACACGTGTGTGTAGGTGGAGCCAGTAGAGAAACAGGCTTTATAAGCGCGCGTAAGTTAAGACGCATTTCGTTCGCTAGCACACCTCGGCAAATTTCTTGGTGTTATTTTGTAGCAATCGGTTAATTTCAAATTGTAACAGTAAAAATGAGTAACCACCAACGTTTAGATGATGGAATGAGGTGGCGAATTGTGGGGAGGCTAGAAGCAGGCCAATCTCAAGTCCAGATTTGTAGAGCTTTCAATTTAACGCCCAGCGTCGTGTGTAACTTATGGAAATAGTTCCAGGATACCGGATCAATCGAGAGAAAGCCTGGGCAAGGTCGTCCAAGAGCCACGACGGCCAGAGAAGATCGCCATTTGTCGATTATAGCGAGGCGTAACAGGAGTGCTACAGCTTCTCAGCCCTCTCGTGACTTGTATGCAGCCACAGGAACCCGTGTATCAAGGGTGACTGTTTCCAAAAGACTTCATGAGAGAGGGTTGTTTGCAAGAAGACCTTCTGTTTGCGTCCCGCTCACTTCTACGGACAGGAGAATCCGTTTATCATGGTGCAGAGAGCATAGAGATTGGAGTATGGATCAATGGGCGACCGTTCTCTTCACTGATGAGTCCCGGTTCAGCCTAAGCACCGATTCTCGCCGTACGTTCATATGGAGAGAACCAGGGACCCGCTACCTACCCTCCAATGTCCGCGAAATCGACCATTATGGCGGAGGAGATTTAATGGTCTGGGCAGGCATCACGTTGGATGGCCGCACACCTCTTCATGTCTTTCAAAGAGACACTGTGACTGGTGTTAGGTCTTGGAGCCCTATGTTCGCCTTTTCAGGGGTGCAGTTGGCCCTGAGTTCATTTTAATGGACGATAACGCGAGGCCACATAGAGCTCTTCTGCTCGACGATTTTCTAGAGAGTGAGGATATTCGCCGGATGGATTGGCCAGCCAGATCTCCAGACCTTAACCCTATAGAGCATGTCTGGGACGCTCTAGGGAGGGCAATTGCAACCCCCCCCCATCCCTCCGGGAACCATCTAGGGAATGAAAACAGCGTTGCTGAACGAGTGGGACCAATTGCCACAGGAAATGATAAACTGCCTTATTTCAAGTATGAAATCACGTTGCGAGACCTGTATATCTGTAAGAGGGGACCATACCCCCTATTAACCCATCTATTAACTCATTTTTTTGTTTATTCTGCAACCGCTGTTTCATACCTTCCGATTCCAACGAGTGTTACGCACGATCATGCGTGTGTATTACAATTATTGAATGGATATTTGTTTTGTATTGTATCAATGTATGTACATATCAAATTTCATTAAAATCGGTACAGTAGTTCTAGAGATAATCGACCAGGTCTGCACATTCTCTTAATTTCTTACACCAGTGTAGTAATTACTGATTATCAAAAACTATGTTTGGGCTCGACCAATGCATGGTCGATATTTTAAATGGTAATTGATTTTTTATGTTAATAAATTTTTCTTCGTAGGTTGCTCTTGTAACCGGATTGAGATGGTTTTAGTGCGTATTTTTCGGTCGTGTTAGCTTGAATCGTTCACGAGTAAGGATAATAAATTACAGCTGTTGTTTTGATCATACACACAAAGTTAATAATTTGCGTTACGAGTCAGTAGTTGAATAAATACTTTAACATGAGATGTTAATGCTTAATATACATTGTTTAAGGCAGGGCCTCTAAAAGTTTCTACGGACTTTTTGCCCACCCTGTATATACCTTTCACTCATCTGTTGGCAATTACAGATGGCTCAAATCACTTAAAATCACCAACCCTTTATAAAACTTGATGAAAAAAGGTCAGAAGTATAAAACGAACGTTTAGGAGTTTGCTTAGAAGTATCCAGCGCCACCCTTACAGGTGTCCGACGGGTGCGACCGCACCGGGCCCCGCACTTTGTGAGGCCCCACGCTCACGGTAAGATATTGGAGGCTTTCACTAATTCTCAAATTATTTCTTGCACTGATTCTAGAAAATCACCAATAATTCTGGAATTAGTTCTTTCGTCGATTCTGGGATTATTTCTTTCATTGGTTCCGAATTTTCATTAGCACCTTGGAATTATTTCTTCCGTTAATTCTGAACTTTCATCATTTTTTCTTCTTCGATTCTCTTCTTTTGTCAATTGTGCATTTTTATTGGTGCTGGAATTATTTCTCTCATTAGTTTAAAATTACCTTCAGCATGTTTAATTTTTTTTGGTATTTACGTTTCTTAGCATTCCCGTATATTTGAAATAATAACCTTCCCCCTACAAAATACATAAACTTGGGGTGAAGTGCCCCCCCCCCCTCCTAAACATCTTTGATGCCAAAAAATTGTTGAGACGCACCTGGCCATGCTATTACTTTCGCACCAGCCCCGCATTCACGGTAACAATAATATCTTTCATAAATTCTAAATTTCTAATTATAATTTTCATCAAATCTCTCCTCTCCCTCTCTGAGATTATTTCTTTTATTTATTCAGAATTTTCATCAGTTCTGGAATTCTGAATTTTCATTAATTCTGGAATTTTTCATTAACTCTGGAAAAATGAATTTTCATCACTTCTGGAATTCTGAACTTTCAATTCTGAAATTATTTCTTTGATATATTCTAAATTTACATTTTCTGAATATTCGATTCCCCTCTCTTACAGAAGAAAAAAAAAATCTGGGCTAAGGAGCCCACTATTATTTTCGCACCAGGCCCCGCGTCTGGTAAAGGCGGCTCTGACATACAGTGACATGTTTATCCACGTCCTGTCTGTTTTCTTAGCAATGAATCAATCATCTAGCCTCGCATACAGGTATTAAGAAATTCTCGCGAAAAGAACTCCACCACACTCAGTCAAACCACAATAACTGCGTCTTGAAATGTTTGATATATAAAATCATATAATATTTTACTTTCTTGAACAGTTAAAATTTGTTTGGAATAATACTTTGGTGATTATTTTTTTAAGTGATTGAAATTTTTTACAATATAATGGTGGAATGAATTAAATTACGATTGTCCATATTCAAGAAAAATTGCTTCCTATTTTTATTTTTCTAATGCATCATATAGATGGCAGCACACCTCTCCAGCTCAGATGTTTAACGTCCTAGTTCAAGTGGGGTTACCATCCGTCCTTCTTTTTGGGGTGATTTCAAGCGTCCTCCGATGTTTTAGAAAAATTCAGTCTTTTGTCCTTTTCAGGTTTCCGGAATCACTTTTTTTTTTTAAGGGAATTTTTTTTTCTCTGTGAAAAATATTTTTCTCTTCATTATCATGAGTGTTTGCGTGTGTGTTCCCCCCCCCCATACACACACATTTTCACCATGGGCGGTGATAAGGGAGGGGCGGGGGGGGGGGCATTGCCCCCCAGCATCAAAGGTGAAGTCGACTGATCTAATGCATATATGTATAGATGAATTGACATCAACATCATCATCGTGCCCCCCACCCCAAACTTCCAAGTCTATCTCCGCCTATGATTTTCACATGCTTTAATTAACGCCCTCGAAATTCCCAGACGAATCCAAGTTGCTTCCAAGCAGGGCAGATGCTATTCTAATCATGACCCAGCTTGCCTCAAGATAACATGAAAGACAGTCGAATAAGCAGACAGCTCTGGAAGAAGAAGACCCGAACATCCATTTCGAGACCACCATTCTTTGCTTACCAACAGCTGATGCCGTGTACTAAAATGAGTGGGGGGGGGGGGTGCCTGTTCCATTCAGAAATGAAGAAAATAGGATGCAAACAACACTCAAAATACTGGGGAAAAACATACTCCCAAAAGATGAAAAAAAAAAACAACTTCTGGGGGTATAGAAAGAAACCACCCACCTTGCTCCAGACGAAGTAATAAAACTGATCGGAAGGTGGGCATAATTCATTAAAAACGAGGGGACACGGATCGTCATTATATTTTTTGATTTTTTTGCTCCAACTCATAATGTCTGTGCTATGTCAAAATGCCGCGAGATATTTCAAGTCCAAGACTACTGCTTAGCTTTTGGCCGTCATTACCCCTCTCCTCACTTTCCCGCCTGGTCTGAAATTCTGAAGGGAAAACAAAATCAATGTACGGTAACATTAACTAACCTCCGGCCTTGTTCGCATGTGAAGTATGGAACTTTGACGGGTGTCAGTCTAGATTCATTGTTTCTTAGATTCATCTCAAAAAAAGTTATTCGCTACCTCGTTCTGTCCCTTCGTACATCGTTTACTTTGAATTTGGTCGCCTGCCCTTTCATTTTGCTATCCTACAACGAACATTAAAATCGTTAGATAGGGTTCTTGGGTTGCCCGAAACGAGATTGTTAAAAACGTGCGTTAGATTTGGCATTGACTCAAAAATAGGCCGGGGAGGTCGTTTTTTTTTTTACTTTTTTCAAAAAAAATTACCGGGAATAATTCTTTAATCATTGACCTTTAATTTCCTCTGCTTCGTCAATAATTCTAGAATCCTCAGCGAGATGCTGGGAATCATTTTATGAACGTTCATTATCTTAACCGAATACGTAAGTCGGATTTCCATCATTTTTATAAAAATCTTGATTTATATTTCCTCCCTGAAGAATATATATCTCAATGGTAACTACAGTTTCATTTACATCAAAAATATGCTGTATGCACGTTGTAACTTCATAAAGGGAATAGATAGATTTCGCCTTACCTGCCCATTCTGCAACCAAGAATGCGCCCCAGATTTTTTTCATGTGTAGTCCTAGAGGGAATCAGATATTCGCTGTCACAATTGCAATTCGTTTCATTGTTTGATCTGGTTAAATTATTGACGACAGATACTGTTTTGGTGAATGATTTTTTATGTCTCTTAAAATGTCATTGCAAGGAAAATTCGATTTGTTTCTGAGCTGCTGTTGCGTTTTTTTTATTGCATTACGACATTTCTGTGTAACTCCTAGTGATCTAATTTGATGATTCTGCACGCCACCTATTTGCCGTTCTTTTTGCTGCTTGATTGTAATACAAGGGCTCCGGCCTATAATGATAATAAACTCGTAAACTCTGTTCATATGTTCATTAATTAATCTCAATTATACGCGGCAACAATCGTTTTGGAGAGTTTGATAGTTTGATACATTAGTCACTTTTACCGTAATTATGCATTATTCTCGATTGAAGTAAGTATGATAAATATAGAAGAACACTTCCAAAAATATCACTTAAATTCGACCAATTATTGGTTTCGCCCGTACGGGATGGGTGCCCTACAAATACTTTGCCATAAAAACTAAATTACCGTATTTTAACGTGTGTAAGGAACCCACTAATTTTTTGGGTCTAAAATCTGGAAAAAAGTTTAAAAGATATATCTGTAATGCTATCCATGTATAAGGAACCGCCTCCTATTTTTGGGACCAAATTTTCGACAAAAGGGGTTCCTTATACACATTAAAATACGGTAAATAAAAATAAGTGTTAGGAAATAAAAACAAAAGGTTTAAATTATTATCAGCATTGCAATGTGAGCTTCCTTCACATTTTTAAACATAAGCAACATCACTGATCGAATCCTTCATACTTAACTGAAATTTAAACAAAATTTCCGGCAAATTCAAATAATTCATTGACGATTTATCATACTTACGAGAGCTGGGGATTACACATAATCACCGGTAAATGTGAAAAACAAAATTCATTAAACTTACAAAAATGGTTGGTAAATATGCATAATAGCCGGTGGTTATGCATAATAAGTGGATTTATCAAATTTCCGTAACATACATGGCGGTTCTATTTTATTTGGGAAAAACTTTTGTGGTGGTAAGTTTTTTTTTTGGAAGAAAAGTGCGTCATCTGTTGTGCAATGGGGAAAATGATGTTATCAAGGGTGCTCGCAGGCGTCCTCTTTTCTGAGATTTCGAATCTGGTAACTCTAAAGTTCAGGGATGGCCTGGTCTGCGAACTACATGCGGCCCGCGAGGTGAATTTGTGCAGCCCCCCGACTAGTATTAAACTGATTTTCTGATGATTATTTGAGCTATTATTGGTTTCCACACACACAGCAGACTTCCTGATTCGCATTTACATCATTATTTTCCAGCGACGATAGTAATTTGTTATGTATTATTATCATCATACTGTCTTTTTGAACATAAATTGCTTTTGAAGTTGTTATGCGTATTTTCTTCTCAATATCTTTCCGCCACATCGTTATGCAAGTTAGCGTCTTAATTTTTGCTGAAGAAGCAGAGAAAGAGTAGTTTTTGATACACATGTCATCTAGTTGGGAACCTAACCAGATAAACAATTAATATGCATCGAATTATGAACTGGAGTCCATTTTACTCTGTTGCGGCTATACACCAGAGTGTTTTTTCCTGGTGCGGTCCGTGGCGTTGCAGCTGACCATTATGTTGACCATCGGACAGTGAAAAGTTCGCCACCACTGTTCTAGTTCAACCTTCAATAGTTGCGGGAGTGTTACACGGAGCTTTTGATGATTGCAAGACTGTACCACGGAATCCTCATTGATTGCAAGCTGGTTACAGGCAACCCAGGACGATGAAGAGACTGATCTATGGAGCTCTGGATGATAACGAGACTTTTCCCAGGAACTTTGGAAAGATAGATAGATAGAACCACTTACAACCCCTGACTGATGCAAAGCACTTTACTTCCGTTACCTCAAATGAGGCAAAGTTGTGTCAGAAAAAAGTTAGCAATGATTCATTGCAGTTGCACCCAGATTATGCACCCGATATTATTCAAACGGGAATATTTTTGGTAGAAATTACAATGTAAAGTTAGACGTTTCCATCAAAAGTGGGACATATCCACCCTTTTTATACATTACAATATTTTTCATCTCTCCAAAACGGACCTATCCATAACGGACACCCATGGGACCGAAAATTTTGTCCGCTAACAAAGAGTGTCCGTTAATGGATAGTAAGACACATTGAGTCCCGTCGATGTAATTCAAAATTGTGTCCATCAGTGGAGGTATCCGCTAACGGGAGTGTCCGTTATGGGAGGTCCCGCCGTGATTTAATGATCATGTTTCTTATGTTAATGATGAAAGGGTAGTAATGGTATCTTCCTGGGCTAATTGAAACCTTCTGCAATCAACGGGCGACGTAGAAAACTTCAATTGTTCACAATTAACCAGCTCAAATTCTAATCAAAAAAGGCAACATTTCCAAAATTTAAATGCGGATAACTCCCTTGAATGTTAATCGAGAAACATAGTATATATTTAAATGTTCTTCAACCATTCTATATGCTACATGTTGGGCTACTTTCTACATTTGTAGAGGTTTTTTACGTCTACTGTAAATTCACAAGAACTGTACTCGCAAGAACTGTTTAGTAGATATTATGCATTCATAAAAGAAAAGAACCACTTCCAAGCATAAATGAAGGCATGCACAAATCAATATTTTCAACTCGCCGTGACGTCACGCACCTAAAGCCGGGTTTTCCTAGGAATATGTTTCTTGCGCCGCGTGAACTGAATTAGACCATTTCGCGCCGGCAGAAACGTGTTGCATAATTACGCTACGCGTTTGTGTTTTCCTAGCGTGACGCAACAGATCAGGGCAGCTATATTATAGTATATGGCCTTGGCATCAGCTACTCTGTCGTCTGCATGCTCCAATTTGAAGAGAAGGGAAAGAAAACAAGAATGAAGAGAAAATCTGCAAAACGCGCTGAGCACGACGCATTTGACTCCTCCAGAAGCAGTCGGCCAATCACTCCCGACGTAAAGCGCGGTCGTGAGGCGTATTGTGCTCTGTAGGAAAACAGTCAGGCTGCTTTTCTTATTGGTGAGTGGACGGCGTGTCGCGCTGGACGATTCACGTTGCACGCGGCACAGAAAACATACTCCTAGGAAAACCCTACTTAAGAGCTGCGATACAGGTAGGAGCTGCGAAGTCTCATTCATCGTTACAAGAGCTTAATCTTTCCAACGAAAGCGTGAATTTTACGCTGAAGCTTTAAAGATTGGCAGTCACGATGTCCACCATCAGTATATTTTGTGTCATAAACCAGCTGAACAACTCGGTTTTGTTCACATCTGTAACTTCCGGAAACACCAGGCTGAACTTATCCGCCATCTTTGCGCAAAGTGTGACATCGATGTTATTGCTACAGCCACCCCATCCCATATTTTTTTAACGATTAGATGTCACTCTTTAACTTAAAAATAATTTTTCAAACGTAAGATGAAGGGACGATGATTCCGCTAGAGGTAATTTCTATTCGTCTAATTCATATCCATAGGAAAGTGTGACGTCAATATTATATCGCTATGACCAATCGCTGTTGTTTTGTTTTCAACGATTTCTGAGACATCATTTGAAGTGGGAAATTTTTTAGACGTTAATATGTCTTTGGGATGGATAGGATGGACGATGAACTTTTAGTACACCGCCAATCGACTGCTTTACAAGGCGGACACCAGTATCGATTGGTGAGGGACAATGCAAGGTTATGGTGTCGCAGGGAATTTTTCTCCAATAGGGTTGTTAATAAATGGAATAGCTTACCCCCGGAGGTAGTAAATTGTAACACAATTGACACGTTTAAAAAGAAATACGATAAACATGTTGGGGTAAAAATCGAGAAGCTATCAAATATAAAACTTTACTCTCTCTCTCCCTCTCTCAAAAAAAAAAAACAACTTAGAATAAGACAACCATAAGTATTCTTTATGGGCGTTGTATAATATTTTATCATGTGTATATATTGTTTATAATTTTTATTAATTGCATTTTTAATTGGGTTGCTGTATTTTTGAAATATATGACATCCATATTTTTATGGGCATCTTTTTATCAGCCACCTCGTATGGCATTTTGCTTGTTGTGGCGATGTATTTGTATTAAACAATCTGACGATACTGGAGAACTGGAGAAACCGCGAGACACCCAGGCTCTGTCGCAAGAAGCAACGTAAGCTCCTCGCCCCCCCCCAGAAGGGGGGAGTTCCAGGGCATCTCCGGCAAAACCATTATTTATTGATACGTCAAAGATTACATATAGTGAAAGGAAATTAGGAATTATGTAAAAAGAAGAATCAAATTAATCAAGTTAAACTCAAAGTGCAACGGGCACGGATAATAAATAATCGTGGAAAGTTGTATAAAATCATATCGCAAAGGCGCAATCAGAAATTCGATTAAATTAAATAAGTAAATAAATTGAAATTAAATAAATTTGATTGATCGAGGATCGTTTGACAGAAAGGCAGAGCACCCCATTGCGCTCGGGCAGTTCAGTACACTCTGTCCAATTCGCTTTTGATCACAGTTGAAGGTCTTTAAAATATCTCCGGGACACTTGATTATAGATTTAGGATTCATCCTGCTCCCCGCCTTCAAACAGTGCCACCAGCGCACTGTCAGGGTGAAGACGCGGCGATCTCCGATTAACGGAGGTGCTGGTACCGGAGTTGCAGGAGCTGGAGGAGACGGATCCCTTATCTTCCCAGGATGTTCCTCAAGGAATTTCACCATTTTTCTTATCTTTTCCTTTGATTCCTCTCGACGTAGTATGCCAAGCATCCATGGTCTGTGTAGATGGGCAGCCGGCGAACGGAAGTGAAAGGGCATCGTTTCTGGACAGCATGTAGCGTAGTGCAGGGGCGTGCCAGGCTCAATACAAGAGCATTTGTAACTGGCAATCACTTTAACGCGCTGTAAGTTTGCCGGGAAAGGTCCATGACCGGTGACAAATAAGATGAGCTCGTGTGACCTGTCCCTGCTCCTAGTATCTACTTTCTTTATAACTTCATGAGTTGATCTTCCTGATGCCTCCGGTATATCCCAATCCAGTTGCCACTTTGCTATCATGTCCCTCCAGAGGAAAGACTTGGCGTACGAGGCTGGATATAAGAGTTCCTCGCAAAAGTCTCCGGTATTGGCGCTAACCCCTCAATGGGGGACTCGCTGCGGTAGCAATTTTTTCTGTGGTCATGTCGCCGTTTGTGTTGTACGGTATTGGTCACTTGTTTAGCCGCCGCATCCGCTAGCTCGTTTCCCCACTGGCCGTTGTGGGCTTCAACCCAGGAGATGCGTATTGAAGGGTGAGATACAAGTATACTCCTGATCCTTCTGGCCATTGCGTTTTCAGAGAGTGGATTTAGAATGGCCTGGATACTCGAACGGCTATCCGATTTTATTACAGTCCGTGCCCTTTTTGTAGCTGCATCCAGATCTGCTGTAAATACAGCGAGCATTTCAGTTGAATATACTGAGTTGTTTTCTTTTAGTTCAGCAGCACATTTATGCACGATCTCCGTTCCCACGGTTTTTATACAGGCAGCTCCTGTACCTGATTCCAGTTTAGAGCCATCCGTGTAATATACGACGGAATTCTCCTTAGGTATATCGTCCTCCGAAGAACTTGATTGACCTGCAGAGATTCTGCGAGATGCGAGGACCAGCCTATAGTCTGCTGGCGTCGGGAACTAATGTTCCCCCAAGCAATGAACATGACTTGTGAAGCTTTAGAAGACGCGTGACTCTGGCAAGGAATTCTACCTTCACGGATAATGGTGGAAGCCCTAGAATCACCTGAAGAGCATTTGTAGGTGTAGTTCTGTACGCACTAGAGATATATAAGAGAAAGGGTCTATGTATTGCATCGAGCCGTCTGAACATCTGGACCTTGGGAGAATGCCATATTGAAGCTCCATAAGCTATCATAGGCTCAACCACAGTCAAATAGAGTGATCTCCTTAGAGCCCGTGTTAATCCCCACTGTGATCCGGCCATCAGGCGCATCCTCTGAAGAACACCGGGCGCCTTTCTCTTCTGTTCCTTGATGTGATCTTCCCAGCTAAGTTGCTTATCGATAAAGACACCTAAATAACATAGCACGTCCGTTTTCTTGATAGTTTTTCCTTGGAACCAGATAGTGGGAGGCCTCTTCTTTGAAGAAGAGAGAGAATTTTGTCTCCATAAGAATTTTGTCTTAGCCATAGAGAGAGTGAGCTTATGCATGTGCAGCCAATTTGACACTGTTCTGAGGGCTTCCTCTGCTAGATCGCCTGATCCCCTGACAGTAGGGGCGGATGCAATCACCAAAAGGTCGTCCGCATAAGCCTGAACTGTTTCGCAAAAAGTGCTTTGAACGAAATCCATTAAACGCTTATATCACCGGAGGTACAGTAAAACCCCTTTTAACGGACACCTCTCAGATATGGTCAACCCTCTTTCACGGCTAAATAATGATTTTCCGTTGTATAATAAAAGTATGCATTTCAAACCCTTGATTAACGGTCACCCCTCGACGAATTTTTTTTTTTTGTGATGTCGGTGTTCCCAAAAGAGAAGTTTTACTGTATGCAGAAGATATCAGAGTGTTTTTGATGTCTACGAGTAGATATTTTCCTTAACGAGCTTGAGCCGTCCACCGATAGATGGTGCCTTCATTTCAAACCCAACTCGTTAATGACAAGTAAATTGCAATATGGCCAGAGTTGGTAATTAGTGAAGTAGCAGTCCATACATACATCGATGAAAATCAACAGTGATGAATTAATTGAGACTAAGAGATAAAGACTTTCTTCTCATGTCCTTAGAGAATTAACCAAAAAAAAACAATTGTGAAACAAAAAGAAAAATCGACTCGTGACTAGAGAACGAAATGATCTGAAAGACGCTTTAATGCATAAAGCAGCAATTTTCTACAATTTTACAACCAGCGAAAAATGAAAAATCGCTTACAGCGAAAAGTACGAAACAACGACAATTTTCCCGGTGATTGTGAACTGCCGTTATAACGGACTTTAATCGTAATTTTCATAAAATAATTTATTCTCCAGGAATTATCCATCTCTACGTACAATCTTTCCAAACAAATTATATTTTTCCATTTATGCAAATCCTGGACAAATGATTTTGGGGGGGGGGCGGGAAATTGGTGAAAAGCAAATCACATATTGATGGACGAATTATTGAAATTTTCGAGATGAATCCAAAATAATTCGATTGCCTAACATCAATCATGTTGATTGTTGTGATGAGCAATACGGATACACGGCGGACGTATCCAAATAGAATTTGGATCCCTGGGGCAGACCAGGTATTGGAGTAGAATCGTAACCCATGATGGCTCTCTGGTTTGATCCACAGGTGCCTTTCTCGTAATCTTCGTAACTTCGACATTGGGTTCCGACGAATCCGTATTCGCACTTGCCCTTAATCGAAGCGAGGAAATAGTTAATCGCAATGAAGTGATCACAGATTCTTTGAATGAGAGTTTCTGAAATAGAAATATAAGGAAAAATAAAACTATCAGAATGATTTCTAATACATATTTATGTGAATATCTGAATGATCATTAGTCTGGCTCATTACCTATAGTATATTTATACAAGATTCGTGGTACAAACTGGCAGGCTGGTTGGCGGGTCCCTCCGTTTGGATAGAAATCCATGTCTCCGACGATGTCGGTTGTCCCAAATGCTGGAAAGAAATGTGTGTTACGATAAATACGATAAATCCAGTTGTTATGGATAATCACCGGGCATTTTGGTAAGTTTGATAAATCTCCCTGAATTAATCACTTTTACTGGCGACTGTGTCAAGTACTCAAGCGTCGTTGGTAAATTTAATAAGTTCTAAAAATATTATCGCTTTTACCAGCGATTACGCATAATATCCAAGCGCCACGTCATTGGTGAACATGATAAATCGTATTATATGATATAATACACAATTATAATTCATTCATGTATTGTGTCATTATATTTTACGATTGCAAAATTTATCATTGTTCAACTATGTATATTCGTCACACATACTAGATTCGTTTGGAACTTTTTTCCTCTTTTATCGAATTCACCAATTACACTAGGGTATTATGCATAATAACAGGCGATAAATTTCAAGTACTTATCAAATTTAATCACAGGTTATTACGCATAATATCCGATTTATCACATTTACCGTAACATATATGTATATACAGTTGAATCCCGTTATAGCGAAAAATCTCGTTTTAACGAACACTTTTTTAATCCCCCAGATGAGTTTCAATAGGAGCGATGGAAAAACCTGGAATTCCTTTATTACGAAATTTCGTTATAGCGAAATGATTTCTCCGGTCTCTTGTTCGTTATAACGAGATTCAACAGTATATATATTGCCATAATACAAATACTCTACAGTTGTTAAACGATACCTAACTTGACGTTCCCCATATTTGTATGTATCACATCGACGAAATCAGCGTCTTCGGCTCCCAAATGCACGACACTCGCAGTACCAGTGAAATAAGAACCTGCAGGATCCAACCCTGTGTAATAGATGCAAGAGACATTAGGTGGAGGTGGGGGAAGGCAATAAAATGTATAAAATTTGTCCCTGCACAGCTTTCGCCATCTTAGTCTCGAAGTAAGTGCTTGGTTTTTCAATGAAAATTTTAACTTTTTAACTATTTCTTAAAATGACAATCTGCAGAAAAGTTTCCAAGTTTATATAGAAGTTCACATACAGTCAAATCTGAATAAGTCGAATGTGCAGAGGCCGACAAAAGACTTCGAGTTATTGTTAGTTCGACTTATCGAAAATTCCGATTGCAGAGTTGGGTAAAGTATGATTTTGAAATCTTTACAGTGCTATTTACGAATACCGTATCAGTAAAATACGCCAGACTACTTTAGATGAAGAAATTCTAAACGATAAGTTGTTCTCTAATTTAATTATGTTTAATTATTGAATGAGAATACTTGGAAACAAACTAGATGTATATGTTGTATTATGGAAACGGACGCATACACGATTCTCGTATGAATAAAATTTAATTGAATAAATTGTATTCAAAAGATTGATTTATGTCAAAAAATGCAATGATTTCTGACTATCTCTGTTTTTCGTCCTTCTTTCGTGAGGAAGTCATTCACTTTTTGTAAGCAGGCAAATGAATCTGCTGAATTCTGTTGCTAAATGTTTTTTTTTTAAATTTCTCTCATTCCCGGAAAGGAAGAAAATTTCGAGTTAAGGGAAAATTTTAACACTTAAATACGGAAAAATTCTTGGGCTGAGTAAAAACTTCGACTTAAACAGATATTCGAGGAATCGGAGTTCGACTTATCGTGAATAAATTATATATATATTTACGTCAGCATCAAGGGGAGGTGGGGGTTTCGTATTTACTGAATTTTGATGACGGGGGGGGGGGGAGGGTTTGAAGGTTGCTTACGTCATCAACCAAATCTTTTGGAAGATATGAAATATTCTAAGCTGCTGAAGAGGGGGGGGGGAGTCAGTGTTTTGCAGACTTTTGCTGACAAAGGGGGAGGGGGGGTCAAAAATTTCTGAAAATCTGTTTACGTAATACTTGAATAGCCCCTAGCAGATCATTAGAATGGCTCCTAAACAGTTATACATTCAAACTAAGACACTAATTAGTGGAATGTAATGTCTGCTTCGAAAATTCATTTACAAAAAATTACGATTATATTTAAAATGATCGTTCGAAATATTGAAGATGTAAAACGACGATGTTTTGTTACGCTCACGTCGTAATATCTTGATAATCTCTGTTCAGGGGACTGTCATCAATTGGAAAGAGAAATTTACTTCTTAGTCGTTATTTTATTGTTTAGGTGGCGTTCTTAATATTTAATCATTTATTTACTACCCATCTTCTATTACAGTATTTACATTACTTGTTTATTTTCATTCCCTTTATTTGTTGATTTATCGAAATTGGACAATGTTCTTTTTATATTATAGCCCTACGGGTATGCAGTGGTAGGATGCTCGTCTTCCACCATAAAGGCTTCTTTTTCTTCTTTACCCCTCGAATGTTGCAAATTCTCTTAATTCTTCAAACGAAATGCATTTCAAGTTTCTCTGAGCAGAAATTAGCCAAAAAAAGGAAGATATGTGTGATAGGCAACACATTCGATTAAGCGGATAAAAGTTTTTCATGGTTTTTTTTTTACTAACCGAGGAACTTTATCATCATCTATTTCTATGGGAGAAATTTTGGTTACAGACCATTTTATACGTTTATTTGTTACCCGATTAAGCGACTGTAGTTATAAAACTGCGATGATTCTCCGGAATTATTTTATCTTTCAGTTACGCGTTATGGCAATTACGCATTTCTCTAAAGTTTGAATTTAATTTGTATTTTTGCAGTTCATGAACAAAACCAAATCATTGGCTCAGAAACTTAAATATCTCGATGAACATGAAAAATGCGGTATAGAGCACAGGGGTTCGCAAACTTTTCGTACCCGAGGCGTCCATTTTCCCCTATTCAATGCTTATCCGCGAGCTCCCCCAGAACTGTCTAACAAAGGATATTTTCAAAAAAACCTTTAAAAAAATCGTTGACCCTGACATTTTTTTTCCTTTTGCAAGGTCGGAGGAGCAACAGGGCGGCCGCAGTGCACAATTTCAGAACCCCTGGTACAGGGCAATGCTTTTATAAATGACTTCTCAGAGCGGAATTCATTTGTCGCTACAAGTTATAAACTTGTTTCAGCACACAAGGTATGCATGAAAAATTATGCCTGTACGTGTAACGTACAAGATATCTCGCCTACATATATGCTTATTATTTCGAATGTCATCCCAAATAAGATAATCCCAAAGTTTAAAATTTATTCGAAAGAATTTCTATTTGCATTCCAACAACAGTTTACCTGTTATTCTGTGAAGATTCTGAATACGCTTCCCAGCATATCCCGCAACCTGAGCACCGAGGCTATGGCCGATGATGTGCACTTGGCTGGCGCTGACGTTGCGTGAATACTAAATTAATCAATAAAATAAATAATTAGCGTTGAATTTGCTAAATAAAATTTGGTAGTAAAATGTATTACTTTCTTCAACTAATTTATTAGTTAGATTTCCTCACCTGCAGAAACTTCACGAGCTGACTAGTTTGGACACCAATTAGCCTTGCATTAGCAACTGCTTGAGGATACACCCCACGATTGCTCTTCGACCAATCCACTATTATGACGTTGTACTGGTCACGTTCGAGGAGAGCGTCTTTCATGAGCTGAATTTACATTTGTAAAGGAGATGTTTTGTAGTTAATATTAATTCGAAGCAGTGCATATGCTATGCAAAGCCCGAAATTTCGGGACATTTGCCGAAGTCGCCGGTGATCTCTGGCCAAAGTCCGATAACAAAAGACATTATTCGGGATCGTCGTCAAGTTGGTGAATTTTTTCGTGATAATTATGCCCACGTTCGTTATGGCAACCATGAAACCGCAGTCGCGATGCGGAAAATTCTTTTTTTTCTCTCCAAAATTAGTCATAAGAAACTATATGCTTGTATAATTATTTTTATAGCCTTTTCTCTAAAATTTCACTGTTTTTCTCTTGTCACATGGAGCTAATCCAATACAACTGTTATAAATGGACAGGTATCACAGGTTGGCTATTTAAAAAAATATATTTGGCTCCTACCGAGCCGTCTTATGTCAGCACATCGAGTTTTGGCCAAGGATTTCCAACCACTTCGAGAAGTGGCCGGCCTCGTCGCAAATTTACCGCACTTCGGGCTTTGGCAGTAACACATATAACAACTTCATAACTGCATTTTTAAACGTTTTGTATATCGCATGCACCCATTGAGAAAGATAAGACATGGGAAGACTCACCGAAAAATAGTCAAATCCCGTAACTACCTCTATGTAACCGATTATAAGGATTTTCAAGGGCAATCGTTTGTCGAATCCTGATTTTCGGACCGAGTCCTCTTTGGGTTCGAGCTCGTAAGGTATTTGCTTCCGACCAGGTGTAAACAACTTGAATTTAGTGTCGGCTTTGGAAGGATCGACGGGTGGCAAACTTATCGGACGTTTGGAAGCGTCGTAAAATGGAGGACCAGTATCGAAGCATCCAAGTTCATCGTAACATACTCTGACTATATGGTAGAAAGATATACATGCATTACGATAACTATCTTAATCCGGACTCATAATTTTAAAGGGGGAATCAATCCTCATTGAAAGGGGGAAACAGTGTCATCGAGTACATCAGTTCCATTTCCAATGGCAAAAAACACGGAATACAAGTTTTAGCCAAGTCCGATATATTTTGAATAAGAATGATATTTACCAATGATTCCGTTCGAAATGACATCTCTACGTGGGGTAGAATCAGCCAATGACTCTAGCGAAATGAAGAAGAACACTAGTGTCGATAACGGATTAATCGCTGCTGCCATCTCCTATATCACGCAAAAATATAAATAAATACTCCCACATTATGTTCTTTAGAAATACCTTAATACCGAAATCGAATTCATAAGTTTTGATACAGCTTCGTTTTCAGAAAGATGCAATAGTTTATCGATAGCAGCACTCTTTTAAACAGGCCCAAACCCTCCACGCTACGCGATGAAGAAATAGCATTTGCTATTATTCAATTTCACAAAATGGTTAATTAGTGATTTTTAATAATTAGTCCAAGGCCTGTCAAAAGGTGTCTTTGTTTAGTTTTAGTCAGGTACTAGTTGTAGTCAGTAAATCAAGTAAAAATTAAAAAAATATATAGATATTTTTATGATCAATAAAAGTTGAAATACAGGGTTTTTTGCAACACAACAAGTAAAGTTTTATTACGGGCCCAGGTTCAAGAAATATTCTAGCTTTTAATTTAATGCTTTAAGATAGGAAATGTGAAATGGGCCAAAGTTAGACACATACGAGGGTAACATTGGCCCAAAATTGTTTTTTTTAGTTAGCTCCACCACCCTGGCCATTTGTTTATTTTTCGAGAAATCGCACAAATTTTTTTATTTTGCTAATCCACGAAATTGCTCAACTACTTTCACCGGTCAGCAGCCATGAAAAGGTACGTAGAAAACGAGTATAGATTCATTGAAAGACTGGTTATTTGTGGAGATGAAGATTACAAGGAAGAAAATTCATCACTGCCCCCACGGGGACCCGAACCCCGGTCTCTCGCTTGCCGGACGAGTGCTCTACCATCTAAGCTATGGAAGCAGATAGAATACTTCAACCTTGGAGCGTATATGTATGTGGAAAGGCACCGTACATGGACGGCGTCAACAATCAACTAATAGCTCGTGAATGACATAAGCCACCAGATGGCTACATGCATATAGAAATGTCCTCTTCACTTGTCAATACAAGTTTCATTGAAAGACTGGTTATTTGTGGATCTTCATCTCCCCAAATAACCAGTCTTTCAATGAATCTTGTATTGACAAGTGGAGAGGAATTGTGAATGGACATTTCTATTTATTTATGGGGGCATATTCTATTCCATTCAGGACATTTCTATATGCAACTAGTATAGATACCAAAACAGATCAACAACATTTGCAAATATTACGTTTCGGGATCCAGAAACGAGTTGTTAAGTTTTTTTTACAGCTAGTTGCTGAGCACAACGAAACGAAAGCTTGAATTATCACCTGTAGCCCGATTAGACGTAGAAGGAAATACGTCTAATCGGGTGTCCACCATAATGAAATGTACCAATTTTACGCAACGCAAATTACGATAAATATTAATTCAGCACAACGTATTTGATAAATATTAGTGCAGCGCTTCAAGTGTTTTGTCAAGTTCTTTAATGATACAGCGTCCTTTGGGAGCAAATCATTGATTTCTTGTGAAAATACATAAAAAACAAAAACCCTACTTCATGATAAATATCTTATTTAAAACACGGGTGACTATATTTGAATAGACCATTTCATTAATACATAACTCACGGTAAAGAATGAGATTAGAATTTCAAAAAGTGAACTTTCTTATCATACTTGTAAATGAACTTTTTTGCTAGAAGAATGAAATCTCCAAATATTTTACAGCCTTGTATAAACCGGTTTCAACGCCAGAATCATTCAACATCACCTCATTAAGTGAATTAAAATTACTTGTGAGATGCAAATTATCGAAGAGAGGCTGAATCTCTCTCAACTATACAGCGTGTCCTGTAAAGTGCTTATGCAGCCTTTATTTCATCAACCGCCCGTCTTAGAGGTATGATTTCAGTTTAAAAAATGCTCAAAATATGCTCAAAAATTACCTTGTACCAGTTTTGAGAGTGAAAATACAGTGTGTCACAAAATAAGAAACCGTTAGAAATTGTATCTAAATTTTTATACGGTCCCCTGACCTCTAACTGGGAAATTGTTGCCCTATATCTACTGAGGCAATCAGAAAGAATTCCATGTATCTAAGTGCAATATTCGCTAAGATATTTTTGAATTCAGAAATTGGAGAAAAGTTATGAATAGGGATAGGATTTTTATGACTTAAAACCTACAGAATATGCTCCATAAAAATATGCTATGCTCTTAAAAACTTAAAAATATGCCGTAGAAACCTAAAAATATGCTTTTATAAATGGGCTGACCATACTTTTCTCGAGAAAAAAATACGGGAAATTACAGGGAATCACCAATCATTGCCAAAAAAACGACATCGAAGGTGTGTAAAATTTTCAGTTGATTTTACCAATAAAATTGCCAATTGCGGGAAATGAGAAAATTGGGGAGATAGTGTGGGGGGGGGGGGGTAAAAATGTCTCTTAATTTTTATGTTGGAATATGCAAAATAATGCTCTAAAATATAAAAATATGCCTTAAATTATGAAGATCATGAAAATGGAAACTTGGAAGTTTTGTCTTTTGTTGGCTTCAAGAGAGAGAGACAAGGCAACAAATTTCTAATTGGAAGGTAGAGGACAAAGACACCGTATGAAAAGTTCGATTTTTTATTTTGTGACACACTGTATTTTCAGTCTCAGAACTGGTGCAAGGTAATTTTTGAGCGCCTTTTGAGCATTTTTTTAAAACGAAACTACGCCTTTACGAAGGACGGTTGACGAGATAAAGGCTTCATTATAGTATACCCCGTACATAGTGATCTCTGATAAGCATATCATAAAATTATTTGCTTTCCATTTGCATTTTTGTTCCTTAGTTCTAAGGACGGTTAAATAAACTTGATTTATGTCATTAGTATATGGGAAGAACAATAATGTTTTTGAATGAACATTTCCAAGTATATTCTGTTTAAATTATTGGTCATTATTTCAATTCATCACTTGAGAACGGAATAAATGGTTCACAATTTTTTTAAGATATGTGGGGGGAAAAATTTTGCACTTTACTAGTAATTTTTTAAATTTAAATTAGCGAATGAGATCATTTTTAAGCTAATAATATAGTTACTATTTGACTATAAAACTATGTTTTATTGAATAGTTCAAGGTTTTTTTTAAATTTCCAAATAACCTGGTATTTTATTGATTGTATTGTTCTTGAAAAACCCCATATATTTTAGAATAAATTTTCTTTTAAAAATTTGCGTTTTATATCAGTTGCTAAGTTCCGATCATTGGAGTCATAAATAATTTTAACGAGTAAATGGACGTACTGCATAGGGGGCAATAGCGTAATAAGTGGGTCCAATGCGCCTCTTTTTTGGGTGATCCATGTACTACTGCTACTAAACCCCATGCACCTCGTCCATATTCCTCTTCGGAACTTCTAACGAATTATTATATGTTGTGAACGTAATGTGAAGGTTGTTTCTGTGTGTTATAATGCTGCCATCTGCCTCCCATTTTTCGAACTATGAGTGAAGTGTAATGATTGAAGATTTTACTGTTGTAGGCCGATGCTTTACATATTTTGTACTATATCACAAAAAAAGAGAAATCTGTAACTTTTAAAACTATTACTGATTTTAGTTTATTTTCGAGTTGTTTGAAATTAATAAAAATCATTTATTTTATTATAATTTTTGAAAATATTTGCATCCTCTCTTTATAATTGATCAATTGCCATAATACCATTGCGATAAATTCGTTGGTTGAAACGATAAAGTTTCCGTTTTGTCATACATATTCTTCAGATAGAAAATATTCATTAATAAAAATAATTCTCATTGAGTTCTAATGCAAACGAGATTAGAGAATTGGTCATAAAATTTCAAATACAGCAGGAATAAATACTTACAATAATGATACTAAGAATTTGCGTACTTCGTTCTTCTGCGCTGAGTGGATTCGCTTCGCTT
The DNA here is from genome assembly GCF_987345545.1 of Pholcus phalangioides. Taxonomy (NCBI): domain Eukaryota; kingdom Metazoa; phylum Arthropoda; class Arachnida; order Araneae; family Pholcidae; genus Pholcus; species Pholcus phalangioides. Next base: position 19,531,539 of record NW_028301601.1, on the reverse strand, counting down.
CTTCATCAAGCGAAGATGACTGAAATATTGTGAAATTTATACGCAATTTGTGTGTGCAAATCCAAGCAGAAATAGGCTTTTACGACCACGTTAAAAGGTTATTTATAGTCTTGTTCATCGATCCTCACTCTCGAAGCAGCTGCAATGAACCGATAACGGGACGAACCGACAATTTCATAGACATATTTCACGTATTTTTTTTTTTGGAAAATGCACGCCGTATATGTCATATCATCCCCATCTGAGTCTATATTGGAACCGTTGAATACGCTTTTTTCATTCCCGCTTTACGTAAATTTAAAGAAACACATGTAAAGAACCAGATTCCGATGCATTTTCACGACCGTTTGTGATTCGTGCGATTCGAACCTACGATACCGATCAACATGTTCGGATTATGTTCAGACAGCGTGTCATCACTTTTAAAAACTTATCGTGACTGAAATTCAATGTAAATTCGTGTCGGGTTATGATAGCAACACACTCACCAGCCCATTTGAACCACCATAGGCATTCTATAATCTTAGTATTGCTAACGATCCCGACAGCACGACACGTTTAACACAAAAAAATAGATTCCGGGTCATTCTCAAGATCGAAATTTTTTTTTGTTCAAAAAAATACATGAATTTAATTTTTTTTTTAAAAAGTTATCAAAAATATCTAATAGAATAAGTACATAACTTTGAAAATTTAACCTTGACAGTGTGAAAAATTCTGAATCATTTAATATGTTCATGTGAAGAAAAAAAGTTATTTTCTGATATTTTTAAAGATAGCGCTATTTAATGCTCCGCATAGCCATCTCTCATTGGAGGAAAAAACGTAAGTGATTTGCCTCTTTGGTGATAGACTGGGGTTGCGCACGCTTAGTGAGGCACATGTTATGGAGGGCTGCAACTAGGGGAAGCAGGTGGATCTGGTGCCCCGGGTACTGAACCAGAAGGGGGACGCCGAATTTACCCTTTAACTGCTTCTTCTACATTACAAAATATATAGTTGCGGCCCTGCATGGAGCAATGTAATCCATTTTTGTTTGAACTTCACTGTCAATATACGCAATTATGGGCTAAAAGAAACCGGCAAGCATTTGGCAAATGTGATTTTCCAGCCTCTTAACATCATTGGTCCTTACTTTATCGAAGAAACCTTACCTGACGGAACTATAGCCCCTATTGTATCCAGTCGCTTTAATTGCAAGCAACTCTTTCCTCGTGACGCACCAATTCCTTTCAGGCTTGGACAAACTCTTGAAGTAGGCGATGACGCGTTCTTTTCCGTCCACTTTTTGCGATAGAACAGCTCCAATCCTGTTGTTACTTGCGTAAGAGTCGAGGATAAATTCCCTCTCTGCTCGTGAAAACGCCAATATTGGAACCGATGTTGGGGGCTTGTTCGGAGACGTAAAAACGCTCTTTCGCACTCGTCAGTCCACAGGAATTTTTGCTTGGCTTCAATGAGACGATGGAGGGGTCTCACTATCGTAGAGAAGCCTTGGACGAATTTGTGCAAAGCCCCAGGAAGCTCCGAAGCACGTGCACATTCTCTGGTCGCTTCCAGTCTTTCACGGCTTTGGTCTTTTCAGGATCTGTCCTTATTCCTTCACGTGAGATGATGTGACCCAAGTACCAAGTAGGTGACTTCGTACCTACAGAGGCACTTTGTCGAGCTCAATTTCAAGTTGACATCTCTCAGCTTCTGAAGGACTTCGTTCAAATTCTCTAGATGTTTCCCCCCCCCCCCCCCCCATAATGATTATGTCGTCCAAGTACACGAGACACAATTCGTAAGACAGTCCATGTAAAACGGTCTCCATTAGTCGTTCGAAAGTAGCTGGGGCGTTGCACAGGCCGAATGGCATCACCTTGAACTGCCACAGTCCCTTGAACACGAACTATCCAATCGTGAAGGCCACATTTTCTCGATCGTCCGGGTGTATTTCTACTCTTCAGGTCCAGGGTAAAGAACCACTGATGTCCGGAAAACGTGTCAAAAGTGTCGTCGATAATTGAAAGTAGATAACTGTCTTTCTTGGTGACGTCGTTCAATCTTCTATAATCGACACAGAATCGCGTGTAACCGTCCTTCTTTCTCACCAGTACGATCGACGATGCCCATGGACTCATTGATGTTGTTGACTTGCATTTCCTGTAGTAGTTTTCCGTTTGCGAAGCAAGAAGAAGTTGGTAGTCTTTTAGGATGTTGTCTAATTGGTGAATGGCCCCCAGTGTCGATGTGATGTTGCGTCAAGCTAATTCGGTCAACATCAGCTGATGAGGTAGAGAAAAAATCTCGGAATTTTTCGATTGTCGACTGAGCAGTTCTCTGGTCAGGATCCAGCTGGGCGTCTCCTATCAGGTTCTTGAACAAACTTTCGGAGTCCTCTGCTGCATTTCCCGAACCACACACGTAGCGATTTTCTTCACCCTTCCGAACCTTCTTCGGCTTGTCGCCAATATTGACTAGTCTGACAGGAACGACGTACTTCGATGAATCCACCAGGGCAGCGGCAATCAACAGGCTATTCTTGTTTTCGCTAGAAAAATCCTTCAGTCCGAGCTGAAAGTCCCGGGTTGTCCCATGGATGATGCTCTTCATTCTTGGCGGAATCGTGAAGTCCCGAACAGCCAATATCTTCCGGAGAAGGCAAGGGCGTAGCGGGGGGGGGGGGGTCCCCCCCCCCGAAATTTGAGAAAATCACCAAAAAATGGGAAAAAGATGGCCAAACCTATTGTTTTATCACTTTGACCCCCCACCCCCACCGAACGAAATTTCTGGCTACGCCCCTGGGAGAGGGATTTCTTTGCTGTCACATCTGAATAGGGCGACGTTCTCTTTTGGCGTACGAAGCTGGTTATTTTTCAAATCCAGGGAGATCCTGTATTTTCCGAGAAAGTCCAATCCGATAATGCATGGGTCTTAATGTCAGCCACAAAGACGGTGTGACGGTAAGAGACCGCAGCGAATTTCACCGAGACTTCCATCTTCCCATGCACGGTCATCTTGTCCCCGGTAACGGTCTGTAGCGTCAGTGAAGGTGCCACGTATAGGAGCCGTTGTCGGAATTTTTGAGCCACATTGGCTCCGGTGTCTATGACCATCAGGCAAGGAAATCCGTCAATTTCACCTTCCACAAACATTCCATGGTCTCCGCCGCTCAGCTGTAAGATATGGTAGACACTTTATGGGCATCTCCTTACAACGACCTCCGCCCCGCGAGATGGCCGCGTTTCAGTTTAACGGCTCGGAGGTGTCCTCTCTCTTCCACGGTGTTCACTATTCCATCCACTCTGCTTTCAACGACAGCGATGTCTTCCTTCACCCCGGCATGGATGTGATTTCCTCTTTGACGTCGTCTTTCACGGCAGTAATGGAGGTGGTGACATCTTCTTTCACTCCAGCGATGGACGCGTTGACGGTGGGTGGCCGTAGATTTGTTCATCTGTCCCATCACAGACATCAGTTGGTTCAGCTGTTCTCGCATTTCATTTTCATGACCATTCTTCTGGTTTTCATTCCAGTCTTGAATTATCCCGCTTCCGACACCAAATTGTTCCGGACAATTTCCATAAGATTTCGGGATTGCAAAACAAGAAGAGGTTCGACGGACAAACACAGATTTATTTACAGAAAAGCAATTTACAAGCTAATCAGAGAGCTAACAAATTTCTCACTAAGTTCAATCACAACTGATTTTTCATCCAGTCTCTCTCTCTCTATATATATAAAATTGATTTTCTGTGTGTGTATGTTCTCTATACAAATCTACAATTTTAGATCGATCGTCACCAAATTTTGCATATATACCAAATGGGACCCGACTTGAACGATAGGCTACTTTAAAATTTTGTCAGACCAGGGCAAATGCTCCAAATGGGCAAAAAACTGTCCGGCAACAATGGTTTTTGGGCCTCAACAATCACTTTCCGAACGTTTACTTTGGTTACCGTGGTTCCCTAGCAATGCGTTTAAGACGTGTATATGCCTTTATATTAAGACGTGTTAATATGCCTTTACAATGGTTTGCCGTTTCTTTAATGCTGTACGTATATGTATAATATTTATGCCTCTATAATGGTTTGCCACTTTATTCAATCCTCCCAGTAATGAGAGCTTTTTGAATAGACACCATCATCAGCATCCCTTTGAGGGTAAGGCAAAGGATGATACCCCACAGAAATCAGTGCTAAAATTGCCGATTTTACTGTAGAAATGCTGAAATTTTGTGGAGTTTTCTGTCACATACATAATTTTAAAAATTGTGTTGAATTCTAGATTTCTGAAATATTGAGTTTGATTAGAGATATACGAAGCCCAGGAGATCAGATATGAAGTAATTAGCCGGACCTACTTTTGAGTTAGACATTCATGCAATAACATTGATTTCAACTTTTTATTTATATCTTCTCAAGCGAAAATTAATGTCTCCGTAGTGTCTTTTGATATTCAACTGCATAAATTCATAGTTTAGGATGTTTTAAAATTAATTATGGGCCCGTAAAGTACATCGAAGAAATTCCACAGCTTCAATTAAGCATTTTTTAAAGCTGAAACAGGCAGATGGATAAATTAAAGTTCAGGGGGGGGGGGGGATCGAAATACCTAGCACCCCTTAAAAAAAGGGGAAAAAAATATATTCGTTTCTATGTTTCTTTAAATCTAGATTTGTTTATTTCATGAAGTCGCCATATTGGTTAACTTAGACACGGTTTGCATGTCCCTCAAAGAAAGAGGGAGATATCACGTGATCCAAACAGCCTCATGGAAGAAAACCCGGGCAGCGCCGGGTATTATAGCTAGTATATATATATAAAATCTAGTTTCTCTCCTCGTGATCGTCTATTTATAGCTTTGGTCAACACTTCGAGAAAAAAATATTCTACAAATTTCTATTTCATAGAACCATGTTTGTGGCGCCACTGTCTGGAGGGGGCGGAACCCTCTGGAACGTCTTACCCATCCGCGTTCTCCACCAATCGCATGTCCTTGCGCTAAACCGGTATTATCTGCTCTTGCCAACATATTTCGATATTTTTGAGTCATAAAAAATCGCGCCATCTACCGTTAAACATTATATACATACATAAAACATTCTTTAAAAGTTCGTCAGAGCAAGTAAAATGCCCGAAAATTTGTCGGGCAACAATGGTATTTGGGCCACAACAATCACTTTCTTATTCGGTTTATACAAGGCCATCCCTAGTATATTTGATATTTAATATTAAACAATTTACAAAATAGGACAAAGACATGTCTTTGCTATTAATTAATCTGTTATATTATGATAATAGCAAATTAATTCAACACTGGGTTAGGGCAAAAACCAGGTGCATTTTGCGTTATCCGGGGAGCACCACCAACCTACGCCCCAAAAAAAAAAACACTTTCGGAATATTTATTTTGGTTACCGTGGTTCCCAATCAATCGGTTTCAGACGTGTATATGCCATTACAATGGTTTGTCACTCCTTCAATGCTGCTGGTGTAAGTTTGCCACATTTTCAATTCTCCCAGTAATGAGGCTCTTGGAATAGACGTCAGAATCATCATCACTGAGGGTCAGGCAAAGAATGATCCCCACAGAAATTGCCGATTTTACTGCAGAAATATGGAAATTTAATGGCGTTTTCCCGCCACATCAATTATTTTAAAAATTGTATTGAAGGTTCTTAGAGATACGAAGCCGAGAAAATGAAATATGAATTAGCCGGACCTACTTTTGAGTTGGATATTCATGCAATAACATTGATTTCACCTTTATATCTTCTCGAACATGAACGTCTCCACATTGTCTTTTAATGTTCAACAGCATAAATTCACGTAGTTTAGGATGCTTTAAAGTTAATTATGGGCCAGTAAAGTACATCGAAGAAATTCCACAGCTTTAATACGCATGAACCAATACATCTCACAATACGTAATAAAGTGAAGCCACGATGCACAAAAATTCCACAAGTTACAATAAGTGATATAGCGCAATACTTGAAGCACGCAATATTCCGCAGTACCATCCAACATGCGATACGAGTTGCAACACGTAATGTATCGCAATACGCGATGCACAAAAATTCCACAATACCGCGTTTCAGTAGTAAAAAGTAATGAAGCGAAATTCCACATGTATGAACTAAATACGTAATAAACCAAAACAACGCATAATACGCAATACCACCCAACACGCGATACAACACGTAATGAATCAGAATGCACAAAAATTCCACAATACGAGTTTCAATAGTAAATAATAAAGCGAAATTCCACCAGTAATAAAACATCTCACAATACATAATAAACCGCATTCCGCGATGCCAGACCAGACTTTTTCGGTGGTGACTGGCCCTTAGCCAACAAATAGGCTGGGGACCCCCGGTGAAGGGAAAGGCAAGTGAGTAATGTTTGTGAAGTGCATGTATGAGGAAGGAAGGTTTGGGAATAAATCCTTTTTTTTTCAAAAACAATGGTCAATTAAATGGTCTGGCGATTAATTTAAATTTAACCACTGCCTTACGTTGTTAGTTTTATTACGATTAGCTTTGCTTGTGAAAAAAGCTCGGTCGGGCAACGCCTTTGATATTACGCGATGCACAAAAATTTCACAATGCTACCCAACACGCGATACGAGTTACAATACGCAATGAACCAATCGGGGGGGGGGGTCTATTACGTTTATGTCGTTATGCCTAGAACTTATGCCCGCGTTTCAAACGTGTTTGCGGTGCATTGTGGGATAGATTTACGTTACCATCGTTAAAAGCGGGGACTCTTTCTCGTTAGATTGGTTTGATTTTTCTCACATCGTCCCTATGCAAAGCCGCTTCAAAGGTTCTCTTACTGCAGCTTTGTCCCTATGCGAAGCGGTATATACGCGACTGGAAAGCACTCATTAAGCTCACGCGTTAGGGAAATAACACATTTTTCCCTAACGCGGCCAGAGCAATGGAACAAATTAGTAGTTTTTGATTGGTACGTGAAAATTTTGGAAATTTATTTAGAAAACGAGATAAAATATACAACATGCAGATATTTTTTAAAATGTTAATGTGAGAGAGATTTTCTTCTAGTTTGTGCTCATAGTTTTTCACTTGGAAGTTGACAATATTGTACATTTAAAAAATTCAGAAAAAATGATCCACTGATATTCATGAATTCGCCAATTAATAATACACTTGAATTGAGACCACCAATAAAAAGACCACAAAGTTGTAAAAATTCTATAATTCCGAAAAGCATAAACGATGCAGTTTTGTACAGGAAGACAGGATTTTAAATATCAAAAATGTTATCGCCAAAATAGTTACATTTATTATCGACATGTGGCACTAAAGTGTGTTATATTCAGTGCTATCTGTTGATTAGGAAGTGTAACTATTTCATCCATGTATCTTCGCGTTTATTGAAAAAATTTAGGGCTAAGATATCGCCCGTATACAAGGAATGCTGTCCATAAAAGGCCGTTTTTGACTCTATATTTTCCTTGGTTTTTTTTTTTTGCAGGGTTATGCCACTATTTTTTGGCTGCTTATATCCACAGTATATGTTTTAAGCAGGTTATGTTATAACAGAGATTAAAAAAGTATAGACGTGAATGGGACAAATTTTAAGGATTTCAAAAGTGTATTTTTTATTCACCGGTTATAAGTGTACCCGACTGTATATGCAATTTTTTTGAATTCTCGGAAAATGCTATAAAAAGCATTTGAAAAATAAGGTTAAATTAATAGAAAATAGATATAAATTTTTTTTTTTTTAAATGCGAAATTTTTGATTTAAACCGTTTCACTTATTCGAGTTGTTTTTTTGTGTGTGAACGAAAGTGAATTTGGAATTCGTTATTGTGAATAAATGCGAAATTTCTAATCTGAATTTTTTTTTTTTTTGCGAAATAAAAATGCGAAATTTCAGATTTAAAAAAATTTTTTTGCAAAATTTACGTATCCCTAATAATTACGCACACTTGGAAAAGTTATTCATGGTGATTAATCGTTATAAATTATTATACTCGGCACAAAGATAAATTTCTCTACGATATATATTTTTTTAAATCTTGCATGCAAATGCCTTTATTCTAATGTCAAACTCATCCCAATATAAGAATATTATTTAACTGGTGAATCTCTCTATATCGCGATGTGTTTTCAAGACATTTTGAAATTCGCTACAATATATATATATATTTTTTTATATCGTTTAAACTCTTCCATAGCAGATTTTTTTTTTCTTAGTTTAATAACATCGATATTTCGTAATACAAAACGTATTAAAATTCTATATTATGTCACTTATGTTAAAATAATTGCACTGCTACTCTCTGTGCAGTACACAGAAGTGTAATGAGTAAACACCCTTACGAACACACAACACACACAGTATACTCTGCGCACCAAGTACACTATAAAAAATCGAAATAATTTTTTTTCTAATCCTTGAGTGCAGTTTCATGTTGTATGAAACAAACCGTCTAATTAATGATGTAAATAAAAGGTTACTTGTTCTTGATTTTGTCTTAATATCAAGACGGTAGATAAATGTGTGAAAACATGGGAGAGAATGCCGTTTTGAAAATTCATATATTTTTGTTGAGCATATCATTGAACCATTTTTTTTTACAGTAATTTAGAAAATTTCCCCGTGCGAGTTTCATGTGCGTGCATAGCCTACCCATTTCTCAAATATTTGACGAAAATAAAAAGAATCCGCATGAATTTAAAAAAATGTAGCTTACGAAAATTAGGGACAATCATCACACATAAACGCGCACAATAAATATATATAATACTAATAACGCACGTGCTACATCACTCGATGATTATCAGCAGCGGAGAAAATTATGATTGGTCTATCCCTTTCAGACCTAACACTATTCTCGACCCAAGGAGTGTTTTGTAAAATTGACGACATATCGCGGACTGCTGAGAAAAATCTTGTTAATGATGGTCGTAGTGAGAATTTGCCTTAAAGCCAGCTGGTTTCCTGTGCCGCGCGCAACGTGATTCACCCATCAGTAAGAAAAACATGACTGTTTTTCTACAGCGCTTTACGTCGGGCGTGAATATTGGCCGACTGCTTCTGGAGGAGTCAAATGCGTCTCTTGACGTTTTCTTTCCTCCTTCCCTTCAAACCGGAGCATGCAGACGTCAAAGCCATATACTTTATATAGCCACCCTGATCTGATGCGCCCCGCTAGGAAAACACAAATGCGTAGCGTAATTATGTAACACATTTCTGCCGGCGCGAAATAATCTAATTCGGTTCACGCGACGCAACAAACCTATTCCTAGGAAAACCCAGCTTAAGGGCGTGACGTCACTAACGACCTCTTTGTACAACGGCGTGAGCGTAATAGACACCCACGGCCGCAAATCTTATTCTCAAACATCTTCAACATTACAAGGGATGCCAAAATACGCACTCGCCCCAGTTGACTAAACATCTAGTAGTGGCCCTGGAACCAACACATCTAACATTATGTAATTAAAAAGTAGGCTAATAAGCGACGCACAAAAAATTCCGCAATACCTCCAAAAACGAGATATAACAAAGCATGTCTGATGCACATAAATGCCACAACACTGCCGAATGAGAGGTACACACCCAACACGAGTTCCAAAACGTAATGAACCAAGACATCTAACAATATATACGCGATGCACAAAAAAATTTCACAATACCACCCAACACGAGTTACAATACGCAATAAAGCGCAATACACGGGGTACAAAAAATTCCAAAATATCGTCCAGCACTCAACACACAAAAATTCCACAATACGGGTTACAATAAGTTATAAAGCACAATAGGCGATGCACAACACGTGATACGAGTTACAATACGCAACGAACCAAGATATCTCGCAATAAGTAATAAAGCGCAACACGCGATGAAAAACAAATTCACACAATATTAGTTACAATAAGTAATAAAGCGCTATATGAGATGCACATGTTCCGCAATACCACCAAACAACACGAGTTACTATACGTAATAAATCACGATTCGCGATGCATGTACGGTTTTTTTTTCATCAATATCAAAAGTTCAACAATACCGTCCAATTACAATGTGTAATAAAGCTCAATCTGCGATGCACAAAAAAATTTCCAGAATAACGTCCAATGAGATACACCCACAACACGAGTTACAATACGTAATAAGGGGTTTCCAATCTAACTTTTGATAACAATTTTTTTTTGGGGGGGGGGAGTTTGGATGATGCTTACGTCATCAACCACAGTTTATGAAAATATGCTTAGGGGTTATTCAAGTATTACGTAAGCAGATTTTCAGCCATTTTGACAAACACCACCATCTCCCCCGTCAGCAGCTTAGAATAATTCATATCTTCTAAAAGGAGTGGATGGTGACGTAAGCAACCTTCAAACCATCCCTTTTCCCCCCCCCATGCTGACGTAATACTTGAATGATCCCCTTAATGGATCTTATTCGGTGTACCAAAAACCTTTCTATAGCTATTGGGCACCCGATTTTAGTGATCTCAATGTTTCACGGATCCTTCACGTGCTCTGCACAATGTGTACGGGCCGCTTAAATGTGTGGTGTATATCTAGTGCGGCCTAGAAACAACAAATAGTAGATTCAGTAGTGCCAGGAAGAGACGAAAAAAGAGATGAATCTGGCAACACGAGGAGTTGGCACTTTTGGCTAGACCACGCTGTACTGATAGGACACTCTTCGGTCGCTTTACTAAAAACACGTAATTGTTCTTATATTATGTTAAATTAAAAAAAAAGGTTATAGTAGATATATAAAAAAGCTGACTTGAGTTCTTTTCCGACTCCGACAAACTCACCATAAAATGGTGACCCAAACATGATATGAACCTTCTGATCCAAAAAAAAAACCTCGTGGAGTGATCCATCAACATCCGCGAGCGATATACAACAGGTAATGTGGCATATTCTGTATATTTAATGTATCCGTGAAATTATTTTTTAATTTCTACCACGATGCTTGAAAATAGAATCGGTGCATGTCGATATGTCACGCTGAGCGAATTTCCCTCTCAACCCATGCATATACCTATGTTATTTTTCCCGGTATTTACCGCATTTTTAATTGGTCGCATCTAAATTATTTCATTCTTCGCAACGCATAAAAACGTCATGGATGACAATTCCGAGCCGCAAATCAACCGCATTGCCATTAAGCTTCCCCCACTTTGGAAGACAAATCCCACATTATGGTTTATGCAGATAGAGGCCCAATTCTCCTTGGCCAAAATCACCGTAGATGCCACAAAATTTCATCACGTGATATCGGCTATGGAATCCGATGTCCTCAATTCGGCAAGCGACATCATTATCAACCCTCCTGAAGGTGGCAAGTACGACGCCTTAAAGAAGCGTCTCATAGAACTGCATTCAGAAAGCGAGGCTTCCAAAATACAAACCCTCCTTCAAGGCCTCGAGCTTGGTGACCAGCGTCCATCACAACTTCTCACTCGGATGCGATCGCTTGCCGGGGGTTCCGTTGGTGAGCCACTTCAGAAGTCGCTATGGTTGTCCCGTCTCCCAAAAAAACACGCAAAGCATTCTCGCTGCCTTAAACGAAGACCTAACCCAACTCGCCGCCGTTGCCGACAAGATCAATGATCTTACCTTTTCACCCCACAACGCACTTAGAAAAGCAAATTGAGCAACTGTCCATGCGTTCCGCTCACATAGACGTTCCTCGTATCGGCGGCCCCGCAATCGTCAATACAAACCCGCCGCAAATAACTAATTTCGGCGAAAAGGCTAAAAAGTGTGCATCCCCGGGAAACTAAGCAGGCGATCGCTAGACGGCCATGACCGCGATTGCCGTATCATCTTGGCCGACCGTAAGAATAAACTTTCTCATCTACACGGGCGCCGACATTTCGGTACTCCCAAAAATCCACCGCCCACAAGAAAAAAACTGATGATGGGCAAGTCCTTCGTGCTGCATATGGCACTAAACTGCTTACTCTCAACCTAAATTTACGTCGTTCATTTACCTTGTCATTTCTAGTAGCCGATGTCGAACATCCTATCATAGGCATCGATTTCCTCAAGCATTTTAAATTGCTTGTCGATGCCAAAAGCAGTTGCCTCATCGATAAAGAGACCAATATCTCTTCCTATGGTAAAACCGCTGACGTCAGCTCATCTAGCTCCAGCGTCACTATTCTTTTTGAAGCTTCCGACTTCAACCAAATACTTCTGAAATATCCAGAAATCACAAGCCCCTCTCTTTTATCTGACAAGGCGGAGAAAACCACAGTATTCCACCATATTGAAACAAAAGGGGCCCCAGCATTTTCTAAGCCGAGACGCTTATCTGCTGAATTAATGTCAGTAGCACGACAAGAGTTTGAATTCGTGATGGCACAAGGTATCATTAGACCCTCTAGAAGTCCTTGGGCTAGTCCCCTTCATATGGTTCGAAAGTCCAATGGCGAATGGAGACCATGTGGAGATTTCCGTCGATTGAATGCTATCACGGTACCAGACCGCTACCCAGTCCCTCACATCCAGGACTGCACTCAACTATTCCACGGAAAAACCATCTTCTCAACCTTGGACCTCACACGGGCATACCACCAAATTCCAGTGCACCCAGATGATATCCCAAAAACAGCTGTTACAACTCCTTTTGGATTGTTTGAGTTCGTCACTATGCCGTTTGGCCTCCGCAATTCTGGTCAGACTTTCCAAAGATACATCCACCAAGTTTTAACAGGGTTGGACTTCTGTGTTCCATACTTCGATGATATTCTCATCGCTTCCACCAATGCTGAAGAACATACACACCATATCCATCAGGTCTTTGACCGTTTGAAACAACATGGCCTCAAATTGAATCCAGCCAAGTGTGTTCTTGGTAAGAGTGCAGTGAAGTTTTTAGGTTGCCTCGTTACCCCACAAGGTGTGAAACCACTGCTAGAGAAAGTACAAAACATCAGACTTTCCGACCCCAAAAACCATCGCTGAACTCAGATGTTTTTTAGCAATGATAAATTTTTATCGAAGTTTCCTTCCGAATTCTGCGACTACACAAGCTCCTCTGAATGAATTCCTGAAGGATTCAAAGCAAAACGATAAACTCCTTATTTCATGGACCCCAGAGTCCCTCGCTAACTTTGAGAAATGCAAAGCCGACTTATCCCAAGCGGCGACTCTTGCATTCCAGGCCCCTGGGCAACAACTCTCTGTAATGGTCGATGCCTCCGACATTGCCATCGGAGCAGTTCTTCACACTCACGAAAAGGATGGTCCTAAGCCTTTAGCATTTTTCTCAAGAAAGCTATGTCCCGCGGAACGCACTTATGATAGGGAGCTCCTCTCAAATACTTCCGCCATAGTCTCGAGGGCCAGAATTTTATTATTTTTACCGATCACCGTCCTCTCACATTTGCGTTCACAAAAATTTCAGACTCTGCCTCCCCTAGGCAACTCGGACATTTATCCTACATTGCTCAGTTTAGCACCGACATTCGACATGTATTATCCGGCTCTAACAATGTGGTCGCGGATACATTATCACGCATACAGAGCATCAATGCCAATCTATATGTATAAAAATGATTTGCCAGTGTGTACAAATCTACAATTTTAGAACCAAATTTTGCATATATTCCAAACCTACTATTTTAGTACACCGCCAATCGACTGCTTTTACAAGGGGACACCAGTATCGATTGGTGAGGGACAATGCAAGGTTATGGTGTCGCAGGGAATTTTTCTCCAATAGGGTTGTTAATAAATGGAATAGCTTACCCCCGGAGGTAGTAAATTGTAACACAATTGACACGTTTAAAAAGAAATACGATAAACATGTTGGGGTAAATCGAGAAGCTATCCATTCTTAGAATAAGACAACCATAAGTATTCTTTATGGGCATTGTATAATATTTTATCATGAACATATGACATCCATATTTTCATGGGCATTTTGCCTGTTGTGGCGTTGTATTTGTATTAAATAGGACCCGTCTAGAACGGTGTTATATACTGCAAGGGCGTATCCAGGGGAGGGGGTCTGGTCTCTCTCCCTCCTCTTTCCCCCCCCCGAAATGTGAGAAAATGACCGGAAAAAGATGGCCAAATCCATTGTTCTGTCACTTTGGTTTCCCCCCAACGAAATTTCTGGCTACGCCCGATATACTGTACTTTAAAAGTTCGACAGATCAGGACAAATGCCCGAAATGGGGGGGGGAACTTTCGGAACGTTTATTTTGGTTACCGTGGTACCTAGCAATGAGTTTCAGACGCGTATATGCCTTTAGAATCATCCAGCCGCCACGACGGCGTAGACATTTAATGAAAAGAAATCAAGTGATTCGGGTGAAAACAAAGTTCGTTTACCTATAAACATGTAGTGTGAAATGTAATGTGTTCGGTCTCTAAACATTTCGGTTTGGAGATTAAGAAAAAGGATAGAGAACTCGTCTAAAGATGAAAAAAAAAGTCCAGTAAAATGAAATAATTTTCTCTCATTAATTTTGGAATTATCACTTTCATCATTGCTGAAATTATCTCTTACTTTAATTCTGGAATCGCAGCTTTCATCAATCTGAATTATCTTTCATTACCTCTTCCATTAATTCTATAATTTTTCTTTCATTAATTTGGAATTTCTTTTCATGAGAGTAGTTACAGAAACAAATTTTTTTTTTTTTTGGGGTCATTCAAGTATTACGTCAGCATCGAGGGGGGTTTCAGATTTGCTGACGGGGGGGGGGGTGAAGGTTGCTTACGTCATCGACCACCCTTTTTTGAAGATATGAAATATGCTAAGCTGCTGATGGGGGACTGAAAATCTGCTTACGTAATACTTGAATGGCCTCTTTTTTATGGGAGCTAGATATTTCAAATTTTTTTTTTTTTTTCAAGTTCAATTTATTGATCTGTTTTTGCTTCAAAGCTGCAAAATTGGTTCAATGTAATTTATATGGGCCTATTTCAAAACATCCTAAACTATATATGAATTCATGCAATTGGATAATGTAAGTTAATACAGAGACTATATCTTCTCAAGCACAAAAATGAGAATAAAAAGCTGAAATTAATGTTATTGCATGGATATCCACCTCAAAAGTGGGTCTGGCTCATTTTATATTTACTTTCCTGGGCTTCGTATTTCTAAGTAAACTCTATGTTTCAAAAATTCAATTCAATTTTTAAAATTATTGATATGGCAGAAAACCCCCCACTAAATTTCCGCATCTCTACGGTAAAATCGGCAATTTTAACATTGATCTCTATTGGGGGGGGGGGGGATTGTGCTTGTTTTCACCGTGCCACGTTCTTCCGGAGATGTTGGGGGACATCATTCTCAGAACTGCCAAGGTGGAGACTGCTGATGTCATACTCCCTCCAGTAATTTTGAGTTTGATATTCATGAAATAACATTGATTTCGCCTTTATATCTTCTCAAGCATGAACATTAATGTCTCCGTATTGTCTTTTAATATTCAACAGCATAAATTCACGTAGTTTAAAATTAATTATGGCCCGTAAAGTACATCGAAGAAATTCCACAGCTTTAATACGCATGAACCAAGACATCTCACCATATGTAATAAAGTGCAACCGCGATGCATAAAAATTCCACCCAATATGCGATACACAAAAATTCCACAATACTACTTACTACATGTAATAAAGCGCTATATGTGATGCACAACATTCTATAATGCCACCTAACACGATACGTAATAAAGCACAATGTGAGGCACAAAAAAATTCCACATTATCACCCAAGACATCTCGCATTACGTAATGGGGCACAGACTCCACACAAGGAACACCAACACGCGATGCGATACATAATAATAGTATTCCACAACACCAACCAAAAACAAATTGCAATACATAATAAAGCGCAATACCACCTAAAGTCGGGTTTTCATAGGAGCAGGTTATCTGTTATCTACACCATGTGTGCCGATTGGTTAAAAAACGTGAATTTTGGGTTTTTAACCAATCAGCATCATTTTCACGCTGCACGCACTGTAGAAAACAAGGCTTTACACACGCTACGAGTTACAATATACAATGAAGCAAGGCATCTCGTATTACGTGCACAATAAGCTCAATACTTGGGGGCACGAAAAATTCCGCTATACCACCAAACACGTGATAAGACTTCCAAGTAATGAACTAAAACATCTCAAAATACAATAAGTAATAAAGTGCAATACACAAAAAAATTCCACAATACCACCCAATATAAGGTACGTCCCCAACACAGGCTGCAATACCCAAGACATCCAATAGCAATAAGTGATGCACAAAATATTCTTCAATACGAGTTACAATACCTAACAAAGCACAATTACACGAGCCACAAAAAAATTCCAGAATATCCACCATCACACAATACAAGTTACAATTTAGGTGTTAATCACTATATTCTAATTTCAATAAATAATAAAGTGCAATATCGCCCAACACATGATACTAGTTACAATATCTAGTAAAAGCGCAATCCACGATGCACAAAAAAAAAATTCAGAATGTCGTTCAATAAAATACACCCACAGTTACATTATGTAACAAAGCAATACTCGCAATGCACAAAAAATTCTACAGATACTTTTCTCTCCCCCAACACGTGATACATTCAATAATGTAATAAAGCACAGTATGCGATGCACAAAAATTCCACAATACCACCCACCATGAGTGCCACAATAAGTACATAAGAAAGCACAAAAAATTCCTGAATATTGGCGGCGGCACCACCCACCTATTACGAGTTACAATATGTTAATGAACCAAAACATCTCAAATCGCTATACACGATACACAACAAATTCCAGGATACCGCCTAACACGCGATCCGAGTTACAATAAATTATAAAGCACAATACGAGAGGAATGAAAAATTCTACAATATCTCTAATTACGTAATACAAGTTACAATATACAATGAACCAAGACATCCTGCATTACATGCCCAATACGAGTTAAAGTAATAAAGCACATCACCACACGTAATGAACCAAGACATCTATCAATATGTAATACACAAAAAATTCCACATTACAACCAAAGAAGAGTTAAAAATTTAAGTATTGAAGCACAACACACAAAAAATTCAAAAATATCACCCAACACGAGTTACAATAAGTAATAAAGCGCAATACATATCGCTATACACGATACAGAACGTGTCCCACAATATCACCCAACACGCGATGCAAGTTATTATACGCAACGACCAAGAAAACATTACGTAATGAAGAGCAATAAGCAATGCACAAAAAAATTCCGCAATACTGCCAAAAACGATATATACCTCCAACACACGATACAAGTTACAATACGTAATAAAGCATGTGATGCACAAAAAATTTCACACAACCACCACCACATACGAGTTGCAATACTTAATAAGGGAAGCAATATGCAATGCACAAATTTCGCAATACCGCCCAATAGGAGGTATACCCCGCAACAATTCCACACAACCACCATCACATACGAGTTGCAATATTTAATAAAGTAAGCAATATGCAATACCACCCAATAGGAGTTGCAATACGTAATAAATTGTAATACGCAATGCACAAAAATTCCACCCAATACGAGTTATAAAGAAGAGCAATACGCACGCAATGCACAAAATAAATCCCACAATACCACCAAACACGAATTGCAATACGAGATGCACAAAAATTCCACCCAATACTAGTTAGTTACAATTAAGTAATATAAAGCGCGATGCACAACATGTTCCATAATACCACCCAACACGTGATACAAGTTACAATACGTAATAAAGCGCAACACAGGAAGCCCAAAAATTCCACAATACGTAATAAACTGCAATTTGTGATGCACAGAATTCCACGATACCAACACAAACACCACAGCAAGCTAAATGCCCAATGAAGCAGCCTAAAAAAAGATGCCCTCAAAAACTACGGATGTCAAATACAAAAAAACTATTACATACTAAAAAAAAATTATAAAAATTAATGATTATGACAGACAGTAACGCACCTCAAAATAAGCAATTCAGTACATAATTTTTCACATTCAACATTAATCTTTTTTTCTACCATGATTCCACTGTACTTGATACCAAGAAAAAAACCTTAGTCTATGTTTAAATATGATGTGTAATAAATGATCATTTCAGGCCCAAATCAGCTCCTCTAAAGGAACATCCCCACAGCATTAAAACAAATGGTTTACCCTGCTTCCCTTTCCTAGAGTTGAAGTCCTGTTTGGTATAGGATACCAGTAAATTATAACTCAAAACAACACGAGAGACAAAGAGCGACCACTGCCTCCGATTCTCTTGGCGGCTGGTCGGATTGTTTTATGCTATATCACAGGTATTTACACAGTTGATAGTGCCACAAAATACAAACACACCCAAAAGAAAGGGTATTGTATTGTTTGATCACAAATTTATCCCGTGGTGATAATCGAAATAACGTGATCACACAATGTTCAAAACACAGGCAAGAAAATATGAATTTGATAACAGACACAAAACAGTACCAGTTCAGTTCCAAGAAACAGTTTTCAGAGATGTGGTGAGACACTCAAAAAACATTCTGCACCAAAGTCTGCAAAACAAAGCTGAGGGTGGTGTTTGGTCTTGTCCTTCCAGCTCCTGTTCAAGAAATAAATAAAATAAGAAGCTATTATATTATATACATATTAATCTATAATCAGGGCGATCATGTCCTGGATTGAACACACCCTGTTTGAAAAGCCTGTCCCCACATAAAAGAAAACATACACTTCCAACAAGCTCTCCTCCTCGAACAGAAAGGGGGGGGGGGACGAATTTCCACCTGCCAACAATTTTTTCATTGAACGAAGAGGTGGGCAATCTCCTGTTTCCACCTATGCTGTCCCGAAAATTCACGGAAAAACAATTTGATATGAGTGAGTCAACTGATGAGCAATTGAGTGGTGGGTACGCAAGTAAGTGAGCAAACGAGTTGCTGAACAAGTGAGCAAATGAGCTATTTATTCATTTGCTATGTCGTTCAATTGGTCACCCCATTAGATCATTCACTCACTAAGTCGTTCACTGACTCAATCAATATATCACTCGTATTGATTGAGCAGGTGATAGGGGGAATGAGATCACCCTGTATTCACCCATGCTTCCTACCCATCGTTCTTGGGGATAGGCAAGCATTTGAAGGTGTTTGTGCACTTTCTGCATATTTCTAGTTCTGTGGCTCTCCGAGTGGGTGTCGCCAATTTTTGTCAAGCTGGTGATATTGATGTGTGCTTTAAAGTGGTTCTTGGCTAGACTTTTCTGGTGAGGCATAAATAATTGTGAACTAAAGCAAGGGAGCACAAATGTTTGAGAACCACTGTTCTGGAGGGGGACAGGGGTTCGCTCACATCAAACACACTTCAAGATACTGTATGTAACGAGTGCCACTAAATATACTTCCACATATGTTTATTCAGTTTCCTCGCGAGGAAATGAGTAAATATACCCAAAACTCAACCCAAACTTATCAAGTTGAAATTTCAAATTAAAAAAAAAAACAACAAATAGAATCCCAAAACCAGATTTTCAAAATGCTGATGCAGCTGTCATTACAGGAGACATTTGTTAAAGACATTTTCCAGAAACATACATAGTTCAGTCAGACTTTCTTTTTGTACAAGTTGTGTTAAGGACAAACTTTTTCCTTCATCTTCTAATGATTTTAGGATCATTCGCATATTCTGTGTGAATGACCCCAAAATCAATAATTTCTGAGTGATCTGAAAAAAAATATGTGTTCAATAAGTTTTGGCCTGCAATTTCACTTGTTTTTGTGTAGAGATTTTATTCCCAAGGGTTTAACTCCCATGTGTGTAAAATCCCTATTTTATTTGACTTTAATTTTTAGTAAGGATTTCATTCCCTATGCTTTATCTTTTATGTGGAAAAATCACCATTTCATTTGGAAAAATCCCTTTTGTATTTATTAGGGAATTGTTTCACTATAAAATATGGGTTAGTGTGAAAATCTCCCTAATTTTCATTTTCAAAAGTTGGCAGCTATGTGAGAAAATGGCTGAAAAAGACGAAAAGATCGCTAAATCTATTATTCCATCATTTTAGTCCCCTCCCCGAACAAAATTTCTGGCTATGGGCCTGGTTTCAATACATTGATTCTCAAAATGTACCGGCTACCAGCCCACTCGTATGAGAGTAGACAGGGATTTGCATCTGCTTTTAACCGCTTTGCTCACAAGCGGTAGATGAGAAATTGTTAAAATTTTTGTTGATAGATTGTGCTGCTTGAATGCAAATCACAGAATTCTGAACCTTTCTCAAATCAATCTCTTCTGCTTCAGAACATTTGTATAGCTTCCGGTGGCTATTTGTGGCGAGATAAAACTTCACCTACAGTATTTTATTATCCAATGGTCAACATCACAATGAAAACGCAAACATTATGCAAGGGCCAGTATTGAGAAAATTCAGAAATGAGCTGCTATTACTGCACCTTCCATTTTATAGGACTCTGATTTGCATATTTCCAGTAATTTTCTTTTGGGGTGGCAATTTTAGATGGAAACAAAGAAAACCATAATAAAATTGTTGAATTTTAAAATTAAGGCAAACTTGTGGCAAAAATTCTAGTTATGGCCCTGCTTTTTAGCATTAATGCACATAAATCAAAAAGAATTTTCAGAATACGTGCATACTTTTAAAGCTCGGTCACTGTTTTTCAAAAAATACTATTGCTCATAATATTTTCATTATGAATTATTCATATTATTTTATAAAAAAACTGATTGAGCTTCAATAAACCTTCAAAATTATGCACTTATTCTGAAAATCCTTCAATTTTATGCATTAATGCTAAAAAGGCCAAAATATGCAAATGCATATAATCCTGGCTCTACTCATAACTAAGAAAAAGAAAGCACAGAATTTCAAGACATTTAAAACTGCAAAGAGCCAGAGAGAAGAAAAAATAGATTAAACAATGCCATTGAAAAACTAATGATGACGATAGATTCTACAAAGACTTACCCAGCCATTGCAAATATCCTGATAATTGAGAAACTTGTAGAACCACAGTGATGAAATTAGAATGATATACTTCCACTTTGTGATCAAATATCTTCAAATCATGAATGACAGATGAGAACTTTCATATACCAAAATTTTTCATCAGCAGCTCAATGGTATTTGACAAATGGAAAGAAAATAAACAATGAGAGACATGTCACCAACAAAAAACATATGAAAGAGATGAAAAGAAAGTTATCTATCCCCTTCTGATAACAAGAGACAACACAACACAAGAAACAAATCACAAGACAAGGACAACACACGCATTCATCCCTTTCATACAACACAAGACATCACAACACAAAAAACACAAATCACAAGACAAGGACAACACGCATTCATCCCTTTCATACAACACAAGACATCACAACAAAAATCACAAGACAAGGACAACACACGCATTCATCCCTTTCATACAACACAAGACATCACAACACAAAAAACACAAGACAAGGACAACACACGCATTCATCCCTTTCATACAACACAAGACATCACAACAAAAATCACAAGACAAGGACAACACACGCATTCATCCCTTTCATACAACACAAGACATCACAACAAAAATCACAAGACAAGGACAACACACGCATTCATCCCTTTCATACAACACAAGACATCACAACACAAAAAACACAAATCACAAGAGAAGGACAACACACGCATTCATCCCTTTCATACAACACAAGACATCACAACACAAAAAACACAAATCACAAGACAAGGACAACACACGCATTCATCCCTTTCATACAACACAAGACATCACAACAAAAATCACAAGACAAGGACAACACACGCATTCATCCCTTTCATACAACACAAGACATCACAACACAAAAAACACAAATCACAAGAGAAGGACAACACACACATTCATCCCTTTCATACAACACAAGACATCACAACACAAAAAACACAAATCACAAGAGAAGGACAACACACGCATTCATCCCTTTCATACAACACAAGACATCACAACACAAAAAACACAAGACAAGGACAACACACGCATTCATCCCTTTCATACAACACAACACAAAAAACACAAATCACAAGACAAGGACAACACACGCATTCATCCCTTTCATACAACACAAGACATCACAACACAAAAAACACAAATCACAAGAGAAGGACAACACACGCATTCATCCCTTTCATACAACACAAGACATCACAACACAAAAAACACAAATCACAAGACAAGGACAACACACGCATTCATCCCTTTCATACAACACAACACAAAAAACACAAATCACAAGACAAGGACAACACACGCATTCATCCCTTTCATACAACACAAGACATCACAACACAAAAAACACAAATCACAAGACAAGGACAACACACGCATTCATCCCTTTCATACAACACAAGACATCACAACAAAAATCACAAGACAAGGACAACACACGCATTCATCCCTTTCATACAACACAAGACATCACAACAAAAATCACAAGACAAGGACAACACACGCATTCATCCCTTTCATACAACACAAGACATCACAACACAAAAAACACAAATCACAAGAGAAGGACAACACACGCATTCATCCCTTTCATACAACACAAGACATCACAACACAAAAAACACAAATCACAAGACAAGGACAACACACGCATTCATCCCTTTCATACAACACAAGACATCACAACAAAAATCACAAGACAAGGACAACACACGCATTCATCCCTTTCATACAACACAAGACATCACAACACAAAAAACACAAATCACAAGAGAAGGACAACACACACATTCATCCCTTTCATACAACACAAGACATCACAACACAAAAAACACAAATCACAAGAGAAGGACAACACACGCATTCATCCCTTTCATACAACACAAGACATCACAACACAAAAAACACAAGACAAGGACAACACACGCATTCATCCCTTTCATACAACACAACACAAAAAACACAAATCACAAGACAAGGACAACACACGCATTCATCCCTTTCATACAACACAAGACATCACAACACAAAAAACACAAATCACAAGAGAAGGACAACACACGCATTCATCCCTTTCATACAACACAAGACATCACAACACAAAAAACACAAATCACAAGACAAGGACAACACACGCATTCATCCCTTTCATACAACACAACACAAAAAACACAAATCACAAGACAAGGACAACACACGCATTCATCCCTTTCATACAACACAAGACATCACAACACAAAAAACACAAATCACAAGACAAGGACAACACACGCATTCATCCCTTTCATACAACACAAGACATCACAACACAACACAAAAAACACAAATCACAAGACAAGGACAACACACGCATTCATCCCTTTCATACAACACAAAAAACACAAATCACAAGACAAGGACAACACACGCATTCATCCCTTTCATACAACACAAGACATCACAACACAAAAAACACAAATCACAAGAGAAGGACAACACACACATTCATCCCTTTCATACAACACAAGACATCACAACACAAAAAACACAAATCACAAGACAAGGACAACACACGCATTCATCCCTTTCATACAACACAAGACATCACAACACAAAAAACACAAATCACAAGAGAAGGACAACACACGCATTCATCCCTTTCATACAACACAAGACATCACAACACAAAAAACACAAGACAAGGACAACACACGCATTCATCCCTTTCATACAACACAACACAAAAAACACAAATCACAAGACAAGGACAACACACGCATTCATCCCTTTCATACAACACAAGACATCACAACACAAAAAACACAAATCACAAGACAAGGACAACACACGCATTCATCCCTTTCATACAACACAAGACACCACAACACAACACAAAAAACACAAATCACAAGACAAGGACAACACACGCATTCATCCCTTTCATACAACACAAGACATCACAACACAACACAAAAAACACAAATCACAAGACAAGGACAACACACGCATTCATCCCTTTCATACAACACAAAAAACACAAATCACAAGACAAGGACAACACACGCATTCATCCCTTTCATACAACACAAGACATCACAACAAAAATCACAAGACAAGGACAACACACGCATTCATCCCTTTCATACAACACAAGACATCACAACAAAAATCACAAGACAAGGACAACACATGCATTCATCCCTTTCATACAGCACATCACAAAAAACATGAATTACAAGACAAGGACACATCTATTACTTTCACAAAACACTAGACATGACAACACAAGATCATAAATTCAGTATATACATATAGCACATACATAATTGTAATGAGATATGATCTCCTCTTGTCTTTTGGATGACAATCCCTAGCTAGTTTGTGGATTTGAAAAACCTGAAAATAAAATAAGTGTTACAGCAAATAACTAAATACATGCAATCACATCTCAGTTATGGTAATTTGATGCATATTAGGACAAATTAGACTGGTATAACTATGATATAAAACTGATTTTCTGTGCAGTTTTTCCCTTTCCATAACTCTGGTTTAGGTCTTGTCAGCAAAGATGCTTCAAAAGATTAAAAATGGTATTTTAAAAATGGCTCATTACGCTTCTGACAATCCTTGCCATAATAAAGGAGTGTCTTCTCGGCTAGAGCCTCCTCAATGCATATGGGTGTTTGCAGAGACGTCGGAAGTGTTCCTAAACTGTGGGTGCTCGTCTTTAGTTTTATACATGTGTGCGCTCAGATCCATGCCACAAATTACTATGGGTGCTCAAGCACCCACGCCACTGGGTGTTTGTTTCAAAAAGAATTTGAAATAACTTCTATTGAGAAGTTCATAATTATATTTTTACACATTTCACATATTTCAGTTCTTCGGGGGGGGGGGGATGTCTAATAATATCAGTATTAAGTATCACCTAATCGCCAAAAGAGTTCACTATACTTTTTATGTCATACACCCAGGGTTGTTCGGTTTAAACCAAGTGGCTTTTTTAAAAAAACCAGTTTGGTTTTTTTCAAAAACTCAAATAAAAGTGGCCTAAATATCATTTTTTTCCTTGAAAAATATCATATTGGTTCATTATTAGCCAAAATTTTCATTTTTACCACATTTTATATCCTTGGGGTACATTCTGATGGTATCTTTAAATGACATAAGATTTTATATAAGTGTTTTTTTTCAAAAAGTCATAAAAGTGGCCAGAATATACACTGAAGAGCCAAAAAAACTGGTCCACCTGCCTAATAGGACCCCCGTGAGCCCGCAGAAGTGCCGCAACACGACGTGGCATGGACTCGACTAATGTCTGAAGTAGTGCTGGAGGTAATTGACACCATGAATCCTGCAGGGCTGTCTATAAATCCGTAGGAGTAAGAGGGGGTGGAGATCTCTTCTGAACAGCATGTTGCAAGGCATCCCAGATATGTTCAATAATGTTCATGTCTGGGGATTTAGCTGGCCAGCGGAAGTGTCTAAAGTCAGAAGAGTGTTCCTGGAGCCACTTTGTAGCAATTCTGGACGTGTGGGGGGGGGGTTGCATTGTCCTGCTGAAATTGTCCAAGTCCGTCGGAATGCACAATGGACATGAATGGGTGCAGGTGATCAGACAGGATGCTTACATACCTGTCAGAGTCGTATCTAGATGTATCAGGGGTCCCATATCACGCCAACTGCACACGCCCCATACCATCACAGAGCCTCCACCAGCTTGAACAGTCCCCTGTTGACATGTAGGGTCCATGGATTCATGAGGTGGTCTCCGTACACGTCCATCAGCTCGAAGTAATGTGTTTCCAGTCCTCAACAGTCCAATGTCGGTGTTGTCAGGCCCAGGCGAGGCGTAAAACTTTGTGTCGTACAGTCATCAAGGGTACACGAGTGGACCTTCGGCTCCGAAAGCCCATATCAATGTTTTGTTGAATGGTTCGCACGCTGACACTTGTTGATGGCCCAGCATTGAAATCTGCAGCAATTTGCGGAAGGGTTGCATGTCTGTCACGTTTAATGATTCTCGTCAGTCATCGTTGGTCCCGTTCTTGCATGATCTTTTTCCAGCTGCAGCGATGTCGTAGATTTGATCTTTTTCCAGCTGCAGCGATGTCGTAGATTTAATTTTTTACCGGATTCCCGATATTCACGGTACACTCGTGAAATGGTCGTAAGTGAAAATACAAATTTCATCGCTACCTCAAAGAGATGCTATGTCCTATCTCTCGTGCGCCGACTATAACACCATGTTCAAACTCACTTAAATCTCGATAGCCTGCCATTGTAGCAGCAGTAACCAATCTAACAACTATGCCAGACACTTGTTGTGTTATATTGGCACTGCCGTGCGCGTGACCGCAGCGCCGTACTCCGATTGGTTTCATATCTCTATTTGCAAGCGCATGCCTAACCAGTTTTTTTGGCTCTTCAGTTTATATATTTTTTTCATATGAAGTTTCTTAGTTATTTAAAGTTATATACAAAAGCCAAAATTTCTCCTCCTTACATTTTCTAATCTTTGGCTACATTTTGATGCTCTATGTTTAGCAAATTCATGAATAAGGATTACATCACATATCTAAATATAATGATGTATTTATCTCACAGGGTTTCTTTTTCCCTTCACAAAGCAGCAGCAACAATAGTGACACTATTATGCTAGGGGCAGGTGGTCCTATAACCCAATAGACACCCTCTGTGTCCTTAAAGGACAAAGACTAGTGTAGCAGTAGTTACATTACCTCGCATACATTTTCTTTCCCATAAGAAGTAGCACATCTCACACTGTACATCACCCAGCCATTCAAGGGGTTTTTTTTTTTTAATGTACTTTCATGGTAAGCCCAGTTAATCAAGGTTCTACTGTATAATAAGAGATTTATGAAAATAATCAGCTATATACAGGGTGATTATAATTTGAAGTTTTGATTCCAAAACTATTCAATAAGAACTACTGGTCAGAATGACTTGAAAATTCGCATGGATACTCCTGAAGCAATGGAAGTTTCTTTCGCAATAGGGAAAAAGTACAAGTAGTGCAAAATGCGCAAGTAGATGATGCTGTACTCGGCCAGCAGTATAATCTATTTTGTGCAACCACATCATTTTGACACTTCCACAGCATCAGTGTATGGATAGAACTTCTATCAAAATGCACATTGCAATACCAGCAAAGCAACTGCTGGAGACCTATTTTGACAGGGTGCACCTTAACCCTTGCAACTTCTGGCTGTGGGGGGTACCTCAAAATACCATAAACAGTGGTCAGATTGCAAACTTTGGTGAATTGCAATCTCCAGCACATCCCCTATATGTTAGAAGTTTCTCAGGAATATTAACGTGGGGGGGGGGGGGGAGGAGTTTGATTTAATAAAGCTGAATTGCAAGCACATCCACATCATAACCATGGCATACTCTGATCTGTTGTTGAACAAGAATTTTTGTGTTTTAGTCTCATAGCCAGAACACTGTGGACAACATATTTAACATTTCTTAAGTAAGTTGTAGTTATTTGTTCAATTACTTCGTTTTTTGTGATGTTTCCATGAATTATGAAATTGTGCAATGCTATAATTAAATTACTTTGCCATGGCTGGCTATCGTTTCCATTCTGCGAGCAAATTTCCTACATGTTGGATGATGTCATTAATTTTACATTTTTAAGTATTTTTTCCCCTTTACCAAATAAAATTACATTTTTTCAGGAATATTCATGTCAATTTTCAAGTCATTCTGACAATCTTTCTTTTTTTAACAGTGTTGTGAAATCAGAACCTTAGTTATCATCCTGCATATTGTAAATCATTGCTAATTAATCTGCATTATTTATGCTTCAAATACATTATATATTCACCTAATTTTTACTATAGTTTTTGCAAAATAGCTTCCTAATTAAGCATACTGAAAGTAACTGGAAAAAACATCTTTATATTATATGATTAATAACAAAAGAATTTTCAAACATGAAATAGTCCATTGAGAGTTAAGCAAAAAATAATTAAATTGCAAAAGTTAGTTTTTGTTAAAAATGTAAGAAATATTTATTGATTAATATAGGAATAGTGTTAGTTATCATTAATAAACGTTTTATTTTAATTATTAGAGGATTCAATGATTTTTCAGAAATTTTATTTTTAATGTTAATACTATTTAAAACAAAAACTGGTTTAAAGTAAAAAAACCCAGTTTTCGGTTTTTTCAAAGAAAAAAACCAAAAAAAAAAAACCAGTTTTTTAACCAACCCTCGACACACCAAAGTGTAATGTGATAAACCCATTTACAGAAGCAAAACTAATTGAATTTGTTTTATCAGCTAATCAATTGAAATATTTTGCAGTGAATAAATATTTAAAAAGCATTTTTTTGATGATACTAAGAACATCGAGTCAGAAAAGTTTCTAACAGCAGCATAAATACATAAATTTTATGGCACATGATAATATTGCCTCTTGATATTGTTACGAACTATCGACGATAGATGGCGCGATTCGTTCGATGGCTCTCAGAAATATCGAAATCGGTTGATACCGGTAACGGTTTGGCGGAAATGACTGATTGGTGGAGAACTGGCAGGGCATGTAGAGAAAAATCTAGAAAGTCCCGCCCCTCCAGGCAGTCCATATGGTGGCGCCGCAGACTAGGAAACTGTAAAATAGAAGTTTGTGGAATGTTCTTTTTCTCAAAGTTTCTCCGGGGTTATAAATAGTGCGGTGCTCACAAGATGGCAGGCTCAGAGAGGCTAAAAGAGACTCTAATAGAGAGATTCGATGAGCAGTCAGCTCTGATTAGCTTGCAAATACATGTAAATTGCTGTTCTGTAAATAAATCTGTTTGTCCGTCGAAACGCTTCTTGTTTTGCAACCTCGAAGTCTAGTAGAAAAATTATCTGGAACAATATAATAATTTCTCTACAAAAATTTTGTTTTTTCTTGGTTCAGTATCGTTATGCATATAGGATTTCACTGTATTTTATGTGGTATTATTTCATTATTTTCATGTGGTCAATTCTTTAATCTGTATTATCAGAGATCTATTCTTTATTTTTTAGCAAGTACGGTGAAACCTGTATAATTTCAGTCCCTTGAAAAGTTCTAAGGTCGGGATTACACTATAAAAGTTTTATAAAAAAGTCCTTTATAAAACAAATAAGGTGTTATCGGTTGCTCAAATGTTGTAACATGACGACCTCCGGGTCATGTTTTTCTTCAATAAACCTAATATCAAGAGAGAGTGCTTACCTTTAGACCCCAGGGACCACCGAAGGTCTCGCTAGCATTCCGGTATGGGCTAGTTTGTCAGCTTAGTCTTTCGGCTGGGGTCTTCCAGTTGCTTGACGAGGATGAGACTGCAGGTCGGGCTGCTAATGTCCCACCTAAATTAATCTCAGCAATATTACTTTCTTAGTTCTTAATCTGTTGGTGCCTCCCGGTAGAGATGTCACCTGGTCTCATGGTTAAACATAGAAAAGGGACACAACCTCCAATAAGTTTTATGTTGTTAACTTAAGTATTTCGTTTGCCGGCGGATGGCCATAGACCTCCATTAGTAAACTTTTCCGATTGTTGTTGGTCATGTTGGGTGAACCTGGCCAGTTCACCTTGCACATTGCCAAACATCAATTTATTGTTTATACTAATATTCTGAGATTATATGTAAATTATGTTGAAATGTACGTCGTTGTGATGTAATAGTTTTCTTACTCTGACGGAGTATTTCCGTGAGTCCAAGTCGACCAAGAATATTTGTTTCACGATTCATATAAATACGGCTTGTGTTTTTTGAACGTTCATATATTGCATTTCATTCCATTTCACCTCACTCGTTTTACGAGTTGAGTTCTTCGATGTTGTAGCACAATGGTGCTAGTTTTTTTACTTTGCTTAAATGTAACGTAACTTCATCTAGCCTTAGGCTTGGAAACGTATCCTGTGATGTTTTTCTAACTTGCATTTGTGCCTCGGCAGGTAAGAACTTCTTTTAAATAGTAGCTTCATATATGAGCGGTGACTTAGCTCTCCTAACGTTAGCTAGGTGACGATGGGAACGCCTCTACACCTAGAGCTCCCAGTCTAGTTGGTATCGCCAACCACGTATGATGGATGGGGTGACTATGGCTGTTCTTAACATCTACCTCGTCACAGCCTGATTTCCAACCTCCTGCAATCCTAGGCTCTTGGCACTCTCTGGACTGACGTCCGTTCCTCCTACGAACTTGCATCACCAGCCTCGCTGGGTTCTCTTGGCTCCAATGTTGTACCAGTTCTAGACTGTGCATCTCGAAATGCAAGGAAACAGTCCCTAGCACGCCTCGTCCACTTCGGGACCATTGTGAATCTGCCTCCGTCGGTTTACTGCTCACTGGACGTCCACCTCAAAACTGGACTTTCGAAGTCGTGTGGAAACAGCAATTTTCCTCTGCTTTTGTATGCTGAAGTTCCAGACCACATTCAGATAAGTGCAATATGTGAAAAGTCTCCAATATATTTAAATGTTCTTTATTTAACGTTATACTAAATTTTTAATGTCGTTAGCAAGTTCTTGGGTCAATTTTGTAACAATGTTTGCTTTTCTTGTGATGGAATAAATGTCTTGATTTGAATTCTGGTATCGACTTATTTCCTTTTGCTGTCGAAAAACTTGAAGTTAAAAGTAGAATCTGGGAGTGCACTAAACACGTTGGATTTTTTAACTTTTATAAGAGGGATTTCATCAAACTTTTATAGTGTAACTACCACTTTACACAGGTTTGTTTTATAAAGGTAAAGCTAAAAATAAGTATACAGGATAATTCTGAAAAGATGGAAAAACCTTTAAGGGGAGTGAGTACACACCAATACAAACAATTGTCATTAAAAAATGCATGGCCTCACATGAAACGTAAATGAGCGTTTTGGAATGTTTGCGTTTGGTACGTCTGCTCCGCAAACGTTAAAACAGCATTCCTGTTGAAATTTATCAGGAGAGAAAGAACACAGTGCATGCAAATACAACCTGGGGAAGAAGCAGAAACCCTGTGTCACAGTGATAGTCTGCTTTTTCAGTATTAGTAAAATGCGGGCAATTATTTTATTCACTGTGACGCAGATTTATAATTCAGTTTCTTCTTCCCCAGGTTACATTTGCATGCGCAGTGTTCCTTTGCTCCTGATAAATTTCAACAGGAATGTCATTTTAAGGTTTG
This sequence comes from Pholcus phalangioides, assembly GCF_987345545.1. Classification (NCBI taxonomy): domain Eukaryota; kingdom Metazoa; phylum Arthropoda; class Arachnida; order Araneae; family Pholcidae; genus Pholcus; species Pholcus phalangioides. The sequence goes on along the minus strand of NW_028301601.1, from coordinate 19,500,362 downwards.
CGAAGCGGCAGTTTCAGAAAAAAAAAATATTATCCATACCAGATGAGTTGGCCCGAAACGTAAATGAGGTGCTGATGACGACTACGTATCAGCTAGGTGCTTTTGCCCGGACCCTACTAGAATATACGATCAGCGGCCTCGTCGCTGAAACCCATCTACTGAGAGCCAAACGACGTTTAGCCTATCGACATTTCGTACTGACAAATGTCTAATCAACTTGTAAATTGAGATTTTATTCCAGAGACAATCAATCTTAATTAGTCTTGGCGATATTACGATTATTCAAATCAACTTTTTACTATAAGATGATTGTGATCTAACAATTATACCTTTCAGATCCGAATCAAAGATCAGCACGTAAGGACGTATAAACCACCGACAAATTGAGATCATATATATTAGCGATAATTCATCACCTCAAAGTCGCAATTCCACAATTTCATTTACCATCCGTAGATGAATTGTGTAAGTTAGGCCCCTACACTTCAGTTATATGGCCTGTCGGTTACTGCTTCCCATGGATGCCTGTGCTACTTGTCCAAGAATTATTAATACACCTTATTTAGAGAAATATCAGGAGTCCTATCTTCTTGTATAGGACTATTAAGCAACACATAACAACAAAGATGGGCCGGCGTTGCAGAGAGAGACGATTTATACCCGTCTTGTATACCACAAGTATTACAGGACTTCTGTCCTGTGTGCTCCAGGATCATCCCCTATCTCGGTACAACTAAATGTACCTCAAGAAAACTATGACCACGGTGTCAAGGGATGCTGTTTAGTGTGCATGGACGCTAGAATGTTCATCTTCGGATGGAATCAAGAACTTTCAGAAGATGTAGATTTTACAGTTGATTTTTAATTTCTCCCTCCGTATATTATGATATGAACATTGATTATATGTAAATTTATGTGTAATCTATATGTATATATTATTCTGAAGATATTTAATAAAATTTCCAGACGCAGCCATCTTCCGGGAACATATCTCAATGAGATGGGAAGCAGGATGGGATGGGTTTGGTTTTCAAAGGAGTTTCGAAACATGCTATCGCATTTGCATTCTTTGATGACAATTGTTTGTATTGGTGTGTACTCTCACCTCCTAAAGTTTTTCCCACCTTTTCTGAATGACCCTGTATTAACGATACTTAACATGAATTTAGAACAACCCCCAGATTAGAATTGAATGTTATATTGTAATGTTTAGGTAACTTGATATGCATTTTTTATTGAACAATGAAGTGAATTGCCCTGTATGCAGTGATTTATTTCTGTCATTTTGCGAAACTTGAATTTTGATGATATCATCCTAAAGCCATTATTACACCATAAATGTTTAATAAAATATCTTTTTCAAAACTTGAAAAATACAACCAGTAAGCATATTGGTTACATCAAAGTGAATGGAATCAACAGGCTCATTGGTTGTTTTCTTTTCAAGTTTTGTAAAATATCATGTCAAACTTCTATAGTGTAACCTGGTCTAACTATTATAAACCAATGAATATTAAAACCGATAGGCATATTGTTTTGAATTTTTTTACGTTTGTTGTTTCAAGTAAATGTGCATTTAAAATTGCATATTTAATTCGCTAATCATTAAAACTCAATATAAAACATCCTCCTGAATAGCAATAGAATGAACTTTTGTCAAAACGGGAAATTTTTTAATATGCGAAATAAAAAAACTAGAAATTGTATACCTTTTTAAAAATATACACAATGAGATTGATCAACAAGCAATATCGTTTATGAAAGAAAGATCTACATCTCTAACACTTAAATTTTACTTTTCTTTAACCTCTTATCACCTGCAGTTTGGTGTTCAAAATCAAAGCCAGGTTGCTTGTGCGGCTGGCAACACTCTATTGTGAATGAATTCTAAAAAACCAAGGTATCCCTAAAATTGTGAATAATAATTCAGTCTCCCTCCCCTTATTCCACACCCGAACTAGTTTAAAATGGAAATTATCAACATTTTTCTAAGAAACAAGAGTACCTTCCAACAAAAGTCATCTTCATCGTAAATGAAATGCTCTAAATGGGCTTACTATTGTTTCTGAAGCACAGATATATTGAAAGCATTAGTCATTTTTCCGAGAAGTAAAAGAGTTTCAGAGAAGTTTTTTCTGAAAAATGTCTGTAAAAAGAGAAAAAAGTTCCAACTGTAAAAGTGGTAAAAAAGTTTCCTCATATAAACGCCGAAACCACATTTATAGGATATTTTGAGCATCAAGACTCGTAAAACCCTGTTTACAACATGTGTCATATAAACAAGGTCACATTATATCGGGCCTGTCTGAGCCCCCCCCCCCCCAACATTTTCAAGAACATTACGTCTATATAGAAAACACTTACTATTTGCAATCCAGTTCGATGTTTTTAAACCGATTCCCGATTCCGTAGCATTGAGAGTGTCACCCGAATCTCTAGTTTATTGTGACCATCCATAGAAACTACGGGCAATCCGTAGCAGTTGGTAACTCTGCACAAACAAAACAATAAATATGAATATAATCACCAAAAAAAAATCATTCAGATTATATCAGCACTTTTATTTTAGAAATGCGCAACATGTTCCATTTATTTTTGTAGCCATTGTCAAGCATACATTTATCAAGTTAAATGCTGCAAACAGGCAAAATGATTCTACAGATTTACCAATCTCTAAACACTGTTGAATTTAAATTCAGTTTTTTTCACCATGAATTTTTAACAAATTTTATTGCTGACTATATTTCATTAATTAATAGACAAACAAATGTCCCTAAGAATTTTTTCCATTTTTTGTCCAATTTTGTGAGAATGACCCATTCAAATAAATACATTTGATATATATATTTTTTTTTGCGAATCACAATTTTGCCCATTGCAACTTGCAGGAGTCCTTCATTTCCTGCCACTGGCGATTTTTTTAATAATTTTAGTGATAGATGGAGAAACAAGTAGTCAATAGCAATTGAAGTTACTATTGACTATTTGTTTTTCCACCATTGACAACTTTGCTTGCCTTTGACTATTTTTGGCTGTAATAGGCAACTTTGTTAGATTGTCAGTTGCAGCAAAAAAAAAAAAAAGAAAAAAAAAAACCTTACTTGATTTTGACAATTTTTTTTTGTGCTGAGTGTATTTAATACCATTCTACCATTTTTTTCACTTCTATTACGGTGAGTGTGGGACTACTCAAAATGTGAATCTCTGAATTAATAATGGTCTCCTGGAGCTTCCTAACCTATATTTGGTGTTATAGATTTTAATAATTATATGATAACTTTATATTTAAATGTGTTTCCCCCCCCCCCCATTTTCGACACAAAGCATTTGAAGTAAGAAAAACATGATTAAGGGTCTATTATTGTCGGCAGTCTCAGAAGAGTCCCATACAATGAGTTATTGTAGGTCCAGGAAAGGGAGTGTCAGCTCTCTTGCAAAGTCTATTTAAAAAGTTACTGAACAGTGAAAATGGGATATCGTAGGTACAGACGGCACTAATCGGATATCAATGATCCCAGCACACAATATCCGATTATGCGGGGAACAATTCAATTGTCATTTTACTACGTTAGTGTAGTTTGTATATTGAAAACTAATGAAGGATCAATATTAATAAAGCTTCTCGGAAAAAAAAAAAAAATCAGACATCAAAAGAATGAAATGAAATTATGTAAAAATACATTTCGTTCATTTCAACATAACTATTCGCTGTACATAAATATAGAAATGGATAATTGATAACTTGAGGTCATCCTCTCAAAACAATTTGAGATGCTGAATATATTTTAAAGAACGGAAATTGATATTCAATAAAAGAATTCACAATTTCAGAATTATTAAAAATTGACATTTGATGAGAAAAATATATAATTCGAATACAAACGCAAATTCATAGTAAACAAAACTTCACAATTAAAGCAAATTAAATGGAAGAAATTATATCAGAATTGATGAAAATTCACTATTTAATGAAAACAATGATTCCAGAATTAATATTTAATAAAAGAAAGCATTTCAAACTGATGAGAATCGATATTCAATGAGTAATGCCGCTGTGGTGGTCGAGTGGTTATAGTGCTGGACTCGTGATGCGAGGATCCGGGTTCGAACCCCACAGTGGTGGTCGGCTGAAGTTGGTTTTCTGTGGTTCCCAACTTTAAATCATTCAACCATAACACTTCACTCATAGTTAGAAAAACTCGGGGCAGATGACAGCACTACACATAACAAGCATTACACAGAAACAAACTTTACGTCAGGTTGCACTACACGTACACGCACATTCCCGCAGGTACCGATTCGTTGGGGGGGGGGGGGGTGCATGTGTGGTATAGCAGTAGGTGGTAGTGTAATAGGTGGGGCCTCCAAAAAATGGCTCGGGGATCTATGATGTTCTTAAGTCAGCCACCTTGTGGGGCAATTTGCCTGTTGTGGCGTTGTATTTGTAAAACAGATATTAAATGAGAGAAATAACTTTTCAGAACTAATGCAAATTGATTAAAGGAAATTTCATAATCAACTTAAATTGATATTTAATGAAATAATTTCAGAACTGCAGTGAATTCATGTTGAATGAAAAATACTTCATAATTGATAAGAATATATACTTAATGAGAAAAATATCAGATTTAATTCAGATCGATATAAACTGTAATAAATTCCATAACTAGCAGAAATTGATATTTAATTGAAATTAATTCAGAATTGATGAAAGATCATGTTTCATGAAAGAGAATGTTGTTCCACAATTGAAAATGATTTAAATTTAATTGAAAAAATAATTTTAGAATTAAAGCACTCGTATTTAATGAAAAAAATAATTTTAGAGTAACTCCTTCAACCAACATGAGCTTCATGACATATGAACACTACATATATATTAGTCTATTACAGAGGGTCTCAAAGTGGGCAATATCACCCACCCCCCCAGGGGACAGTAGAGGCTACAGGTTTAATATAGGATCCTATAAGTTGAGTTGGGGGGTGATGGAAATAAAAATTTTCTATAGAAGGGGGATGAAACAAAGTTTAGAGATTATAGTCTATTATAACTGGTGATGGTTGAACTCCCCTCCTCCTCCCCATGCAGGGTTCTTCAAGGAATTGTTACAAAGTACTGTCGTCAACAATTTTCTCGAGGGGGGGGGGTGTCGGACTTTTTCCTTCCGAGGGGTTTACGTTTTTTCCTGCAATACACTATATAACCTTGGCTCGGGGGGGGGGTAAGAACCTCAACTCCCCTTTGAGTACGGGGATGGTTTTTTTTTTTATATTACACTGTCAAGGTGGAAAAGTCATGGCACACTTTTCCCCCTCTTTTGACATATGACATAGTGTTTTTTGTAATCGAGAGTTATTCATATCATATTTATGTGTCATGTTTTTGTGTCATAATTATGTGTCATGTGTTTTGTGTTGTAAGAAAATAAGTTTGTTGTCCTTTCTTTTTTTTTTTTTTTTTTTTTTTTTTTTTTTTAATAGTTAAGATAATTAAATTTTAATTACTTTTCTTCCTCAATGAGATATTTTAACAATACAGCAGCTTCATTTAAAATACTTCAAAACTGACATTGAGCAAATTCAAAAGTCTCTTATAGCAGAAAATAAATGCTTTTCCAACATCAACATTTAACAAACCTTTACTTTAAACAGCGAAACAAACATATTGAAATAAACACAAATGGGTGCATTGCCATAGCGATCATTAGCATTAAGACACATTAAAGAAATTTCTACTTAACTGAATAATCCAACGGGGGGGGGGGGGAGTTTGATCTAACCTCAAAGAAATCATGATATTAACAACAACTTAACAAATTTTCGGATCACCGCCATGAACTCATAAGAAATGGTGAATGAGAGAGAGAACAAAGAGGAAATATCTCACATACTCACAAATTCCGAGTGACTCGACGTTCTGCCACCCAGGGGTCAGTGTTCCTGCCACAGTTCTTGGATCTCGAATCAAGTTCTAGGGACATCGGGAAACAGGCGGCCTATCCAAGACAGGACAAAACTCTCCGGATCCTTCTCCGCTGGCACAACAGGCTCTGCTCTGGACATGGTGACAGGCCTCAGGATTTGCCTCGGCAACAAAATGAAGAAACTACCGCGGTAGCGAAAGCAACATCTCGCGAGAACGATTTCACATTACTAACATCAAATTTACCGCGTTTTTCTCGACGAGAGAAAACACGGAAGACTGCACCAAGACTGACCAACGACTAACCAAAACTGACCAACCCACCGACGTTTCGAGGGTATAAGTAAAATGAAAAGTGGGCGTGGCTTCGAAAATGCGCACACTTTGATTCGTGGCGTAAATTTTTACGACATCAATTTTGACCAATTAAGGTGAAAGGGCAAGTCTAAAATCCAGACAAAATAACGCCCTGAACGAAACTTTCTTCCTACGGGGAGTCTCTTCTGATCCCAAGGACAATGCACTAAATGTTATACAAAATGGAAAACGCTTAATTACGTACACACATCATTAAAAAAATACAAATTAAATTTTACCATTAGATGGGAAATTAATTCCGCGTTCCAATGATAGGTCACATGACATACTTCGACGCATAATTAATGATACAGAAAGAATTTCGTCATATGACAGAGAAAATTAAAAAAATTAATTAACACATGATTTTAAATTCAAGATGACACATAGAATACACTTTCTTGAAATATCTAAATATTTTCCAATCAGAATTATTATTCAAATTCAACGTTAACAAATATCAATGGCACGTGTGTAAGTTTCCATTTCAAAAAAAAGAAATTATTAATGAATTACTTAATTAATGATTCCACAAAATAGATCAGCATGTATGTCTCATCCTCCAGAAAATTTCTGATGATGTTGCAAAAAGTTTCAAACACGAAAAGCGGTAATTTTGTGTGTTTCCCTCTGCAAAAATAAACAAACAAACAGAAAAAAAAATATTCTCTCCGCGTCACCTTCGAGATCGGAAACGAAAGTTCGAAAAATGGCCATCTCCTGCTTCACTATCCTGGAACAAATTTAAATTTTTACAAACTCTTAATTTTTTCAACAAAGATGCCTCAAAATCGGTTGACTGTTGACACCAAGGAGCAAAATTTCCAGGGGATTAATTTAGAAAAATCGGTCAAAGTCCACGACATCGTGTGGAAAATCAAAAATTTCGAAAACACATACTGTGTGTACAAAAAAAAAAATGTGTGTAACCTACTCGTTTTCCCAACTGAAAAAAAAAAAAAAAAAAGGACAACAAACTTATTTTCTTACAACACAAAACACATGACACATAATTATGACACAAAAACATGACACATAAATATGATATGAATAACTCTCGATTACAAAAAACACTATGTCATATGTCAAAAGAGGGGGAAAAGTGTGCCATGACTTTTCCACCTTGACAACACACTGGGGGAAAATTATTTGTCCGTATAAGAGGGGTGACCCACAGCTGAGGGGGGGGGTGTATTTACTGCATTTCTTTTATTACTTCGGAGCTTACTTAGATGCTGGAATTCTTCCAGTAGGCAGACTGTAATAAGATCGGATAGCCGTTCAAGTCTCCAGGCCATTCTAAACCCGCTCTCTGAAAACGCAATGGCGAGAAAGATAAGGAGTATACTTGTATCTCACCCATCAATACGCATCTCCTGGGTAAAAGCCCACAACGGCCAGTGGGGAAACGAGCTTGCGGATGCGGCGGCCAAAGAAGCGACCAATACCGGAGTCTTTTACGACGAACTCTTATACCCAGCTTCTCACGCAAAATCACTCCTCTGGAGGGACATGATAGCAAATTGGCAATTGCATTGGGATATGCCGGAGGCGTCAGGAAGATCAACTCACGAAGTTATAAAGAAAGTAGATACTAGGAGCAGGGGCTGGTCACGAGAGCTCATCTTATTTGTCACCGGTCATGGGCCTTTCCCAGCAACCTTACATCGCTTTAAAGTGATTGCCAGCGATAAATGCTCTTGTCTTGAGCCTGGCACGCCCCTGCACTACGCCACATGCTGTCCAGAAACGATGCCCTTTCACTTCTGTTCGCCGGCTGCCCATTTACACAGACCATGGATGCTTGGCATACTACGTCGAGAAGAATCAAAGGAAAAGATAAGAAAAATGGTGAAATTCCTTGAGGAACATCCCGAGAAGATAAGGGATCCGTCTCCTCCAGCTCCTGCAACTCCGGTACCAGCGCCGGTAAGGAGATCGCCGCGTCTTCACCCTGACAGTGCGCTGGTGGCACTGTTTGCGAGCGAGGAGCAGGATGAATCCCAAACCTAATTAATGACGTCTCGGAGAAATTAGACTGACTGTATTGAACTGCCGGAGTGCAATGAGGTGCTCTGCCCTTCTTGTCATTTGATTCAATCCTTGATCACTCAAATTTCTGATTACGTTTTTTGCGATACGATTTTTATACAACTTTCCATGACTATTTATTATCCGTGCCCGTTGCACTTTACTTTAACTTGATTAATTTGATTCTTCGATTTACATAATTTTTTATTTCCTTTCACTATATGTAATCTTTGACGAATCAATAAATTTTGGTTTTACCGGAGATGCCCTGTTCCCCCCCTCTGGGGGTGGGGGCAAAGTGCTTGCGTTGCTTCTTGCGACAGAGCCTGGGTGTCTCGCGGTTTCTCCAGTTCCAGTAGGCAGTGCCGTCTTAACGCATGGGCCCACCCGGGGGCCTGAAGAGAAGAGGGGGTCCCCGGAAAAACGAGAAGTAGTTGAATTTTTCGAGAATTGGCAAGGTAGGGCCTCAGAAATATCACTTGGCCAGAGGGCCCACGATGCTCTTAAGACGGCCCTGCCAGTAGGTTCCAATTTTCGAATTTTTAGATGATTTCCCCCATCCCCAAAATACACATAACATTGGGGATAATAAGACGAAGCCCCAAAAGTTTTTCCGAGGCCCACCAGGAAATGACAAAGACGCCCTGGTCCACGACCACCTAGATAACCTTAAATGTGTAATTTAGGTGGTCGTGCCAGGTCCCGTTTTATTCCCGCACTCATGGCCCCCACATCCCGGAGCAGGGCCCCTAGGCTGGGATCTTTTGCGGGCTCCTTTACGATGAATTTATAGCATGAAAAAGCAAAATAATTATGAAAATTGTCCCGGGCCCCAGGGCTGGGGCCATGCCCGCACTGAGCCCCGCGCCTGGTAGACATGATTTTGCATATTCAGAGCACCGTTTTCAAATAAATTTCACTGATTTACGAAATAAATAAATTTAGAAATAAACTAAAACTCACCAAAAATTGAAGAACAAAAAAAAATCTTATTTATAAAATTTTCCCTGAATAAATTTATACTTTAAAAGAAACAACACGGGAGTAAAGGCGACTTCATATATGTGTATTAAGGAGAAAGGAATTCTACACGAGAGGAGCGGGAGGCAGCAACGTCACTGATGACGCTTCCAAACTTCAACTGCGCAGTAGAATTTCTCGATCGTCTGCTCTTGCTCTCGAATTTGGCGGGAAACTTCAAGCCTCCTCATTGGATCATCTTTCACATCCGGGAGCGCTTACTAATTTGTTTATACTGCTGTGAGAGACAAACAAAGAGAAAAAGCGGAAGTCGTCTGCTCTCTCTCTCTCTGACCGGGAAATTTCAAGCCCTATGATTGGTGGATTGTCGTTCCTTGGGATCCGGGGATTTCGAAAATTTGTTTATACCAAAGAGGGGGAGGATAAAGGAGAGGCGAAGAGAGTCACGTGGGGGGGGGGCGGCTCAGTTTAGTATAGAAGCCTTTCACATAAAACATTAATATCAATTACGATTTTTTTTTTAAATTTTAGCAAATTAATGAAAGTATTATCCTCAATTTAAATTGTGGGGGGGGGGGGGGGGTCACCTTTACCGGACCCAGGGAAGTCTTAACTATATGTCGTGGCCCTTTTAGCCCTGACTTTATACAATTCAGTGACTTAGGGATGGGGTGGGGTCGGATCGGGCCCTCTCAGTTTGGGAAGCCCCGCACTTACAGTATTAGGAGCAGTGCCGTCTTAAGGCATGGGGCCCACCCGGGCACGGCCCGGGGGCCTCAAGAGGAAAGGGGTCTCACAAAAATGAGATCTGGTTGAAATTTTAAAGAATTTGCCTGGTAGGGCCTCAGAAAAATCACTTGGCCCGGGGGCCCATGATGCTCTTAAGACGGCCCTGATTAGGAGGGGAGAAAAATATGCATAGCCTACATACATGCATGAGGGTTATTCAAGTATTACGTCAGCATCGATTGGGGGTGGGGAAGGGGGGGGGGTGAATGATAGTTGCGTCCATCAACCACCCTTTATAAAAATTTTAAATATTCTTAATGGCATATTTACTCGGAATATCAAGAACGAGAAAAGACTGAAATGAGAATTAGTTGAAATTTTGGAGAATTTGCCTCATAGGGTCTCAGAAAAATCACTTGGCTCGGGGGCCCATGATACTCTTAAGACGGCCCTGGTGCCCGAGCCCATGGCCCCCACATCCTGAAGCGGGGCCCCCAGGCTTTGATTTTTTGCGGGCCTCCAGTTAGACTTTTCACGGGCCCTTTCTGTTGTTAATTTATAGCATGAAAAAGCAAAAAATGATGAGAACTGTCCCGGGCCCCAAGGCTAGAGCCCTGTCAGCCCCCCCCCCTATGTGGGGGCCATGCCCGAGCCACTTAAGTGCTCCGGAACTGTGCCGCGCCTCTCTCAAATGATTCGTAAATATGCTATAATATATAGAAAACCTCGCGGTCTCCGTAAAAACTCATGTATGCAATATTAAGTCAATGGAAGCAGCTTTTCTCTTCCACGAGAGGGAAATTATCACAAAAGGAGCCTTTAGGGGCCATTCAAGTATTACGTCAGCAAATTTTTAGTCATTTTTTGACTCCCCCCCCCCCTCCTTGTCAGCAAGAAACAGTAAACTCTGATCCTCCCCTGTAAGCAAAATTTCGTCAGCACTGCCCCATACCCCCAACGCATATTAGTGGGATCAGAAACGTACGCGGGAGGGGGAAGGCATGGGGGGGGCTCGTGCGCCTCCCTCCCAGACGAAAAATTATTTCTTTAATGCAAACAAAATTTCAAAAACTTAAAATTTCGAAAGAAAATTCCTTTATATGTTATTATAATGTTTCTGTCAATTTCAATGGTATTTGAAGGGAAGGAACTCAAAATTTCTCTTTAAGAAATTCATTACACCCTCACACTTAAGCCATATATGGAAACCCTTGACCTGCGGACCAAATGTTGTTGCCTTGGAGTTATCTGATGTGACCCTCCACCTCTAGTACGGCGCCGGGGTACCAGACCCGCCAGCACGCCCCCTAGTTGCGGCCCTGGTCAAGGAAACATATTTTTCTGGATATTATGCCGAGGTGAACTTGGAAAGGTGGTACACCCCCAGTCTGGTCTCCGCCGGGACTCAAACCCAAGCGCTCTTGCATACCGGCAAGCCTTGCCCTGAGTAAGGCATATTTAATTTTAACCTAGTTTTGACATCGTTGTTATTGCTTTGGAAAAATCGCCTCCTCCTTCCTTTCTTGGAATCTTCTAAAACTAAACAAAGGGCTTGACTCGGCCGTAATATTATTCAGGGCTTTATCTGGACACTGGGCAAATAGGCCTCAACCATTTTCTCCGTCGTAAGTTGTTTTTCACTGCCAGATCTTGCGGCTTCTTGTATGCCGAAATTGTACGAGTTTCCGATTTTTTTAGACATTCTTTTCCCCCCGTGAAAAAAGGAAAAGTTTAGCAATCGAAACAAAATTTTAGCAAAAAAAAGCCATAGTAATGAAAAAAAAAGGGCATTTGCCTTCGGCAAATTTATATCTAGTTTGTTTCCCCCCCCCTTCTTTTTTTGTTTCTACAGTCCAAAAACTGAAATTCGTTTATAACGAGAAGTTCGTTTTAACGACAATATTCGTCCTAATTGTGAATTGTTTTTCCGGACTTTTACTGTATTTGTAAGCTATTTCTTGGAGAAAACCTGATTATAGGATAGATCCCTGTTTCCCAACGTGGGACCCCACGACCCACAAGGGGTGGGGGGGAATTTGACGTTTAAGTGGGTAATGAAGTTCCTAATCAAGATTTAATTAAAATTCATATTTAATGCAAAATTTAATTTTTCTCAAACTTAATGAAAAATACATATTTGAGTAGGAAATAATTTAAGAATTCATGATAAAATTCATATTTAATTAGGAAATAATTTACGAATCAATGAAAAATCATTTCACAGAACTTTCACAGAAATAATGACGATTCGTATTTATTAAAAAAAATGATCTCGGAATAAATATTTTCCAATAATGAAGGGTTCCCGATTTGACTAGTCCCTGTGGCCCTGCTGGATCCACCCGTTAAGACGCCATTGTGTGAATACAGATGCTACATTATGACTTGTCGGTCGTTGGGCTTCATGGAAATTTTATTTCTGCGTTTGGGAATTTATTTTGTGCATGAGCTGTTTCAAAGGTTGCAAACCCCTATTTTAGACTAGGTTAATAGTCTTTTGGGCTTCCTTTCTTGTGGATACAAGAGATCCCTTTCAAATAACTACAGTAAATTTCTCTCTTAACGGAGACACTCCCGTTTAGCGGACACCTCCCGATAACTGACACTTTTTTTAAAATTACGTCGACAAGCTTCAACGTATTTTGATATCCATTAACGGACAGTCCACGACAGCGGTCAAAATTTTCAGTACTCCGTTATCGAGAGGTGTATAACAGAGAGTAACAATATATGTTTAGTCTATGGCAGTGTTTCTCATCCTTCTTGAACCCAAGGAACAGTAAAATGTCTGAAACAGTTCGACGGACCACTTGCGTCCCGTATTACGGGAGACATTTTACTATTTTCAGTGGTTCAGGAATTTCTTTTTATACATTTGTCCCGTTTTTTTTCAATTACGTTTATTTATATTTTTCAACCGTTAATAAACAGCGTTTTTATAACTTATGATAATTTTGGGTACAAATATAAATTTCACATTGTCAAGTTAAACTGTTTTCCCTCAATTTTTCAATAATTTTAACAATTGGGGATTTTGCTGACTTAATCGAGCCATTTGAACGCATTTTTCCGTCAAATTTTTGTTTAAAGTGATTTGTAGCAACCTTTTATCCCTTCACCCCTTTTTGCAGTAATGGCAAATTCGTCGTAAATTGCATTTTCGGGCTTCAAATTAGTGATATTCCGTACTTAGGATCGCAATTTCCCACATTTTCCTTGATGAGGTATAATGAAACTAAGTATGAAGGTACAGTTTTTATTTGCGAATCCATATGGTTATTACTATAATATCAATTAAAACAATTGGATAATTTTCGAATCAGTTAAAACTGAATTATCAAGTCTGCATATGGGCCACCTACGCCATCGTCGCGGACCATAGGTTGAGAAACGCTGGTCTATGGTGTATACACGTCACGGTTCTTTATACATCACAAAAAAGGGACAGGAGCATAAGTATGACTTACTTTTTTTAGGGGGAGCTCACAAGTTTATTTGAGATTTGTGGGGAGCCCACACCAAGGAAATTTTGGGTTTTTAACCTTCAAAATCATTTCAAATTCACAGAAATTGGTTAAAACAGCATTTAAAAAATTTCCATATTCAATATTTTAACTTTTTTCTTCCATTTCCGGTGATCTTGTTCTAAGGCCATAGGGAGAGGGGACTTGGGGGATCTCTCCAACCCCCGAAATGTGAGAAAATGACTGAGGAAAAGATAGCCAAATCTATTGTTGTATCACAGCAGCCTTGCTCCGAACCAAATTTCTGGATACGGGTCTGTCTTGTTCGCTCCACATGTGTCACTTGGGGAAGGAGCGGAATTGAAATTTTCACGCTGGTCCCATTTGACAAGATTGTTAGGATTAGATTGCCCTGCAAGATGCTCAAAGCGCCTGTCCGCTGGACACTTCCTAATCATTAGCTGGACGTATTCTTGGAAATAAAAATAGTTAATTTTTTTCTTTCATATAAAATTTTACCCTCTTTTAATATTGACATTGCAATTAGTTTCAATTATACTTATAATTTATTAAAATCTTTTAACAAATATATATTTCATATGAATAATCTCTCAATAATCATATATGCGGATGCAGGACCCTCTGAATCAGGGGGACAAGCTCCTAATTATGGAAAGAATTCAATAATTATGATATTATTTCTTTCATAAATTCTGGATCGATTTCCATCATCAATCATGGGTTTTCATTAATTTTGGAATTATTTATTTTATTAATTTTAGGATTATTTCTTTTATTAATTTTAGGATTATTTCTTTTATTAATTTTAGGATTATTTATTTTATTAATTTTAGGATTATTTCTTTTATTAATTTTAGGATCATTTCTTTTATTAATTTTAGGATCATTTCTTTTATTAATTTTAGGATTATTTCTTTTATTAATTTTAGGACCATTTCTTTTATTAATTTTAGGATTATTTCTTTTATTAATTTTAGGATCATTTCTTTTATTAATTTCGGGTTTTCATCGGTTTTCAATGTTCATTATTCCTGCGTTTTCATCAATTACGAATTTTCGATATTTTCTGGTTTTCCTCAGTACCGAATTTTCATTAAGTTCGTAATTATTCTATTCATTAATTTTGGGTTTCCGTTTATACCATATTCTTATGCGTTTCATATTTCCATCAATTCCATGTTTTCACCAATTCTGAAATTGTTTTCCTGATTAGTTTTCATTTTTTCTGGAAATATTTCTCTCATTAATTTCCGATTATTTCTTTCATTGATTCTGAATTTTCATTTTTTACGGAATAATTTCTTTCATTGACTTTAAATTTTCATCGACTCGGAATTTTAATTAGTTTGTGTGATAATTACTATTTCGTGTGAAATGCATGCCATTGTGTGTGATATTTACCAGAATTCCTGTACATTCTGTAACAATGTAATAATTTATACTTTTTTTTGAATACCCCCCCCCCCCCACGAATACATAAAATTAGGCTAAAGGAGTATAAAAATGTTTAGCCCCGTACCCAGAAATCGTCACTGCGTCCTAGTTCGAGACAGTACCGTGTTATCACAGGGTCCTTCCGGGCACGGTCCGGAGCCTCAAAAGACGAAGGGTGGAGCTCACAAACATGAAATCGGGTTCAAATTTACGAGAGTAAGAAAGTAAATTTTTGTCAGAAAGGGCCTGAGAAAAAATTTCTTGGCCCAGGGGCCTCCATGAAGAAACGGCCCTGGTTTGAGAAACGAAAAATTCAGCTAATTCCGTATATTATTTACAGCTTCTCAGAAGCATTTTCATTATTGAAGAACAGTCATTTTGACATATTTCGGCATTATTACAAAAAAATGTAAATGCAATCAACTTTTTTTTCATTTATATCACTGCCAGTACTAGGCCATGTGTAGCCTCACTTATTGCACAACCTGTAAGTGTGGCTTTGTTACCAGTGGTGGCCTGACAGACGGTTTTTAACTGCCAAAAATACATAATTTGTAAATATTTTCAATAGTGTTTTTTGAGAAATTTTTCAAGTGTTCTTTGCCTCTAAACAGAGGCGAATTTACAGAGGAACTTAGTGGAAATGGAGAAATGGAGAAACCGCGAGTGGGCGGCAAATTTGAGGAATGAGCGGTAAAAAATATTAGTAGAATGAAGAAGAGTGGCAAAAATTTTGTTTTACCCACAGTCGGTAAAAGCATTAATCTGCTTCTGCTTAGAGAGCGAGGGACATTGGTCAGTGAGTGACCAAGTGAATGAGTTTGCAGGCATGTGATTGATCAAAAGAGTAACATAGAAAGCAGAGGCACCGACAGGAAGAAAACATCGGGGGGGGGGAAAGGACATAAAGTTGTTAGTCGTCCAGTTGGACTCGAACGTGTACTCAGGAGGAGGAAGGGTGTGGTGCATTATATATTCTTAATTATTGGGAGCTCAAGTGGCCTGAGCCCTAGATTATGGAGCCTATGGTAAGGAGTGTAGTCACACAAAACGAGTAACATTAGCGAGGGACCCAGGCTGGTGAGCAACGAAAAGTCGGTGAGTGGTTAAAGAACGACCTCTAGAAAGTAGGTGAGAATAAAACTGATCAAAAGACGGGGACGGGGTGCCAATAATCAAAAATTTCACTGAACGGGCCGACGACGATCGCCCCCATTAATCTCCCTTTCTATCGCCTATGTTTATAGAGTGATTCACCCAGCTCGGTAAGTGACCAAAAGAGTTACCTAGAGAGTGCGTGTAATCATGGGGAGTGACCAAAAGAGTTACCTAGAGAGTGTGTGTAATCATGGGGAGTGACCTAGATCCAGGGGCGTACGCAGGATCGATCTTTGGAGGGGGCACAAAAATTTTCTTCCCGCGAAATTTCGAGTTACCAGTTTACTTCAAAAAGCATTTAAGTAACAGAAAATGATTAATAGAGCATATAGATTTTCTTGGTTGGCTTGGGGAAGGGGGGGGGACACACCTGAGCATGCTTCTGTCAGTGAGTGCCTAAAGAGTGACCTAGAAAGTGTGTAAGCATGGGAGTGATTTTGAGAGCGAAGAACCGGATCAGTACGTGACCAAGCGCAGGGCAACAACTGGGGGGTTGGGGGGAGGGGAGCAGGTGGGCCTCGTGTCCCGGGCACTGGACCAGAGGGGGCGACAATTTTATTCTCAAACCTCACCTTTAACATCACAAGGGGTCACCAAAATGCTCACTCGCCCCGGGTGACCAAGCATCTAGTTGCGGCCTTGCCCAAGAGTAACCCAGAAAGTTAGCAAGGAAGTGAGTCAGCAAATGAGTCGCTCAAAGATAAACAGTCGTAATTAAAGGGGCTGAAAGCCAAGCGTGATCTATCCCAGAGCGACAAATTCGAGGAATGAGTGGGTCAAGAAAATTAGCAAATTAGAATGGGTGAATGGTAGCCTAATTATAAATCCGCCCATTGGCGTCGGAGCCGGTGGTGCTGCGGGTACTCTAGCGTCCACGGTGATACAGGTCTGATCAACCCCACAGAATTGATTCAGGAATCAAAATTTCCTACGTTAACACCAAGACTCATGCGAGCACCTACAAGTTTCAAGCATATCTGACGCCTCTGATTACCCCTCTGCCACTAAAGAGACGGAGAAAGAACATGGCTCGTTTATCCGGCGCGGAATGGTAAGATGGACTCCGGTTGAAACGATAAATGCATGTTGGCGTGAGCAATAATGGAAAATAGTAAGCAATAAATCGTCTTTGTGGTCATTTGCTGGGAACATTAATGAAAGTGGATCGAGGCGATGCGTGAGAATATCCCATCGGCAGCGTCAGTCACGGTTACGATGCGTCGTCTAGACCAGGGTTATTATTCCATGTAATCATATTATGCTGTCCTTAAACCAGAGAAAACGAAACCCAGTTGTTGATCTAAATGATCGAACCAAGGCAAAGCGATAATTCAGTCAGTCATGGATTTTCCAGGAATTTCGATGAACATTTTCATTATGCGTGGACCGTTTTCGGTGACGGTCTTTGATGAAATTTTGTTTCTCCGCCGAATGGAGTGAGTTGCGTTCGATTGTGGTGATGATTGTGGCACCAGAATCGGTAAGGGCCGGAGGCTGAAAACGCAAAATTCCTTTTTAAGAATGTCATTGCGACCCGCACGTTAAGCCATATATGCTAAACCCCGGGCCCGCGGACCAAATGCTGCCTTGGGGGTTATCTAATGTGGCCCTCCACCTCAAAACTAATTCTGTAAAAATGAACTAAGCCGCATATTTATAGATCGCTTAAGTGACCCGTGGCACAATTCCAGAGCATTTAAGTGACCCGTGGCACAATTCCAGAGCATTTAAGTGACCCGTGGCACAATTCCAGAGCATTTAAGTGGCCCGTGGCACATTTTCAGATCACTCAAGTGATCCGCGATACAGTTCCAGAACACTTGGGCGGTCCGTCCGTGGCGCATGCAGTGATCCCTTGAGTGACATGTGGCGCAGTTTTAGAGCACTAACGCCCCCCCCCCCCAGTTCAGTTCTACATCACTCAAGTTACCCGCGGCACATTCCCAGATTATTTAAGTGACCCGCTCCATATTTACGGATCGCTTGAGTGACGTGCGGCACAGTTCCAGAGCACTTAAGCAGCCCGCGGCACATTTCTGGGGCACTTGAGAGGCCCGGACACATTTGCAGATCACTTGGAGAATTCGCAGAACATTTAGAGATCACCAAAGTGACTCTGTAGAAGACTTATAAATAGGGATAATGTTAGTTCGGGTGCCCACAACTAGCAAATGGTTTTCCGCGCCATTAAGATTCCATTAAGACTATTTCATATTTTTACAAAGGATGGTTGATGAGGTAAGCATCAATCTAATTTCTCCCCCCCCCCCCATTTCTTATCATCAAAAGTCACCAAACCCGAAACCCCGCCTCCTTCTATCGATGCTAACGTAATACTTGAATGAACCCTAATAGATGGTAGCACTAAAAATTCACGCACAGCATTAGATACGCGCTTAATCTATATATGAAGATACACCTTATATGCCTCCTTGGTAAAGTCTCATTTAAGTCTGTTCACAACAGATGGCGACACTATCTGTAAAGACCCGATAGTTTTCCCCTATACTAAAACAGCATTAATGTTTTTTTTGCTTCAGGTTTTTGATCAAAGGTTACTAGATCCCATGGCCCTCACAAAGGGTTGGCTGGCAGGGATCTAGCCCTGTTGCCTGGGAGAGTTCTCATCGTTTTTTGCTTTTTCACGCTATAAACGAACTACAGAAGGGGCCCGTGAAAGTCTGACCGGGGGCCCACTAAAGATTTCAGCCCAGGGGCCCCGCTCCAGGATGTGGGGGCCATGCTAGATCCTGACACTTGGAAATGATGATACACGCTCCTAAATGCAATCTTCACTGAGAAACCTGAATTCAGAAACCGGAGAAAAGTTAAAAAGAACAGCATAAATATAAGGGAAAGGAGCGATGCATGTTCTTTCGCAAATGTTCTCCATTTTTTTTAATACAAATATCTCAGCGAATATGGCACTTAGAAACGTGGAAATTTTTTTTGTTGGCAATGGGGGGGGGGGGGAGACCGGGCAACAACTTTCTGATTGGGTTTTTGAGGGCAGTGTCCGTAAAGATAATTTTCATATGTTGATAAATGTACAACCCCGTGCAACATCAACATGAATGATTTATATGAGGTCTATAGATTGTTTGGATACTTTTTGTTATTGGAAGGTATTATGCCTCATCTAGGATCAACGGCTCGCCAATGAAATGTGCAACGGGAATTATGGAATCAGTCTGTATAATGTTAGTTAATCGTACGCCATCTACCGACGTGTAAGCATTAATTGTAAAACGCACCACTTCCACCCATCAATTAATTCAGCAGGATTTTATAATCACGATAATAATTACTTTTTAGGTCAAGTAAAATTTACTCACACATTAATTGATTTACTTCGAACATTTCATAACTTAACTTGAATAGCATTGACAGTGTTATTAATAACATCCACGGCTGCAACTGGGGGAAGCTGGTGGGCAGGGACTGGCTTAAGTATTTTGCGGCCCCTCCGAACAGGGTTTTTCCTGTACTCCAGGGGCCCCATGGGTACTCTGGTGTCCGAGAACGACTGTAAAACTCCGTAGTCATAAAAAAATGTCATTTGGCAATAAATATGGACAAAAGTGTTCGCTTCCCAGTGAAAAAATTGCAAGTGCCCCCCCCCCCCCCCCAGGCACTTGAAGATTTGGGGTCTCGGGGCTAGGAGACTTATTATCTACCCAGGCCCTCAACCTTAGCGGTTCTCTATCTTGGATTAGCCTTCTAGGTGGTGAAGAGAGGAAGTTGCCTTGAACAACAGCTCTGGGCATGAGCGGTTATCAATCTATCTTGGACTGAATTTTAAGCTATTGCTTTGCTAAGAAGTTGAAGTCAAAATGTGATCGTTATCCCCTTTTGCTGCCCTAAAAATTTAGCGGCCCGGTGCAGTCGCACCTGCCCAAGTCCAGCTCTGCTGGTGGATTTGGAAAGACAGATAGCTTTTTCTCAGTCCAAGATATCATTTATTTTCTGGATATTATGCTTAGGTGAACTCGGAAAGTAAATTCATCTTGTCACCGATATGATTCGAACCCAGGTTCTCTTGCATACCATTCAAGCATTCTACCATCTACGCCACTGGAGACACGACCCTGCCTTCCTTATTTTACGCACTGTGGCGTGAGACGCTGAAGTAGAGTAGCCTCTCAACTTCAGGTCCAGAGGGCCTGGGTTTGAGAGAGAGTCCCGGCGGAGACAAGATGACTTTTTTTTCCGAGTTCACCTCAACATAATATCCAGAAAATAAATGTTTCCTGGTGGGTTTGATTCCCGGGGGGGGGGGGGGGGCGCAAGAGCTGGGGGGGGGGGGTGCGGAATTCACATTTAAACTACCCCTTCTAAATTACACGGGGGCACCAAAACGCGTACTTGCCCCGATTGAAAGTATTTGGTTGCGGCCCTGATAATATCATGAATAATAATGTTTTTTAAGAGGTACAGTATATGAATTTATGAAGCAGTCAGATTAAAACTCAAAAGATGGCAGCACATTTATTCTTCATCGAGAAATAGCTAGGGTATATTCTAGAAATCTTGGCTGAGAATTTCAGCGGCTATTTTTTTTGTGAATGCGAACCCCCCCCCCCCACAAAAATACTCACATCAACATGTTTTAAAGTGGAGAAAAGAAAAATTTTCCCAGAAAAAATGAAAAATAATTCCGGAAAAACCTGGGAAAGAGGACAAAAAGGTGGAATTTCCAAAATGTAGGAGGACGCTTGAAATGACGTAAACAGAAAAGGGACAGTTTGTAACCCTACATGTAGCTTATCATTAAAGGGTAGATTATCTACAACAAAAGAGGACACAAAATATGCAAATAGATGCTTTAGAAAAGAGGATCAAGTCGGCAACTGAAATATGAGAATATGCGCTGAAAATAAATGAATGCTTAGCATGGGCGGTGATATGGGGGGGGGGGGCTTATGGTTCTTAAGTTATTTTATTCTGAATTCTATTCTGTAAAGTGGTCCGAGGGCTTCATTTTATCGGCATGGGCGGAGATATGTGGGCCCCCCCCCCCCAGCATCAAAGGTGGAGTCGACTGATCTAATGCATATATGTATATGTGAATTGACATCATCATCATCGTGCCCCCCCCCAACAATAATGACCTTGCCCCCCCAGACTTCCAAGTCTATCTCCGTCTATGATGCTTAGTGGGAATGAATATGCCCTTAGAAAGTTTTAATTAGCTCAAAACCCATATTATGCTATTAAAAAAAAATTTGTATAGCGCATCTCTAGTCATAATAGTCACAGTACCTTCAGCACCCCTGAACGGTTCAAAAACAAAACTGTTTCTATTTGTTACAGTAAAACAACATTTAAAAAAAAAAAGGTATGTTGTACGGTAAATATGAAAAATTCGGTTATTATGCATAATTTTGATAAGTTTGCCAATTTTTTCGAATTTATCACATGCACCGGTGATTATGAACCTTGTATAATCCCAAAGGCGGCTGAAGCTTACCTGCCGCCTGGTAGCAAAGGGCTGTCGGCACCGGACACTGAGCTATAAGGAAAGGAATATTTACTTATAGCTCAGTGGCACCGGATAAACCTAATTTTTGTTTGATACAATGCCACACTTCATTGTTTATCGAGCAAAACTTACGCGACCATGCGTCCCGCTTTTTTAAACAAACTGCCCCGCATTTTGATCCAGGATTATTTTCACACATTCTTGCACGCTCTTCCTCGTCATTCACATGGTTGCACACTTTCTTGGTAACTCCCATGCTTACGCTTAATCCCTCGCTCTCAGGGTAACTCGTTTTGGTCATTCACTTGCCTGCACCCTTTCTAGTCAATGCTTGCAAACTCTCTTAGTCACGGTTTCGGTCACCGACATGCTTGCAAAATCCATAGACTGACCCGGTCCTTCGCTCTGTAGGTTACTCTTTAAGTCGCTCGCTGCTAGTAACTCTTTTGATCATTCACCGACCTGGCCTCTCACTCTCTAGGTCACTTTTTTTGGTCATTTACTTGCTTGCGCAGTGTTTTAGTTACCATAATGCTCTCTAACTCTCTAGGTCACTAACAGGGCCGTAGTGTGCCTTTTCTGAGGAAAGACTTTTTCTTGGGAAGGGCCTCCCCTTGAAGGATTATTATTATGCAAAATAAGTATGCATTTTTATGGGTCCACATTCGGCTTCTGGGCAGTGTCCTGGTTTCCCCAGCCTAGTTTCAGGCCTGGTCACTCATATGCTTATAAACTTTCCAGGTACAAAGTCGAAACCTGCAGGTCACTCTCCAAGTCGCTCTTTCAGTGACTCACCAGTCACTTGCTCTCTAGGTAACTCTCTTTGTCATTCACATGCTTGCAAATTCTCTGGTCACTCACTCACCTAGTTTCCCCTGCTCTCTAGGCGGAGGCAGATTATTGGTTTTATCGTCTGTGGACAAAAGAAATTTAGCAAGAATATTCATGTTTGTTTTCCAACCAATGTGTCGTAATCATATACAGGGTGGGCATAAAGTCCGTAGAAATTTTAAAAATTCATAAAAACCGGAAAAATAACCGGAATAAAAAACGGTTTGCAGGGTTGGCATCGCTAGGTCACGGGAATTTTTTTAAGACGGAAAAAATAACTAAAAAACAGCCGATAGGTGGCACTTACATACACAAGTCAAAGAAAAGGTACTCAAATAACGGACAGAACGCTGCCTAATCGTTTATTACAGCAGCATGTGTTCCACATGACCGTCACCACGAGGGATTGCAGGCGAGTCACAAATCCAGCAACGGTAGAGTGCTGCAGCAGGTCCGGATATATACATGACACCTCTCGTCGGATTGGATGGACCGGATCGATACACTTTTCTTTGACTTGCGTACGTCATCGCCACCTATCGGCTGTTTTTTGAGGTTTTTTTTCCTGTCTTTAAAAAAATTTCAGTGACCTAGCGATGCTAACCCTGCAAAACATTTTTTATTTCGGTTATTTCCCGGTTTTTATGCATTTTTAAAGTTTCTACGAACTTTTTTCCCACCCATTATATGCCGTCGCAATGCCCACAAAGAGGGCGCTGAGATGCTCTCATTATTCAACCCGAGACTTACTAATTGCCGCATTCGGTTACAACGACCACAGTTGTAACGTCAATAATTCGGTGTCCGGGCTGATTCCCACAGAGCAAACTGATTCTCAACCTTTTAAAGAGTGTGGGCCACTTCATTGGTTTAAAACGTGTCACGGGTCAATCAATTGATCTGGGAATGCGCCACGGACCACTTAAGTCAGGGTTCTTAACCTATGGGTCACGATCCAAACTTGGGTCGCAGAGGCTTCCGAGATGGGTCGTTCAAATCTGCTTATAGCGAGGGATTCTTGAGGTATGGGGTCATGGATCACGACGAACCAAACATCATTCGCAAGGGCTCTTGAGATGGGTCGTACAAATTCACTTGCAGCCAGGGATTCTTGAGCTATCAGTCATCGCCCAAACTTGATTCGCAAGGCTCTCGAGATGGGTCGCACAAAAACAATTACAGACAGGGATTCTTGAGCTCGGTCACGACTTGAACTTGATTCGGGGCTTCCGAAATGGGGATCGCAGAAATCTATTTGCAGCTAGGAATTTTCACGCTGTATGTCAAGATGCAAACTTGATTCAAAGGTTTCCGAGATAGGTTTCACATAAACAATTGCAGCCAGGGACTCTTGAGCTGTGGGTCCCGACCCAAACTGGATTTACATGGACTTCCTGGGTGAGTCGTACAAATCACTTAGTCCTTTTATAGGTGCACTTATTGCACCACTAGTTTCAACATTTTTCGAAAAACAAACAGTCCCATGAGCCGCGAAACTGATCTTGTTATTGATTTTGGGTCGCTGCTGAAGGTTAAGAATCCTTGACTTAAGTGATCTGAAACAGAGGCTCAGAGTTCACTTGAGTGGTCTGGGAATGTGCCGCAGATCACTCAAGTAAGAGATACTAACCCCGGCCCGGCAAACATAGTTCGCCATACGGGGTTCCCCGAAGGGAGCATTTATTTTCTCCACAAAAAGAAAAAAAAAGAAAATCAACTTTACATCTTACCCCAGGGAGCAACCATTAACAACTCGCGAGCAGCAATTTAGTGTCCCCCTGGGGTTTATAATAATTGCTTCACTTAAGTATTATATTTTACATTGTAATTATCACACTGTAGATACACATTCACATATCACACATGAGTCCGACAACCATTTGATCCTTCAACAAAAAAAAGAGAAAAAGAAAAAAAAAATCCTATACACACATCAGGTCAGCTGAAATATACAAAGCAAATCAGTCCGCCAACTTTGCACGAAATCGCAGAGCACTGTAATACAAGTTTATTTCAGTCGATTTTATGCATTATAACTTACAGTATTAGATATTGACATATATTTTATGTGCTATGCTACACACATGCTATCACGAACTAGAAGTTTACATATTTTCGTAAAAAATCAGTATATGACATAAATTGAAAAAAAAATTGTAGTACATATTATTAAAATTCACAGTATAACTCAGCAACACAAAAGATTCAAGTGAGAACTTACAATTGAAAAAATGGTATACGCTAATCCAGTCTAAATCAGAAAATCCTTTTCGTATTCATCAAATGCACTTATATATTAACACCTTACAATTATTCAAATAACTTTTCAGTAATATCTATATATTTAAAACAAATATATCATATTATGTATTCATTTAAAAATCTTGTCATAAAATAGGACATTATTGGTGATGTATATAATATTCCACGCTTTTCTGCATGATGGATTTTAAATTAGCTATTTTCTTATGTTTCACCAATGTTAAGATTTTTATGTTGTGATCGCTAAAATTGTATTATTTTCTGTCTTTGTGCCATGCTTCACATCTATATACTATATGTTGAGCGTCGCTAGCCTCCTTCTTGCAGAAGATACATAATGAGTCTCGTCTGTGGAACCTTGCCTGATAGACTCCCAGTGCCCCATGTTGAGTCAACAATTGGTTGATGTAGAATTCTCCATAGATGTTGGTTGTTTTAACCTTCGGCATTATTGAGTGTGTAAATCTCCCTTTTGTTGTTGAGTTCCACAGCCTCTGCCATTCATTCTGTATATTTTTTTTTATGGCATTTTTAAGTTGTATTTTATTGATTTTAGTTTTAATGTCAATTTGGTCCTTTTTTGTTGCCTCTTTAGCTTTATTATCCACATAGTCATTTCTTTTATTATTATTATGCGCTTTGATCCAATGAAATTTGATATTATTTATCGTTGCCAGATTTTGTATTGTACGATGAATTTCGTTATAATTGTTAGGGTTTGCTAGCGCTTGTAGTGCCGATTTGGAATCACTAAAAATGTGCACATTTTGAAGGTAAATTTCATGAGTATATTGCACTGCCTGTGACATCGCTGTAATTTCGGCTCTAAATACAGTGCTATGATCACTAAGCCTTGTTAGTTCCTCCTTTTCAATCTGTATGTTTTTGTAATGCACATAAGCACAGCCAACCCTGTTTTCAATCCTGGATCCATCTGTGTAAATTGAATTTTCCATCCTGTCCTTTTGATCTTCATTCCAGTCGATCTTCTTTTTCTCCCACGGTGGTATTAGAGCTGGCTTATCTTCTTCTATGTGCTCTCTTTTAACAATATTTTGATTAATGCATATTTGTTCTCCAAGTTGAAACAATTTGTAACGTTTCAGCAGATTTTGAAGCGTAATCTGTATGGGTGGTATCCCAGTAAGTGCATTCAATGCTTCATTAGAAACCGTAATATAAGCATTTTGAGATTACAATTAAAGCTTTCCTCTGGATAGAAATTAATTTGTCATCCTGAGTTCTTGTATTTGTGTACCAGATTTCGTACCCATATATTATCATTTTCTCCAAGCATTCCAAATACATTTTTTTTAGCACTTCAGCTTTGACACCCCAAGTGGCCCTTGATCTTTGAACAATTTCTTGCGTCTTTTTGGCCATTTTGTTCTTAATGTATTGTAGATGGTCAGTCCATGAAAAGTTTCTATTGATAACTACGCCCAAGTATTTGAATTTTGTTACATATTTTAGTGGTTTTTTATTCATCTTTATAGAGGGGATCGTTGGTATTTTCCCCCTTTCTTTTACTATCGTAAATAGACATTTTTGAAGATTAAATTTCAAGCAAAATCTGTCCGCCCATCTTGCAAGCTCCTTAAGGATGTTCGTTGATTTCTTGATGAACTTATATGGTGCTTCTCCTGTTATTATGATCAAGAAGTCATCAGCAAACGCTTGTAGTATTATACCTTTAGATGTGGCCATTTTTAAAATCTCATTTGCTGCAATGTTCCATATCGTGGGTCCCAATACCGAACCTTGGGGTACTCCAGTATTATATTCTTCAAACTTATTTGTAAGTTGATTCCAATACGTTCTTTAGATCACTTAAGTAACCTAAAAGTGTGCCGTGGGTCACTTAATTAAACTGGAAGTGTGCCGCGGGTCACTTAACTAAACTGAAAGTGTGCCGCGGGTCACTTAATTAAACTGGAAGTGTCCCGTGGGTCACTTAACTAAACTGAAAGTGTGCCGCGGGTCACTTAACTAAACTGGAAGTGTGCCGCGGGTCACTTAAGTTATCTAGAACCGTGCTCCAGGTCACTTAAGTGATCTAGAACCGTGCTCCAGGTCACTTAGTTGATCTCTATGAGCCGTGGATCACTTAGGTCAGTGGTTCTCAACCTTTGGAAGACCGTGGATTGATTGTGGTTGATTTCTTTTGTGTGAGTAAAAGGCCCGGTAATACGCACGCTTAATGGGGTATAAATGGGTAAAAATTAATCGGTGAGCTATTCACTGTCTGGTTTGACTGCTGTCAGGGCCCGATACCGGGCCGCGGCCCGGCGGTTGAGAAACACTGACTTGGGTGATTTGCAAATGTTCGGCGGGTTATTTAAATGATCTGGTTATGTGCTGCTTAGTTCATTTTTACAGGATTAATTTTCATAAGGTTGTGAGTGTCGCGGGCCACATCAGACGACTCCGAATGCCGATAAGAGCAGGTATACATGACATCTTACGTCTTTTGCAGATTCCAAGGCGTTCTCCAAACTCCGAAGACCACATTCGGGCCGCTAGTCATGGGTTGAGTATGTATGCCATAGGGAATAATGCTAATGAATCTCGCTTATAACGCCGATGGCAAGCAACCCACCTCGGATATAACGACAATTTTTTCGACACTATTTTCCGTTTCAATGACGTTTTTCCAAGAAATTCCGAAGCTTACAGCTTATCAAATCCAGTGAATGTTCGTCTGTTGTTCTATTCATAACTAACGTTGAAAAGAAAAATTATTGCATGTTTGACGTCCTGAAATGCTTATTGACATGACCATTATACGAAACATTTCAGTATTTCGTCCGTCCCGACTGCGTTTTTGTTAACTTCTTTAATTCCCAATCACTTCACTAAAATCAGGAATGAAGGTAATTTGCACAATTTAAAAATTGCGTTATAATGAATGTCATTGCAGTGAAACCTCATTACAACGATACTCGATATAACGATAAATTGCCCTAAAACTATGTTTTCTCGAATCTTGTTTGGAATTACCTATAGTCTAATGTTAAACTCCTCTCTTGATATAACAATAAATCCCTCTATAAAGACATTTTTTTGAGGAGATTGTAGAACTGCTAAAATAATAATTTTTATGTTTTACTCAAAATCCCCTTCAAATACATTCTTAAATTCCTCATTAGTTTTTGTTCTTTCAAGGGTATTCAATAAAAAATTGGTATTTCGTACTATCCACTATCCCCCCTCCCTTCCCGAATGCGTTAATGAAGTTATCACGAAGCTTTTTTTCTGTGTAGTACACAAAAGTGTCATAAAAGAAGCTTATTTTACAGGGTGGAAAAAACTAACTTAATTTTATTCATCGACTAATCAATTAGAACTTTTTGCTGCCGAATAAATGCTTATAAATGCATTTTATGGTGGTACCAACACCAATCAGAAGAGATGCCAACGCAGCAGCATAAATTTGACGGCGCCTGATGATAACGCTACCTCTCGATATAACGATAATCCCTCTACAACGATATTCTTTCTAGGTCCACGGAGTATCGTTGCATCGAGGTATCACTGCATAAATATTCATCTCATATGTGTTGTCAAGTTCATTTTTTCTTGGAAATACATCGTAGCTGACTTGTTGTAGCATCGTTTTTCTCGCCAAGTATTATTAATTAAAGAATTACGGTAGCTTTTTTTTAAATCGACATTTGGCAACATGTGTGGCGAGAATCGGCAATGTCCATTATCAATTATCTCTATTTCCCGTATTTTTTCTGGATCGAATCGGTCATCCCTAATCATAAAGAAATACAAATTTCATGCAAAGTGTTTATTGCCTCTGATTATATTTATCGTAAAAAAAAGGGCTTTTGAAAACATCAACCCCTCGTTGTAATGACGAAGTTCCATGGAATCTTCAATGCCGTTATAACCGAGTTTGATTGTAATCATTATTATTATTATCATCACCATCATCGTTATCTTAAAAATATTTTGATGAGATCCCAATCAAAAGGAATATACAGGGGACCGTCACACATTAAATGTCGTAATTCTATTGAATATAATTTCCAAAGACCTGAAAAATGATTGATTATCTAATGCCAATAATCAATTTACTTCCTCTTGCAGAAGAAAAATTCCATGTTGTAATATAATGATGTAAGATATTAAGTGAAATTTTTATTATATTATATAATATTCAAAGAATTTCGAAACTGCATTTTCTCTGAATAATAATAATAAAAAAAAGAGCACTGATTCATTGCAGTGTTTCGTGCCTGAATTTTTGAAATAACTTTCGGCTGAGGTTAATATAAAACACATTTAGGGCCTTTGTATTCCACGCTAAAAAAGCGTCACATCCTCTTGGAAAAACGCTTACATAATCTCTCCACAACGAAGTGTGAACAAGCGACGTTAATCATCGCCATGTCAAACATCTGAATTGACTTCTCGTGACTGCCAGATGGAATAAATAAATAAAGGAGGAATGCAGTATTTTACAATTCACATATTCCAACACGTAGAGTAAGGGGAAAAAAAAACCGTGTTTTGCGGTCATCTGGAAATAAAACAACACACGAGCGGAAGGTCACGCGAAAGTTTTGTTTTACGACAACAGATGGCAGGCGAAACGCGAGTGGTCGCTCTAATGACGTCACCCTCCCCGAATGGACCGGTTGCTGGAAGGGGGGAATCCGGTCAGGTGTATATAACTTTAGCGACCGATCACCTGTTTTCCAATCTCGATCTCTACTTCAGTCTCTGAACATCGTCGTTAGGATCAAGTCTACACTTCCAACAACAACAACAATCTTCAATAGGAATAGATCGTGAGGAAAACAACACAATGTCCAGGATTCTCCTCTTAGCGTTCGTGGTAGCCCTTGCGGTCTTGGAATCGTCGTCCCTGCCGGTGTTGGATCAGAATGCGGCCGTTAAGTCCATCTCGGAACGCCCGGCACCGCTGAACTTGCCCGTTGAGAAAGCAGCCGAGGTTGTCCAGCCCGAAAAGATCGAAGACCCTCAGGTTCAGCAAGAGAGCCAGCAGCAACAGGAAGAAGTGAAGCCAGCTGAAGATCAGCAGGAGGCCGAGCTGCAGGAGAAAGCCGCTGAATCCCAGCAGCAAGAGGATCAACAGCAGCAGCAGGAAGAGCAATTAGACGAGAAAGCGAGTCCACCGAAGGAATCTGACCAACAGAACATAAAGCAGAGGAAACTCTACAGGTATCCGGTAGAGGTTTTCGAGAAACACGACTCTGATATCGACGGCTACATCGATGAATCCGAGTTCCAGATTGTCTATAAATTCCCGAGCGACGTCTTGAAGAAAGCCTTTTCGTCCGCAGATGCCGATGGTAAGTGGTCATCTTTCAATGATTTGAATTTCTTGAAATTTTAAATTCTCGAAATGTGAAAATAATATCTCAAGTCTCCTGAAGATTCTGACACGGAACCTGGAAATAGGAGGAATACTGCAAATGCTTAACCTTCTGTGATCCTGTATATATTTGAATATACATAGCAAAAAAAAAAAATCCCATCATATTTCAAGGGTTCTTAAACTATGTGTCGCGATCTCCAAACTTGGGTCATAGGGCTTCCGAGATAGGTTGTACAAATCCACTGACAGACAGGAGCTCTTGAGGTATTGAACGGTATGTCTCCTGACCCATACTTGATTTGCGGGGGGCTTCCGAGATGGTAGCACAAATTCAGTTACAGTCCTGTTGTAAATGTCCTTAATGCGTCGTTGGTTTCACTTATTTCGAAAAACTAACAGTTCCATGGCTCACGAAGCCGATCTTGTTGTTGACTTTGGCTGGAAAAGGTTAGGAACCCCCTGCATCTCATGCCAATTTCTTTTCTCAATTCTTTTAGTATTCTTTTAGAAAGTAAGTCTTTTAGTGATAATTTTAGTACACACAAACTACGGCTATATAAGTACAGCACTTTTTTTTTTAATCTAGAAAGAGTTGATTCCTCGTCTGTGTCATTTTTTTTTGAGAGCTGCTGAAATTTTACGTTGTCAGAGATTTATAAAATCTCTCTGAATCTTTCGATGATTTCAATCTCTTTAACCTTCTATGGCTCACTCCCAATAAAAACGTATTGAAAAAAAAAAATTTGTTTGCTTCAAAAATAGATGTAAAATTAAAGCTAATGCTACAGCATTAGCGTATTTTTAATTGAAACAATTCATCGACACAGCAATTTAATTAATTAGATGCGATTTCCTTAATTAGCTAAAATGGTTAATTAAGGGTAAAACATATAGTTTGTCTCGATTTTAATGCTATCTATAAGCACTTGAAAGCTTGCTTGGTAAAGTTGAATGGTATTCATCTTGAAATTTGGAATAGTTTATTTCCGGTCCCCCTCAGTTTGATGCGATTTCATAAATCTCCGAACACGTAAAATTTCAGCAGCTCTCAAAAACAAAATGACATCAACAAGCAATCAACTCTTCCGAGACAAAATAAAAAGAGAAGCATTGCAATTACTTACATAGCCGTATTTCGTACCGAAATGATCACTAAAAGATATGTTTTCTAAAATACCAATAAAATTTAGAAAACAAATCGTTATAATGGGTATTTTGGCCATGTGTATTCAAATATGTACCGTTAAATTCTAATTTCAGAAACATTCTATATTATTTTCCGATTTTTTTTATCTATTGGTTTACAATATTGGTCTTCCAGGTATTCGGACGCGCAAACTGTAAATAGGAGTAATACAGGAAAATAATAGGAGTAAGAAATAGGAGTAATGCTCCACTGAGCTGTAAATTCGACTTTCTTGCACTTCGTAACATATGCGGAGAAGCAAACCTCTAGTGTTTAATCCAACTCTACAAACAGAGTACGGTGATCCTCGGAACTTTAGCTGTGACCCGCCGATCCGATCATTTTCAGAGAATAGCTCAAAATGTCTAAAACCGATAAGACAAAATAATAATAATAATAATAATAATTGGATAAATCCTGCAGGAGAGAAAATTCGGCATTTAAAAAAAATATGACGTTTCTGCAGAATTTACAGAAATTCTGCAGAAACATTCAGAAAAATCACTTTAACGTAAAAGAAATGCTTTCAGAATTTTCCAACGAAACAATTTCAGAATTTTTGAAAGAAATAATTATTATTTAAAGTAGTAATTATTTGAAGTAATTTCAGAATTAATAAGAAATAATTAAATTCTATTTCTTAGAATTTCTGAAAAAAATATTAATTTCACAAAATGAATGTCAGACTTCAAATACGATGAAAATAATAATGAGGATAAATAAGAAGTTTCCGAGTACATATTACAAAAATAATTTCCGATTCAGTGAAAAAATGATAATTTTAAAATCATGGAAAAATAATTTCAGCATCAGTAAAAGTTAATTTCAAAATTAATGAAACAAATAACTTCGGAATCGCTTGAAGAACTTATACAGAATTATTCGAAGAAATTTGAGAATTATTTAAAGTAATTTTAAAAAGAATTGTAGAAAGAAGGAATGGCAGAATGATTTCAAGAAATTTCAGAATTATTTAAAATAATTTCCGGATTATAAAAGAAATTAAAAAAAATCAAAGCTTTTTTTTAGAATTTTTGAAAGAAATGATTTCATAATTAATCACAATTGATAGCTAATAAAAGAAATAATTTCAGAACAAAGGAATTTTCAAATATCTAACGGCTCCTGTATAACTCAGAACCCCCTCCTTCCTTCGTTGTCCAATCTGTTAAGACGCCACTGTACATCACACAAGTCACCTTGTATATATCTGGATCCACCTTACACTTTTGAATACCGTTCGTGGCCACATGGGCGTCGAGGAAAGTTTCAACTCGGCCCGGAATGTCTGGAAAGTTCAAGACCCTTGTGTAAATCATTAATTTTCGACGGCAATCCTAAGTTAAATTATTATTAACCATCCATGGTTGATGCGAGATTTCTCCAGGTCATTAGAATAGACGATTATTATTTTTGTTGTGATTAATATTATCTCAGTAAATTCTAAAGTTAGGAATCGCCAGCTAACGCAGTATTCTTGACACCTGCGGACTGGTGAAAAAATAATTGAGTAATTTCGCGGACACACGCAGGCGGAAATATTAGTGGACCACCAAAGAATAAACAAATAGGAGAAATAATTTGAGCGATCTTTTGATGGCGAAGACGGAAGTAAAAACCAATATGGGGACTGTATTTAATTTAAAATTAAATTTGAAATCATATAGCGGTACATCATACAAGCTTAACTTATGACCCGCGGGCCAAATGCGGTCTCAGATTCATCTGATGTGTCACGTGACTTCGAACCTAGTTTTATGAAAATGGAAAATTTCAAGAGCCCCCAAGAGATCACTCAAGGGACTCGCGGTTCATCACCGCCACTTTTAACTGTACATGCACCTCGTACACATTCCTCTGCGGGATTTCGAAAGAATCGGCACATGCCTAAACTTATTATGTGCGTGTGAACGCGTGGCCCTAACTTGTTTATGTTGTGAGAGTTTCGATTGCTTCCGTGTCCTCGCTGGTTCAGTCATCTGTCTTCCATACTTTGAAGTGAAGATGGTAAATGCTTGAATTTTCATGTTATGTCAGAATCATGCCGCAGGTCTGCCTGCTATCTGCAGAGAGACTTTTCCAAAAGGGGACCGTGCCTTGAAGTTGGAAAGACCCACGGTGCAGTTTCACATCACTTCAGAGACCCGTGATCACCTAAATGACCAATGGCATATTCACAGGTCACATCAATAAACATCGACAGAGCAAGCGGCCCGTTGCGCAGTTCCATATCGCTCTAGCGGCACATTTACAGATAACTTGAGTGACTTGCGGCAGTTTCAGAGCATTCAAGTGGCCCTCGGAGAAGTTCCGCATCACACTAATGTTACCCGCTTCAGATCATTCAAGTGATCCACGGCACAATTACAAATCTCGTAAGTGACCTGCGGGGCTGTTTCAGTTCACTTAACTGGCCCGCTACACGTTTTCAAACCAATGAAGTGGCCCCTCACTCTCCTGAAGGTTGAGCACCCCATCGTTACATGAAATGTGCTGCGGAATGGCAAGAAATTCCCACAGACCGACGTAGGTCCGTTGATCAGCGGTTCAAAATCACCGATGAGATAAGCATCATGTTTTTGGAATCAATGTCATAAGTAATTATCAAAGAAGTGAAAATTTAGAAGGAATCGCACTTATTTGTGATTTTCTCTGTATGAATAATTGATAATTTCCTATTTAATATTTGTTATCAGTATCTATACGGGGGATTCGAACTCAATTATTTAACTACTTCGTCAATTCTTGCGGCCTCGTAGTTTCCTCATACAGCTATTAGTTTATTATCTAGGATGATCTTAAGTCAATTAAAACATGAAAAATTTGAACTTAAACTGAATTCAATAGCTCTGAATCTATACCTTAATATGTAATGCCCCCCGGTTCAGGAACCTTTTGCATTCAAGAAACTGATTTCTAAGTTACCGTATATACTCGTATATAAGCTGAGTTTTTTTTTGTGGAAAAATTCGTTCCCCAAGTGGGGGGTCGGCTTATACTCGGGTCAGTTTCTGATGAGAAATATCGACCCCCCGCAATCAGTAGTCGTTTTTGTAGCAGAGAATGGGATATGTTCAAACCCCACAGAATCGATAATGTCGAAGCCGAGGCAAAGAAATCGTAAACATCATTGGTCGGTGGTTGCTAATGTGGATTGTACAGCCTTTAGATGCGAGCATCAACAAGCCTCTCAAAGACTATTTGAGGAATTTGTGGATCAAATGGATGAGTTCCGATGATAAAGTGGTGCCTTGAAGAAAACTGACATTGGCCTACTGTGCCAATGGGTACATGAGACGTGGAATTCTGTTTCCACCGAAATTATCATCCGATCCTTCAAAAAGTGTTGCACCAGCAATGCGATGGACGGAACAGAAGGTGATATCTTCTTTGAAAGTGACAATGGCAATGACAGCCCAGGTGAAGATGAAAACGAAGATGCCGCACCCCCCATGATGATCTGATGCATAACCATGAGCTTGGAGACAGAAGAAACGGATTTAAAATTTTGAATCGTTTTCTATTGTAAATTTCCGTAAGCTATTCATTTTGCATGAAAATATAAACATTTTTTTTCTTTGAAATGCACAGATTTTTTTGGGTCGGCTTATACACGGGTTTTCAATTTATTGCGGTTTTGGTGGTCCTGAAGTGGGGGGGGGGGTCGGCTTACACACGAGTATATACGGTATTTATTTTAATTCGGTAGATCGCGTGACATCCGTGTGCCAAAATATTCATAAGACTTCATAGGGACCACAGCCCTACTGTTGCAAAATATCTTTTTAAATGTTTGTTAACTTACATATAATTTTTAATGATTTTATTGATTAATACAAAATTAAAAATCTGAAAAGAAATTTCTCTGATTAGATTAATGATTAGGAACAAGCTATAATATTTTCACAGCTCTCCGTGGCCCCCTACTGTGGCTAATCCCCTGCAATGGCTTTTTCCCCTAGTGACTTGATTTTCCACCTGTGCCCCTTGAAAATTATAGCCCCCTTCTAAGGTGTTGAGAACCACTGCTATATAGTATAAATTTATCATGAAAAAGTATTTTAATACCTATTTTTTATGGTAGTTATTCTCACTCTTAACCTTCTCCCCGATATTGACGAGATATCTCGTCTTAAAAGCTATTTATTTTAGCCCAGGCATTTTCTAAAGCTAATTTCTCAATCGAACACATTTTCTCGTCTCTCTTACTTTCCAAATATTTATAATCGGAAGAAAGCCTTCTTTTATAATAAAAAAGATACAGCATTTTAAAGGTTGGGTTTAGTGATTTCTGCTATTCACAGGTTAAAAGGTTACATCAACTTTGATCTGAATGGAGAGATCTGACATCCTATATCGTCGGAATAAACATTTTAGGTAGCATTACGATTTCCACTCCATTAAAAAAATTATGGACCCATGTGGGTTGAGAACCACTGCTAAATATCATTGGTTCATCATGAAAAAGTTTTTGAATATCTCTTTATCCGAATTTTTTCTCACCTCTCGACCGTCTCCCTGACATTGACGAGATATCTCGTCTTCTTGGAAGCCTTATATTTTATAGCCAGGATATTTTCTCAAACTAATTTCTCAATGAAACACATTTTCTCATCTCCCTCACTTTGCAAATACGGAAAATTGGAAGAAAACCTACTTCTCGTAATAATAAAAATATATAGAATTTTAAAAGGGGGATTTTGTGATTTCTCTGCTTATGCTGGATTTCGATCTGATATTATCTATCATAGGAATAAAAATTTTAGGTAATATTATAATTTCTGCGATGTTTACGCGAAAATGCCAGAATTTTTTTTTTCCAATAGCAATAAAATGCACTCAACCTGAATCAAACGTTTGTATTGTCTTTTTTTTTTTCTCATAACCTTGCAATCCACTGCAAAAGAAAAATCATCTCATAAATCTCACGGCAAGTCAAATCAATTATGCATGAGATATTGCGTACACGATATGCAAAACCATAGATTTTTAGTAAATAGACATGCGTATTTTTTTCCTGTGTGTTCCAGGTAAAAATATTCAGTTCCGGTCCATTTTTATTATCTCTCGGAACGAAAAAAAAAATTTCCACTTCCTCCAATATCCCTATTTCTTTGAATGAAGCTGACCTAAGCTAGAACTGAGTTCAAGCCGGCTTAATCCAGGAGAATATTTTCCTATAAAAATATTCCATGTGTGTATAACAACCGGAAAGTAATTTGAATATTTTCTCATTGTCCGATAATATTCATAAATTTTTCCTCGTGTAAAATATTGTTCATAAGAAATATGAGATTAAACTCGTGAATTTAGGATATGACCTAAAATGTGTGTGTGCGTGGATGCGATTCTTGAAAAAAAACTAAAAGTCCTTAAAATTGGGACTTTCTCTAGTACGGCAAAGTTCTTGTTATGACTGACCATTATATGACTGACCATTGCGATGACCTCTTCGTTCCAGGTCAGTGTTTACAAGGTCAGTTTCATTCCTTTGTTGGTTCCAACGAGATTCCCCTTTGTCTGATCTCATCGAGTTGATTATTTATCTTGTTTTTTGACTATCTATTTGGCTTTTGTTTATTCGGTCCTTTTCGTATGATGAATGGAATGGCCTTCTTTTGGGTGAGTCGTGCATTTTTAGTGATTAATTAATGAGTATTTGGGAAAAGTGCCGATTGTAAGAGTTCAACGTGGCTAATTGGAGTCTTGTTATCATCAGGGACGAAGATGGACCTTCGGAATTCTTTGATTTGTACATAAAGCGTTAGTGCGTTCGAGGTTAGTACATCTTCATTTTGTTGTACGAGATCAAGCTCGGGTCCTAGGACTGCCTTGAAGAGAGAGGGGCACGAGACAAATAAATCTGGAAATATTGCTTTGAGCCAGTGGTACTCAACAAGATATATGCGTATCCCTGGAGGTGTTTAATCGGCATTTTCGTGGCAACAAATGACCAGCAGTGGCAAGAGAAACGAGTGAACTAGTTTAGAAGTGTGAAACATTAGCTATATGGCACATCGCAGAGAAGTGGTATGTAATAATCCTTCGAGGAAAGTAATTGAATATTGGATTAAATATCGAATTTCTAGAATTACGCATTTCCAGGGATACGCAAGCCTCCTACGCACTTCAAGCGGTGTGCACGTCTTATTATACTTCAAGGGAGCTCATATACGTATTTCTAGGTGTACGCATACATTTTATGATATTTTTTTTGTAGCAAACGCGCAAACCTTCTGCGCTTCTCTAGGGATACAACATGACTAACTATATGTATATTTTCTACCATTTCAAAGGTTATTCTTGACTTATAAGCATCTCCGACCGCTCGAAAATCTCCTATTCATTTTGAAGGGGTTTGCACCCCATACGCATTTGAAGGGGTTATCTCATCTTCATATTTCCAGGAACACGCTAACGTCCTATCTGTTTCAAGGGTTAGATTTTCTAAGCAAGTTTCAGAGGTACGCAAGCCTTTTACGCAATTCCAAGGAGTTTACACGCCTAGTATGCATTTCATAGTGTAAGCAAGCCTCCTGCACATTTATATGAATACGTAAGCCTCTCACACACCCATTTGCGAGGACGGTTCGCACGTGCTCTATGGATTGCATGGGTTCAGGTGTTCACACGCCTTCTAATCATTTGAAGGGGTTACTCAAGCATTCGTATGCATGCATGCCTTGGGGGGGGGGGTAACAATCCTCGAATAACTTGTTGTGAGCATTACATTTCTAGAATACGCTGCTCCCCCACCCCACAACTTGTCCAGCTGTGACAGTAAAAAGTTGTCATGGTGGGGTGTGCCACACCATTGCAACTGAATGAAAATGAAGTTCGTCGAATTGAAATTCATTTCGGATACTTTTTTTACGTGAGAAGCATCGTGACATCACTGCAAGAGTTTAAAGTTCCTGTCATTAAGCACCAATGCATGCTTGCTCATGCCTCTCTATGTTGTGGAATGTTATCGCCAACACGTCTGGACTCATAGCTTCACAGTTTCACAACGAATAATATCTTGCAGTGACGTCAACATGTTTCTCATACAACAAGGTATGTCCGTATTGAATTTCATTACCTTATGATCAACGTTTGATTTTTTATGCATAAAAATCAGGGTCCGAGAGAGAATAAATTGTGAAAATTGAGAAGAAAATCTTGGAAGATGAGGGATTGGCCTCTGCCAATCATTTCAGAAAGTTCTTTGGTGCAATTCAACCTCGGACTCGGTTTTTCAAATTGTATTAAGAAATCATTGTTTTTAGTTTTTGACGTGAATACGTCTTTTAAATCATCTGACGATACCGCATGCATTTGCAAAAAGTCGCGTGACGAAATGCTTAAAATGTTCATACCTCAGGAAGTATAAAGAAAGAATACATACGGAGTTTTTTCTATGTCTGAAGATAGATTTCGTCGAAATATAGACAAATCTAATATCACTCTGGTTTTGGTACCTCTTCCGGTCTGGGCACCAGGCATGTGGCCCGTTTTCGTAACGAAATTGCTTTACGCTATATCTCATGATGTTCGCAACGCAAATAAAAGCCAATGGCGTAGTATGACAGATATTTTTGAAACAAATTCAGAGGTACCTCTCTGGTTTTAATACCTCTTCAGGTCTGGGCATCGACAATGGTAGCGTCTGTTGAATATTTCAAAGACAAATGTGATGATTTCCATTTAAATTTAGTCAGCATCTACCACTCTGTTCCAGGCACAAAGAACGTATTCACGTCAAAACGTGCGACTGTGCCTATGACACAGCCTACCCCCAATTTATTTTTACTGCACAAGTTGGGTCGGAATATATATATATATTTTTTTGTTTTGTGGGGAAATATTTCTAGAGGAAACTCAAGATTAGTACCGGCCTGACGAAGATACGAGCAAGGCCACCTTGGGCCTCGCAAATGTTAGAAATGCTCTTTGCAACAGGTGCGAATGTATAGTTTTCGACAATCGTCACTGGTGGCTTTCATAAAATATTCTCAGGGGCACCCCTCTAACCAACCCCCCAAATCCTGAAGCGGCCAGAACAAGATATCGATGAATTTTAGTTGTGACATCTATTGACAAGATTTAAAGCAGTGTACTTGTCATTTATTTGTTCGGTAATTTTAGTTTTAATCGCCAAACTTTTCTATTTTTATAACAAAATGATTACTCAATTAATAATTAATAATTATCGCTGAAAGGATTTCTTTCGGAATTGTTAGAAAAGTAAAATTATTTGGTAACAAAAATGTGTATAAAAAAAATTCCTTTGTGGAAGAAAAATTTTATCGCTCATAAAC
This sequence comes from Pholcus phalangioides, assembly GCF_987345545.1. NCBI lineage: Eukaryota > Metazoa > Arthropoda > Arachnida > Araneae > Pholcidae > Pholcus > Pholcus phalangioides. Next base: position 19,460,850 of record NW_028301601.1, on the reverse strand, counting down.
GTGGTTTGTCACTAGTATGCAACCACTAAAACTAACCCATATTCTTTAGATGGCCTCTAGGTCGAAGTCTACAACGGATAAACTCCCTACGAAATTTATTATGTGAAAAATAAGTTGAATTCCCAACCTGGAGTCCTGACAGCTTCCTTCTAGTAGTGAGCCACGCTAATAGTACTAATACCACTAGCTTTCGAGGTATATAATAATGCACGGGGGGGTCTCCAACCTTTCAGACATTGCGGGCCAACTTCCCATGAAGCCCACGGGCTACCACACATCAAGTCTCATACGGTGGTATATATAATTTTGTAAGTTAGAAACCATTCACAAGAACTAAATGTAATTTGGTAGTCGTGCCGTAACAGATAAGCCAAACATGGCTCAGATTAAAACAAAGGGGGGCCCTGATAGTGTTTTAGGGGTCCTATCAGTGTCCCCAAAGTGGGCTCCCTGGTGGTCGATGGAATGGTCCCGAAGGGTGGGGGTGCGATAAAAGCTACGGATTTAACAACATGGGATCCTATGGGTTCAATTGATTTGGGGGCGATGAGAGAATAAAATTTCTGAAGAAGGGGACGATGGAATAAAATGTTTGGGAAACTATGCTTTGGATCAGGGGTTCTCAAACGGAGCGGCGGCCCGACAAAGTGTTTACGAAGAGTTTCTTTGTTACACTGGGAAGCCGCGGATAAACGTTGATTACAGTAAGGAGCACCATGGGTGGGAAACGTTTGAGAACCCCTGCTTTTTATAATTCTGAAATCATTTCTTTCATTAATTCTGAAATCATTTATGTTTCTAATTTTGAAATTATTTCTTCCAGTAATTCTGAAATTATTTCTGTCCCTAAGCCCGGAATTACACTATAAAAGTTTGACAAAAGATCTTTTACAAAAGATTAAAAAAAAAAAAAAAACCAATAAGCCTATTGGTTGTTTGTTTTTTTTTTTTCCAAGTTTTGTGAAAGATCTTTTATCAAATTTTTGTAATGTAATCCCGGCCTAATTCTGAAATTATGTCTTTCAGTAATTCTAAAATTATAATCGGTAAATTTACAATCTGTAAATTATGATGGGGGAGGGGCCACATCGAAGAGCTCCCAGGGCTACATCTGGCCCCACGGACCATGCGTTGAACACCCCTATCATAATGGAATCATCAGTGATTCCGTAGCATTCACAATTCCAAAAAATAAAGCTTTTCATTCGCATCCATTATGTATACCGCTGCGTTTCAGCTTTTTTTTTCCGGATTATTTTGCGGTTTTAGATCCAAGTCGAGAGTAAAAAATCGCCACAGGGCCTCGAATGGCCCACGAATTTCAAGGTCCTCTCGTCGACGATGTCCAAAACCTCGCACATGTAGGTAGAGCTGCTGCCTCCACATGAGCAGCAGCTGGTTATCGTGACCATTTTTATGAGAACCAGTTGGTGGTTTCCCGAAGAAAGTAAATATAGAGTCTCCAAAAGTAGGCAGGGGTATAGGCGAAAAACAAAAATGAATACATGAATACAATTTGAATATTCTGGTCACGACGTTAAGTATACGAACGAACCTGTTCTCGTTTAATATAATGAAGTGCTTCTCGGAAGTTGTTGCAAAGAAACCTGTTGAACGTAACCACAGTCAAAATAAATGATGTGTTTGAATAATTATTTTTGAACACCGAGGTGAAGTTCGTTGTTGTTTAAGAGCTTCTCTATTCTTTTTTCCATGTTTTCTGTTTTTGAGGTGCTGTTGCAGGCTTTGAATGGAATATTTGTCCATTCGAGTGGTGTGGTGTCATATCTGAAGGATGATTCAGAAGATATTCGAGAACATTTAATCGATAGGGTAACTCGTAATTTTTCGATATTACCGATGGAACCAATCCTAGAATTCCAGACTTTTTTCCGGGAAGGGTATTAGTATTCATTCCAGGCTGATTAATTAGTCTTTGGTTTGAAGTTACAGCTTCAATTCGTCACAATCTTGAATGAATGAGGGATCAAGGAAGCAGATATTTTTCTGGATATTATGCACACGTGAACTCAGAAAAAAAAAGTCGTTTGGTCTCAACCGGGACACGAACCCAGGCCCCCTCTTGGAAAACCGGGCAAGCATGCTACCGTCTACACCACTGGAGACGTGACCCTGCTCGGAGTGATGGATTGTTAAAATAAAATTCTGGAACTAATTTACGAAGCTATTGTTTGATCATACCATTATCACAGTTAAAAGCTGATTCATCTGTGATAAGGTCTTCATGACCTAGTCCAGCGATTCTCAACATGAGAGCATGTGACCCCCTTTGTTGCCCCGGATATTCTAAAAGGGCCACGGGAGAAAATCAAGTGAAGGGAGGACAAATCGTTAGTGGTGGGGGGAGGTTCCCCACAAAGAGCTGGCAAAAATTAAGCTTAAGAAATGTGAACAAGAGTTTTAAGGTGAAATATGGTGGGAAAAGGTGAGACTTTTCAAAATGAAACAGACCTACCCATTGAATTAGAACCATCTTATTGTATGGGCCCATCTGGTTATAGTCCCATGTCCACATGGAACCTACATGATGAGATCTTTTACTTTTTTTTTCCAATCAAACCGAACACGACCCAGGTTTTACCCGGCACAGCCAATTTTAGCCGTTACCTTATGAGGTCTTTACGATGATTTTTGAGGGTAGTATGCAAATATAAAAGATGTTACTTCAAGCTGAGTATGGGATCACAAGAACATCACTTACTCCGGAGACCCATGGCATTAAAACGGCCCGACACAGACCCCTTCCTTCCCGAATGAGAGAAGCTCAATTAATTTTAGTCTGGAGCGTATTCATTTTTTTTGTTCACTCTAAATTTACTCTACACTGGAACTCACATGTGATGTGCAGGATTGCTCTTGTCCATGTACGTATAAAGAACTTGCATATGTTGGCGGTGGTTTCATTTTCGTATTTTAATAACTCCTGTGGGGGCACACGAGTCCCCCGCCCCATGGGCCAATGAATGTAATGAAATCGCCTTGTGTGATGTTATGGGGCTCAATATTCCACTGAAAGTAACAGACAGTCGAAAATCATTGCACCAGATTTCATCATGTAGGCCTTCTATGGACATCAGACCTCAGAACATTCCCACATGGGTTAAGATGCCCTGGTTCTACGGACCGCTCTGTTATACTGACTCTCTGGATACTGACAATAGTCCCAATTTTCTATTATATTTCATTGAAAAGCTTTATTTCTTCACAGTTCTCTGTGGCACCTTAACCACTTTTCGGGGCTCTCGTCTAATTTATTTTCATCCATGCCCCTCCTTCGCAAGCCATATGGCCCCAGGTTGAGAACCACTGACCTATACTGCTGAACTATCAGCGTATCCATACAACAATAGTCAGATGCTATAAATTTTCAAAAATGTCTGTCTGTTGAGATTCTCATGATTTAATTTACGTCCGATCTCTTCCATCTAGAAAACCTCAAGCTCGACAAAGAGGAATTCGCCAAAGTCTCATTCGACGACGAAGCAGTCGAAGAGAAGAAATCCGAGGAAGTAAAAGAAGAGGAGAAAAAGGAAGACGAGCCCAAGGATGTCGTCAAACCTGATGAAGAGATACCCGTGCCACCATCCGAAGACAAGAAACCGGAAGAAACCAAACCAGAAGAAGAAGCAGCAGCCAGTCTAAAATCCGAGACAGACCTCCAAGACAAACCAATACACGCTGCTCTGGAAGAGGACGAAGACGCCAAGAAGGGCCAGGAGATTCCACAAGCAGCGCAGCCTCAAGGTACGTCAGTATTGAAAGTTTTCACCTTGGGGGTAGAGTGCCACCTTGTATTTTGAAAAAGCATTAATAACCACTCGGTAAGAAAAAAAAAATAGCCCACGCTCTCCGGGTGTTGTTATCATGTGAAAGAAGAGTCGGGGAAGTTGTTAAGTATTCCACAAGCGGCTTTAACTGCATCAACAAAAATGGATCCGACGATTAATCTCACACATGAAAACATGTTGATTAATTGAAGGTAACGCGCCGGTAACATTTCACCCAATAAAAACAAGATAGAGGGTTATTTTCTCATGTCCTCTTACACAGAAACGGTGGAATGGCAGAATGCCTTGTCAACAAGAAAATGACTTATCCCTTAGTACGAACAGTAGATATTGATAAAGAGTTGGCATTTTTCAACATTCTGTCGGAAGAGGTTTCCCTGATAGAAAAGGTAAATACAGGGAACTATTTGTCGAGAAGATTTTTGAGCTTTTGCAATTTTTCGAGCTGCGCTATGAGTACCTTACAGGGTACATTACAGGGTGATTCAGAACTTGTGTACAAAACTTTAAATAGTGATAGCACACATCTAACAAGCAATTTTTGTCATACATGGTCGTAAGACAACCGCTAGACGGCACTGTTATTGAAATAAAATGCGGCATAAAGCGCTGGTTTTTTGCCACTTATCGTAATTTCTACACGCATTGCAGAAGGGATGACTGGTTTCACGACCAGGAAAAAGCGGACATGCTTTATGGTGCTGCTGACAGGAATGTTCTGGGAGCCTAATGACTGAACCGGGAGTTTTTTTTTCCTAACGAGACCCGTGAAACATTGAAAATCCCTTGAGTAATTGCACCGGTGTCTGTGTAGAACGGGCTTTGTCAGCCGCATGCAGGATAGAGGGTATGGCAGAAGTAAGTAAGGAAGCCACAAGAAGACTGTTTATTACAGACATTGGTGCAATCGCCGAATTTATTATTTTTTTGATCTGACATGAGTCTCATCGAGAAACATTTCTAGTACCACCTGCTGAGCTTCCAGAGCATTCCCGTCCGCATCACCATGCATTTAATGCATGTCCGCTTTTCCGTCCCTTCAGCAATCCACGATAAATGACGATAAGTGCCAAAACCAGCGCCGTCTAGTGGTTCATTGCTTCGATGCTACCACGCACTGTACCAGTGGCATACAGGATAAAGGTTGTAGTAGAAGTGTGAGGACACCTTGACTCTTTAAGTGGCACAGCAAAAGTCACAAAATTCCATATTTTTTTGATGAAATAGGCTTATAGGCTTTCTTCTGATTTTCAGCAGGTGCAAACGAGGGGGGGGGGGGGAGTTTGGGGAAAAAGCGTTTCATTGAGAAATCAACTTTATAATATATCTCAGCTTGTCAATGCTGAAACAAGAGGATTTTTAGGAGGCGATATATCTCGTCAAAACTGGTTAAAGGGTTAAGAAGATCGTACAAACACCGACGGAATCGCTCAAATGTTTTTCGATCTAGCACGCGTCTCGTCGGAAAACTTTCCTGGCACAGTCTTTTAGCTACCAGAGCATTCCCGCCTACAGCACCATACACTGAATGCATGTCCGCATGAGCGACAAAACCAGCGTCATACGTGTTCAGTGACAGCGCCGTTACAGCCACGCACTGCATGACAAAAATTACTTGTTTAGATGTGTACTCTGACTCCTTAAAGTTTTTGTCCATGAGTTTTGAATCACCCTGTACGTAAGCAGGTCGAGACAGAATTTGAGGTAGAGGGAAGTTTCGAGACGGTTGCATCATTTTCGGTACGCAATAACGAAACTCTGTTAGAGGTGACATTAGAAGAATTCATGACGTAATTATTACTCTTAAAACCGAGCGCTGATCTCACTTGGCTATCATTAGATGCCTGAGGAATATCGTCAGCAGAGAAGAAGGACCATTACGTCATAACAGCGGGGGGAGTCTGGTCTTTACCTTAAGTGAAAAAGGTTTGGTATCCCAAGCACTTTTCCACCAAAACCCATCAGCCCCTAATGAACGATTCCTGCCTTCTTGAAATATTTATTACCATTCAACACTGGCATTTTTTCTTTAAATATCAATCTCAGCAGCGTAAGTAACGATTACAGGTTGAGAATGTTTCATAGAGAGCCTCTTGGGAAAGTTTTTTTTCTTTCTCGAGGTGAGGATGTAACCATATAATGGGTCCTTCATTTATAGGTCTGTTGAATGTAAGCTCTGCCTATACGGTACAACTGTGAATTGTGCTAACGGCAAGTTGGTTATCTGATATATAACCCAGTATAGGGGTTCTTAACTTTTAGCATTCCCCCCCCCCCGTAACTTTTGTACCGATAAGCATAGGCGGAGATAGACTTGGAAGTTTGGGGGGGGGGGCACGCTGATGATGATGTCAATTCATATATACATCTGTTCATTAGATCAGTGACTCAAACTTTGACGCTGGGGGGGGGGGGAATGCGCCCCCACGTATCTTCGCCCATGCCGATAAAATGAAGCCCTCGGACCACTTTACAGAATAAAATAATACTACTACTACTACTACTACTAATAATAATAATAATAATACAGAATTCAGAATAAAATAACTTAAGAACCATAAGTTGATTATTTCCCATCAAGCTCAAATGAAACCCCCCCCCCCCACAAAAAAACAATCTCTCCAAGTACCCCAAGGCGTCCGTGGATCCCTCACGTAATAAGATCCAAGAGTGCGGGGGATTTACCGATGAAAACTGAAAATGCCGATGCACGATCGTCTTCAGAATGGTTCCTTTGGTGTCGATGCACTTTTGACAGCTTCGTACTGCTTTTATGAAAGGAATGTCGGAAACCGTCTCTGGCAGTGACTCAGAATGCTTCCTACAAATTATGTTTAATCGGTGAAAGCAAATAAACATTAATGGTTCCATTAAGCCCACATCTCAACATTGCCCACATCTCAACATTGCCCACATCTCAACATTGCCCACATCTCAACATTGCCACAATTGCCCAACATTGCCCACATCTCAACATTGCCACAATTGCCCAACATTGCCCACATCTCAACATTGCCACAATTGCCCAACATTGCCCACATCTCAACGGATCACGACGAATGGATTCCGGAAACGGCTTAAAAATGTCTTTAATAGAGCTCTTTGCACACCGTTCTGCCCTTGGGAATGGAAATTACTTTGTTTGCCAGAAAAAAAGACAATTTTTCCAAAAAATCAATGAAAAATTTAGAAATGATGGATTAAAAATAATTCAAAGAAATAATTCTCCAGCACGAAATTCAGAATTAAGGGTAGAAATATAATTCCATTATGACATGAATGTCGCTCTCCACTTGTTAATACAAGATATACGGAAGACTGGATGTTGTGTCATCTTGTATTAACAAGTGGAGAGCGACATTCATGTCATATATATAGCCCTCTGGTGGCTCGTCGTCCATGAGCTATTAGCTGATCGGTTTCACCGTCCATTGCACGGTTCCGTTCGGCATATATACGCTCTAGCGAAGGAAAATCTCTATCTCCTCTGTAGCTTAGTGGTCAGAGCGCTCGTCCGGAAATCGAGGGACCCGGGTTCGACTCCCGGTAGAGACAGGGATGAGTTTTTTCCTTCCTTAAAAAATTAACATCTCAAATAATAAATATCCTCACAACATCCAGTCTTCCGTATATCTTGTATAATTCCATTATAAAAATTCAGAACCAATGGAAGAAATAATTCTAAAATCGATGAAAATTAGGAATTAATGAAATTAATAAATCCTCAATGGATGGAAATTCAGAATTAACGGTATAAAAAAAAAAATTCCAGAGTTGTTGACAATTCAGAATTAATGCAAGAAATAATTTAAAAACTAGTGTGAAGTAGTGGCTTTACCAATAATTTACCGTGATAGCGGGGCCTCACAAAGCGAGCGACCACACCGGTCACACGGCATTAAGGGATCTGGGGGTGCAGAAAATATATTGGTGGGGGTGCTCGAGTAACCTCAAGTTCCCAGGATCCATCCATTTTTTGTTATCAATGATGATATAAAATTATTATGAAATTGATGAACCGATGTACTAGTACGCTTATAACATTCGCTTACCACCATTTGGGGTGTCTTCAGTGTGTCAAAAAAGAACCCATTGGACATTCATGTCCGCACGTGTGTTTGGTAGACAAAATAATTTCAGAATAAGAGAAATAATTTCATAATTACTTGAAAAAAATTATTTCTCGATTCAACAAAATTCACAATGGATGTAAAATATTTATTGAAAGAAATATTTTCAGAACCAATGAACAATATTTTGTGAATTAATGACTGATTAATTATTAATTAACAAATTAATGGGAATTAATTAAATAATTGGGGGGCTCCCTGTTTCACTGAAATCACTGGGTCCCGTCGGGCCCACCCGTTAAGACACCATTGTGTGAATCTATCGAATGCTTCCCTGTATGACTTATTGGCCCTCGAGCTTCATGGAAATTTTATTTTCTTTTTATGGTCCGCACAATGTCTGAAGAGCCCTGTTTTGAGTAAAACATCACGAAGTGGTGTTTTTTTTCTATACTTCATGCGTTACTGGAGGCCATTACACGTATTTTCAGCCTACTTTGCACGATACTGGCACATAAAACTCCAGTAACGCTATTGGAATGCAACTCGAATAAATATCGGAACACATTTAAAAGCTTTAGTTTGAAGGAAGTACATCTTCAATAAAATCTTCAGGGTGTCCGGGAAAAGGGCAACCCGACTTAACTTGAAAAAGATGGATGACAAAGAAGATTATTTTAGTTTCTAAGACACCTTGTAAAAATATTTATCACAATCTCCTTGGAATTTAGTTGAAAATTTCATCGATAGGCGACATTGTGCTGGTATAATTCAGATTTTCCCAGTGAGCTCTCTCTACAGTTTTAGAATTTCTTGAGAAGAACCAATATTTTTTATTGAGAAACGTGAGGATCCGAGAGTGTTTGTGGTTGTGTGGAGCAGTGTTTCTTAACCTTCTTTTTTACCTATGGACTTTGGCACGACGTTAAGATAACCCCGAACTCTCAGACCTTCTTGTGCTCCCTCGTCCTCTACACCAGTGTTTCTCAACCGCCGACCGGACCGTAAATAATTTAGTTTCATTCCCCATCAGTCGTGTTTATGTCGGGCCTTACACTCAAAAAAACAAGAAAAAAAAAATTCAATCGGGGCGCGGGATTCTAAAGGATGAGAACCACTGCTCTATACCACCACCATTATCCAGGAGCGAGACCCTTCCTACCAATGATTTTTTTTGGGCAAATTTGAAGTGATTTTTTTAAATATATGAACAACTAAATGGTCACCGCTAGATTTTCGGTGAGCTTCCCTGTCGTGGCCGTCTCGATATTATGCCCCCCCCCCCCCGACAAAGTTTGTACTTCGTCCGCGCCTAACTAGAAATAGCAGCGCTTACATATTTATTTGTAACTCTTGAAAATCATCGTAACAGATCTCAACACTTACCTGATTCCCCTTGAAAATGAGGCCTCCGAGCCACGCGCCCAGATAAGCCCATTTGTTAAGATAGCCCTGTCTCCACAGGCGGGGAGAGGGGGGGGGGTTCTGCTGGATTCTGAAAGTAGTCGCATATTTCCCATCATATTTCACTTGAAAACTTTATTTACTCACATCTGAATTTGTTTTCACCGATCTCCGTGGTTCCCACTTCCCATTTAGCCATAATTATGGCTCCTTTCCATTCCAGTTTCATCGGTGACCCCCCCCCCCCCCCCCCACACACACACACTAGAATATCACAGGACCTCAGGGGCGCGGGGGGGGGGGCATATGACTCAAGGTTGAGAAACACTATTTTAGTGGATATATCAATATTGACTGTTGACTGTTGTAGTGTCATCTATCGTTGGAATTTTTAACCATATGATTTCGCCAAATCTGGCGATTGAAGTCCAATAAACAGCCTAAAAACATGAGGAAATTTATTAGTTTTTCATAGTTTACTGTTTTTAAACTATTTAATCAAAAAGTTAAAAAGTTATGTGTAGATAACACTTATTAAATGCAAATATTTACAGTGGTATCAATGCCTAGAAACCATCATGATGAACCTAACGCATTCATTTGCATACAGCTCCGATTCAATAGATCATTCTTCAATGAGAAAATTAATGCTTTAAACTTCATGTTTCAGTTACCAGTTCTTCCAGAAAAGAATTTTTCACCTCCATAGAGGTCATTAACGCCATCATGTTTCTTACATCACCTCGCTCGAATAACGTTGCCGCAACTATTATCAATGTCAACGAAACACTTTCCACGCGGCGTAATAACGAACCTTGAGCACACGTACGGAATATCTGATGTCACAACACCACCACCCAAGTTTTTACGCAACTCGAATTGATTGTATGTATGTGTGTGTGATCTGTCCTCGATGTGCCATCTTCTAGTTAAACGCCAAACAGGTGCGTCCACCTGGAAATAAGAAATATAACACCTTAGAGAACACCCGAAGCTGGAAATCGGGGAGTTTTAACACGTTGGGACAGTTGCAGGAAAAGAATTGGCATTAATTAATGGATCGTCTAACAGGATAACGACGCGAGATTGAATTGGGTCACGCGATGATGAATTCAAAATTACGCCATGATTTAAATTTTCGGAACTAGTTGCTTGACATGACACCTGAGAACTATCGGCTACTTGCAAATGTTTTGGACTTGCCTTTTCTTTCTTTGTCAAGTGTGTGTCCTGAAATATTTCGATGGTGTTGTTGTTCTGGATATAATGATAAAACTTCAGTTTGACAGGTCCGAGACATTTTAACTAGGGATCTAAAGAATTCCAATGACCCTTGGGCATTAATTGGAAAGCTTTCAGGAGGTCCGTAAACTTGAATGATAGAGCAACTAACTCATTGTTTATTGTATTTACTGGATATTATTCTGAAAAGAGGTCCGTGGCCTTCATTTTATTGGTGAAAGGAAGACCCGGACTATATTTTATCGATGCGGGAGGGGGAAGGGGGCACGACATTCATTTTATCGATACGAGGTATCCGTGGCCCTTTATTTTATCAATATAAGATGTTTTCACGACCTTCATTTCATTTTTACAAGATGTCCGTAGCATTCATTTCGTCAATACAGGAAGTCCGTAGCATTCATTTCGTCAATACAGGAAGTCCGTAGCATTCATTTTATTGATACGGGGGGGGGGGGGAGGTTTGTGGTCTTCATTTTATTATTACTGGGCCGTGGAGTGCAAAAGGTTAAGAACCCCTGCTTAACCTTCTCCCTGCTTTAATGATTCTTATTATTTTATCACTTTATAGCTAATAAATAGTCGATATTCGTTAAATTTATTACTTCTGGGTAGTTATACTCATTTTATTTCTCTTCGTCTTTACAGAAGAGAAGATAGAAGAGAAAGCCGCCGAGGAACAGAAAATACCCGAAAAAGTTGAGGAAGACAAAAAAGAAGTAGTAATAGAAGAGGAATCGAAGAAAGAACCCGAAGAGCTTGAAGGAAGAAGCGTCGAAGCCGTACCAGTAATCGTCGAAGAACTTGCCAGTAAACCATCACCCGAGGACAAAATCGTCGAAGACGATAAGCAAGAGGAACAGGAAAAACCCCAAGAGAAACCCGCGGTAGAAGAAATCATGGCCATAGTCTCCGACGAATCACCCGTCCCAGTCATCGTCCCAGAACAACCATCCGAAATCGAACAACCCGTCATCTTGGTCCCAGCTGAATTACCCGCAGCCCCTGCAGAAGCCGCGCCGGAACCAGTCATCGCCGAAGAATCCCAGGCCATTCCAGAAGCTCCAGAGGCCGTCGCCATAATCCCCGCGGAAGAAGAATCGGCAGCAATCGAACCGGCGAAAGCTGAACCCGAACAAATCATCGCTGCCGTAGATCCGGAAGCTCCCGTGGAAGCAATCGAATACGTACCGCTCGCTAAAGTCGACGACGCCGTTGCCGCCGTGCCCGTAGTCCCGTCCAGTGAGCAATAAGTCGAAAACTCGGACGTTTCGGACTGTAGAGTGACGACGGAAGGTGTGCGTGGCGTACCTGCGTCGGCTTAGTCGGATTCAAATGTGTGGATAGTTCTGATCATCCGATCCCCCCCACCCCTAATTTAATGCATTCAATATCTAAAAAAGGGATCTCTTCTATTGACTCAGAGAACTTCGTATATGATCGATTTTATACCGTGTTTTAAAAGTCAACAGGTTCTGGGGAATCTGCATCCAGCAGATTCTGTCCTCGGGAACGCGTTTATTGCACGTTTTAGTGTAATTACACTCTGATTTCTCTCTCTCTGAGTCGGTGGATACAATTCTCTTTTATAACGTCTAAAGTCTTCTTTTTTTCATATATACGAAAATAAATAATATCCACACAAATGCCATTTTCCCCCGAATATTATTTAATTGCAAAAAAAAGAAATATCTCATCACGAGAGCTGGTTCTCCTGCGTTGTAAACAACTCGAATGGACACGAATGCGAATGATGGAAACAAGGATGTAAACAAAAAGGGTGTTGGATTCGGCTTTTTTTTTTTTTTGCGTTTTATTGTTTTTGTTTATTGTTTATGTTTTGTTTCTTTTTTTTTTTTTTTGGCGAGCAGTGCGATTTTGTTTTGTTTATTTGCAAAAAAAAAAAAAAAAAAGCAGTGGAGTGGTGCAATGAAAACTTATTGTAATGCTTCTTCTCCAACAAGGTTTGAATAAAAACAGTTATGGCCGATTTGATTATAATTTTTTTCCCTTGCTTGTTTTGTTTCTAGTTCTTGTTTTGTATTTGGTTGGTGTTTTGAGAGGAAACAAAAAATATATCTCGTCGATGACTGATATAATAATGAAGTCGTTCCAAACCATGTTTAGATTGGCATTAATACTTTGGATTTCTGAAGGTGCTGCCAAATTGTTTCGGATAAGACAGCGTTTCTCAACCCATGGTCCGTGGACCAGAGTGGGCCCACGACGATGGCATAGGTGGTCCACGGGCAGACTTGGTAATTTAATTCTAACTCTGAATGAAAAATTATTCAACTGTTTTAATTGATATTGGGTATAATACAATATGGGTTAAAATAAAAATTATGCCTTCATACTTAGGTTCACCACTCATCATCGAGGAAAATGCAGGAATTTGCGATCCTAAATACGGTATATCACTTAATTTTGCCAAAAAAAAATTCAATTTATTGTCTTAAATACAATTACTGCAATATATACAGGGTGATTATAAAAAAACTATCCCGACATATGGGCCCCTAACTATCACACCAGTCACAGAAACTGAATGAAATTTTGGCATAAGGTATTTTGAGGTATGCGCTCAAGAATGATATGGAAAACAACAGTGTCACTCTAACAGTTACGGTTACAGTGAGAAAATTTCGAAAATATCAAATGGCAACACCAAGTTTTTTGTATTGGAATGTGATCTCCATTGTGAAAAACCCTAAATAGCGTTCGAACGGCAACTGTAGCATGAGAAACTTACAGGAATGTCCCGTAATAAGGGACACAGGGGTCCGCCAATTTTTTTCAGGCATTTTACTGCTGGTCCTTGTTTTTAGAAAGATTGAGAACCGCTGAGATAAAAGAGGTGGAAATTAGAACGGAAATATACAAAACAGTGAATCCCTATGGCATATAGCACAAGGGGTCCTTCCAAGGCAATTTCCTCGGCGATTGACAAAAGGGTCCTCTCCTCGGCTGTTTAATGAGAGAGAAAAACGCTACTTTATACCCCGATATAATATAAATAGCATACATCTATAGGGCCTGATTTCGAAATTTTCACTGTTATGACTTCCCCCGATCTTCCAAAATCCCTCCTGTACCTATCTACACCGTCTAAAATTTTCGTTAGTCAATAATTATAGTAAACAATAATTATAACATTTATTCACAAAAAATTATAAGCTAAAAATCTGAGTCTTTTTTTGTGCATAATTATAAGAACAACCTAAATATTATGTTGCCATATTTGAGCAGTCCATGCAATAGCCGACTTTGATTCAACTTGGGCACCTGGGTCAGAGCTGCAACTACAGAGGAAAATTTTAAGGATGACAATTTAAAAAATTCATTCTGAGAAATTGCAGGAAAAAAAATGAAATTTGCATTCTGACAAAAATCCTAGTTACGACATTGCTCTATGGCGAAAGGACATTCCCAGCTCTAAAGACGAAAATGTTCGGTCTATCAGTGCTAGCATGAATATGTTATTAAAATTTTGGGTTGAATGTGTTGCCCATGCGGAATAATTAAAGTATCAGCTCAGACACAGGCTTAGTCTATTCATTCATCGGATTGCATGTGTCCTTCAGGCAAGAAAGACCCGACGCGCTAATGCTTTCCGAGTCGAGACAAATGAATCCGATTCGGGCTATCGACTGTTATCAACTGGTCGTTTCAATAGGAAATCTATCAACTGATGCTTTAGATCAGTACAACATTTAGCCTTCGAATACAAGAGAAGTATTCAATCACAATAGACACCCATTCATTATTAGCAAATCTGAACTACCATAACCAGATGATACAGTTATAATCTGCCAAATGTATCCATTATTTGATACCGAATTCCATAAAGGATGTTCCAAAACAGATGAGCAAAAGTGCGTAATACACTTTGTGTATACACAGAAACCACTTTTTTTTCAAGGAATGCATATTGGTAAATGAAAATGGGGGAGTTGGGTCCCATAGCTTTGCACAAATATTCCCTTTGCCAGCCACCATTGCGCCAAATCACAATGAAATGTTTCAGATGGCGAGTAAATAAAAAGATAGAATTTGCCAGATAACTAATGTTTGTTCGTAAATGTTACCAAACAGTACGCTTTTTTAGAAAATTTTTCTCTGAATTGTCTACGAACTTATCTCTCGACAACTAAGATTCTATGAATGAAAGTCCAATTGGGACTTTGCTTGCCTTCACGATCCGTTCTACCATACACCGATCTCTTTCCGTGGGAGCATCTCAGAAGTTTCTTTTATGAATCTGCTAAGGAATCCTCCCGTAAATCTAATGAGAAACTCACCAACCCTACGGTGTATTCTGGCCATATGCGCAGTGTGTAGAATATCACACCCGATTGTTTCAATTCTACCTTCAATGAAATGGATTCGAGAATTTCGAATCTAGTTGCATCCGGAATATTTTTACCACTTAACTCGTAAGTGAAACGTGGGTTGTTCGCACCAAAATAATTAGCACGCATTTGTCAATACTGAAAGTCGTGCTCCATTCCTTTGCCCCATGCTGCAATCACATCGAGGTGCATCTGGAGCAGCTCCCTTATCGTTTAGATTCCTGACTAAACCCATCAGATTCGCATCAACTGCGAATTCGCTAACGATTCCATCTCTATATAAGAGTATGGGGCCAAGGACACTTCTTTGAAGGACTGCACCGGTGACTCCTGTCCAAATGAAACTCCCCCGTTCACCAAAACTCACTGTGACGTATCCTGCAACCGCAATTTTATTAAATTCAGCAAGTGGTCACCCAATTTCATGTAAAAATTCACGAATTTGTTATGTTGGACGGACTCAATCGAATGCTTTTTTGCAAATCAAGATAGATAGCATTAACGTATTTGTCTTTGTCCAAAGCCTTAGTCACATGATCATAGGAAAAAAAGAAAATTGGCAACTCACGACTATCCCTTCCTAAACCCACGCTGGTTTTCCTCCATTACATTATTATCCTCCATCCAGTTCACTAGTCACCGTTTAATGATGATTTTCAAAATTGTCGAGAGAGACGGAGAGAGCTCGTCAAACTCACTAGACGATAATCGGACACGGTTTCTCTACTATCACTTTTGAATATCGGAATCGCATTTGCAACCTAACGATACCTTCAGCAACACAAAGTGACAGAAAATTTGCTGGAAGTGGATCTATCTATTGTACTGAGCAATATCATTGGATAATAAAAAACAAATTACTGTTTAAAAAAGTCACTTTTAATTGTTCAAAAAAATAATAATATAATCTCTGAATATTCATTAATAATTCATGAATGCTTTCCAACAACATCCACCTGCATAGCATGGGGGAATCTGGTACCGAAACTCACGTTTTCAACCTCATGTTTTTCGGACAGAGTCGAAGTGAAACTAACTGAATATATATGCATATATGCTAATTATAAAATGTTTGATTAGATCGGTAATTACCTGGTAATGAGGCATAATAAGGCTACAAATCATTTTCTTATTTCAATATTCGATAGAAAGCTGATGGAATAAAGTGGGATAATATGTTAATGGAGTTTTTTTGGACACCATCATGTGTGAATGTTGTTTCTGGGTTAACACAAGATTTTTTTTTTTTTTACCCCTCTATATAGTGTATAGTGTTATAGTTTTTACCCATAGAAGCATCATATTAAGGTGAATCTTGATGGAAATTATTCAGAGGAACGAAAGTGAATGACATCGCGACGTGGAAATGAGTCCACGGCATTAGAGCACGATCTGTATTGAAATGGCCTTTTTTATGAAGAGGATCGGGATCAAGCATTTGGTGGCAGTGTGAAAACTGTGTTTTGTGACCCTCTGTAATATCTGTGCTCATGGCCTCCATAAGAAGTTTGGCTCCTTATGGAGGATGACCATATTACCACTCATTACGTGTTTTCCGTACTGGACGTATAAGTGTGCACTCCATTTATTTTACGTTTGCGGAAATGACCTCTGATACACAACTGGATGATATGAATTTTTGTAACGTGCTGTGTCTTTCTTTCTTGCGTTAAATTAAATATTGATGAAAATCAAAGATACTGGACATTACGTCTCTAGTCAACTAGTTTGCTTCTAGTCGAATCCTCTAGTTTGCTTCATTTACGAAGAATTTTACAGGAGTAGGAAGAGTTTGATAGTCTGTCGAATCAAGGTTCCAAAGGACGCGCTGTGCCGCACTCCCAGACAACAGATTGTCACCAGGGTCTGCTTTTGTAAGTTCAGGCCATGGGCAAGTATGAATTTTTGAGGTCCCTTACACATAGTGTTCTTGGACGCAGAGGCGTACACAGTGCAGGGTTTTCATTCGGGCTGTGCCCAAAATTTTAAAAAAAAGTGCCAATTCGGTTGCTTGGAAAATTTCTGGATCCTGAGCACGTGCCTCGTTTGCCCATGCAATAAACAGGCCTTGACTGTCACCTCTTATATTTCCTATATACACAACCAGCTTTGTAAGAAATCCTTCTTAAATTATAGGCAGACCAGCGGCGTGGACGAGGAAATTCAAGGTCCTCATCGATGGATGCCGATTAATAACTATAAGCGAGATTCTTCAAAAACTCTCGATCAGTCATCGGTCTCTATAATCCTTTCGGAAACGAGCATTCTTTTTTTTTTTTTTTTGAAGTTTTTTGCATTTCTGATACTTTAATGTCAAATTTTAATGCAAAATTTTTGCAGAATTTCATTACTAAATTTTATGTAATAAACCGCACTTTTCCCTGAGGTACTTTCTCCTGAAAGCCATCTTTTTAAAAAAAAAACCTGAAAGTTCAACTTTAAGTGCTGCCCTCTAATGAAAGCCCCCAAAGCTCATATTTACCATATTTCTAACTTAAAACTAAAAAATTCTACAGTGAGGAAAAAGCAGCCATGCCACATTTGTGTGTGCATTCAGGATCTGTGACGACTCATGGGCGGGGGGGGGGGAGCGTATGGATTGAGATCATCATCATCATCGTGCCCCCCCCCCCCCCAGACTTCCAAGTTTATCTCCGACTATAGATCTTCGGCTACGCAATATCTGATAGCTGCTGACGACATCGCAGTTTGCTTGGATCTAGTTGAAGTTTTAGTACCTTATTTCGTCCTTCCCAGACCATTTTGCCGTGGCCTAGACTGCACAACGCCATTCTTATTGGCATAAACTACTATTTAACGTGTCTTGCGAAAATTCCTCGGGAATTTATAACGAATTGCTTTATGAAAGAAATATGGTCACGTTGAATCACACCTATGTCAGTGGTTCTTAACTTTTTTCGGGCGCGACCCAAATGTCAGCAACAACATCAGCTTCGCGACTCATGGGGGCTGTTTGGTTTTCGAAATTAGTGTAAACAGTGACGCAATAAGTACATTTATAACAGGATAAGTGTACTTGTACGACCCATCTAGGAAGCCCCGGCAAATCATGTACCCATAGATCAAGTATCCTTAGCTATAAGTGGATTTGAATGACTCGTCTAGGAAGCTTCTGCGAATCAAGTTTGGGTTCTGGCCCATAGCTCGAGAATCCTTGACTGTTCGTGGATCCGAACGACTCGTGTTGGAAGCCCCTACGAGTCAAGTTTGGGTAGTGACCTATAGCTGAAGAACCCCTAGCTGTAAGTGAATTTTTACGACCCATCGGAAGTCCCTCCGAATCAAGTTTGGATCGTGACCCATAGCTGAAGGATCCCTGGCTGTTAGTGGATTAGTTTGATCCATCTCGTAAGCACCCGGCGAATTAAGTTGGGATCGCGACCGATAGGTTACGAACTCCTGGCACATGTATTTATCACTTTGTGAATATTGTTACTTTTTCTACTGGAACAAATTCCACGGGCCGGATGGAACCCCTTGACGGGCCGTATTTGGTACGCGGGCCGGAGGTTGAGCACCCTTGCAATATCGCATTTCACGGAAGGTAATACAGTACCATTTTTCCTTGTCAAGCAATGGTATCTCCAAGGTTGTTTATGGTCTCCATGTCAGCTTTACATAAGGAACTAAGCTGAGAAAGATGAATTACTCTCTCTCTCTCTCACTCACCTGAGGAATAAAACACGAAGTTGTAACTAGCTCCCTATCTCTACTCTCTCCCCAAAAAAACCAGAGTCATCGCCCTCTGTGAAGATAGAGAAAGCCTTTTTATTATTATTATTATTATTATATATTTTACCAATTCCTTAGCTGGTTCTGGTTAGTCCGCCTGGTAATAATTTTTAACCGGCTTATCGTCGTCGTCGTCGTTGTCTGGTGGTAGAGAGAGAGAGAGTAAGTGCTGGTGCCGCACAACAGGATTGCTAATAGCCATGGAAGAAGTCAAGTCAGTCTTTACTAGTAAGGAAGGAAGGTATAATTCCATAAGAAAAAAGAACATTGGAGGGGTGGACGAAAACATACAACAGGTAAGCAGTGTCTGGTTGGTTGGTTTGGAGTCGTGGTTTGACTCTCCAAGGCCATGAGGATCACTGGCCGAGAGGGGGGAAATAACTTTCCTTGACCTCTCTCTCTCTCTCTCACTCTTCTTACATGGATCAGGTTTATATCTTGAACATGATGTGAGAGTTGCTGCTGGTGCCTGGCACGAGGGCCAATCAACCTGATCCCCACTGGAGTGTTTCCATGTGTTGTTTGATAGGGTCTCTCTCTCTCTCTCTCTCCACTACATTCATTCGCCCAGTCTATTATTATTACTATTGAACTTTTAGTTAGGAGGGGTGGGAAGCCCCTCAGTAACCACAAAAATTACAGACGCATGCAAAGACCTTTCAGTGAAAATAATATAAAAAAACACAAGTTGTTTGTTCCGACTAGAAAAGCAATTACAGGGGTGTGTCGCCTGTAGGAAAGTCTCTTGGAAAAATAAGAGTATAGAAATGCTGTTCGGAGAACTCTGGTGGACATGGTACATTACGCATCTCATCGCGAGTCACTAGAGTATATCATACGAGAGTTTCATTTAATACGTATACTTATACATTGAGATAAGGGGAATATATCGATTTCGGTTAAAAAGAAGTAAAAAATGGTAATTGTTTTTCAATTGGAATGTTTCGAACAAAGCAAAGGGCATTGCTTTGGAAAACCATTGTTGTTGTTGACGGTTTGTTTTTAATGTTAGCTAAATAATGCTTTCCATTGTCTCTGATGCTGCTTTGTGTTTCGAAAAAAAAATTGTAGGTTCTTTTCTTAGGATATTCTGGTATTATTTACTCGTAAATACTCAGTTGGCTTGTTGGTGGTCCAGATTGGTATTTTTCCCTCTGAGGAATCGGTTTTTTTATTGTGAGTTTTCAAATGTGGCCTGAAAATTTTTTGAGTTTGGTCAAAAACATGATTTTGGTCGATTTGAGAAAGTGTAATGCAAAAGGATCATTTTTAAATACAGGGTGCCCCATAAATTCGTAAATAGGTTAAAAATACATTGAAAGAATCGCTTCTTATATTGAAAGAATCGGTGTATTTGAATGCGGTTCACATTTTTGTTTTTAAAACAAAAAAAATATATTTCATATTTTTGTCGAAAGAGCACGCTGCACGAAAGAAAACCATAGGATTCCTTTGCTGTGGACCTTTCTTCAATCTCTTCGGTGTCCGAAACTTTCGTAAAGCTTCAGCCGGTGATTCGCGGCTGAGTTAAAACTTCACCAATAGTGCTTTATGCACCACAATGTCAACATTACAATTAAAACCTTATGTAAGTGCCAGTAACAGGAAAAATTAAGAAATAACCTGTTTAGCAACATCCTTTCAGGTTTGCATATTTCCAGTGTATTTGTGCAGCGCCCTCGGCCCTGTCTACCAAAATCTGAACTAAAATTAACTTAAATACCAAGGGCGTAGCGAGGGAGGGGGGACTTGGAGGTCTGCCCCCCCCCGAAATGTGAGAAAATGACCGAAAAAAGGGAAAAAGATGGCCAAATCCATTGTTCTGTCACTTTGGTCCCCCCCCCCGAAATGAAAGTGGTCCCCCGCCGAACGAAATTTCTGGCTACGCCCCTGTTAAATACGTTAATCCTTTAAGTGGCATTCACGAAATATCTCGCCTCCTTAAATGCCTCTTATAAACGGTATGAAATTTTTTGAAGAAGGTTTAGAGATTTCTGGCTGTGCCGCTAAAAGGGTTAAAACCAGTGTGACTTTTAAAAACTTGATTACCAGTATTTATCAATACAGCTTATATATAATAATCAAAGCCTGGGTGTTGTTGACCTAAAAAATCCTAAAAAAAACCCCTAAAAAATGGCCCGAAAACTCGAGAAAATGCGAAATATTCGAAAAAAAAAAAAATTGCAAGAAAAATACCCCAAAAGATGACAAAAATGCTATTAAAATAACACAAAACCAATTTCTTTAGAAACTGAAGCAGTCATTATATTAACTGAAGGTAAAAGAAAAAATAGTATCTATATTGAAAATCACATTCATTCTCAACAAGGTGGAGATACGGGGGGGGGCGTAGGGGGGCATTGCCCACGCCGCCCCCCCTCCCCCCCGCGTCAAAGGTGGAGTCGACTGATCTATATATATGTATATATATGAGCTGACATCATCATCATCGTGCCCCCCCCCCCCAAGACTTCCAAGTCAATCTCCGCCTATGATTCTCAATATTCTGTTTGATCAAAAATTGCCAAATTGCCAGTGGAATTTTTCAAATAAACAATTCGTAATTTATGTGAGTAGGTTAGGAGAAATCTACAAGATAGAAATTTCTGAAAAGACAAGAGATAAACTTCTTTCAACACGAAGGGATGTTATTAGGGATATTTGAAGAGGAGGAGAATTTGATCTACTCCCACAGTGTTAATTTCTCTTCAATTTCAAAACTTTTAGATGTTCCCGTAAAGCCATCAAAACTTTTTGTGTAGGCAATAAATCTGCTTTTTCCCCCCCTCTTTATTTTTTTGAATTTCCCGATAGCTAATTGGCCTACCCCATGTTTACCACACTGAGTTCATCGATAGCATCAATAAGCTCCATACTGTAGTTCTCTGCACAAGGACTACTACCACGACTACTAAACCATACATGCACCTCGTCCACGCAGGGCCGTCTTAAGAGCGTCATGGGCCCCCGGGCCAAGTGGTTTTTCTGAGGCCTTACCGCGTGAATTCTAGAAAATTTCAACTGAATCTCATATTTGTGAGGCTCCTCTTCTCTTGGGGCCCCTGAGCCGTGCCCGGGTGGGCCCATGCGTTAAGACGGCACCGCGTCCACGTTCTTCTGCGGAACTGCTAACAAATTAGGGGCAGCGGAGGTCAGCAAAAACGCTGACCCCCCCCCCCCTTGTAAGCAAAATTTCGTCATCAGCTCTGCCCCTCTGAACCCTAACTCATATTTTCATAAAGGGTGGTTGATGACGTAAGCATTATCCAACCCCCCCCCTTCCCCCGTGTTTCTTCCATCATTAACGAGGAAATTTTGGCATGTTCTGATGAAGTATCCCTCGAGAAAATTCAATTCGGAATTGTGTGTTGCTTTTTTAAAAACAAACGCTTTATCAAAATCAAAATAATGTGAACGTTGCTAACAGTGTTGGGCAATAGCCGAACTGTCCCCTCTCAACATGCTTTCAGTGTTCGAGAACTCGAATATTTAGATTTCTCCTAGAAACACGCCACCTATTTCGTCAGCTTGGACAGGCTTTATTAACCTCAGTCGTGACAAAACTTTCAACACTTTGCAACAGATGGCTCCCCAATTGGCATCCGAAGACCACTCGGACGCAGCAAATACAAAGGCGAACTCTTCGGACGACCAGACGTAAACATCACTCGCATCGCGAGGATCCGGGTTCGAACCCCACCGGCGCTACAGAGGTGGTCGGCTGAAGTTGGTTTTCTGTGGTTTCCAACTACAAGGCGCGAATGCGAGCCGATCTCCCCGTTAAAAAGCCTCGCCACAGAGAGCAACAGGCTTACAACGTTACAAATATTCAATCATTACACTTCACTCACAATTTGAAGTATAGATGGCAGCACTGAAATATCAAACACAACGCTAGCTACACACCCAGACTGTTAGGTGCACTCACTTTGTCCCAGACTCTGCCAGGAAGTTGGGCTGGAAGAGATCTCGGCAACGGGATAAGTCCGGTGGCAGAGCCTCTGGCGTTCATTCATTCAGACGTAAGCTTATATATATACAAAAGCTTATTTCTGTTTACATAAGGTTTTCATTGTGATGTTAACATTGGGGGATAAAGTACTGTTGGTGAAGACCTCAGCCACGAATCGCCGGCCGAAGCTTTGCGAACGCTTCAGACGCAGAAGGAATTAAATCAAGTTAAGATACAATTACTCCTGAATTTCTTCCGTGCAGCGCTCTCTATAGACGAAAATTTGGACTATTTTCTTGTACCAAAAAAAAAAAAAGCACTTTCAAGTGAGAGTAACTTTTTCGCAAACCGCATTCAAACGACAATTCCTTCAATTTTTATGAATAAACTACTTAGTTTATGGGACATCCTGCAGGAAAAGTGTTTGTGAACGTTATTTTGTTTCTATTAAAAAAAAACAAAAAGAAGCAATAACATGAAAATTAGGGAAAACTTATCCATTGGCATCGTCGATAGAATTTCATCGTGATGTCGGTGACGCAAAATTCTTGATTTTTGTCACTTTTATAGCCTTTTTGAAGTCGTTTGAACTTTTGAAACCGTTATCTTACTGTTCGTTATCATCCGTGCATATAAGTGACACCTATCAAAGAATTTCAGTCACCGATATTCGGTGAATGTTCATGTAAAAATTACGGGGTGAAATTTTTTCTGCACAATAAAAAGAGGCTCGAATTTTTTTTGGAGATACATTTCTTTTATTGGAGGCTGAATGAAAGTTTTAAATTTTGTATTTCCGTATTATGGAGAGATGATACCACGTATCAGACTACTACTAAACCACACATGCACTTCGTCCATATTCCTCTGCGGAATTTCTAACGAATTGGTACATGTTGGAATGTGTGTGTCCGTGGTGTGAACCTAACGTGGTTTGTTTGTGTGTAATGTTTGTTGTTTTGTGCTGCCATCTGCCATTAATTTTTCGAACTATGAGTGAAGTGTAATGATTGAATAATCGTATCGTTGTAATCCAATCGAGACTTTCCAACGGGGAGATCAGCAGGCATTCGCGCTCCGAAGTTGTTGAACCCTACGTATCAGACTGAATTTTCGTCTTTTGCTGATCATTTTCCATATTTTATTTGAATTTCAAAATCAACCGTAGAATTTTATTCATTGCTAACACTCTCTGTGAAAATGAAGTACTCCGTATATACGTTTCAGCAAGTGATTTTGAAATGACAATTAAACAAATATTTTCTTTCAGTTGCGAATACAATAGACCAAAAAGCTGAGCAAGACATTGGATCATATTGCATTTCTGAAATCGGCATTTCGTCTAGCAGTTTCGGAATTCAAGGAGCTGTTACCTTGTCATCTGGAAGATAAATCGAGAAACATCGAATTGACCTCTTGAAAAAACAAACATAAAAAAAAAAAGTATATGTACAATATATTAAGAGAGGACCCTTATTTTACCCTCACCCTTAAGACGAATGTCATTTTTCTTATGAAATGAGGAGACAGACATGGAATGGACCCCATGATGGCGCCTCAAAAACAAGATCCACATTATCGAGCAAAAAAAAACAAAAAACATGCGAAAGGGTCGGTCGCTTTTTCCACTCCCCTGTTGTTGTAGTATGTGATTGCATCTAGTACGTCTCCTAAGATGCGGATGATTTCTCTTTTCCTTGGCGCCAAGATGCTTCTTAGATGAGGGGAGAAAAAAAAAAGCACGTGGAATTCTTTAAATACTGGCAGTAATGTACGTGAATGGGTTGAAAATGCCCGTCGTGTCTTGCCGTTGTCAACATGATTGGTTCAAGTTGGAAACAAAAAATAATAATGAAGAAAGAAATATATGAATTCTTTGAATTTCATCGATATTTTTTTCCCCGCCATAGAGATTTATCGTTTGGAATTTTATATAGTGTTACGAGAGTATAGTGATGCCTTGGTGTATTTCGAGTAAGGGCGATAAGGAGAAGAGTAAGAATTTTTCTGCAACTTGCAAAAAAACTTATGTGCTAACAAAGCACTATAGGAGCGGATGATATTAATCTCATGGTGCTTAGGGAATGTGACAAGGTTTTCGCACAGATATCCAGGAAAGTGCCTCTCGAGAGATTGGTAAAATGGCTTCTGGTTTGATATTCGTAAAGGGTAGCAGAGAAACCTTCTTCCATTATCACCCAGTGAGTTTGACGAGCTCTCTCTCTCTCTCAGGAATACTGGAAATTGTTATCGAACAGCAACTAATTAAATACATAGAAGAGAATAATATACTGTTCAATAACCACCACTGGTTTAGAAAGGGAAAGTAGTCCTTAACGCGAACTCCTGCTTTGCTTTCACTATCATGTAACTGAAGCTAAACAACAAAAAAAAAATCAAAAATGTGGGAGCCATCTATCTGGATTTTCAAAAGGCATTCGTTTGAGTTTAGTATGATGGATTTTTGAAGCTGTAGGTGTTGCGTCACCTCGTGTATGAAAATGCGGTCGACGCGACACCTTAATATTACTTGATTCTCGGTTACTGACTAATTAGTTTACTGAAAATATAACATAACTTAAAAATATACTGTTTAGCAAAACATGTAAAAAAATTATGAAACATAAAAAGATATAAACCTTGTGTAAGGGGATAAAGGTAAAAAAGAAGCGAACAGCTAGTCATCAACAGCATTATTATACAAGAGGTGCGGTGACGTAACAGCTTTAATACAGCGACACCTACAAAGCGTTTACATGAGGTAACGATTGAGTAAATTGGCGATCCTTAAATTGGCGAGATTCATGATTGCGAGATAATTATAATTCACAGTGGGTTATGGTCTCAACGGAGAATTTTCTAATCAAACATTTGTCATGAGTGGAATACCTCAAGGAAGTGTCCTTGGACCTGTAATATTTTTCCATTTCTTATCCGTAAACTCAATCAGGGTGTCGATGGGCTTGTTAGCAAAAGTCGCAGTGTAGTCGGGAGAGCAACTTCGTTGCGCGCTAGTGAGATACCACCGTGAAGTTTGCTTTCAGATCCCAGGATCGAGAACCAGTGGAAGAATATTGATAACAAGATATTTTTCCCCTAACAAGCTTGAGGTGACCACCGATAGATGGCACCTTTATTTCCAACCCAAACGTTAACGGCAGTAAATTGCAGTGTAGCGATATGGTCGGAGTTGGTGTGTGGTGAAGTAGAGGTAGTGGTGTAGTCGGGCATCGATGCCACTGGGGGAATTTATTTAAACAAAAAAAAAATTAAAAAAATTGCTGCACGGGTAAATGAATGTGGGCCGATCTCACTTTTGAAAAGTCTCGCCTCAGAGAGCAACAGGCCTACAACGATACAATTATTCAATAATTACACTTCACTCATAGTTAGAAAAATTGACGGCGGATGACAGAAATTACAAAAATTTGATTTGGTCCATGATTTGGTCCCGGGGAGGAGTTAAATGAATGTGGCGTCTCTTACAGCTTCGAGAAGTGCTACGTTTGCGATGATGATCCCGCTGTGGCTGTTTTTGTCCTCGGGTATGGAAGGAAAATGCCAACGAATCGCACATGCGCGGCTCGCAAAAGCATGCACAAGCAAAATTCATTCAAATTTCAAGCCGATTGTACAATCGAAATTCTCGCGCAAACTTCTAGAGACACCCAAGCGCTGTGCAGTCGTGTGGGCAGCGTGCTGGACTCTCATCGTAAGGATCCAGGTTCTAAACCCCGTTGACGCACAGAAGTGGCCGGCTGAATTTGATTTTCTGCGGTTTTCCAACTTTGAGGCGAGCCCCAGTCTCCCATTTAAGAAAGTCTCTCCGCTGACCTGCAGCAACACGATACTGGCATGACATGAAACTTCAAGCATTTACTATCTTTACTTCGAAATGTGGAAGAATGGATGGCAGCTCCAGCAAGAACATGAAACAAGAACGATTCTGACAACTTAAATATGTTAGGGCCACACATACACTCAGAAAAGAATTCCGGTGTACCGGTGATTATGCATAACACCGAAGCGTCTGTGGTAAATTTGATAAATACTAAAAAAAATTATCACTTTTACTGGGAATTATGCATAACGCCCAAGTGCCTTTGGTAAATTTCATAAATGCGAAAATAATTTTCATCACTAACAAATTTTACGATTGTACCCCGATATAATGTGAATTCTCATTTAATAACCTTAACTATAACTTACCTATAAATAACAACGCTTGTGTATTTTGTATAATCACCGATAAATTATACAGAATGCCCAAACACCGTTGATTACAACTTATTATATAAGTTGTAATTAAGGTTGTTGTAGAGAGAGAATTCACATTATATCGGGGTACAATCGCAAAATTTGTTAATTCGTTATTTGTGTCAAATATGAGTTAATTATACGGAGGGAGGTCTGATTGTAGAATTAATTAAATAGGAGCTTATTATATTGGGATCTGATTGTAATCAAATTCGTTAAATCAAAGAGAGAGCTTGTCAGATGAGAGTTCGTTATATGGGGTTGCAGAATTTGTTAATCGGAATGTGATCGTGGAATTTGTTATATGCTGGTTTGTTATATGAGGGTAGGATCGTAAAATTTTTAATAGGAATTTGTTTTATCGACGTCCGATCTCAGAATTCGTTGTAGGAGTTGTTTCGGGAGTGTTTGGAAAAATTAGTTTAATTAGAGTTCACAATATCCGGTTCCTCACAAATACGGTCTTGTAAATAATGAACCTTATCACCGCGATGTTATTATATTTACCAATACGAAATGGTGATTATGCAATTACTGGCAAATGTGATGAATTTAGTATGATTTTTCATGTCTATTCCAATGACACTTGGGTATTATGCATAATCGTAGGTAAAAAGAGATAATTTTTTTAGTATTTATTAAATTTACCAATGACGCTTGTGAGTATTACGCATAGTCACCGGTAAAGGTGATAAAGTTTAGGGAAATTTATCAATCTAACCAGAATGTTCGGTGGTTATGCATAATAAAATGATTTATCACATTTACCGAAACAGATAGTTATATGACAACATTACGAAATCCAAGTCATCAATACTAGGAGTTAATGCAAGATCAGAAAGACAGTAGATATACTGTATTACAATAAAATATTACTGTAAAAACACCTCTATGCAGTATTTACAATTATTATGTATATTTTTATGCAGTTTAACTCGAGCATTTAGGATTTCAATTCGACTTCTTTTTTCTCAACATGCAAATTTTTCAAAAATCACCAAAATTTACTCATATTTTGTACCATCAAATTTTAAAAAATTATCTAAACACAAAATCCTTGTGTTAAAGTATGTAACACTACAGTGTTGAGAGACGCAGTTTCAAGACATTTGGAGGAGTGCTGTTCGAGAAAATGTTCCTTATATAACAAACAACTTAGTTTTGAGAAAAGATCATTTCAGTGTAAAACATTAGCATGTGTAATGACTGCCAATAGCTTATATTAAAATGTTTTAAAAATATTTCTAGTACATTTAAAACAAAACTCGCACACAGTTAGATGCAGAAAATTTCAGAGTATCTGAAAATTGAAAAATCTGAAAATGTGCTTTTTCGAAAGTTTGCGTGCACTAACACCCGTCTCAATAATGTTAGTACGAACTTAGCCTGCGTTTTTTAGTAGGGTGGATTCACATCTACAGGCACTCGCCGTGTCGTGTCAGACACGACAAACATTCTTTAACATAAAACCAAATGAACGTATCCATATCTATCGTATCGTGGCTTCGCAGGTACAGACAGACAATTTTATGTAAAAAAAAAAATGTTTGCCGTGTCTGACACGACACGGCGAGTGTCTGTAGGTGTGAATCCAGCCTTATACGTTTATATCTTTCATTTTGGATGTGTGTGTGTATTTGCACTGTACATCAGTCTGTGTCCTAACCTTTTCGATATAGCGAAAGTGAAGGTCAATTTCCACGCTGCCTCCCCATGAAATCCAATACATGTTGCTCTTTTATAATTTGCATATCTTATAAAAAAAATTAAGTAATAAATTACGGTTTCACAACACTAAACATGCCTTCACGCAATAATAGCAAATGAAAAGAATCTCACGGGCCCTTAGAAGGTACGCACGGACCCACGGGGTTCGTTGAAAAACACTGCCCTAGAGTGTACATGATGTTATGTTTGTTTTAAATTTTAAATTTTCATATCTCCTGATAAGTTTTATCTTTAATCAATTTAATGCCTTCAGTTTTTGGAACCTAAAAACAATAAAAATTTTAATTTTATTCTTTCCACTGATCGGAAATTAATAAAAAGTTTGTACAATATAACATAATTTATAATTGATAACATACTTGTAATCAAATTATCAGAACTAATAATGAAAATGGATTCAAAAATGATAATCAATTAAATATTTTGAAAAAAGACGTATAAAATGATAAAATAAGTATGTTTTAAACTGGACTTTCATCGATTGATGAAATATTTTCAAGAAGGGGAAAAAATTTTAAAAATTCTCTTGGCAAAACTGTGAAATTGTTGAACTGAGTAATCAAATGTTGAATTGATTTAAATTTGAATGAATTTATATTAAATGTATTGAATAAAAAAGAATTAGAGAGACTGAATAGTATATTAAATAAAAAATGTAAAATATATATTAATATAATCGATAAAGTAAATGAAAAAAATGCTAAATTAAAAATACAAAGTAAAAATACTGAATACTGAAGTATAAAAATCTTCTAAGAATACAAAGTGAAAAAATACTAAAATAAATAAGCAAGTAAAGAATAATAAAATATGTGAAAAGTAAAAAAGAGATATAACAAGTTAAATAAAAATTGAAAAAATGAAAACATAAAAGTGCAAAAAAAATGCATAAATTTGTAAAAAAGAAAAATACTATAATTAAAAAAAAGTAATCTACAAGCATGAAAACAGTCGAAAATATTCATTTATTAGGGGGAAGCATTTCATATACGGACAAATTAATAATTACGGAATGAAATAAAAACAGTCATTTATATAATTATTCATAAATCAATAAAATTTATACCATATTAATAAATTTATTTAAGGTTTCTATTCAATTATGCTATGCATCAGGAAATTTTAAAAAGCGTCTTTTTCCTTCACATAAATAAAATTTTATTGAAGCTTATTTCTTTCTCCCTGCGAAAGAAAAAAAAAATTTATAAAGTATATTTTTCTGCGTATGACGGAAATTTTATAAAGCGGATTTTTTTTTTTGTAAGAAGAAAATTTTAGTCTTTTACTGCATGCATAAAAAATTTAAAGCGTATTTTTCTATGTATAAAAAAAATTTAAAGCGTATTTTTCTATGTATAGAAAAAATTTAAAGCGTATTTTTCTATGTATAGAAAAAATTTAAAGCGTATCTTTCCACATGTAAAGGAAATTTCTTAAAGCGTATCTTTCCACATGTAAAGGAAATTTCTTAAAGCGTATCTTTCCACATGTAAAGGAAATTTCTTAAAGCCTATCTTTCTACATGTAAAGGAAATTTCTTAAAGCGTATCTTTCTACATGTAAAGGAAATTTCTTAAAGCC
Source organism: Pholcus phalangioides (assembly GCF_987345545.1). Lineage (NCBI taxonomy): Eukaryota > Metazoa > Arthropoda > Arachnida > Araneae > Pholcidae > Pholcus > Pholcus phalangioides. The sequence goes on along the minus strand of NW_028301601.1, from coordinate 19,430,702 downwards.
TATCTTTCTACATGTAAAGGAAATTTCTTAAAGCGTATCTTTCTACATGTAAAGGAAATTTCTTAAAGCGTATCTTTCTACATGTAAAGGAAATTTCTTAAAGCGTATCTTTCCACATGTAAAGGAAATTTCTTAAAGCGTATCTTTCCACATGTAAAGGAAATTTCTTAAAGCGTATCTTTCTACATGTAAAGGAAATTTCTTAAAGCGTATCTTTCTACATGTAAAGGAAATTTCTTAAAGCGTATCTTTCTACATGTAAAGGAAATTTCTTAAAGCGTATCTTTCCACATGTAAAGGAAATTTCTTAAAGCGTATCTTTCCACATGTAAAGGAAATTTCTTAAAGCCTATCTTTCCACATGTAAAGGAAATTTCTTAAAGCCTATCTTTCCACATGTAAAGGAAATTTCTTAAAGCGTATCTTTCTACATGTAAAGGAAATTTCTTAAAGCGTATCTTTCTACATGTAAAGGAAATTTCTTAAAGCGTATCTTTCCACATGTAAAGGAAATTTCTTAAAGCCTATCTTTCCACATGTAAAGGAAATTTCTTAAAGCCTATCTTTCCACATGTAAAGGAAATTTCTTAAAGCGTATCTTTCCACATGTAAAGGAAATTTCTTAAAGCGTATCTTTCCACATGTAAAGGAAATTTCTTAAAGCGTATCTTTCTACATGTAAAGGAAATTTCTTAAAGCCTATCTTTCTACATGTAAAGGAAATTTCTTAAAGCCTATCTTTCTACATGTAAAGGAAATTTCTTAAAGCCTATCTTTCTACATGTAAAGGAAATTTCTTAAAGCGTATCTTTCTACATGTAAAGGAAATTTCTTAAAGCCTATCTTTCCACATCTAAAGGAAATTTCTTAAAGCCTATCTTTTTACATGTAAAGGAAATTTCTTAAAGCGTATCTTTCCACATGTAAAGGAAATTTCTTAAAGCGTATCTTTCTACATGTAAAAAAAATGTTTTAAAGTGCATTTTTCAGCTTATAAATAAAATTTTATCGTATATTTCTAATCAGAAATACGCAAAATGTCGCCTAGAAGGTTGTTTTACTACAAGAAGAAATTTAAGAACGTCACTGAAGTCTTTCCAAACTGTCTTATAGGCATTAAGACATCATCATCATCATCCTCGCCACGACTGTAATACGAATAATACGAAGTACTGATAATGACCATTGCGGTTTCCGTCGCTAAATTTAGCCGAATCTCGTTGCGTGTCAGTGGGATGCACCGCTTCCAGACAAGACCGTAATAACAATAATAACGATAATAGCGTTATAATACTCTATCAAATGGAAGGGTGAATCACCCATTGAAATAATCTTGGCGACTCTTTCACGAACTCCGGTAATGACCGCGGATCTTAAATAACAGGCCATTAGCATATCTCTCTCCCGTCCATTCCAAGAACAAAACAACATCTCGATGCAAAGAGTATTAATCAAATTGAACACGTCTGAAGCGTTGTTCATCATTCCTGATATGACTGAACAACCCAAAGAAGAAAAAAAAAAATTCCGAAATTACAGCCATGGGGACAAAATAGGCAAAACAAAAGGCAATGGCAATCAAATGGTAATTATCGATGATTTGTCTGACAGTTATAGTCAGGATAATATGCGCATAAAATACTTGTGATACCAGAAAGAGCTTCTGGTGATGGATCGGAGGCATGGCCCCGGTCGTCCGAGATAAGATTTCTTTCTGTCCAAAGGAGGGTCAACTTGTCAAAATAGCGATGCCCAGAATATTTCCTATGTCTAATCATTGCCTAATCACTTTTTTCGTCACGTGTGTGTTTAGTATCTTTTCGCGTACCAGCCACGAGTGACAGGCTGGCTCCGCGAGTTTGTGTATGAGGGGGATTCCAGCCAGCATTGATATAGCAAGATTGGCCCCTTGAGCTGTTTTTGGCGCCATCATGGCATCGTGGAAGTAATCGTTTTTTTTTTTTTTAAGGTAGGGTGAATGCTAATCAAACCATGAACTAGAGATAACACACCATTGGCTTTGACCCTGCGCAGGATTGATTATTTATATATATATATATTTTTTTTTTTTACCTAAGAGCTTGATGGATACCAGAAAGGGAAGCAAGGATAAGTCGAATGTCACGTGCACGGATTGTCACATACACGCATGCTTCTAGATAAAAGGAAACAACAAAATAAAAGTAAAGGAAGAGGAGCTGCCAGTGAACTTTAAATAAGGTAGATAGAATGCTTTATGGTGGATGTGAGTTACTTCGGAGACGGGATTGTATTTAGTGTCTGAGTCGTTTGCCTTCCAGCTACATATGTGTCAGCTGATGTGTCATATTTTTTCTTTTGAGTGACACGTGCTTCAGTGCAACATCGGACACGTGGATCTCAGTCCGAGACGAAGTACAAGGGTCTGTTCTTCGTAGGTTCAGGATATGGTCGAATATGAATTTTCTAGGGGGGAACCCTATCAAGACCGCTCTCTGAAGCATAGTTATAGAGCAATATTGCGTACAATTATATGCAGTGGAACGTCGGCTAACGAAGATGATTCACTCTGGAATCACTTTCGTTAGCCGAAACGTGATTTCCCATAGGTTTCTATTAAAATCATTTGATTCGTTCCAGATTATGCCCAAAATTTAAATATAAGTTTTAAATACACCGAGGTACGCTATAAAAAGTCAAAATCTGACTAAAGGCTAAAGTGAACAGCTTCAGAAATGGATAAATGAGAATCTACAAGATGAGAAATATTGAAGACCTTTTTATTTTACACTAATGTACACACAATTAACCAGCATCAGCTATTGCTGGTGTTGACACAACCCAGCCGAGTTCGTAGGTGTCCCCCCATCCATATGTGATTTGGTCAGCTCATTCTATCATGCCGATAGAAAAGATGAGTTCCTGTAGAATATCTAGACTGTTCAGTTCGATGCTCAGGGTCTTGCACGGAAGGAAAGCGCGCTCTGAAAACATTGGCTCCTCTTTTCTTAATGCATTTTCTATTTTGGCTGAATCTTTCATTTTGCATGAAATGGTTTAAAAAAATTTCAAGAAAAGTGTAAAAGCGCCTGCAAAAATATTTCGAGTGAGTTAAAATCGGGCTCGGTAAGAGCTCGATAGACACGTGAGCTGAATTTTCGCCTCAGATTCTAATGATGATTGGCACGAAAATTCAGCTCACGCGCGTTTTATATCAGCACGTGCATTCATACCAACGGAAATTTTCGTTAGCCGAATCCTCATTTGTCATCTGACGTAGAAAAAAATAACGAAAAAGAATCTTCGTTTGCCAAAAAAATTCGTAAGCCGAGGCGTTCATTATCATAGGTATCACTGTACAGGGTGGAAACTTGAGTTCATTTCACCTCAAACAACTCGTAAACCGCTGGCCATAGAACAATGTGTACGTTCGATTAGAAAAAGTATTTAACTCTTTAACGCCCAGATAGAAAACCTGGGAGGGTCGTGGAAAATACCAAGTTTTTTGTGTTCGAAATGGACTCGTCCAAATTTCGGCCACTTTCCCTCTCCCCACCCTTTCTCCATGAGTTTCTATTCATGCCACCCTTTGCATTGACGTTCACCCTTTCATTTCAATGGATTTTCGGGAGATAATTTATCTATATATACTGAAAACACCCCTTTCCTCACAGTATTATCTCTTTGTAAAATGCATTGAGTACCCTTAGTTCATTCTCGAAGAGCATTCTAGTACATCAGCTTTTAAAATCCCATTGATCGGGCGTTGCAGTTGTCTTTTCCGTTCCCGCCTCTGACAAGAGCTTTCATCTTCTTCCCCGTTGGTGACAAAAGCCCACCAAAACATACCCATACCCCCTAGCTGGGCCGACTTGAGGCGGTTATGGGCATTAACCTACTCGGCCGACTTCGGGCGATCTGGGCATTAACTTTCCCCCCATCTCTCTTAGATGTGTCATTTACCTTACTAAGAGCCGTATACGTGCCTAAATACGAAATATAATTTCTCATACTGTTCCCCCGTCCTCTAACTTCCAATAAATAAGCTGTTGCTCTATCTTTCTCGGGGCACAACGAAAGAATTCCATGTTTGCAAGGGCAAAATAGTCGCTGAAAATGGAGGGGAAAAAACCACATAAACTAACGGGCAAGTTCATTCTACGCTTCACATATGCTCCCTCATGTTTTCTGCGATTCTTTTAATTCAAATATCTCCATGAATATTGTATGCACTTAAGTCGATATTAAAAAACTTGACAAATTCAATCAATCAGCTTATGGGTTGCATTTGCTCGAATGTAACCGGTAAGCTTATTGGTTGGATGTTTCAAGTTTTATAAAAGAACTTTTTCACAAAATTTTTAAAGTGCAATCCCGGCCTTCGAAACATGGGTTTTTTTAGGGGGGGGGGGGGCTCTGGAGCGACTGTAACCACACTTTTTGAAAGTTAGAGAACGGGGGAACCGTATAAAAAAACTAAATTTTGTATCTCGATACATATACGGCTCTAGGTAAAATAAATGGTGCATCTAAGATGAGTAGGTTCCTAGAGTACTTTTTTGTACTAATTGGATGTACAAGTTTCTCTAGCCAACGGTTTATAGGTTATTTGAGGTGATACGGACTTAGTTTTTTACCCTGTATAATTACCATCAAAATAAATTATGAAGTGTGTTATGCCCTTTACATCAAGGGCGTAGCGAGGGGGGGGGGACTTGGGGGTCTGTCCCCCCCCCCCCCGAAATGTGAGAAAATGACCCAAAAAAGGAAAAAAGATGGCCAAATCCATTGTTCTGTCACTTTGGTCCCCCCCCCCGAACGAAATTTCTGGCTACGCCCCTGCTTTGCATACTTTGCAACTTTTCCATCAATTTTTACATTCAAATTTAAACGAAGTGAAATGCTTTTTCGCTGTATCTTTTCACATTTCCAATCAGTCTTTCAGTTAAATGCAGCAATTTTTCTTCTCCGCAGGCAAACCTTCAACGTGATTCTTACGTAACATGAAAATTCAAGCATTTGCAGTTTTTACTTCGAAACATGCAAGGCAGATGGCAACACCAGTGGAACACATAACACGCAAAACTGTGACGAAATAAATACACTAGTGCTACACCTATACTTAGAATACACTCATTCCGGTGTAATTACTAATTAGTAAGAAATTTTCCCGTGAGCAATTGTACTAATTTACGAGGTGCAATGAGTACTAAGAAATTAAGCTAAATTTTTTAGTAAATGTAACTTCAATGTCTGTAAGTATAAATGACTACAGTCATGTAAAGCTTTTAGGACTGTTCATTAGAAATTAATTTACGAACTATTTTTTTGCTAATTTACAAATAATTTACGAATTTATGATTGACTATATTATGCAAAAAGTGTGGGGGGGGGGGGAGGAATATAAAACACATAAGGTTTTGTGGGTCTCTGAAAATTTGGATTTAACCGAAAATTTTTGGGCCCTGGCAACACCCTAAAGAAAGTGTTGGTCCAGGGACGTAGCCAGAAATTTCGTTGGGGGGGGGGGGACCAAAGTGATGGAACAAAAGATTTGGCCATATTTTTCCTTTTTTTCGGTCATTTTCTCACATTTCGGGGGGGGGGGAGGACAGACCCCCAAGTCCCCCCCCCCCCACTACGCCCTTGTTCTGGTCACATGTCTCGTTTGCCCATGCGAGGGTACCGACCATAGCACGTACTTACAATATCGATTGAATCCCTAATCATAACTTCGAATATTATTGTTCGACTTTGATTATCGATAGAAATATTGGTACAATCCATCGAATATTTATTACAGGAAATGACTAATTTCTATTATTTCCATTCAAGGACGATTGAAGACAGTTAATGATCATTAACTTCTCGATCAAACGGGTTTCATTTTGTTGTTGTTTATCCGAGAATGATTCTGTAATGAGGAATTTCCAATTATGTTTGCTTCCTATTTCCAAAATCACCAAAAAATCCCACCCAATAATAAGTTTGTTTGAAAATTTTTTTTTTTCAGATTTTTCAGTAATTACTTATGCATATCTGAGTAGTGGCAGGGGATAGAGAAATGGTCTAGGTCTAGGTCCACATTCATAGATGAAGTTGCGTGACTTTCTGTAGACAAAATTGGATACTGTAATATAGCCAGTTACAAATATATATCCCTATAGACCGGTCTATCGACTCTTTCTATCACGCGTCCACACCTACATCCAATCTGCGTACACTAGGTGATTTCTAACGCATTGGCACACATGCAGTAGCGTTAACATTATTTATGTTGTGGGGATCCGGAAATGTCAGCTCTGTTACGTTTCGCCCCCGGTACATTTTGCCGCTGTGGTGGTCGAGTGGTTATAGTGCCGGACTCGTGATGCGAGGATCCGGGTTCGAGCCCCACAGTGGTGGTCGGCTGAAGTTGGTTTTCTGTGGTTCCCAACTTCAAGGCGCAAATGCGAGCCGATCTCCCCGTTAAAAAGTCTCGCCACAGAGAGCAACAGTCCTACAACGGTAAATCATTCAACCATAACACTTCACTCATAGTTAGTAAAACTGGGGGCAGATGACAGCAGTACACATAATAAGCATTACACAGAAACAAACTTTACGTCAGGTTGCACTACACGTACACGCACATTCCCGCATGTACCGATTCGTTGGGGGGGGGGGGGTGTAGCAGTAATAGGTAGGGCTCGGGGATCCATGATGTTCTTAAGTCAGCCACCTCGTTGGGCAATTTGCCTGTTGTGGCGTTGTATTTGTATTTAGCCCCGCGCATGACATTCCCCCTGTCCCAACCACCGCACCAAGTAAGTGGCCGACCGATTGAGTGATCATATCAGTGGATGAATGCCCATATGAGTGACCATATAAGTGAGTGAGTGTACGTATGAGTGAGTGAATGACTGTATGAGAGTAACCAAGTGGATGACCGAATGAGTGACTATTAGTGAGTGATCAAGTTTTGGCCTTATAAGTCACCGCACTCACTTGGTTTCTCTCATACGGTCACGCACTGTCACTCACCCACTCACTTGATCAGCCTTATGGTCATTCGGTCATTCACCGAACTCATTTGGTCACTCAGTCACTCACTTGGTTCCTCACCCGCTCATACGGTCAGAGCAGGTGAAGTGCCCGGGGGCGAAATGTCGGAATCAAAATTCTGAAAAAGCATCAAATAAACCAAAAGAAAAAAGAAAGAAAACAGCGAAACATTTAACTGGTTAGCGCCATCTATAGGCAGAAAGATGATATGAATCTGCTGTAGATGGCGTTGAACCGGTGGCACTGATAATTTAATCTCTCTCTGTCTAGTGATGGTGACCTTTTTTATAACAAATTTTTTTATAGCAGATTTTTTCCCCATAAATTGAAAATTAATGAACTTTCACCTTAAAAATAAGTTTTTATATTACGAATATTGTGTTTATAATAAATGAATATTTACATTAACCAGGTAACAAATTTCTCCCACGGTTACTATTATCGTTTCCGTGCAATGAAATGTAGAATTCCAATGGCTGTCAAGTTTTCCCATCCAAAATGCGATACCATAGACCCGCGAGTTTTGTCAATGACAGGCGCAATTCGGCAGAAAAATATCAATACGCAACACGATAAATATTAAGATTGACCAGATTTCTTTCATTAAAAATACGGGATATCGCCTAAAAAATTGTCAAAGTTAAGTAAAGTTGTTAATGAGAGCAAAAAATATTGTCGAAGGCAAATAAATTTGCCACCTACCGGTGAAATTGCGAAAAAATTGCCTAACGAGGAAAGTAATGGATATGAGTCAAAATGTAACTAATCAAAGGTTAGTATGTTTGACAAATATGTGAGACAAATATATTCATTTGACTGTGCAATTAACTATTGAAGAAAGTATTAAGTGGCCCGCGGCACAGTTCTAGAACACTTGAGCGGCTCGAAGTGCAGTTCCATATCACTAAAGGGGCCCGCGACATATCTCCAGAACATTTAAATGACCCACGGTGCAGCTTCACATCACTCAAGTGGCTTGCGGCACATTCTCAGATCCCATAAGTGACCCCGGTGCAATTCCACATCACCCAAGAGCCTTGCACCGCATTCTCAGATCACTTAAGTGACCCGCGGCACATTTACAGATCACTCAAGTGTTCAACGATACATTTACGGATCATTAAAATGGACCGCGGCACATTCCCAGATCATTCAAATGAAGCGCGGCATGTTTGCAGATCAGTTGAGTGAACTGTAGCACATTATTCCAGATCAAGTGACTGGAGACACGTTTTCAAATCAATGAAGTGTGGCCAGCACTCCCATAATGGCTAAATACTTTTGCTTTAAATCATGCTCGACCCATAGCCCGCGGGCCAAACGTGGCATTCACAGTCATTTAATGTGGCTCGCATCCTCAAACCTAATTTTTCACAATTGAACTAAGCAATACATAACCCCCAACACCATAAACCCCGCAGCACATTCCTAGATCACTTAAGTGACCCACGGTGTACTTACAAATCACTTACGTGGCCAGGGGGGGAACTGGAATTCCAGATCACTTAATTTCTCTCGTGGTACATTTCTAGATATCTTAAGTGATTTAGGGAGCTGTCCTCCTGACCATTCAAATGGCTCCTGATACATTCTCACTTCACTTGAGTGGCATGCGACACATTTACAGATCGCTTGAGTCTCCGTGGCACATTTACAGATCACTCATGTGTCCCCCTCCCGTGGCACATTTTCATAGGGGACCGTGGTAAATTTACATATCATTTGAGTGGCCCTCGGTGCATTCGGGCGCTATTCAAGAGCACTTAAGTGGTACATTCCCATTTCACTGGAGCAGACCGTGGCACATTCCCAGATCACTCTAGTTACCCACAGTTCAGTGCATTTACAGATCACTCACGTGGCCAGCGGAGCTGTTCCAGATCATTCAAATGGCCCATAGCACATTCTCACTTCACTTAAAGTGGCCTGTGGCACATTTACAGATTACTTGAGTGGTCCATGGCACAATCGCAGATCACTCAAGTGACTCGGGGCGCTGTTCCGCACTCGAGTGGCCCAAAGCACATTCTAACTTTACTCTAGTGGCTCGAGGCACATTAACAGATAACTTGAGTGGCCCTCGGCACATTTAGGTGCTATTCAAGCTCACTCAAGTGGTTCATTTTTACTTCACTTGAGCGGACCGTGGCACATTTCTAGTTCTCTTAACTGATTTGGGGCGCTGCTCCCGATCATTCAAATGGCCCATAGCACATTCTCACTTCACTTAAGTGGCCTGTGGCACATTTACAGATTACTTGAGTAGTCCGTGGCACAATCGCAGATCACTTAAGTAACCCGGGGGCGTAATTACAATCCCTACTCCCTTAATAACACAGGAAGCATTAGCACGCCGGTTTATTGAATCAGTAAAGGGGGATAGCTGGGCCCAGCTCCGCGAGCCGTTATTATTGACTTCTCGATGCACGTGAACCGCATTTGATTAAATCAGAAACAAAAAAGTGGAAACATTCTTTAGTAAATCAATAAATGACAGCAAAGATAGGGGGGGGGGAAGAATTTGGAGGGGTTTCAGACCGAATCGAACACACAACTTTCGGTACGTGAGTCTCGTACTATAACCGTTACTCCACCGGTGGATGTTGGCTTCCAGCACAATTATACACTATCTACCAGTAAGTATTTGGACACCTGTGATAGAAAAGAAAAACTAACTTTATTCAAAATCAATAGTTGGTAGAGCCTCCACGAGAGGCAATTACAGCGTGAACCCTCCGGGGCATACTTTCCACAAGTCCTTGTGTGACGACTAGTGGTATTTTCTTCCACTCGGCTTGGAGAAGACATGTCAGTTCCTTCACCGATTTTGGACGGGTTAATCGGCGATCCTTAATTCGGTGATCCAACTCGTCCCAGAGGTTCTCGATAGGGTTCAGGTCTGGGCTCTGGGCAGGCCAGTCCATTCGATGAACCCCATTGGCACCATACCAAGCCTTGGTTAACCTCGCAGTATGACAGCTGGCATTGTCGTCCTGGAAGTAACAGGGGTCCACCCCGTAAAACTGCCACAACTTAGGAAGCACATTGTCATCCAAAGTAGTGCAGTAGGCATCGGCGTTGAGCTTACCATGAATGGGGACCAAGGGTCCCAGTCCATACCAGGAGAAACACCCCAGACCATAATTCCACCTCCGCCGAACTTGACTGTTGGTGCAATGCATTCTGGCAGGAGACGTTCTCCAGGCAGACGCCAGACCCAGACCCTGCCATCCGAACGGTAGAGGGTGAACCTTGATGCGTCGCTCCAAAGAACCCGTTTCCACTGATCTACGGGCAGGCGATTTCGATGTGCTTTGCACCACATTAACCGAGCAACGCGGTTGGACTTCGTGATCAAAGGCTTATGGGCAGCAGCACGACCATGAAAACCAATCAGATGTGCTTCCTTACGGATGGTATTCGTTGAAACAATACTCCCGGATGCCTGTTGAAACTCCTCGCGGATGAGGGCCATCGGTTGGGTGCGGTTCTTCCGAATTTCTCTGGACAGCACCCGTCGGTCTCTATCTCCCAGTTTCGTTGGTCTGCCGACTCGGGGCAAATTCCGACAATCACAGCTCACCTTCCACTTCTTAATCACATAGGCCACTGTCGATTTTGGGTACTTCAGCTCGCTAGATATGTCCCTTAAGGATCGGTCATTTTTGTGATACCCGATAATTATACCTTTCTCGAAATCAGAGAGCTCCGAACTGCGCGGCATCTTGCATGCGACTAATGCCGATGTTGTTTCCTACACGATATATACCGGCGGAGGGCGTGACGTATCTCAGGACCGCAGATATCGTCATTTGCATAGGTGTCCAAATAGTTATTGGTAGATAGTGTATGTATCTATTGCTAAACGTCGCCAGAAAAAACGTCACCAGGAGCGACGTAATGGTTCATCACTCATTTCGGCCAATCACGATGCGCTAAATTTCTACAATGTAGCTAGAAATGTAGGGATTGTTTATAAGCGACCCGGGGCACTGATCCAGATCCCCAAGTGGCCCCCGTGGTACATTCTAACGTTACTTGAACGGCCCGTGGTGCATTTGCAGATCACTTATGTGGCCCGCGACATGTTGTGAAATCAATGAAGTGGCCCCGCACTCTCGCAAAGATCGAACACGCTTGCTCTCTAAATCAATCAGACTGGTGTTCCATCTTGAGTCACGATTCCCATGTAACGACTCAACATTTACATAATATCAGCCAGCGAATCTAAAAAACTATCAATTCTTTTTGTGGTTTTCTTTTGATCAATCAGCCAATCATCCGTGTCTGAAAACCTCGAATTAATACATGATGCATCGGTTTTTCAAGATCGAAATCGTATTGACGCATCGATGAATCATCGTCCCAATCGATAGTCCCTTTTTTTTTTTTTTTTTTTGTTGGAAAACCTTGATGCCAATGGACATTGCCATTCATCTTAAATTGAATGTCACGTGCTGCAGGTGTTTTAGGAAATTCCAAAAAATAATAATTCGTTTATGTAATTTATTTTAGTTTTTTCACCTGTTTCTACCCTAATACGTGTTTCGAATGAACTATTCCGGGTTCCCGTGGTCTTTTTTTTTTGTTGTTGTTTCACGTATAAGACGCGCTTTCACTTTCTCAAGATGGACGAGATAGGGCACTCACTACATGTTAGATTGAAGTTATACAGGTTCTTTTCTTCTTTAGAAAGCAAAAAAAAACGTAGAGAAAATGGTTTTTACTTGATAGTTTGAGCTGTCACATTTCTTTTTATTCCATTTGACATGAGTTTCCATTTTGATAGAGTTTTTTTTGTGTGTGTGTGTGAATTTATTTTTCTCGTATCTTGACAGATACTGTCTGGTCTTGGAAAGCGAGGCTTCTGACCCCTTAGTGAGATCTTTTTAAGAAAGTCTTGTGCGATGATAAAATAAAATATAAGTTGATTTGGTGAAGAATTTACTCTCTGGCTCAGGTTGAAGAAATTCTTTTGTATGTGTGGAGTGGTGTTTCTTCTTCTTCTTCTTCTCCTTTTAAGGTGGATGACCTGGCCTAGGCAAGATTAGAAAAACTGGTAGTAGTTGGAATATTTTTTTGGGGATATTGGGAAGAAAAAATGAATAGGAAATGAGTTTTCGTTGAATTATCCTTGAGGAATCGTACGTTATTGCTGCTGGCTGTCGGTTTAGCGTGTCCTTCTGTAATATATGTTGATGGTGTAATTGGAAATTAATTTCGGGGGGTTGGTGCACGCAAATTTTTCCAAAAGAGAAACACTAATTTTTGAATTTTTCAATTTTCGAATGCTATGAGATTTTCTACGTGTAACTGTGTGTGTACGAGTTTGTTGTTTTTTTTTTTAAATATTTTAATATAAACTGCTGGCAGTTATTATATATAATGTACATGCTGATGTTTTTCAATGGAATGCTTTTTTCCTCAAAACTTGAGTTTTTTTGTTAGATAAGGAACATTTTATTTCAAATACCAGTCATTCAAATGGCTTGAAACTTTGTGCGTCTCCCAGCACTATAGTGGTACATATTTCATTCTGAGTGTTTTTTTATTAAAATTATTTGAAAAAAATTTTATGATACAATATATGGATAAATTTTGGGGATTTTCGAAAAAGTGGCATGTTATTGAACTTGGAATTAGAGAAAAAAAAAATTAACCAACAATTAAAGTCCTCAATATTCATGTTAAATTGTATAGAAATATCCATGATATTTGAGGAAAAGAAAGTGCCTAAAGTGAATAGAGAAATTTTAAGTGTTCCTTAAAGGAAGGAGATTTTTTCCATAAGAATTCTTGATGCTTTAAGATAAGAATTCTCAAGATCGTGCACCAACCCCCTTAAAATCAACTATTTGGTGATAAGAGTATAATGGGTCATTCAAATATTACGGCAACATCGATGGGGGGGGAGGGGTTTTCGGATTTGCTGACTTTTGATGACAAAGGGGGAGGGGGGGGGGTTTGAAGGTTGCTTACGTCATCAACCACCCCCTTTTTGAAGATATGAAATATTCTAAGCTGCTGACGAAATTTTGCGACGGGGGGTGGGGGGGGGGCAAAAATGGCTGAAAATCTGCTTACGTAATACTTGAATGGCCCCTAAGATCTGTTGTAAAGTGCTTGTCGTGATCAAGAATTTCATTCTAAATAATTTATTCAAGATTTCACTCATATATTTAAGCATTATCGAGTGGATCATGCGCAATATAAAAGCATTCGCAATTGACTGTTCAGTAATTTGTACGGTGTTGTTGTGTACGAAGAGGAATATGGACGAGGTGCATGTCTGGTTTAGTAGAAGTAGTAGTTACAAGATTGGCGCGCTAATGTATATTGTCCTATACATCAGAACACCGTTTCTCAACCTTTCTGAGCCTAAGAACCAGTAAAATGTCTAAAACAAATTGACGCCCTAAACTGACTGTCCCGTAATTTTATTTGTTTCGAATTTTTTATACATTTGTCCGGTTTCTAAAGTTTGTTTGGATTTTTAATATTTACTGAAGAGGCGTGAATATAATGTGTATTCATACTTGTCCGGTTCAACGTTTTCTTCCACAATTTTTCAGCAATTTTAATAACAATTGATAATTGTTCCTACTTCTGCAAGCAACGTATTTGATCACAATTGGCAATGTCCCGTATTTTATCCCATTTAAAATTCCAGTTTGTTGTATTTTTCTCAATGAAATATGGCCATCTGATTAGTTGAATATATTTTTCATGAAATACATTTTTCTTTTAAATTGCAATTTGTGTAACAGTTATGTAAGTAAAATAAAGTGTGTAAAATAACTTTATTTTACCACCCTTCAGCAATTTTAGCGATAGTAATTACCGAATTACATTTAAGGCAATAAATTGCATTAATTTATATTAATTAAATTATTATTATAAATTAAATTATATTAATAAATTGTGCAAAATTTAGTGATATCCCGTTTTTAGGATCACATTTTCCTGAATGAACCTAACCTAAGTATAAATGTGTAATTTTTATTTGAACCCATGCCGTTATTACTAATATCGATCACAACGGTTTAATAATTTTTCATACAGTTAGAATTAAATTATCAAGCCCGCCTGCGGACCATAAGTTGAGATACGCTGCATCAGAAGATATGAATCACGCAAGCACCGTTCTGTCATTTGCGTGTGTTGGAAGCGTCATCCAAGGAAGTGAAAAAGTAGTTTCAACTCTATTTCTTTTTAAATTCTCAAAATTGTGTTCTTCACCCTGAAAATTGCTTGTATTCTACTACAAGAAATACTCTCACACCCCCGAACGATTGATTTAAAATTAATTTGTGCCACCGATTTTTGACATTTTTGATGTTGCAGTAGTCTACTGCCTGGAAGCGCCAGTTTCTGCAAGAATCTAACCGTTCGTCCCAGTTCTTCGATTTCTAAAAAACCACAAAAGTCGGCTTGAGCTAGAGGAGATGATTGCCTCCAATGGTTCCCAACCGTTTATGCTTCGATTGCGCTCTATAAATGCGTAAGCGCGTGTACCCTCAGAAATGCGCAATAGAAGTGTGTAGCGTACCCCCTATAAATTCGCAAGAAGCGTGTATTGCGTATTCCTAAAAACGATCAGACTTGTTTACGGCAACAAATGCTGTGCAAGGTAGGAAGTCTGATCGCCTTTAGACAAAGCTTGCGAAGCCTTAGAATTGTGTAAGAGTATGGATTCTAAGAAATGTAGAAGGTGCTTGCTTGCCCATGGACACATGCGTACGAGTCTTGCGTATCCCTCGAAATTTGAGGAAGACTGCGTATTCACAGAAATGATAAGGTTTGCGTATCTCATTTAAATGCTCGAGAAGCGTGAGCTTATACCTTTAGAAATAATAAAAGTCACCGGAACAATGATGCGCAGGGTAGGAACTCTGCTTGTCTTCAGACAAGCGTACGAAGCTTGCGTACCAGTAGAAATGTGTAAAAAGTGTATGGACCCCCAAGAAATGTGTAGAGTGATTGCTTAACCTTAAACGTGCGTACTTTGCTTGTGTATCCCTTGAAATTTTCGAAGAAGATTGCGTATCTCTCCCTAGAAATGATAAGGTTTGATAATCCTATTTAAAGTTGAGTAGGATATTTTTTTTTTATTTGTACCTACTGGAGATGTGTTGGAAGCTTTCCAACTTTTTTTTATTTTCAAGCTTTTTCATACCTACTAATATGTAATGTCATGATCAATTATTTGCACTTTTATTGCGTTGTTCGTTTTTTAGCCGTTGCTCATTAATGCTCATTTACTTTGAGGAGAACGCGTACCACCGATGGGCGTCCGAGCAGGTGAATTTCTGGATATTTGTCCACCCTGCTTGGTACAACGAAATAGTCAACCCCATACTAAGTATATCTGGCATATTTCGGCAAAATCAAGGTCCCAGCTAATCAGTTTGAAAATCTATATAGGCATGTATTTGGTGTATCTCCTGTTTTTTCAGTTATTCCAATATCATGAAACTGCCATGGAGCGATCCAATTGATAAAACATCCAGGAAAGAAAAAAAAACCGGAAAAATTGTTTTTTTTCGCCATCTGTCCTCAATAATTCGATTTGCTTTTTTCAATGGAAATTGTGAAGACTCGTAATCTCTGCGACAGGTCGTTGTTTTTGCCAATATTCAAAATTTTTCTTTTGCAATTTGCTAAAAACGTGTAAGCCAATGGGATTTGCGCAAAATTGAAAATATTTAATTAAAATGAGTTAAATTGAAAATAGCATAATATACAATATCTATATTACGCTTTTTTAATTCGTGAGCACCAGCGCCATGCTTCCAATGCTGATTCAAATTACCATTTGTGGAACCCGAGGGGCTACAAACAGCACCACCTAGAGATAGAAGATTCGCGCGAAACTCGTGGGATCACTTATTAAGGATATCTCACCTATACAGTGAATACATCGGATATAGCAGGCCGACGTACGCGTCATTTTTATTCCTTTTTTGTAGTGTATCCAATGGCTACTGCTACTACTACTAAACCAGATATGCATCTCGTCCATATTCCTCTGCGGAACTTCTAACGAATTGGTACATGTTGGAATGTATGTGTAGGTATAGAGAACCTTCCGTGAAGTTCGTTTCTGTGTAAAGCTTGTTACGTGTAGTGCTGCCATCTGCAAATCAATGTTTTTAAACGATGAGTTTTTTTCCCAACTCAGTGAGTGAAGTGTTATGAATGAATAATTATACCGTTGTAGGCCTGTTGCTCTCTGCGGCGAGACTTTTTTTTCAACGGGAAGAGCGGCTTGCAGTCGCTCCTCGAAGTTCAGAACGGCAGAAAACCAACTTCAGCCGACCACCACTGCGGCGATGGTGGGGTTTGTATCCAATGGCTACAGGTGAGATGACCTTCAGTGGCATCACGAGCTTCACGCGGAGACCTTCTTCTATAGATGGTGTTGCCTCTGAACTCTGTTCGTGACGTCACGCTAGTAGTCCATCCTCACTCAGAATACTATTTCAAGCTATTTGATATGTATATGTTTTTTTTCACGCCATTACAAACGACGGTGTTTGAAGAGACCGTTCAAGAAATATTTAAAACTAAGGTCAAATCTCGATATAACGCATAGACATAAGATTAATATAATGGTTTTATTATATCTATGATATAACGATACTCTACTGTGGACCGAGAAAAAATATGGTTGTAGAGGTATTATCGTTATATCGAGTATCGTTGTAGCGAGGTTTCACTGTACATAACTGGAAAAAATCTTAAATTAAAATTTGCTAGGAATAAGAAATGATATTTTCCTTTAATAGTCTAAAGCAGTGTTCCTTAACTTTTTTTTGCCCGTGGCCCCCTTTGAACCGTATTTTTTTCTCGTGGCTCCCCTGTCTTACCCAGAGTTTTATCATCCTCTCATCTAGAAGCAAGACACTAAATACGTATTGAAATGATTTTTTTCAGTGAATTTATACTGAACGAAAATTGGCCTCCAGACCACTAGCCTAGAATTTATTGATCTCCCCGCTAGTCCGAATTCTATCAGGACCGTCTCAATATCATGGCCCCCCACCCCCCTTAGGTAAAGTGATGCTATGGTAGTTCCATACTTTAGCTGGAAATAAACAGCCTACATATTTCCTACTTATTTTCAAAATTAATTGTACTATACAAAATATAAGGTGGGGTCACTTATGGGCATGAGGCCCCTCACAAGAGTGGGACTGACAGAGCTACAACCCGGAGCCCTATGGTTTTCATCATTTTTTTTTTCATACAATAAATTTCATATAGGGAAGGGGGTCTGAAAAATTTAGCCGGGGACTTGAGAAAAACCCGATCTTAAAGAACTTGCTGCAAAATGTAGGCGGTGAGGCCTGATGGGTCCATGCCCTAAAGAAGGCCCTGGTTTTATGGAATTGTCTCTCTCACTGTAAGTGTTGGTCACTAATATAAAATATTTATTTCTTCACAAAACCACCTGTCACGGCCAATTTCTCCATTTTCTTCCGTGCCCCCCCCCCTTGAAGTATCCCAGTACCACAAGGGGGCGATATGGCCCCCCCCCCGGTTTGAGAACCACTGGTCTAAAGCAGTGATTCCCAACGTGGGAGTTAACGCCCCCCTGGGGAGTGATGGAATGTTCCAAGGGGCAGTAGAAGCTACGGGTATAACAGGATCCTATGGGTTAGATTGCGTTGGAGGTGGATGGAAGAAAAACATTTCTGAAGAAGGGGACGATGGGACAAAAAAAAAGGTTGGGAAACACCGGTCTAAAGCGCGACATTTTTTCTTCTCAATTTCAGGAGATATATTTGAACATAAAAACAACACAAGACGTCGGGCACAAAAGAGAGAGAGAGAGAGTTTTCCGCAACTTCATTTGCATTCATTTACACAGTTCATTGCCCAAAATATAAACTTTAATAAATAAAAATCAGTTTTTTTGAAAGCGTTTCTAGTTTTCTTTTTCCTCCTTTACATTTGGTCTTTATTTGCTTCAAACGGGGAATAAAATCACTTTTGCTTTTACAATAATTATTTAAAATTGTATCTACGGTATGTTTTTACTAGATGTTCCATTGCGCAAAGAATTGCATCCAGAGATTTATGAAAATTCAGAATAAACAAAATGGAGGAAATACTTCTGGAATGAAAAAATTCAGAATTAATGAACAGAATAAGCAGAATAAATGAACGGAATAAGCAGAATAAATGAACGGAATAAGCAGAATAAATGAACGGAATAAGCAGAATAAATGAACGGAATAAGCAGAATAAATGAACGGAATAAGCAGAATAAATGAACGGAATAAGCAGAATAAATGAACGGAATAAGCAGAATAAATGAACGGAATAAGCAGAATAAATGAACGGAATAAGCAGAATAAATGAACGGAATAAGCAGAATAAATGAACGGAATAAGCAGAATAAATGAACGGAATAAGCAGAATAAATGAACGGAATAAGCAGAATAAATGAACGGAATAAGCAGAATAAATGAAAGAAACTTCTAGAATATGGATGAAAATTTTGAATTAATAATAATTTCTGAATAGTTAATTTCAGACCTGATGAAAATTCAGAAAAAATGAAATAAATGAAGAAAAAAAAGACAAACCTCTAAACTTGATGAAATTCAGAATTCCAGAATTCACGAAAATTCAAAATTCCAAAATTCACGAAAATTCAAAATTCCAAAATTCACGAAAATTCAGAATTCCAAAATTCACGAAAATTCAGAATTCCAGAATTCACGAAAATTCAAAATTCCAGAATTCACGAAAATTCAGAATTTACGAAATGATTTATCATTACTGTAAGTGCGGGCCCCTAAAAATGTGGGGTCCTGTGTGACCACACCTGTCGCACACCCATGGGCCATTTAGGTGCTTGCACATTGCTTTAGTCAATCCTATTCTTACACACTCTCTAAGGCACTCTTTTAGTCATCCACTTACTTGCACGCCGTTTTAGTCACTCACATGCTTGTACACGCTCTAGGTCACTCTTTTGGTCGTTCACAGACATCGTCCGTTGCTTTATAGGTCAAACATTTGATCATTTACACGTTCGCTCATGCTCTGGGTCATTCTTTTGGTCATTCACTTGCTTGAATGCACTCTAGGTCACTGTTTTGATCACTCACGTGCCTGCAAACTCTCTAGTTCACTCTTTTGGTCACGCACTAACCTAATCCTTTGCTGTGTGGGCGGAGGTGGATTTATTGAGATTTATATCCAAATTTTGCCGCCCTTCTCCCATTCTACAACCTTCCTTAGCCACTTATTCCTCAAATCTGCCACCCTGGGCTATAGCCCGCCAAGTGTCCCCCGCCCCCCGTAAATACGCTACTGTTATTGTTAGAAATGTAATCGCACTAATTTATGTTATATATGTATGAGTATAGATGACGCTGCATGTCCATGAACCGGTCGTTTCTAGTTATTTGCGTAGGTGCGTGTGTGCTTGTATATAGTGTCCTCTCTCTTGTATAATAAACAGTCTTCTTCCTGACATCGACTCGTTCGCACCTCTCTTTATAACAGTTATAACGTCTATATTTTATTCAGTTCCTACTGCCATCTATTTTCCGAATCGAAAATTATAAGCAATATAACAAGTTGGTAACGACCGACTTGCTCGTGTATTATGAACGTAACAATTTATTATAATCTCTGAATCATTTGAAAATATCGTGATGTCTTTATTACGTAAAACTCGATTCTCATGACCTCATAACATCCGGGTCCTTTCTTAAAAAAATGTAATGCCTAAGTAATGACACGTGAAAGAAAAAAAAAACAAACATTTTGTTTTTCTCAGACCCCCTTATACGAAAAAATAGGTCAAAAATTTCATGTTGCGGAATAACCGATCAAAAGATGAGTTGTGTGTGTGTGTAATATTTTGTGTATTATGAGAAATATATATTTATTAAGGAAGGAGACAAACACACATCAACGCGGATGATTATCGTCATTCGTAAGGCATTAATAAAGAGTTATTAGACGTTTTAAAAGAAAAGGCCGCGGCTCTCAGAAAAGGTCAAGCCGCTGTAGGAGGGAAACAAATTATCCGTTTCAGGTGGTAAACAACAGCAGCAGCAGCAGCAAACTCATCGTAACCTTGATGAGGTCAGCATTTTGATCATTAGTTGGATAATTGTAGTTACTGCTCATTACAAGGCCATACTAACAAAACGCCATCGAGTAGTCAGTCCTATGGAAGAGGCCTTCGGGGCGATTTTGGCTTGTTTCGCCACCTTGTCTTGTGTGTGTTCGTGTGTGTTCGTTATTGTTCGGTTCCTTGCGCGAAATGGCGATAATCCTCCTCTGTGATGAGGTAAATTTCGAAATTTCTATGGACGATAAATTCCTCCCTTAATGGGAGACGCGTCATATAAATGTCATCTGAGGTTATGAGACCTGCGGAACTCCGTCTGGGAATGAAAATCGGGGTGTGATTCTCTGTATAGGAAAATTGCTTGATGTAGTCCTCTCTTGAAAATGGTTGGGATTTTTTCTTCCTAGCAAGCACGGATCCAGGGGGATAGCCCTCCTCCAAAAGCCGAATAATACAGGGAAATTTGTCTGTCAATACGGGGTGATCTAATGCACCTACACAATAAGTCGCTTCTCCAACACATCGCCCTAGATCTGCCTGCCTCCGCTGCATTCACAGCTGAAGAAGTCTGACTCGGCTTCATTCGCAGCTGGAAATGTCTGCCTCGGCTTCATTCGCAGCTGAATATGTCTGCCTCGGTTCATCCGCAGCTGAAGTTTGCCTATCTCAGCTCCCTTCACAGCCGAAGATATCTGCCTCGGCTTCATTCGCAGCTGGAAATGTCTGCCTCGGCTTCATTCGCGGCTAAATATATCTCTGCCTCGGTTCATCCGCAGCTGAAGTTTGCCTATCTCAGCTCCAAGCACAGCTGAAGATATCTGCCTCTGCTTCATTCACATCTGAAGATATTTGCCTCTGCTTCATTCACATCTGAAGATATCTGCCTCGGCTTCATTCACATCTGAAGATGTCTGCCTCCACTCCATCCGCAGCTAAAGATGTCCGTCTCAGTTTCTTCCGCGACTAAATATATCTCTGCCTCGGTTCATCCGCAGCTGAAGATATCTGCCTCTGCTTCATTCACATCTGAAGATATCTGCCTCGGCTTCATTCACATCTGAAGATGTCTGCCTCCACTCCATCCGCAGCTGAAGATGTCCGTCTCAGTTTCTTCCACGACTAAATATATCTCTGCCTCGGTTCATCCGCAGCTGAAGATATCTGCCTCTGCTTCATTCACATCTGAAGATATCTGCCTCGGCTTCATTCACATCTGAAGATGTCTGCCTCCACTCCATCCGCAGCTGAAGATGTCCGTCTCAGTTTCTTTCGCGGCTAAATATATCTCTGCCTCGGTTCATTCGCAGCTGAAGATGTCTGCCTTCGCTGAAACATGAATCAAGAGGGAAGGGCGATAGATCAAGAACTGAATAATATTGGAAAATGTGTCTATCCCGTAATATGCGGGACGATTCAACGAACGAACTTAATAATTTGCCCATCCAACACATCGTCCTGAATCCACGCTTGTTTCCTAGAGAAAGTCACAATCCCCCTATTTACGAACAGAATCATACTTTGAGCATCGTCCGTGAGTCAGAATCAAACGTATATACTGTGTAATTACGTTTGATTACGAGTAAACTTTTGTACCTCGTTGAACTTTCAGGGGTTTTAACATGGCTTTGAGGAGAAAGTGCCTCCGGGAAAAGTGTGATTTATTTCATAAAATTTTGCAATTAAATTCTGGAAAAAAAAATTATACAACATAAATATACCCTGCATCATATCTTAGCTGAAAAAAATGTTGAATGGCTGGAAAAAAAATGAATTATTGCTTCTCACAAAAAAAGAATAAATAATTGAAAATTTGAAGTATCAAAAATGCAAATAAAATTTGAAAATTCCAAAAAAATGAATGCTCTGTTCTGAAAGAGGATTACTGTAATAATAGAGTTGAAGTTTATCCTCGGTAAACGGAGGTTGGAAAATGTCTGGCAACGACCACGCTAAGTGTTGCCAACAATCAAAAATTTACCCAACTAGATTCTTCATCAAAAACAACTAGAAACCAGGCTAAACAACCAGAATTAATTATAGTCATTATTTATATGACCATGCGTCCCGTATTTCCCTGGACATCTCTGTATTTTCATGATAGACTACTATTGTCTATCATTAAATTACGTGAAAATACGGAGGCTACTAAATTTCTTTAATATGTAAAAAAATTTTGTAAAAGATTAGAAAAACCACTAGCGAAACAACAAGAAAAACTACTAGATGGCCGAAAAAAGGTACCAGATCTAATTGGAAAATAACTAAATTAGCAACACTGCTAAGACCGTATTTGATCGTTTTGTATCATTACCTCCATAAAACAAATCCCCGCAAGCAAAAATTCGCTAAATCGGAACAAAAAAAAGAGGACATATGATCAAATATAAGCTATCCATCGGATGTCCCTGAAGTTACTAAAAATCCAATAGACGCTTGAAACGTTTTCCAGCGCTGCAAAGTACGAAAATCACTTTAAACTCTTCCCTCGATAATTTCATATAATTACAGTGTAAAGTATATAATTACAGTGTCTTGCACGGGGGAGGAAAAAGTTATCAATTTCGGTCGGGTTGCCTTTTTCATTAGATTGGCCCTGACTGTCTATATTCACTTAAATTTCCATAATCGAGAGACATTTAATGTCTTCCAATTAGTTGGCAAACATCCCAAGGAAAGTCGGTAGAAAGTACCTATTACCGGAGGTATGAGGCAGGAAGGTAGCTTATCTTTTTACAACGGAAATATATATCTTAGATGAAAGGAAGACGAAACAACATCAAAGAAACTAATGTTTCATCTTCTTCTTCCTGTATTGCAATGTTTCTTACCCTTGAACTTTTGTTTCTCCCCCTGTTATAAGAAGTTTCGTGATTTACAACGCCCATTCGTGATATAGCGAAAAAAATAAAAAAAAAATACCCTTTATATTTCGTAACGGCTCGGTTTGTTCTTTTTATTTCTCCGCACTAAATCAAAATGGTCGGTCGTCTATGCTTGAAGATGAGTTATAGTCCTACGGTGTAGTCATCCCTCGGTTTGCGAACGTCTCGGTTTGCGAATAATTCGGCTTACGAACGACAAGAAATTATCCGATTTATGCAGGGTCGCAACTGGGGAGTAGGACAGGTGGGTATGGTGCCCCGGGTGCTGAAGCAGAGGAGGAAACTGCCTTCACCTTTCAACCGCTTCATGTATGGGGATGCCTTACTGCGTGCTTACCCCTTCTGACAAATTATCAAGTTTCGGCCCTGGATTTATGAACACACTTTGCTTGCAAACATGCAAGTCGGAAAAACGTAGACTGGATCAAAAGGAACGGTAGAGAAATTGAGAAGTCTGCGGCCACATCGGGATTTTTCTTTAAAACTTCTTTCCTCCAAATACAACTCATCTTATCCAGGGGAGTTGGAATATTCCCCTTACTTTTCCCAAAGTAAGGAATCCTCATTCCTTACTTTGGGAAGGTTTACATCAAAAAAGCTTTTTCAGCAATTTTTTGTTTCTGCAGGACCGCTCTTACCAGACGCGGGGCCAGGATTTTATATATTCTGTGGGACCGGAGAATCTCACCCAAAAATGCATACATTATTAAGAAGTATCCTGGTGCTGAAAACATCCATATTTAAAAAATATAAACGGAAAATTAAATGTAAATTAAGAACTGAAAAAAAATTTAAATTGATAGGTAGAAATAGTCCCAAAACCAATTAAAATTGGAACCTAATGAAAGAAATTGCCTGGGGAACTAATAAGAATTCAGAATCAATGAATCCAAAATATGAAAAATAATTGACAGATAATTCCAGCACTAGTGAAAATTCAGAACAAACGAAAGAAATAATTCCAGAAACTGATGAAATCCAGAATTCCAAAATTGATGAAAATTTAGAATTTGTGAAAGAAATAATTTTCCTGAATTATTTATTTCTAGATCAAAATGTAGATTTCCAGAATTGATGGATAGATTTCATGTATTCTGAATTCATGAAAGAAACGATTTCAGAATTCATGAAAAATTACAATTTGTGAAGGAAGTTATTATCACCGCAAGTGCTGAGTGGCCCCAGAACGTGGAGAACGGTGCGGCCGCACCTGTCGCACACCCCCAAAAGTCGGCTCTGAGTTCCTGACGAAGAATTTTCCGCTCACTGATTTTTTGGAAACATCATTGAATATAACTGTACTACACATTGCTGATATTTCTTATGCCTGGCAGCAAGTATTTTACAGGAAAATGTGAATCCGGTTCGGAAGGAATTGAGGCCACATTGGTTAGCAAGCACAAATTTCCAGAGCTTTGACATTAAGATTATACAGGGTGATTCAGAAAAGATGGGAAAAATTTTAAGAGGTACACACCAATTCAAACAATTGTCATTAAAGAATGCATGGTCTAACATGAAACGCAAACTTGCTAGCGCGTTTCGAAACGGCCGTTACGCTAACGTTAAAAGGGCATTCCTGTTGCAATTTATCGGGAGGAAAAAGAACACCATGCATGCAGATGTAGCCTGGGAAAGAAGAAGAAACCGTACGCAAATCTGCGTTCACAGTGAATAAAAGGCACGAACGCCAGCCCTGTGAAGTTATTCCCAACTTGCAACCGTTCTAACAGTTGTAACGTACGGGATAATGACGCACTTTGGTAATACTGAAAAAGCAGACATGTATTTCATTTAATGAGCTGCAAACGGAAGTACCTCAGAGGCAGCACGAATGTACGGTGAGCGTTTTCCCAATCCGAAAACCTTTGCGCGCTTTCATCGGCAGCTGTGCGAAACGGGATCCTTCCTTGCTTCCCGGTCTGATGCACTGAGACGCAGATTTGCATACGGTTTCTTCTTCTTCTTCCCCAGATTACATTTGCATGCATGGTGATCATTTTCCCCTGATAAATTTCAACAGGAATGTCGTTTTTACATAATATTTGTACATGTATCACTGGCGAGCAGAGAGAGTCGAGACTTCTAAATGTTCGGCCGTGTTCTTTCTCGACTGCGATGTAAATAGTTAATTTTAATTAACAGTCATTTTAATAGTGTTAAATATATATAATAGACTTAATTTTGAAATATTGAGATACGAAGCCCAGAAAATTAAGTATGAAGTAATTAGCCGGACCTACTTTCGAGCTGGATATTTGTGCAATAACATTGATTTCAACTTTGAAACTATACCTCTACGACGGGCGGTTGATGAGATAAAGGCCGCCTTAAGACTTACAGGACAACCTGTATATAATGCACATTCTCGATGAGCAGTTATGTTGAGGATTTCTGCTATACTGTTTTGTAGTCTAAGCGGAATGATTACATATTTCCATAATTTATAATTATTTTTTCCGATTACTTCTACATTGTTGTATTGTTGTATTCTCGATTTTTCTATTCGTTCTATATTGCATACTTGATACGAATAGTAAAGTTTATAATGTTTCCACCGCAATTTTACGTTTCAGCATAAAATTGCTGACGATGGACCAATTGCAGACAATGCGCATTGATATTCTTTAGATTCCCACTGCATTGGTGTTAATAGTGGTACCTTCTTATCAATGTTCTGTATCAATGTATGTGTGTTTTTAACAGTTGTCTTTCAGATTTCCCTGCTCAATTCAGTTCCATGAGTCGTGCGGGAATTCCTGGCAGGACTGATGCTGAGAGAAAAGTTTTCCTAACATGGTCTATCCCAGTGTTTCTCAATCTAGGTCCATATGCGCCCCCCTCTCCCTGTAATATTTAAGGAGGGCACGATTTGATTTCTCATCACACACACACACAAATATAAATTTTCATTGATACTTAAAGTGTTCCCTCATTAAATGAGACATTTCATTAATTTGTGTGAATAGTTTTTTCTTCATTTCATATGATTTTTTTAAATTCGGAAATTATGTTTCCATTAAATATGAATTTTCAGTAATCATAATTGCTCCCTTAAAAAACACATTCCCCCCCCCCTCCCCGTAGGGCGCGCCCGCGTTATGAATCACGGCTCTAAGAAAAAGCGTTTTCTGAGTTGAGTTAATGATTCCGATTGGTTTTTAATGGTTTCAGTGTTAATTGGTTTGATATTATACACTTGAACGTGAAACATTGTTGTAAGAGCTCACACTGGAAATCTTCGCGGTCCCGGACGCCTATAGGAACAAATCAAATCGTTTCACATTAATTCTTATTTCAGTTTGCGAACAATTCAATGTATGAACGGACATCGGGAACGAATTAAGTTCGTAAACCGAGGGTCGACTTTAGTAAGGTAGACGGGGATGGGGAAATATTTTGAAAGAAAGAGATCGTTTATCTCCCAAACCGCTATATATTTTAGCATTCAATTAAAAGGGAAGACATAACAAGTAACTACCTATTTCAACAAGTCACGATTCACCCATTATAGAACTTTCCAAGGAGCGTAAATGGAAGTGACAGTCTTGGTATAATTATTAATTTTGACGCTGGGCTTCTTTTCGATCTTTATACAAATATTTTTAACGATCTATCTTGAAATTTTAGAAGAAAACAATCTTTCTTTTTACTTTTAACTGCATAAACAAAGAAATACTAATTGGTGTGCTGCCATCTATTGAACAAGCATGAAAACTACTATTTGGAACCTTAAAATTCGCGTTATTGATACAGTGCCCGCCAATTAATGTGATGACATGGGGACTTGGGGTTTTGTGATCAAAGCCGCAACTAGATGCGAAGCAATGTCATCCGAAGCAAGAAGGCATTTTGGCGCCCCTTGTAATGTAAAAGAAGCAGTTAAAGGGTGAATTCGGCGCCCCCTTCTGGTTCAGCGCCCGGGGCACCAGACCCGCCTGCTTTTCCCCCCCCCTTAGTTACGGCCCTGATTTGTGATAACTAGAGACCTATTTTTGCCTATTTTGGTACATTTTTGCAAATACGCCTTTTTTGAATTTTTCCTGCTATAAATGCCTATCTTAATGGCTGCCATCAGCTCCATGTCTGGTTACGATGGCCGTGGAATCGACTTAATCCTGAATAAGTGCAACCAATTTTTAGCCTGTTTTCGGATGCTCTTAATGTCTAGGCTTTTAGTTATTTTGTCTTTCTTACTTTACTTATAAATGCCTTTTTTTTAGTGCCTATTTAGAGCATTCAAGAGCATTTTTTCAAGAATTTTTAGTGCTTTTTTACCTGCCTATTTTGACTATTTTTAGCGCCTAAACTTTCGGGATCTAGTGATAAAAATAGCCAATTGATAACTATATCCGAAAAAATACCAGTTATGTGTATGATGATGATCACATGCTTCGTTTGGACGAACGGAACGTTGGAAACGGACAACTGTTTTCGATTCCCACTTCACAGCTGAAAAATCTGGGTTTCAAAATGTTAAAAATCGTGCACACACACAGTTTTTCTTTCTTTTTTCACATTGTTCTGAAACAAGATATTTTCCCTGAAAAGCTGAAATACTTTTTTTTTGTTCAGAAATTCTGAAGAGTTAGAAAGGAATTGTCTAATGTTATCACGAATTACGATACTTTTCGTTAATATGTAGCAATAATGCCGATGATGTGGAAAATTATTATAATAATCCCCACAAATGCACATTTTTTTGTGATAAACAAGGAGTCTGAGCTTCACTATGGAGTTCTGAATTATTTCTTTCAGAAATTCTGCAATTTCATTGGTGTCGAAATTATTGCTTTCAGTCATTTTTCTTATTTTTATAACTCATTAATCCCAAATTTTCAGGTAATTTCTTCCATTAGATCCTAATTTTTTTTCTGTTTCGAAATGATTTCTTTCGTCAATTGAACAAAAAAATTAGTTCTGAATTTTCATTAATTTTAGTATTATTTTACATTTAATTGTGTGTATATTTCCTTGCATGTCTATTTTCCAGTATTTCTGTAAATTCGATATAGGGTACTCTTTAACGGGATCCTTTCTTGCTTCCCGGTGTGATGCACTATGACGCAGATTTGCATACGGTTTCTTCTTCTTCTTCCCCAGGTTACATTTGCATGCATGGTGTTCTTTTTCTCCCGATACATTTTAACAGGAATGACGTTTTAGCGTTTGCGGAGCGGCCGTTTCATTACTATACAGGCCATGCATTCTTTGATGACAATTGTTTGCATTGGTGTGTACTATCACCTCTTGAAGTTTTTCCCATCTTTTCTGAACCATCCTGAATATACATTTTTTACGGTGCTTTTCTACAGAGGGTATTTATTTATTATCAGGGGCCGCCAAGTGTTGTTTTACCCATTATGTTTCTGAATTGAAGTTGCCTGATTCTTTAATAACCTATACTAGGGCCGGTTCATCGCATGGGCCTGCCAAGCACGGTCCGGAAGGGCTTCCCGGGTGCAAAAGGGTACTCCACTATAATGAGATCAGATGCTATGAGAAATAGCGGGTGCGAATGCTTTATTTTGTTACTCCCGAATCCGAGTAATTGACAAGGGCCGCATAATTTTAGGTACTCCAATGAAAGATTTGCTCGAGGCCAAATGCGGAGTCAGATTCATTGTTTTGAAAATTTTCATTACTCGCTGATGATGCAGTTGTACTCTATGGAGGAAGGGATCCAAATCAGGCGATGAACAACTTACGGGAAACAGTGGATGAATTAACAGATTGGTGTGAAAATTCAGATATAGTTTTGAATCATGGGAAATGTCAATTTGCATGGGTTCACCAACTGTAAAAAAATTCCAACTCAACGACATTCACATATTTGAAATCACACCCTACGTTCTGTCAAACAGGTAAATTACTTAGGACTAAATAAAACACTGACTTATACTCCTCATATCGGATTTGCACGCAATAAAACGAACAAAATTATGGGAACCTAAAACAAAATAACATTCCCTCAGGCCAAACTTTCTATTAAAAACAAAGTTCTACTCTATAAATCAATCCTACGGCCAACCTCACTTCATGCTTCTCCTGCATGGGCACATGCTAGTATAACTAACATGCAAATGCTACAAAGGGGACAAAATAAAATTTTGAGGAGATTTGTGAGGGCTTTCCATGATACATCAGAAGCATAAAGGGGCCGTTCAAGTATTACGTCATCATTGATGGTGGGGGGGGGGGGGGGGTTTCCGATTTGCTGACTTTTGATGACAAAGGAGAGGGGTTTGGATAATGCTTACGTCATCAACCACCCTTTATGAAAATATGAGTTAGGATTCAGAGGGGCAGAGCTGATGATGAAATTTTGCTGACAAGGGGGGCGGGGGGGGGGGGGCAAAATGGCAAAAAATTTGCTTACGTAATACTTGAACGGCCCCCAAACATACAAAGAGACCTCAATAATCCAACTATTTTTAATTACATCAAAGAACTAAAAAAAAAATCAATTTGAATATATGATGAATTCAGAATTCCAACATATAAGAGATATTGTCGATTACAGTGAATCCCCTACTCCAAGAACATCAGCTCCCAAAAAGGTGTGCAGGAGACCAAAACAAATCTTTCATCTCCCATGGAATGGAGATAAGAGGAAAAAATCGAATTGTAAAACCTCTTGTAAATAGTTTATATATATCAATTGGCAACTTCTCTGTTGAGTTTTATTTTTTGGTACCTATTTACTCACTCATCATTTTTATTTTGGCATTGTGGACTGCATTGGCGTACGCAGGGGAGGGGGGGTTGGGGTTCTATTCCCCCCCCCCTCAAGCCGAGATTATAGTGTTATTCTGCAAGAAAAAACGTAAACACCCCCTTGAGAAGAAACAAAAAATTAACCCCCCCCTCCCCCCACTTTCAGAAAATTCTGCGTACGCCTATGGTGAAATGTATATTCATTGAAATGTTTTGCGGTGTATACTGTGCAGGGGCGTAGCCAGAAATTTCGTTCGGGGGGGACGGGACCACTTTCATTTCGGGGGGGGGGGACCAAAGTGACAGAACAATGGATTTGGCCATCTTTTTCCCTTTTTTCGGTCATTTTCTCACATTTCGGGGGGGGGGAACCATACCCCCAAGTCCCCCCCCCCTCACTACGCCCTTGATACTGTGTTGTATATTTATATCCTTTTTAGCACCTATTTACTCACTGGCACCTATTTAATCATTTCCCTTCTGGCAATGGTGGATAACATGATCGCTAGTAGTGATGAGTGGAGTTGTACTGTGAAACATTCTCGTACCTTAACATTGCATATTAACACATTTTATTTTATTTTAAAAAACCCATCGAGGGGCATCATGCCTGAAAAAATGGCAGCATTTTTACCAATCTGCTTAATTTTCTGTAGCACCGATTAACTGCATTGCGTTTTCAGTACGCGTTGCATTAGGAGAAACACGTACATATCACACAAGCTTGCTACATGTTTCCTTACAGATGGCGCCACTGATCAACGTAGAAAATTTCGTTCCCAATATTTCTTTATGAAATCATCGGAATCGCTCAAAAAAAGGGTAGGGTTTTCAGTTTCGAAAAATGAAGGAGAACGTCTGCGCGTGCAATTTTGATGACACCATTTTTCTACAACAGATGGCGACACTTTTCTTTTAAAAAGAAATCCACCACCACAATAATTTTCCCCAATTTAAACAGAACCGCTATATATGTTACGGGAATTTAATAAATCTTGGTTATTATGCATAATCCCATAATCACCGGCTGTTATTCGGAGTTACAAACCATTTTTGTATGTTTAATAAATTTTGTTTTTCCAATTTACCGGTGATCATATGCATGTAATTACCAGCTCGTATTGGTAAATATGGTAAATGTCGTCAATAAATTATTTAAATTTACCAGAAAATTTGATCAAATTTCAGCCTAGGATGATGGATTCGATCAGTAATGTCGCTTATGTTTGAAAATGTTGATAAATGTGAAAAAAAATTATTCAATTTGATGCATTCTTGAAATTTTAAATATTTGTGTGCATCAATGCTGAAAAATGTCAAAATTTGTGCAAATGCATTTGCGTAAAATCCGGACTCTAGTTATGAAAAAGGTTATTCGAACTCACTCGAGAAGTTATCAACAAAGAGAGGAACAAATGTTAATGATATAGTGTAGATCAGCGTTTCTCAACTTATGGTCCGCGCAGAGGTGGTCCGCACAAGCAGACTTAATTTCTCGTTTAATGAGAATTTATTCAATTGTGAAACTGATCTTAGTATATCCCCTTGGGTTGGATTAACAAACTAGACCCTCATACTTTGAGTAACCAATATTTCATCAAGGAAATGTAAGGAAAATATTGCCCTCCTATTTACGTAATATCGATAGTTGCCGCCAAAACATGCAATTCTCAATTAAATTGCTGATCAATGCTGAAATTAATTAAATTAAGGGCTATTGCAAATCGAAGTAGAAAAATGTACCTCATGAAAAGAACTTCAAACACCTGTGATCGCATTTCATTGAGGGAAAAACGCAGAAAATTAAGGTATTGAAAACGGCAAGACGACATGCGGATAACGCCAATTGCCGTCGAAAAAACATCGCTATAAATCGGTAAAATCACAAATATTGATGAAAAATTACCAATGCGAGAGGTAAGTGAAGGGGGACGACTGGAAAGCGCAGTGAATTGCAGCTGAGATGCAGTTCCCGTGCACGGCCCGGGGGCCTCAAGAGGAGAGGGGCCTCACAAAAATGAGAAGTGGGCGAAATTTTCGAAAATTTTCCAGCTAAGGTCTCAAAAACATCACTTGGCCCGGGGACCCATGATGCTCTTAAGACGGTCCTGAGCTTGGAGGCAACTGGGATTGGTCTGGGAATTTCGAAGGCGCGTTGGTCAAAGCGTGGGAAAAAAACACACGCAAACGCTCGTGCCAATGAAGAGATATAGTACAGTCGAATCCCGTTTTAAGGAATACTGTTATAGCGAAAATTTCGTTTTAACGAACACTTTTCTAATCTCCTGGATACATTTTCATAGGAACAATGTACAAAAAAACATCTAATTCCTTTATAACGAAACTTCGTTATAACGGAGTGATTTCTCCGGTCTCTTGGAGTTCGTTATAACGGGATTCGACTGTATATGTTTGAGAGTTAAAAAAGAAATTCCTTCCGAAAAAAAAAAAGAGAATGACCCGAAACCTGATGAGGACAAAAGGATGAATTTTCCAAAACGTAGGAGGCTATACAATACTATACCTTCCCGTCCCCCAGGGCCCGTCTTAACAGCATCATGGGCCCGCGGGCCAATAGGTTATTCTGAGGCTATACCTGGAAAATTCTCGAAAATTTCAATTAGTTCTCATTTTTGTGATGTCCTTCTTCTCTTGAGGCTCCCGGGCCGTGCCCGGGTGGGCCCATGCGTTAAGACGGCACTGCCGTCCCCGTCAGAGACGGATTCATGGCTTCGCCCCGGTAGCTGTGGGAGCTACGCAAATTTTTCTGCGAATCCTTTCAGAGTAGTTTTCTTGACCACTCATTCCTGATGGGGGTAACCACGTTCGAAAACCGAGAAAGGAGGACGGCTGCGCGCGCACTCTTTATGACCACTTTTTTCAAAATTTCACAAGGAGATGGAGCTGCGAGGAATCGCAATCGAATGCGTTTAAATTAGGTTTTCTTTGATTCTGAATTAGGGTAGGCAGGGCCGCAACTAGATGCTTGGTCAGCCGGGACAAGCACGTATTTTGGCGCCCCCATAATGTTGAAGGAGAGGTTAAAGAGTGAAATTTGCGTCGTCGTCCCCAGTCTAGCGCCCGGGGCACCAGAACCGCCTTCACCCCCCTAGTTGCAGGCCTGATGGTATGGCAGCAGTTCCCAACCGTTTTCAGTCCGCGTACCACCAACCCCGATTCCTTCGGACTCCTCTCCCCCCAATCTGTTTCACCCATTACAGTTTTCGAAAAACTTCAAAGAAAGGTACGTGTTGAATTAAATTAAATGGTGCATTTTCTCATTATTTAGCTTTTTTTTTATTTTTCAAGTAAAGTTTTGAAAAATTGAGCTCAAAATACTAGGATAACTGCAAACTCGAATCCGGAGCTGCGTTTAATTTGCTTCTATACTTATTTTTTATGTAAATATAGGAAGAAAACGTATTGTTCAACAAGCTCCGTGCTAACAAACGGCAACAAAAACATTATGGCTTTTCTAGAAAGTTCAACGTATTCGTCACCGCGGCGCGCCCAAAAACTGACTAGGTTCACCATTCCGCCATTGAAGAGAATCTTCAGAGGGGTATCTGATGCGAGTTCTAGCAATTTCTCTTTTTCTGGAATCAACAATGAAGCCTGTTCGAAATACTCTTCTTTGAAAGGATTAGATGTCCACCGATCACCTATTTCCTGCTCTGAAAAATATTTTTCAAACGAGGATTTTAATCCTTCAAAGTGACCGACTGTTAAATTTAGCTCGGCTCGTGACAAGAAATCGTGAAGCGTTTCGAACACTTCCGAAAAAGAAGGACTACCTCGTGCCGAAGTTTGAACAGCAACGTCAGGACTTAACCCCGGGACAACCACCTAACTTCGGTGTGCGAAAGCAAAGCGTTGTGAAGCTGCCCATGTCTTCACACAACAATTTAAATAATTTGTAGTTGGTAGGATTCACCTTGAAAATGTTGACAAACTTGACCGCTTCATCAAGAACGTTTCGCAAATTTGGAGGCAACGGTTTCGATGCAGGGATCTGTCTGTAAATATAGCAGTAAGTCCATTTCATTTTGGGAGTGACTTCTGCCACGCGTGCACGACGGCCTGAGTAGCAACCTTCCGTGGATTTTCCTCCATCTGTTATGAGCCCAATGCATTTTGACCATTGAATTCTTTTTCAACGAAATAATGATTAATTGCTTCGAATAAGTCTAACAGTCGCACGACCCCTTCAATGGGTGACAAATAAAAAGATTTACTTCGAATTCTCTTTCAAGTACTTAGCAGTTACAAGTAGCACAGAATATTGCGCAACGTCGGTACTTCCGTCGACTTAGATAGAAAAAAATTCACAACCTTTGACGTGACTTATGACTGTGCTCTCAACATCGTCTAGCATGTCCTGTATTCTTCGAGACACTGTATTATTCGACAGAGGTATTAAACTCGTTATAAGAGCACTTTCCTCTGCAAACATGCATCTGACAACATCTTTTCACCAATAGTGTGATTTTTTTTAATCGTCGCGCAATACGATAGCTAATGTAGTAGGAGATTTCGGTAGCTTTGGCAGAATCACTTTTGGAAGATTCAAAATATGTTTTCGGTGCACGGTATTTCATTTTGGTGTTTCAGTCCGCTTCCGCACAGATCTACTTTTTAGCCACTGATCCATAGCGCAAATCACGTGCGTAGTAGGTGGTAGAAAAGTTGACGTAGAAAATTGTGGGAATAACACGCACACACCTCAATACAAACGCCCACAACAAAGGTTAATAACACAACACGAATAAATTAATTCTTCGTTTTTATGCACAGCCCGGCATGAGTATCAACAATCAAATACGCCGAAGAAAAGTGAGCCGAGAGGAAGGAGTTCACGAATTCCGATCATAGGTTGGGCGCGGGTGAGAAGGCCAACCCCTCTTTCATAGAAGATTTTATTGATAGGGAAGTCAATATATTACAACTTATCATGTTCTGACCAAACACCAACTCTGGCTATATCGCTATATTGCAATTTACTGCCATTTGTGAGATTGGTTGGAAGTGAAGACGCTGTCTATCGGTGGTCGCCTCGAGTTCGTTAGGGAAAATATCTTATCTATAAGATCCTCCCTTGGGTTCGAACCCGGGACCCTGACAACTACCTTCAAGGTGGTAGACGAGCATCATGCCACTCGGGCACAATATATTACACACAACTGGCAATATTAGTGAAAACCTTCTCTACCTACTTTTAAAAATTCTTTTAATTTCATCATTTTGTTCTTCTTAGATGGGTGGCCACCATTACCATTTTTTTTTTCGCGTACCCCCCTAACGGCCTCTACGCGTACCCCCGGTTGGGAACCGCTGCTCTTGAAGCAAAGATTGTGTAAAAATAGTAGACGACGCCCCGGTCAGACACGGGCGAGTTAGGCAAGTGATTAAGAAACTCCTCCCCGCCCCCCCTAGAAACTGACTCATGACTTCGCCCCCGTAGCTGTGGGAGCTACACAAATTTTTCTGTGTTTCTCCTTTCAGAATAATTTTATTTGACCACTCATTCCTGAATTTTACCACCCTAGGTTGAAAGTCAGCTCCCCTGTAAAAAGGGGTAACCAGGCTTGAAATGTTTCTTTCTTTCTGGGGAAATTATGTTTCTCCCCCACTTTGAAACAAATATTTCTTCATTGATATGGGTGTTTTCGAAATTTTTTCCCCCACACGCATTGACCAATAGCCGTCGAAATTCCCAGAATTTTTTTCTGTTTCTGCTTTTTTTTAGCAGTTCTGAAAAACTATTGTATGGAAAAATTATAGTTGTTATTTCGGGTTTTTTATTAGTGGGAACAGTGGCGTCATCTATTGTGGAAATTGGGATAAGTCACGTCACTAAGGGTGTACGCGGGACTTTTCTCGTTAGTCCCGTGTAAGACGACTTCATATACTATTGAGGAGTTCTACGCCTACACGCGCACCCTTACTAACGTCATTTTTATCGATTTCCACAACAGATGAAAAAAAAGGACAAAAAGTCAAATTTTTCGAAACGTAGGAGAACCGATTAAAACGACATAAAAAAGGGGGACGTTTGGTAACCCTACCTGTAAATAATCTTGTCTCTACACATTCGCAATGTCACTCTTTTGACCGTTCACTGACATAACTATTGCAACAGGGTCGGATTAACCATTAAGCAAAATAAACACGTGCTTAGGACATCAGTACAAAAG
This sequence comes from Pholcus phalangioides, assembly GCF_987345545.1. Lineage (NCBI taxonomy): Eukaryota > Metazoa > Arthropoda > Arachnida > Araneae > Pholcidae > Pholcus > Pholcus phalangioides. Next base: position 19,394,787 of record NW_028301601.1, on the reverse strand, counting down.
AGGGGCGCCACAAAAATATATCAAATGGTATTTGTTTTAATGTATTTAATGCACAATTATTTTTAAACATCGATCATCCGACAGAAGATCCTAAAATTTTAAGAACACTTGATTGTATAGTCGAAGATCGTTATCACAAGGATGTCACAAAAGATGAGAAACTAATAATATTATTGCAAACTAGACTTCACATTATTGCTGAGTTTTTCGATTAGTTTTTCACAATTTTCATAAAGTACGCACCAGGGCTGTCTTAACATTATCGTACGCCCACATACATAGCGATTTTTCTGAGAGAGGTACTACTGCCTGGCTAAAAACTCCTACCTACCTATTTGCATATTTACTCTTGAAAATCGGAACCAGATCTAATTGTCACTTGACATGCCGGTGCCAGAAGTGCCCAGACGGTTCCATGCAGTGAACCAAGTTCTACAGAATAAGGATATGAGATTAGTATATAAGGATCCTTTCGAGTATCAATAAACGACACACTGTCCTCCGAGCGACCATTAAGGGCTTCAATAGCCCAAGGAAGCGTTCTCGGACCGGCACTACATAACTATCATATGAACGACTTCCCCGTGAGTCCGAGAGGACTCATGGCTCTATACGCTGATGACAGCGCGGTCGCCCAGTGCCATTATAGCCCATCGCGAGCGTTGGAATACCTTCAGGAAAATGCAAGGGAGATCGAGAGATGGTGCACGAATAGCAGGACTAGGCTAAACGCCAATAAGACAATCTTCCTATGGATAACGGGGGTGAGACCTGCAAACCTCCCTCCCCAAGCCTACCTAGAGGTAGGGGGAGCAAGAATCGAGCCAAAAGACAGAGCCAAATACCTCGGCGTTATCCTCGACAAGCGCCTCACGTTTACTGCTCACAGCAAAGAAGCAATGAGGAAAATGTGTATTGCAGCCAACAACATGAAAAAGTTATGTCAATATAGAACTTCTCTATCGGCTAAAAATAAGATAATTCTGTACAAGATGGTACTTAGACCAACTTTAACCTATGGAGCCGTCACATGGTTCTATAGCAGAGATACAATAATTACCAAGCTTGAAAGAGAGAAAAATAAATACATCAGGAAAGTGCTCAGAGCACCGTGGTTTATTCGGAACCGCCACCTTAGGCAGGACACGAATACAGAAACACTCTTTGATTTCGTCCAAAAAATAGCCCGAAAATTTTACGAGAGACTAGAGGAATCAGAACACGAGCACCTCAGAACCATCTCCAACTACGATAGCGACAATTTCATCTGTCGTAGAAGGCCTAAAAATCTTCTCCAACTGCAGAGACCCAACGTACCGGGCCTCTAGACACTAACACAAAATCACACGAACAGAAAACACACACCAAAATACACACACTACACAATCCAGCCAAGTAAACACCACTAGAGCAACAAAAACGAAACCAAACACAAAATTGCGCATCCAGGATGTCGCCAGCACGAAAGTGCTTGGAAAGAAGGAAAAGAAAAGACACGACTTCACGCCCTGGGCTCATCCGCCCCCCCCCCACCCCTACCTAGCAGCGGTCCCGGGCATCAGATAAGAAAAGAATAGAAAAGAGTTCAAACCCAACGCAAAGATTCTTCGGGCAGTAGGCTGTCATCACTAGCCAGACATTAAGAAAAAGAGAGAACGAAGCGAAAAGAGTGAGACGGCAGTTCAATTTCATCTAACCATTTAAGTATTTAATAACCCACATTGGGTGCTAGCTCTTACAAGAAGAGTAAAAACAAACTGAAAAATCTGCACATACGCTATGGCTTCACGCACACACGCTAAGCAGGTGGCGAAGAGAGATGAAGGGGGGTATGGGCCGCTATCACAGCGGCGATTGGGACTCCGGCCCACCAAATATGGTCATGGTCATGGTCATGGTCATGGTCATGGTCATGAGATTAGTGGGTCAACTGTGTAGTTTGATCTATAGAAGTAAAACAAATGCTACCAGGTGTAAATTACAAACTTGAGAATGTATCTAAAAGAAAAAATACCCAATGTAACGGTGATTCATCGGAAATAAGATACCTACTGGCAGGCCCGCAACTGGATACTTGGTTAGTCGGGGCAACCAATCATTTAGGCATTCCTCTCGTAATGCTGAAGGATAGGTTGAATGGTTACATTTGCGCCCTCCCCCTTTCGTGATGCTCCCGGGGCACCAGACCCCGCCTGCTCCCCCCACTACTTGCGGCCCTGCCTATTGGTAATACAGTCGAATCCCGTTCTAACGAATACCGTTATAGCGAAAATCTCGTTTTAACGAACACTTTCTAATCCCCCAAATAAGTTGTTCGTAGGAGAAATGCAAATACCTCGAATTCCTTTTAAACGAAATTTCATTATAACGAAGTGATTTCTCCGGTCTCTTGGAAATCGTTATAACGGGATTCGACTGTTATTACCAATAAGGAGGGCCGCAAGTAGTGGGCGACCAGAAATCACCCTGTACGAGTTTTGAGGATGAAAATACAGTGTACACAAAATAAAAAAAATGTAAATTTTTATACGCGATCCCTCCCCCAATACTCCCAGTAATGAGAGCTTTTTGAATAGACGTCATAATCATCATCAACATCACTTTGAGGGTCAGGAAAAGGGTGATCCTCATTACTAGGAGTATTGGGGGAGGGATCGCGTATAAAAATGTACATTTTTTTTTATTTTGTGTACACTGTATATTTTCATCCTCAAAATTCGTACAGGGTGATTTCTGGTCACCCACTACTTGCGGCCCTGCTTATTGGTAATACAGTCGAATCCCGTTATAACGATTTCCAAGAGACCGGAGAAATCACTTCGTTATAACGAAATTTCGTTATAAAGGAATTCGATGTAAATTAATAGAAGTAAAGGAATCAAGTGCTGGGATTCCATGACCCCCCCCCCCCGGAAGGGTGGGGCTGACAGGCAGGATCGTCTTAAAAGCACTGCGAACGGTGTCCCCCCAACATCTTTCTTCGGAAGATCACGTGATTCGGTGAAAACAAACACGATCCTCCCTTTATTTTCTTATGGCATCCACAAGAATTTAAAGCAATAAATGAAAGAAATAATTTCAGCATCGATGAGATAATTTCAGAATTAATGAAAGAAAATATTCTAGAATTAATGTAAGAAAATATTCTAGAATTAATGAAAGAGATAATTTCAGCATTAATGAAAGAGATAATTTCAGCATTAATGAAAGAGATAATTTCAGCATTAATGAAAGAGATAATTTCAGCATTAATGAAAGAGGTAGTAATGAAATTAATGAAAGGTAGTTCCAGAATAAAGGAAAGAGATTATTCCAGAATAAAGGAAAGAGATTATTCCAGAATAAATGAAAAAGAGATAATTCTAAAATTAATAAAAGAGACAATTCCAAAATTAATGAAAGAGACAATTCCAAAATTAATGAAAGAGACAATTCCAAAATTAATGAAAGAGACAATTCCAAAATTAATGAGATAAATTTTCAGAATTAATGAGATAAATTTTCAGAATTAATGAGATATAATTTCAGAATTAATGAGATATAATTTCAGAATTAATGAGATGTAATTTCAGAATTAATGAGATGTAATTTCAGAATCAGTGAAACAAATAATTTCAAAATCAGTGAAACAAATAATTTCAAAATCAGTGAAAGAATTAATTTCAGAATCAGTGAAAGAATTAATTTCAGAATCAGTGAAAGAATTAATTTCAGAATCAGTGAAAGAATTAATTTCAGAATCAGTGAAAGAAATAATTCCAGCATTAATAAAAGAAATAATTTCAGCAATAATGAAAAAAATATTTTCAGCATTAATGAAAGAAACAAATCCAGAATTGATGGAAGCAATTATTCCAGAAGTAATGAAAGAAATAATAATTAATAAAGTAAATAAAATTCCAGAATTAATGAAAGAAAATTCAAGAATTAATGAAGGAAAATTTTCAAGAATTGATGAAAGAAATTTCTCAGTATTAACAAAAAAAATTATTCCAGCATTAATGAAAGAAATGATTCCAGTATTAATGAAATTAATCATTTAATCTTTTTTCACCTTTAGACGAGTTCTTCTATCCTTTTTTTAATCTTTAAAACCCAATATTTACAGACCGACGAGTCACGTGTCGATGCAGTTCCTTGCATTTGATGTCGCTGACGTCACGACGGCTGGATGCTCCCTCCAGTAATATAAGCCCGATGCAAGGCCTCAGAATCTCTGTCGTCTGCTTCTTTCCAGGTTCCTTGTTTTGGACGTCTCCTTGTGTCCTGAAAAAATTACTGAACTGGCAGTCCGAACTCCCAGTTCTGTTTCTGAGCTTAGCATATAGGGAACCGAACAAACCCTCTGTCGTCTGCTCATTAAGAGGTTCTTCGTTTTGGACGTCTCCTTATGCTCAAAAAAAATAACCGAACTTTTAGTTTAAACTTTCAGTTCAGTTTGTGAGCTTTGTTTATAAGGAACCAAGCAGAATAAATAATATAGTTTTTTTACTTTAAACTTCCTCATCACCGCATGAATCACTTTTAAATTTGAAATTAGATGGCAGCACATTACTATAAAGTGGAGTGTGGAAAAATTCACTTAGATCTTAACCCGTCGTCTGCTTGTTCGGAGGTTCTTCGTTTTGGATGTTTCCTTGGGTCTTTAAAAAATAACCGAACTGGAAATTTGACATTTCAGGTCAGTTTATAACCTTTGTTTATAAGGAGCAAAGCTGAATGAAGAATTTAGTTTTTTATATACCTGAGCTTCGTTATCACCACATGAGGCACTTCTGATTTTGAAAGTAGGTAGCAGCACCAACAATATTTTTTAAAATGAATGTCTTAAAGTATTCTAGAGTATTAAATTAATTTTAATTTCCCCTAAAATTGTTAGTGCCATTGTGAATCCACTGCAAATGCTACAAAGCAAAAAAAAAAAGCACTGCTATTGGTGGACGGCGTAACGTTTCGAGTCACCCGGTATATACGGGTCTCATTACTTCTTAGATACAATATCTATAGTACGTACTGGCTTAGCGGGAAGACTGGATGCATTTATCGCACCCGCGTCCTGCAGCAGGGGTCGCTAGGCTGGGATCTTTGTTGGGGCCTTAGAGGCCAGATTTTTCACTGGTCCCACGATAATGAATTTATAGTATGAAAAGAACAAAAATGGTATGAAACTAAGCTGAAGCTTTTCAGCCCCCACAGAGGCCGAGCGATCTGCGCAGCCACATAGGGCACCTCTCTAGGAAAGGGTGGCAAATCCGAGTTGGAAGGTGAAAAAAAAATTTTGAGCTGAGAAACGTCATCGGGGGGCATCAAAGATAGATCCCGCACGTGCAGAGAGATTCCTTTCTCTTTTCTGCCCCTACCCATTTATACATCAAAGCCACCTTAAGACCATCGTAGACCCGGGGCCACAACTAGAGGTTTGGTCTACTGTGTCAAGCAAGCATTTCGGCACCCTCTTGTAATGTTGAAGCAGAGTTGGAAACAATTCAGAAAAGAAACCATAATCGGTGTTCTTAATTAGGGACAGTTCTTTGGCCGTGCGACCTACGCGGCTGTATGGGGCACCACCAGGTGCGGATGCAGGTCGATGTGTCGGGAGAAGCGAACTGTGTAGGTTCGTTGGATCGTCCTGTATTTTAGGGGACAGGAAAATTTTCAAATATTATTCGGTTCTTACCTATCGCCCCCACCCCTGGATCCGTTCCTCAGCAACGGCAGACATATTCAGCAGCTGCGAATGGAGCAGAGGCAGAAATATTCAGCTGGGAAAGAAGCTGAGACAAAACACTGATTGAAGGGGTCCATTTCCTCGATTAAAGTATGTAAAAATATATGATGGCTCATCTCTACTAAGTATAGACACAAATGTGGTATAAGTAGTATTAGTTTTAAAGATATTATCGAAGACTTTGAACTAGAAAAAGTAGGAGAAAGCTTAAATAAAGTGAGTGCTGAGAAATATCCAGATCATATATTCAACCTTAGATACAGTCACGGATCCACAGCGATGAGTCAGAAGGGGTGTCTAATTGTGTGTATGATTGTAGGATTGTCCCGTATTTTACGGGACAGGCCAAGTTTTACCATATTATCCGGATTTTGGGAGGGGTGATTGCTCCCCGTCCTACTTCTGGATTCACTGCTGGTCATAGATTAGTTACTTCTGAAATACAAAGTTCCATTCAATGTTGTTGTTTTTTTCGATTGATAGATTCAACATTGTGTAAAATATACGTATAATAGGGGGGCACCAAAATCATTTAAGTGCTTATAGGGCCGTGTCTGGCAAACATTCTGATCATTACTTCAACTGCCCTTTCTTTCTTTTATTTTCTATTTCATGGATGCTATGCTTCAAATGTTCAAGCCTACGGTCTTCAACGGATGAACTGCGTGCCAAATGTGGCCCTCAAAGCTTTTTTGCAGTGGTCCGCCAACCGAAAAGCTTACGTGATTTATAGAAATGATTGGGGAGGGGGGAACCTTAAAATGAAAAGGTAATTTTCAGAATTTTTAAAAGAAATAGTTTTAAAAATAATGAGAGAAATGATTCCAAGATTATTGAATGAAAAAATTTCAGAATTGGTGAAAGAAAAAAAGTATTCTGAAATCATGAGAATTCATAATTAACGAAAAATTCCAGAATTAATGAAGATTAATATTTCATAATAAAATTGGGAGAAGGGGGGGGGCGGGCTGATCCTTCCTGGGGACCGTATCCCTCCACCCTCTGCGTGTCTCTTAAAGTGGTACATGGATTTTACAAGATGCTTTGTTGGAGCATAACGCAAGGAAGGTTGGGAACGACTGTTTTTTTTTTAAATCTATTTGATTACTTTTGATCGTTCGCTGTTATTGTTCGTAAGAGATACTAACCCCCGGCCCGGCAAACATAGTTCGCCATACGGGGTTCCCCGAAGGGAGCATTTATTTTCTCCAAAAAAAAAAAAAAAAATCAACTTTACATCTTACCCCAAGGAGCAACCATTAACAACTCGCGAGCAGCAATTTAGTGTCCCTGGGGTTTATAATAATTGCTTCACTTAAGCATTACATTTTGCATTGTAATTATCACACTGTAGATACACATTCACATATCACACGAGTCCGACAATCATTTGATCTTTCAACATAAAAAAAGAGAAAAAAAAACCACCTATACACACATCAGGTCAGCTGAAATACACGAAGCAAATCAGTCCGTCAATCAGCTAATTTTGCACGAGATCGAGATCGAAGAACACTGTACTACAAGTTATCGGTGCTATACGGCATATGAAATCTGTCAAATCCATAGGCCCAGATGGTATCCCAGCCTTCATAATCAAAGCATGTGGAAATATTTTTTCAGAACCTCTCGTAATTCTCTTTAATCTCTCCTTGCGCAAAAATGTTTTCCCATCTTCTTGGAAGCTCGCAAATGTCATTCCGATTTTAAAAAGCGGTCTAGTATCTGAAGTCACCAACTATAGACCCATTTCTATTTTATCCACCGTCTCTAAACTCTTCGAGCACATCGTATATTGCAAATTGTACAACCATATCCGTCTTGAATTATCTCCATCTCAACATGGGTTTTTGCCGAATCGGTCTACTGAAACAAATCTTGTTCATCTCACTCACGATCTTGCTAAGTCAATCGACGCCAACAAGCAAACAGACGTCATTTACACGGATTTCACTAAGGCTTTCGACAAAATAAATCACCAGACACTACTTTACAAACTCCGTTCTTTCAATGTGTCCGAGAACTCTATCAATTGGTTCACCAGCTACTTAAATTTGAGAACATCCCAAGTTGTATTTCATAACGGAATTTCAACAAAGTATGTTAGTGGATGAGGTGTTCCCCAGGGTTCGAATCTTGGACCATTGCTGTTCTTAATATTCGTGAATGACCTTCCTCGATGCTTCAGTGCATCAAAGTGTCTGATGTATGCTGACGACGTGAAAATTTATCGCGAAGTTGGGAGTCTGGAAGATTGCATGGCTCTACAAAGAGACCTACAGTCTCTCCATGATTGGTGTGGGGCTAATTTCTTCCAGCTTAATGTTCGAAAATGCCACGTCATCAGCTATACAAGAAAATTGTCATCTACCGAATTCGACTACACCATTGATGCTGTTTCGATCAGCCGTGTTTCCGTAATCAAAGACCTTGGTGTTTTCTTTGACTCCAAGCTTGCATTTACCGATCACATATATGATCTCACCAATAAATGCTTAAAACTGCTAGGATTTGTTGTGAGGAGCAGCAATAATTTCAAATCAATCACAACAATCGCGACACTTTTCAGGACTTACGTGCTCCCGAAACTAGAGTACTGCACTATTATATGGAGTCCTCACAACAATCTAGACTCACTGATTCTAGAAAGAGTTCAGAACAGATTTCTACGTTACATGTTTTACAGGCAATTTCACGTCTACATCAATGACGTAAGTACAACTGAACTGCGACGTTTTTTCCATTTCCAATCATTGGAATGCCGAAGAAGAAGAAGTTACCTTCGCTTTTTGTATAAAATTGTCAATAACATAATTAATGACTGCCACCTTCTTCAACTTGTTGATTTTTCTGTGCCAATTGGAAATAGGCCTGTTCGGCGGACTTTTCACCTCCCTAAACCCCGAACAAATATTTTACGACGGTCCCCTATTTTTGAGATGTTCAATATATATAATCAGTGCGATGTGAAACCCGATATGTTCAATTCAACTATAAGGGAATTTCTTAAAAGTATGTGTGAGTGTTGAATATTCATGTTAATATGCTTTTTCCGTATGTATTTCCATTGGTTTTTTTTTTTTTTTTTTGTAGTTTGTTGTATTTATGTTTTTGTATTTTTCTTCTCTTGTCCATCTCTGTAATTGGGCAATCCTTGCCTGTTGAGACGTAAATAAATAAATAAATAAATATATTTCAGTCGATTTTATGCATTGTAACCATGTATTAGATATTAACATATATTTTATGTGCACTGCTCCACACATGCTATCACGAACAAAAGTTTACATATTTTGTTATTGTTCGTAACAATAACATCCCGTCCCTTCAATTTTATTTTCAATATCAGTCAAAAAATACTATGCTGAATAATTATAAGAAATTTGAATAATGTTTTTTTAAACATGTTTTTCTCAGGCCGTACCTGCAGGCCAGTAAACGTGAAATCCTGGCCGACTACGCCTTGCCTGCAGCAGTTATTTCGTTGAGCTTTGTTAGTTTCGTTGAATGTTGTTAGTTATGGTAAATGGATTTCCTAAAGGAGTTTGAATTTTTATCATTTTTTAAATCACCGTTTTAAGTTATTGTAGTTTCTGGGGGCGAGATAATGAAACTGCTTTGGAAAAATGGTTTTCTTGGTTTTGTGAATGCGATAGGAAATTCCCCGTCTGCTTTCCGGGTTTGATCTAGTTTAGGTTGGAGGTAAAAACACAAAACAGAATCACATAAGAATGTATGACCGGAAACACCAACCTGATCAGCTGGAGGATAAACGAAGCTGAAGAAAGGACAAGCCAGTAATGGATGGAAAAACTCTTTAGTCATAGCGATACTTTACACGAGGACAGTAGATAAATAGATATATAGAACCGCTCACAACCCCGGACTAATGGAAAGCAACTTACTTCCGTTACCTCAAAAGAGGCAGGATTATGTCGGAAAGAGTTAGCGAGTTAGTTTTCGATGGTTACGCTCTGACTAAAGGTTCGGGTACTTGAAAGAAAGAAAAAGTGTCCACTATATCATGAATATTAGAATAGGAATCGATTTTCTAACGCAGCTGAATATTTACTCATCAGTCAAATTTTCTTTGTCCATCAATCGACTGATTGATTGGATATTTTCAAATATAAGCATCTATAACAAACATAGCATTGATGGGGAGGGGGGGGGGTATATATAACCGTTGCCCATCCCCCAAATTTATCAAAAATGAAATATTTCAGAACGGACAAAAATTGAGAAGAAATGAAATGCGCAAATAATTTGAGAATAGACAAAAATTCAGAAAAAAGCAATAAGGGGTCATTAAAGTATTACGTCATCATCGAGGGGGGGGAGGGGTTTTCGGATTTGCTGACTTTTGATGACAAGGGGAGGGGGGGGGGTTGTGAAGGTTGCTTACGTTATCAACCAACCCTTTTTGAAGATATGAAATATTTTAAGCTGCTGACGGGGGGGGGGGGTCAAAAATGGCAAAAAATCTGCTTACGTAATACTTGAATGGCCCCTAATAACTTAAGAATGGATAAAAATTCAGAAAAAACGACGGAAAAATAATTTTAGAATGGATGGAAATTCAGAATTTCTCTCTCTCAGAACGTGCAAAAATTCGAATCAATGTTATAGTTGATGGAAATTCAGAATTAATTTCAGAATAGATGAAAATCCGGAATTGATGTCAGAATTTATGAAAGTTTATCTGGGGGTAATATCAGATTAGATGAAAACTCAGAATTAATTTAACGCAGCGTAAAATTTTTGAAAATTCAGAATTGATGTCAGATTTCAGTAAAGAAAATAAACTTCAGAACGGATAGAAATTCAGAAAAAAAAAACCCCCATAAATAATTTCAGAATGGATAAGAATCAAATAACACCGAAAAAAAAAAAAAACAATGCCAACGCCGTCCGAATCCGCCTCGCATCTTCAATGAGCTCATTGAAACTTGGCTCCCATTGGCGACAAAAATTATAACACGTATGTGGGGAACACAGCGTCTCGGCGCGCCGTGAATCCGTCTCGATACACAGTTATAACAGCTGTTACCGCGGACAACAGTGATAACAATAACAATATTTGTGGAATCTGAAAAGCATATATATGTGTACCAGCTGACCAAAAGTTTAACCGAAGACACCGGAAAAAAAAAAAAGCCAAAAAGAGAGAGAAATTGATCGACGTTGGCGTGAAAATACATCCCGGCTCCGTGTATAGTATAATGTCAACGTAGCTCTTCTTTACCGAAGATGGGATATTTGGATGTTGTGTACACAGCCGCGTCTTTGTTATTGTTTATTATCGGATATTGCGAGGCCGAGAGCTACACTTTCAATCCAGACATCGGTGTGGCGTACGAATTCAAGGTTCACGTGGACGCTGGCAAAGAGGAATGCTTCGGACAGTACGTTCCGGCTGGGGCGACCTTTTACGTGGCATTTCAGGTAATTGACGTTTTTATCTCGCGCTTTTTTTTCGTAACAACGATAGCGTTTTATCGAAGGTAAAAGAAATTCTCTTTTACATGAAAATTTTTTTTCTATTTTTTTTGTCTTTTTTTACTTTTTTTCCTACTAAAATAATGTATTTTTTTTTTGGTATAAGTGCGCGTGGCGGAGGACGCAAACCTGTTTATCTACATTCCGGTTTCGGTCTGTGTCTGGGAATAAGAAGCACGCCCATCATTTGTTTACCAAATGAAGCGGCCAGACTAAAGCTGCATTAAGTGTCTTTCAAGCGGCTTTGGGCCAGACAGAAACATGCTCTCGATTTCCAATTATCCCTTTCAGACCCGCGTATTCATTTTTTTTGGCATTTTCGAGATGTTTTTGCATTTTCGGAGCTAATACGTTTAAGACATAAATGTGAATAAGCAAATCCTTTTTCTTTTTTATGTGAAAAAATAATTCACTTTGTTCAATTTTTTTTGTCAGCCAAGGTGATATTCAAGGTATCTTTCGCCCACGAAATTTTTTTTTTAGAATTTTAATGCCAAATTTTATGTAATAAATCACATTTTTCCTCAAAGGCAATTTCTCCTTTAAAACATCTTAATCTTTTGCAGGGGCGTCGGAAGTATTTCGAACCTGTGGGTGCTCGTCTTGAGTTCCATATAGGAAATTTCGATTTCTGAATCAATTCTGTGGGTGCTCGGACCTGTTTTACAAATTTTCGTGGGTGCTCGAGCACCCACAGCACCCCCGGCTCCGACGCCACTGATCTTTTGTTTTCTTTTTAAACGGCGAGTGTTGTTCCCGAACTACAGGTCCATCCTTACGATACGCGGGGCCCGGTGCGAAAATAATAGCGGTAAGATAGGGGCGGGCTTAGGGCAGTGCTACCTGCGCAATTGCACAGGGCGCTAAATAATAGGGGGGCTGCCGGAACAAGTTGGGAAAATTATACATAACTAGGAAATAATTTAATTTTTTTTTTTTTATTAATTACAGCGCAAAATGTATGATAAATTCATGAGCGAAAAAATATTTTCAGAATCGATGGGAAATTTCATTAATTTAGCTATCCCTGTTTGATTCGAGGCCCTGTTGCCTCACGTGTTATAAGAACGAAGAACCAGTCTCGAAAATTAAACATTAATCAGAAATATTGAATAAACATTTTTCATATTGAAAATAGACCAATGGGTCGCAAAGTTGATCGTGTTGTTGCTTTTGGTTGTGACTGGAAAAGGTTAAGAACCCCTGTCTTATCAGTGTGCTGAGACGAGTCACGGGTTGAAAACCACCTGGTCTAAAGTAAAGGATCAGAAAAGAGGAATAACAAGAAAAAATTAAGAAAAATCGATTCACTTCTCAATTTGGACGTCATAAAAGGTTAAAAAAAAAACCCTGAAAGTTCAACTTTTAGTGCTGCCCTCTCATGAAAAGTCTTCAAAGTTAACGTGTTCCATATTTCTTACTCGAAACTTATACAATTCTTTAAGTTGGGACTTATCTTCCTGAGGTTAAAAGAAAAAAAATTCCACAGTGAGAAAAAGCAGAGCGCACATTAATTTATTACGTTTAAAAACTATTTACCTGACATCTGGTGAATTAATTTCTCCCTTGTTGAAGCTTATGAAATACACATTTTTTGATTAAAGTTTTTTGCGAATGCATTGCAACTGACGAGAGTGTAGCGGAACATACATCATATTATGCTTTTTTTTATTGCTTTGGTGTGTTTTATCAATGCCCCAGAAACCATGAAAAGCTCAAATATCAGTATTTTTTTGCTACAGAAAGGATTATTCCAGGGGCTCTTAACAACAGGTCCACAGATCCCTTACGAGTGCTCGTAGAGATTTTAGAGCATACATGCTCAATACTTGACCCGCGTGCCAAATGTAGTCCTCAGTGTCATCTGATGTGGCCCGCAACCACAAACCCAATTTCGTAGAAATGCGTAAGTGACGCATTAGCAGATCACTCAAAGGACCTGTAGTACATTTACAGATCACTCAAAAGACCTGTAGCACATTTACAGATCACTCAAAAGACCTGTAGCACATTTACAGATCACTCAAAAGACCTGTAGCACATTTACAGATCACTAAAGTGATTCACGGCACAGTTATAGATCACTTAAGTACAGGGTCGCAACTAGATGCCTGAGTCAACAGCTGGGGCAAGCACTAATTTTGGCGCGCCCTTGTAATGTTGAAGGTGGGTTAAAGCGTGAAATAAACGCCCCCCTTCCCCCCCTCTGGTGCTCCTCAGACCCGCTTCTCCTCCCCCAATTATGCTCTGCTTAAGTAACCCGTGACATATTTCATTAACCGTTTAAAGGCCGAACTATGAACACTTATTATATTGAAATTTGGAATTCGAGGTCCTATTACATAGATCAACTTTGAAATTTCAAGAACATCGTGTTCATCGGTTGTTCCATAAATGGAACATTGGCACTTGGGGCTGGTACATTGGCACTGGTATGTATATATCGCCTATATTTTCACGATTATTTATTTCTGGAGTACAAATTCAAATTCGCAACACATACTGGTTTTTTTAACATAAAAATGTGTACTGAAAATTGAATTTTTTGTTTCTAGTGTCCGTGATAGAAGAAGAAAAACATATATTTGGACACGTTTGTCACATTGATAACATTTATACATGGTGTTTTTTTTTTTGGCAAAAACCGCACACCGTCCTTGCGTCGCAGACACAATATCATGACCATCAGATGACATGGCATCTATTTTTCAGTTGACAATGTGGACCTGGATGAATAGTTTACCCCTCCCTCGTTCGTAGAAGGTTTTCATTGTGACTTCTCTTCGGAATTTCAAATGCGAAATACGATCCGCTTCTCGCAACTCTGAATGAACTATCCAACATGCTTTAATGGTCGCATGGCAAATATTTTCCAATGGAATCCAGAGCTGAGGTTTCGATCGGATTCTAGAAAGAATTTTTTTTTATCCCATGCAATATATATTTTCGGATTGTTCAAAACTGTGTCTTGCCTTTTCTTGAAACTTTCATATGAATGTTGCACTTACGTTTTGGTCCCTTTTTCTGCCCTGCATCTTTTGAAGGAGTTTTCAGGAGTTTTCTGACACCTCATCTTCGTTGTTGCAAACATTACCCAGCATTTCACACATGCATCAGTTGCAACTGTTGATACTAGATCATTTTCAACAATATCATCTTCATCCGTGTTGCTGGCATTTTCATTAGCAGTTAATTGGCATATATCTACGTCCTCTAATTCGGAATCTGAAAGAGTTTCTAAATATCCCCACGCCTTCTAATGTGAGATATCTTTTTGATATGATTTACACACAACTGAACATAACGAGACTATCTACGATTGTGAAACTCGGTTTGGTTAGTCACAGCTCGCAAAAACATGCATTTCTTTAAGAATGCAGGAACAAAACAGTACTCTCTCAATATAAACAATCCACACCGGAAAGCACATTCATTCCTCTGTGTCATGTTACCCAGAATTAGCCCCCTATACGCATGTCGAATGATAACAACACACCCTGGGGTTTGAACGTGGAAATCGAAGCAGCGCACTGTATATATATAACGATAAAAAACCGGGGATGTTTGAATCAGTTTTTATCTGATATTTTTGTAAATAAAACCTATGTTTGGCCTTTAAATGGTTAATTGACCTGCGGCCATAGGCGGAAATAGACTCGGAAGTCTGGGAGGGGGGGGGGCACGATGATGATGATGTCAATTCATATATACATTAGATCAGTCGACTCCACCTTTGACGCTGGACACTCTGCCCATGCCTGCAACAAAGTTCCAGATCACATAAGCGGTCCGCAGCTCATTTCCAGATCATTTGAAGCAGTGTTTCTCAACCGCCGAACCCTGGCCTCAGTCAAACCGGGCCGTGAGAGTGACTCATCGTTTAATTTTTCCCCATTCATTTCCCATTAGTCGTGCTTATTAACGGGCTTTCCACTAGAAAAAAAAATGCTCAACCGGGCCGCGAACTTCCAAAGGTTGAGAATCACTGATTTAAGGGACCCGCGACACAAATCAAAATGACTCAAGCGACCGCGGCACATTTACAGATCACTTCAGTGAGTTGCGGCACACTTCCAGAGTACTTAAGCGGCTCGCGGTGCACTTCCACATCACACGCGGCACATTTCCAGATCAGTTAAGTGACCGGCGGCGCTGTTCCGGATCAATTTAGTGGCATGCCACAAGTTTTCAAACCACGAAGTGGTCCTCGGCACGTTTTCAAGCCAATGAAGCGGCCCGCATTCTCCTAAAATTTGAGCACCCTTGTTTTAGGGGAATCCGTGAGCTTGGGCGAGAAAACAATAACTCTTTGCATACATGCTCGGCCCACGATGTGGCCAATGATGAATAGCCGAACCCCACTCAAGAGGCCTAAGAAAGATTATCAAATCACTTTGGCGGCCCGTGGCAAATTGCAGATTACCAGTGGCTCGCGATGCATTTCCAGATCATTTAAGCTGCCAACGGTGCGAATCCAGATCATTTAAGCTGCCAACGGTGCGAATCCAGATCACTTAACCGACCCTAAGCACATTTCAAATCACTTGAGAGACCCGCGACACAATTTCAGTTCACTTGAATGACTTGCAGCCCACTTGCAGAGATCACTTAAATGCCCCGCGATACACCGTTTACTTAAGCGGCCCACTGCAATTTTATAGATGACTTAATGCATCTTTCCAGATCACTCACGCGGCCCACGCCACATTTACAGATTACTTAAATTGCCCGAGGCACATTTCCAGATGACTCGAGTGGCCCGCACTACCCTCAAAAGGTTGAGAACCTCTCCTAACCGGCCATTCTTATAGGTGCTCAGGGTGGGCCTGTTAAGAGAAAATACTAAATAATCAAAGATGATGTCTATCAGTCTTGACAAGTCACCACGGCGACGAAAAAAAATTGATTTTAGCGTCTAAAATTCTCTGTGATCACTAAATTTGGTCTGATGAAAACACAAAATTTACGTAATCACCATCACAGCGTTGACCACCAACGTGGAAAAGAGTCACTTAGTCCTTAAAAATGATGCACAGTTAATAGTCGAATCCCTTTTCAACGAATACCGTATGGCGAAAATCTCGTTTTAACGAATACTTTTTTAATCCCCGAGATTAATTTACATAGGAACAATGCAAAAAACTATAATTCCTTTATAACGAAATTTCGTTATAACGAATTGATTCCGCCAGTCTCTTGGAGTTCGTTATAACGGGATTCGACTGTATATTCAAATAGGGCTGGGATTAGAGAAGGGGGTGGTAGGGCAAAAGAAGCAACTGTGTGGCAACTTGTGCGGCAAATTTTAGGGAGGGATTAAAAACACTTTCTGAAAAACACAAAAATCCGAATGACCCATGTACTTAAATCCCGTTTTGTGGCCCAGAGCACCCCCTCCCTCGGATTCGACTAGAAATTCAACTACTGTATACCCGTCCCCTAAATGGGAAGCTAATAGGGCTTCTCTTCAGCCTGTGGGGCCTCGGTATACACCAATTTTTTTTTTCATTCTCTAAATTTATTATATCCCGTGAAAAATCTTGCCCTGCGGGCCCACCAATGGGAACTAAGGAAAGTTCCTAAGGACATTCTTTGGAATGTGCGGTCGTTGAACCTATGCCACTTTGTTTTATCAATACGAGAAAAATAGCACGCCATATAATAATGATTTATTTATTGCAAATTTTTAATGGATCCTTGCTCCGGTGGATACGATATTGATTTTCCCAAGAGTCCATTTCTGACGGTGACATGCGTTCATCGCTGGATAAAGCTAAGCACTAGAAACGGCTTTATGCTGGACTTATTAATCGAGGTAGTCACCTGTGGGCTACACAAACTTTACCGCCCTTATATCCCTTTAAAAAACTTTATCGCCCTTATCTTTCTTGACCACTCATTCTTCAAGTCTGCATCCTATGCCGTAGCTTAGTCCCTGTAAATATGCCTCTACGTCACTTTTTTTGGTCACTCGCATGCTTGCATACAGTCACACATCTGATTGCTCATCTGGTCCCCCGCTGTCTAGGTCACTCTTATGTTTACTCTCTTCGCTCCAGAGGTATACATATGTGTACCTTCATTTTTAATACGTAGTTTTATAATGATTCTTTATTCAAGTTAAGACTTGAGGTGCACATATGTGTACCTAACTCAAGTGGACCTAGTAAAGATATCGACCCAACCAAAAGGGCATTTCGACATACAATAAACGAATTAACAAGAAAAAAAAATTAGTACTGGCTCAGGTTTGAAGAGGTTACATACTCTCTAAGTAACCATTCCCATGCTCACTCACTCTGTATGTCCGCGACACACACTTCTTTTGGTCACTCACTGACGTGGTTCCTCGCGCGGTCTCTAGGTAACTATTTCGGTCAATGTTTTGGTCCCTCACTGACCTGATCCCTCGCTATCTAAGTAACTCTTTTTGGTCACTCTCATGCTTACACACTCTCTAAGTAACTATTTTGGTCACTCAGGTGCTCACATTCTCTAGGTCAGCGATTTCCAACGTAAAAATTGTCGCGGAACCTTTGATAATGATAACGAGGCTGTTCTACGGAACTCACGCAGATTTTGAATATTCATTAAAAAAAAGGTGTTTCCCTATTGCACAGACCTATGGTTTCTATCGTACAGAATTTCAATATCTGTGAGGAATGACAAAATAACACGTTTAGGGCATTTTTTCCCTGCGCAGCAGAAAACACGGTGTTCACTGCACATTCTCCGACTCTAACTGTCCATTTTGGTAAACGTATTCACTACGAAAAGTTGTGCCTTTCTTAGGTACTTTTGTCCATAATCAATAAACAGGTAAAACTATCCTCAAAAATATGCATTTTAGGAAGATATTGAGAAATAACTATTCAGTGCAGCAGTGTTTCTCAATCTTTTTTCACGTGCGGCGCCCTTGCCCTTCATCGATGGCTCCCCGAACAGTTATATATAAGTAGATACTACACCCCACGGAGAACCACAAAACAGTATTTCCAGCTTGCCGCGATACACACTTCGAGAAACACTGCAGCACAATATTATATTTGCTTCAGCTCAGCACGATTTTTTTAAGAAGGCAAACTATAATGCATTTTCCATAGATGCTAGCAAGGGATTCCAATGTAAGGATATTATTAACACGGTGCTTTTCAACGGAGAGTAGTTATTATTATTTGGCATTGAGTGTTGTTTCACTCCTTTTGTTTATTTCTAAATTTATTAAGGAAGGGATGCCTTGAACTTTAATAAATGTACCCCCAGGGACGTCCTAACGATGCCCTGCCTGGCACGGCCAGGGGTGACTTCTTGGGTGCATAAGGGGCAGGATAATGGGATCAGGTCCTGTGATGAATAGCAGCTGCCACATGAGCAAATGCTTCATTTTTACAAGCGGAAATTCGAGCGATTGACAAGAGCCACGTAATTTTAGGCAGGGCCTCAAATAGGAAAAGGGCAGAAAGACCTGCTCCCTGGGTGCTGAATCAGAAGT
This sequence comes from Pholcus phalangioides, assembly GCF_987345545.1. NCBI lineage: Eukaryota > Metazoa > Arthropoda > Arachnida > Araneae > Pholcidae > Pholcus > Pholcus phalangioides. Next base: position 19,376,068 of record NW_028301601.1, on the reverse strand, counting down.
GTCGAGTTTACTGTTTTCCGTTTGAAATTACGGGGGGGAGGGGAGTGCCAAATGGACAGTGGCCCCGGACAACAGAGTAAATTTTCGTTTCTAGTTGGGGCCCTGATTTTAGAGCTTTCCAATTAGGACTTTGCAACTGAGGTCCCCGTACCATGCCTGGGCGTGACTCATGTTCAGATGGTCCTGGGTGTCTTGTAAAGCACACGCAAATTCTTAAATCTGAGAATCCTCAATTCCAGTGAATAGTGAGCGAGAATCGTTTGTTCGAGATCACTGGGAAACTCTTGTAGCCAAGGCTAGCTCATGGTGGTGAAGATGAATCAAGACGACTTCATCACACTAGATTCTTGTATTCGTTTTAAGCATTTTCTCAAAGACACAGTCACTAGTATATGGAAGAAGTGATACCTTCACTTCACAAAAAACGAACAGTGAATATTTTCTGCAAAGAGAACTTAGGTGATATTGCAGAGTTTTCTAGTGAACTTGAAAGTTTTGCCAAGATGGAAGCAATGCACTCCAGTTTCCCGAACTGAAAGTCAATGAAGTACAGCCGAATACATGAAGTTCACGAGGACCCAGGTTCAATCCCACTGACGACACAGTAGTGGTCACCTGAGTTGGTTTTCTGTGGTTCCCATCTCCCCGTTAAAAAATCTCGCCACAGAGAGCAACAGGCCTACAACAGTACAATCATTACACTTCACTCACAATTTGAAATATAGATGGCAGTACTAAAAAATTAGACAATACTAGATACACACTCAGACTGTTAGGTACACACAATTTGTTATAGACTCTGCCATGAAGCTGGGGTGGAGAAGATCTCACCAAGTCTGGTGAAAGAGTCCGTCCTGGTGTTCATTCATTCTGAATTCCAGGAGGTCATCAAAAAGACAAACTTAAGACCCGACAAGAGCATAATGTAATAAGAGCAGAAAATAATGAGGATGTCATACAACTAAATAAACATGTGTAACCGTGTATATGAATATGATTAAAAGACATGCTGTCACATCCCCCCGGGTATTTCAACAACTTTTTTTTTTCATAAAATCGTTATTTATATAGTATTATGTAATTTGAGCATTTTTTATCATTCACTTTGCACTCTTATTTAATGTGCAAAATAGTTTAGAAAACAAGAGGTACAAGTGAAACATATCATTATCAAACGATTATTTTGATTTTCATAAAATTTAGAAATGCTTTTTGAATCTGCTGTAAATTAATGACAAAACTCAATGTAAGCACTAAACCAATTTGTTTCAGAGTTTGCATACAATTTTCCATTGTCACTTAACTGCCACATTGGGGACTGCCGGCCTTCAAATGACAAATTTCACAAAAAAAAATTGAAATTTATTTTATTTGTGCATTTGAAAGTGCAGTTATTCTGGGATTCAAAACTGTTTCATTTTATCATCCCTACAACAACTAGAAGCAAAGTTAACCCTTTAAAAGGCCATTTTTCTCTCTCAAATTTCTAGATTTTTTTGGCAGTTTATTATTGCTTTAGTGAATATCATTAGATGAAATAACTTTTATGATATTGAATATGTCCCTCTCCAAGTCCTTTGGGGGGCAGGAAGTATTGTTCCCCAAAAAATTCACAATCTTGAGTGGTGGGGGGGGGGGGCAACCAATGATCTCAGTCATCAAGGCTTGAATGCGCGCCAATTTCCGGTCAAAAAGTCTTGCCGCAGAGAGCAAAAGGCCTACAAATATTTCAATCATTATTACACTTCAATCACAATTTGAAATACAGATCGCAGTACTAAAAATTCACACACAACGTTATAGTACTCAGACTGTTGGGTACACACACTCACAATTCCGGCACAACTCAATCGATAGTAAATTCCCCATAGCAATAGACCAGAGTTGTGCTCGGGTTTGAAAGAAAGTCATATAATAGAAACACAAAACTATTACAGTGAGGAAAGCACTTCTCAAAGGAGTATTTAAAAATAACTAGTATGTGGGAAGTATACTTCCCACGACCTTCAGAAAGAGTTAATTGAAACTAATGCTCTTAGTCTGACAATTAAATCTTTGAATGTTCTGAAGATTTTTTGTTGTTTTTGACCTTTTCCCTTCTCAACAAACTTAATTTCTCAAGCATTTTCCAAAATATCTCTATGAAACTTTCCCACTGTAGTTTAAACAGCTCTGGCTGCACAATGAACTAAAAACAAAGCAATATGTTTGAAATTTTTTTATTTATGTGATTCTGAGTCGAGAATATCAAGTATTTAACAAAAAATGTGTATTTTTGCACATAAACAACATCATCTCAAAAATTTTTCTCTCACAGTATTCTAAAACTTAAGTTATAAGCACGCAACAATGTCAGAGTAACAATCTCTGTGAAGAACATGTTGATACAAGCAGTAGTTTTTAGTCTGCACTGTCTAGCAGAAATATTGAAAATATGACAATTTTACATATAAGATTGGCAATAATTGTTTTTGCCAAAATATTCATGAAACAATATTTTCTTAATTATATATCATATGCAAATCAAAACTATATTTGTTTTATCCAAAATGACTTTTTTTTTTTAAAAAGTACCCGAAAGGCAGGCAGTCACTTTAAGCCAATTTTTCTCAGAATTAGATATATGCCACTTGCCTTGTGCCTCATATAATCTCAAAATCGGTGATTTCTGTTACATACATATATTTTGTGATACAATAATCCATTTGATATAAAAAAGCTTGATAGTATCAGCATACTGAGAAAAGGATACATTGAACAGAAAAAAAGAGCTTTAGAATATATAAGTAAAATTACTATAAAAGTGGCTAAAGATTTGAATACAAATATATAAAAACTGCATTATTCATGTCTTTTTTTTTCTTAGGTGATGAGAGGTGGTGATGGTCAAGCTGGATTTGCAGTTAGAAACCCAAGTGGCCAAATCGTCTTACCTTACTTCTGGAAACAGAATGCAGAATATGAAGAGCAGGCAACCTTACCTGGTAAGATCCATTAAATCTGAATTTTGAATCAATAAATTGTAATATTATGATTTTTCCTCTGTGCTTAGAGCAGGGGTTTTCAACCTATGACCCATGGGCTAAATGTGGCCCTCAGAGCTTTTTGCCATGGCCCACTCATCATTTTGAGAAAATAGCTATTTGAGATAGGAAAAATTAATTAAAAAAAATGTTAAAGAGTGCAGTCACTGAAATCTATACTGCTGTATTTAGAATAGTGCCACACTTTATAGATTCATTAATAATACAGTGCTTTGGTACATTGAAACAGCCGTCGTAATGAATTCAGAGGACCCCGAGACAAAACACTTTTTGAGACATATCATTTCGTGTTTCTCAGAGGCAAAATTCTGCATCCAAAAGGTATACATAATAACAGAAATTGCTGAAAAACACCTTGATGAAATAATTTTATAATTTTTAATAATTAAATTATTCAAAAAAATAATTTCATAATTGAAAATTTATGAAAAAAAATAGCTACAGAACTACTGAAAGAAATAATTGCAGAACTACTAGTAGAAATAATTGCAGAACTACTAGTAGAAATAATTGCAGAACTACTAGTAGAAATAATTGCAGAACTACTAGTAGAAATAATTGCAGAACTACTAGTAGAAATTATTTCAGAATTATTGAGAGTAAATTTAGAATTATTGAGAGTAAATTTAGAATTATTAAAAAAATTACTAGCTCCTGATAAAAAAAAAAATTGAGAACTTGTGCAAGAAATGGTTTTACGATTAATAAAATTTTAAAACCAATGAAAAAAATAATTTCATAGTTATTGACACAAAGTTTGGAATTAGTGAAAATATAATTATAGAATTAACGGACCAATTTCACGATTATTAAAAGAAATATTTTTAAAAAATTGGAAGGAATTATTTCAAAATGAATATAGATTCAAATTTAATGGAACAAATAATTTTAGAGTAAATAAAAGTGTTCAATAATATGGGGAACTTTGTTTAATAACGTGGAATACCATGGTACGAATTGGTGGCCCACAGGCTCCATGGAAAATTTTAATTTGGCCCACAATGTCTGAAAGGTTGAAGACTCCTGATTCAAAGTATATATATATATATCTTTGATTTCTTATAATTTCCTTTTTTTTCAGGATACTATGTACTTTGCATTGACAACTCCTTATCTCGATTTGCACCAAAATTAGTCAGTTTGTATGTCAATGCTTTCAAACGTGATAGTTGGGAGAGCTATGTGAAAGATCTCGAAAACACTGACGTCACAGTGGCCAATTTTACGGTACGTAAAGATATCAAATTCAATTGTGTGTGTGCATGGAGAATGGGTAAAAAATTATTGATTTCAGAATTAACTCTTATAATTAATACCTGGCAATGAAACATAACCATGGTATGAAATTTTTATAAAGTGAAATATAGATCTGGGCTTACATTATGAAAGTTCATTTATGAAACTTGAAACATACAACCAATAAGCTTATCGGTTACTGAGCGAATGCAGCCAATAAACTTGGTAGTTATATTTGTGAAGTTTTATGAGATTTTTTATAAAATATTTTATAGTGCAATACTGGCTTATACGTTCAAAAAATATTTTCAGTTGATTCACCAATTTACACAATAAGTTTCATTATACATTTTTTTATTGAAGTTGTATGTGTGTTTTTGAAATGTTATAGGCTTGACTGCTCTCTGTGGAGAGACTTTTTTATAAATGAACTTTTGATACTAGTGTACAAGAAGTCCTGTTTTTCAGAACCTATTAATGAAGAAGCATATCCTATATATTACAAATATCCATTATACTAGTGTATATATATATATATTCTGTTATATATCCATGTACTATATATACTCTAGCATTTTGCTTTTCCCCAGTTGTGACTTGTTAACATTGTCTTTTCTAGAATACCTTGCAAATTGTGGATGGAAGAATCGGTGAAATGCTCAAGTACCAAGACCATTCACGAAAACAAATGTCAAAAGACTGGTACCTTGTCGACAGCAACCATTCCTACATACAGCTCTGGTCAGGAGCACAGTGTGCCGTGATATTTCTAACATCAACTTTACAAGTCTATTTTGTGCGCAAACTTTTTGAAGTAAAAAATGTCACACCTACTTCCAAACCAAGAGCGTGAGAAACTTAATAAAGAAAATAATATTTTTAATTTGCATTTTTTTTTCTCTTGACAAAAATACATATCATATCAAATTTTGATAAAGTCTATATATGTCAAAAACAAACGAACACAAAAGATGTGATTGTATCAACCAACGTAACTGGAAAGCTTTCAAAGGGTTTGCTGGTAACCTGTAAATAAAAATTGCCATTCTACTTATCATTATTACGAAAAACTTTCGTTAAAATATTTCTATATGCAACTTTTCTTCAGAAAGATTATAACCAACAAATTTTCAACTACTGAATAACAATTATTTTTTCTTTTGTCCACTATGTGATAGCATTCAGGGGCAGCTCTTGGACCATGCAACCTCAGTGCTGTTCCAGAAGGGGCATAAAATCAGAGGTGAAAGTGAAAGGGTGAAAAAAATCTTTTTAGACCAAAAATACATGGTTGGGGAGGAGGGGGGGGGGGGGCTTGCATAAAATAGGACCCTGCACGGTAGAGATTTTTTTTCAAGCCACTCCTGCTCATATTTGCCACTTTGATCTGAAGCAGTTTCCCAAATTTTTTGTTCCATTTTGCCCCCTTTTTACAAAAAAATTTGTCTTCTTACTGTTGCCTCCAACTCAAGTCACCCCATAGGATCCTATACTAAATTCAAAGCTTATACGGTCACTCAAACCCTTCCATTGCCCTCCCTTCCCCCACCGGAGGGGGGGGGGTATACTGCCCGCTTTGAGAAACACTCATGTAAATCATACTTAAACAGATAACAGAAAAATTACCTTTCAGACCAGAATGGCCATCACCAGCACATAGTGAACCAGAGCAAAGAAAATTTTTGATTGTTTTATACACAGTGAAATTCCTATGTAACAATAATTGCCTATATAATAATGTTACTCTCAAATGTTGATGCACTTTTCGTAAAATAGACCTTTCACTCTATTTTGTTCTATATTTACTCAAATAGGTAAAATATAAACGATTATCATTATACAATCGTGTCATTCTAGCAATGCTACTGTTTTACAAGTTGACAAGATTTAAACATATTCTTGGCAATAAAATAGATTCCGAATCTTCACTCATAAGCAGGTTGTTCAAAACGCACATAAAACTTTGTGAGGCAATAGACAAAATCAGAAAGAGTTATATTTGCATAAGTAAGCTTGGTTTGAAACATCCCGCTAAGGCAGGGCTTGGCAGATCCAAGTGCCCTATACATTATTACTGAATTGAGGTCTAAGGACAAGACAAGATATTTGGAATTCCTGTCAGTGTGTCCACTAACATAGAAAGAGCTGAATTATTAACTTAAGTTATTTATAAGTAAGAAAACAAAGATTATTTTAGACCATTTTTTCAGTAGGAAAGCATGTGCTCAGCACCTAAAAATTTTGGCTGCACTTTATTTTGCACTGCATTTTTCTTTTCATTTGTCAAGTTGCACTCTAAAGTGATACTTAAATAATAACAAAAGACATTAAATCTTCAGAAAAATAACTTATGTCAATAGTTATATGTAACCTTCACTCTAATTTTATTCTACATGTGTGCCCCCCTTCCCCTGTGCACTGATATGTCATATCCACCTGTGGTGTATTTCATGATTTTGTGTCAGTGCATGCACCCAGCTGGAGGGAACAGTGTTCACATGAAACATGTGTGAATTAGATTTCTATAACATTCTACTTATTTTGTTAGCATAGTTCAGGACCGCACAGTATGAACAATACATTATGAATTACCTGAAAGAAATGCTTTCACAGAACTTCACGTTGTTATATGCTCCAGAATGCCTTGGTGGATGAGTTTCTCACAATCTACTCTTTGAAGGAAATGCTGTAAAAATAAATAGAAGTTTTACAAATTTGAAAAATTATACCAAAATGTGAAATATTCTCTCTATAATTCATCTCAGATGTTTCAGAAGACCTATAAATATGGGATTATTAAAAAAAATAACTGATTTTTAAAACTTGAAAGGAAAAATATTCTAAACATAGAAAAAAAAAAAGACAACAGCAAACAACAAGGGAAATCTATAGATTTCCTAACATGTTTTGACACTCTATAGATGCAGTGCAGTTACTCCTTCATATTTAGATGGCAATAAGCCTATTTTGATGTATCAAATATACTCACATTAAAATTCACATTGTCAAAACACATTAGGAAATTAGTAGTATTATTTGCCTTTATCATTTTTTTTTGTAGTATAAGTATCAATCAAAGTATCTGACATCTTATAATATCAGGCAATGGGGGGTAGCACATGAAGAAATTAATTGGCCAGATAACAGGTTAAAAGTGCAATTTGAGGAAACATGAGAAAATTCCCTGAATTAATGAATATGATCATTCTTAGCAAAATTTAAAATTGAACTGTAGGCATAATGAAAAGCACATTTTAAATAGAATAAATTATCTAAAGAGCATTTGCAGTAGAGAATAATTCATCTGCCAACAGGAACTACTCAAAAAGAAATGCTAATGTGATTTAATACAGATTTAAAAACCATGAATAAATTTTAAAATCGGCATGATAAATGATTAAAACTTTCATCCAGAAATTAATCCCTGTTAATACATGAAAATTCTATGTAAGGATACACTCTATAATTTCTATAATTATAATTGTCTATATAACAATATCACTCTGGTCCAGACGTGATTTTCATATGGTGTTAATAGATTTCATCTATGACAATAATTCCTGTATAATGATACATTTCTCTGATCCCTTCAGTATTTGTTTTGTCAGCATCAAGGGCTCCCACTCAAAAAATGAGAAAAAATAGGAAAACGCAGGACTGTAAAGTAGGATGGGGGAGGGTAACCCCCCTTAGACAACATAATCATAGCATAATGGAAAAAAATCCCTAAAAAAATTTTTCTTTGCAAAAAAAAAAATTCAAATTATTATAAAAAAAAAATTTGTTTTGTGTGTGTAAATTAACTTTTTTTTTTTCAAAGCACTATTTCAGCTTCCTATAAGATTGACTCAAGCCAAAGCAAAATGACAAATGGCTTGGTTAGAAAACCAATTTTCGGCCAAAACAGTGCACTAGCAACCACAGATAATTCTTTGCTGTCTCTCCTCATATATATTACATTCTTTTTTGGAGTCTTCCAAAGTGCAGATCTTGTCAACTCTCTTCGACAATGCACAGCAAATTTTGAACACATACCTTTTTTAAGAATGACGCTCCTTCGAGACCACTTTCAAAATGTGTAGATTACAAGATCTGATGTAAATAAGGCAAGGTGAACCAGATAGTTTTACTGCATTGTCCATTATTTTTTAAAGGAATTTGTTCACATTTTACTGCTCAATATGCCAGTGTAATCATTTTTGACAAATGAAGCACTTCCATTTCTAGCTCTTTGCTGAGCATTGTAAATATTGTTTATGCCTCTTCATGCCTTAAAAATACAGAAGACAACTGGAAGAAGACTATTGGGAGCATCAGAAGCACGAAACCTCGAATAGGCCTATGTATTTAACTGCTTTGAAATGCAAATGTTGTTTCACCTATTTGCACCATAATTTTGAATGGTGAATGTTAGTTAATGTCCAAGACCATGAAGTAATAAATACAAAATTATTTTTCCATCCAGACAGAAGTTTGTAATGACTACTATACTTGTTGAACCCTCAAACTAAGGCAGATGAAAAATTAATCAACCAAATGGTCCCCCCTCCATAAATAACCTTAAAAATGATAAAATTTCTGCTTTGGAATCATTAATTACATTCTCCAACATTTGTAATATTTCGCAATATATCAATGATTTCCTGCTCAATTAAAATCAATTACACAAATTTTGTCGATAGGATTTGGTGGAAAAGTAGGACATTTTACCAAAAAGTAGAACGAGTGGGAGCCCTGCAGCATTTATAATATCAATATCCACTCTATATCAATAATTATACTTACAGTGCTGTTTTTCGTTAAAAGAACAACATTTCCATCACTGGTATCAAATTCACCATAGTCTGTCAAGCAACGCACCTAAAGATAAAGAATTTAAACAATCAAAAATAAGACTAATGTCATGAAGTAAATTGTCATTTTGAATTATTCTTCAATAAAACAACATAAAAGACGGTTTAATAATCTGATAATCTTAATTGGCTCAGAAAAATAGGTTATATATACTTCTTAAATGTCAGATTTTGTCATTGATAATCAATATTCATTTGATAACGAGTAAATACAAGTCCAGAAAAAAACTATCAAAATATTATATTTCATAGTCTTTTCTGCTAGAAAATTTGCAATAGACTCAAGCAAATACAGTATTTCAAGGATGTTTCTACAGCCATCTCATAATGTGAACGAAACGATAAAGAACCAAAAAAAAAGTGCATACTTTAATAAATAAAGATTTAGGGGGCTGTAAATGCAGAAACAAATCCAATCCCATGCCACCGATTGAGCTCATATAGGTTGCCATCATCTTGTTGTAGTTGGCAAGCCATTTTCTCTGCAAAAATTAAAATCACATCTATTTATTTTTTGTATGGCATCACAATTTGTTTTTTAAAAATCAACAAATCTGCATTTAGAAGAAAAAAAAATACAAAGGTATGCATAGAAATATAATAGTTTTACAGCATGTTTTTCTCTCTTATAAATTATGATTGTATAAATCATATCATATCATATTATAAATCATCAAGGTATCATTGTATAAATAATTATTACAATGATACCTAGCTAACTGGCGGACTCACATCGTGAGAACCCAGGTTCGAACACCACTGTCGCCACAGTGGTAGTCAGCTAAAATTGGTTTCCTGCGGTTCTCCCAACTTTGAGGTGCAAATGTGAGCCGATCTCCCCATTGAAAAGTCTGGCCACAGAGCAACAGGCCTACAATGGTGCAATTAATCAAACATTGCACTTCCCTCATGGTCAGAAAATTGATGGCAGATGGCAGCACTATACACAATAAGCATTACACAGAAACAAACTTCATGTTAGGTTCACAAATCGTACAAGCAATCAACAAACAATCTGACATATAAAGATTTGCTAGAAATTAGAGGAAAGTGTATAAGGTGCATGTACGGTTGAGTAGTAGTAGTAGATACCTCTATGGTATAATGAAGATAATGTGTTCCAGAATCACATTTGTTTGCTGAAACATGATTTTGCACAGGTTTCTATGAAAAAGTGATTGATTTGTTCCAGGTACTACCTGAAATTTGAAGCTGTTTTTAAAACCCAAGGAACGCTATAAAAAAAAGATGGAAACTGATAGAAAGCTAGAATGAACAGCTTCAAAATTGGAATGAATGAGAATTTACAAGAATATGCGATACTGAAGTGTCTTTTTATTTTACACTATTTACACCCAGTCAAGTTTGTAGGTATCCCCATCTGTTTGTGATTTTGTCTGTTCATTTCCATGTCTGGTACATGCAGATGGAAAAGATAAGCTCCTAGAATGTGTAGGCTGTTCAGTTTGATGCTAGGAGTCTTGTAATGAAAAAATGTGTGTGTGTGTGTGTGTGCTGAAAACATAGGCTCCTTTTCTTTTCAATGCATTTTTTATTAGCTGAATCTTTCATTTTACATGAAATGGTTCAAAGGTTGGAGAAGCTGAAGTACATTCGGAAAAAAATCCTGAGGTGGACATGAGTTAATTTGGCTTAAGCAAAGCTGCATTAAGATGCACTTTCAACCAGCTTTGGGCTCGAGTGGCTATGACCTTGATGATAACTGGTTCTAAAATTAAGCTCATGATGTTGGTTAAGTCGTGGCATTCGTTAGCCAGGGTATCACTGTATGATAATTACGATCATTTGATATAAACTGAAAAAAAGGTTATTATTTTCCTCTGCTGTTTTAACAATTCATTATTTTATGAATTTTCAATTTGAGAAACAAAGTCACCTCAGCATCTGTAAGACACACACGAATATCATGAGGAAGAACAGCACCAAAACTCCACCTGATGTCTCTGATATTTTGTAGCCTGTTATACCTGATGAAAATTACATGGTTTTTTAAAAACAAAAGTTATTATGTTTCTCATTAAATTTTTAATACAGGCATTCCAATACTTTCACTAAATTAAGATTTATGCATGAGAACTGAAAAAATATGTTCAGTTTGAAGCCAATTGTAAAGTTTAGCTCAATTGAAGCACCAAGTCATAATTTAAACCAAATAAACTAAATAAACAAAAGACAATATTTTAAAAGTCCAGACAATCAAAGTTTTCTAAAACCTGAAATGCGGTATTTCTTTTACATTTTGGTGTGCCGAATGGATACACATCGGTATGGGTATTTTCTCGGAAAAATATTTATTATTATATTAGACTAAAATTGATTATATATATATATAGATAGATAGATAGGCAAGAATTTACATAGCCGGAGCAGACAATCCAGACATCTTATCGGCTTGATGTCCAGGGTGGAACTCTGAGAGTTCCCCTTGCATAACACTAAGTGGCAAATGTATGTCCTACGAGATAATCCTTATCAGTCTTATTTTGGTTTAGTTCTTTTATAAGGATACTACATGAAATGTGTGTGACTGAATTCCCCCCTTATTTCCAATTCTTGGACATTGTAATGGCTCATCTAAGAATTTTATTCAGACAGAGAAGTATAGTGAAACCTAATTTTTGAGGACATTGACAGGACAAAAAGAATTGTCCATAAAAGAGGGTTGACAGTTATTCAGGGGTTTAAAATTCATACTTTCATTATACAAGGAAAATTATTATTTGGTCATAAAAGAAGGGTAGCTATTAATAGGGGTTTTACTGTTATCTTAAAAAATATATCATTTTAGAATTTCCAAAAGGTGGTGCGGTTTATTGCAATACGTGCATGTATTGTAAAATGTATTACTGATTTTAGTACAATGATATCTATGCACAACATCCCTCAGAATAACTTAAAAATGTTCAAATTAATTTTATTGGTGCTTCTTTTTAATATTTGGCTTGTGAAGAAGTAATTTAGCTTCAGCACTGCCTGCAAACATAGTTCTGGCTGAAATTTGGCCCGTGAGCAGAAAAGTTTATTATCCACGCATTAGATGTTAATAGAATATACAGGGTTAGCATAAATGAATGACACGATTTTGAAAATTTGTATTTTTAAAACTATCATACTTAATATAATCTGTGATACATAAAAATGAAGAAAAACATTCTGCAACACTGGTGCATTCTTTAACACCAGAAGGATCAACATTCTACTCTACCTGGAAGGATTGACACTGGTCAAAATGACCGGAGGTTGATTTTCATTATAAAATCTGGATTTTTGTGAGGTTTTTTGTTTAAATGTAGATATGAGTGTGCGTCTGTATTTATAGTTGAGCAATAGAATATAAAAACACTAAAGTTCCCAAATAAATTTCATAATTACATTTTATTTCTAACCCTTTTGTTCCAGAGGCACACATATATGTACCTATTTTCTAATGGTTTTAATGATATTTTGTTCACGTTAAGACTTGAGGTATGAGTAAGGGTACCTACCTAATTAATTAATTAAAAATAATTTATTTGATCATTTTTGTTGCATCAAAGAAAAAAAATTGATAGTCAGTTTTGGCTCAGGTTTGTAGAGGTTAGTCATTTTTTGTTTTTTCGGTGGGGGGGGGGGGTTATAACGTTACCGGTCAATTAGACTGATGATGGTCTGTCTAGGTATAACTAAAAATATCTCGCCGATTTTTTTCTTAAATTTATGATAATTGGACAGCGTGATATTTACACATTTTTAGGAAAAGTCACGAAATCTCAACATCCTGAACGATCTGGTTCATTATGAAAATGGAGAGATTGAAAAATGGTCAAAATGATCAGCGTGATCCTTCTAATGTTAAGTTCTAGATTTTTGGATTTTGGTTGCATTGCTGCAAGGACCAATTGGGTTAAACTGTGCCGAAGTGTTAAGTTCATTGAGTGTTTTCAGCAATATTTAGTTTATAAACAATTGCCAAAAACACCCAATGAACTTGCTGAATAAAAACGTGCTGCATTTTGAACAATTTCTTAAGCTATTGAATATGTGAAGTTGCAAATTGTGTGGATTTACAAATTACTGATTAGGTGTTTATTGTGTTACGAAAGGTTCTCATCAAGCATTTCCAAATGGAAAAAAAAACTGTTTTTCTTTATTGTTATGTATCACAGATTATGTGTAACAGTTTTGGCAATAGGAATTTTTTAAATTGTATCATTCCTTTATGTTAACCCTGTATAAAACAGGAATTTTTTAACTTTATTTTACAACTTACAAATACGCTAGAATGCATCTCTTATTGCGTAGAATCCCAGCATGTCGCAACTGAACTGCAGCATGATATTGGACATCACCGGTCATAGAGGCGTTCCTATATTTGAAAACGAAAGTGGAAAATGATTGTCGAGAAGTATATATTTCGCACAATGAAATACCATTTTCAGTATCATAATTGATGCTGAAAAAAAAATTATGTAAATAATGATTGCATTTGAAACATGATTTCATTCTTCTTGGGTTCTAAGGCAGATCTATATAAAGTCAATTTGAAATATGCCAAATACCGGTGGAAGTCCAACTTTTTGTGTGGCTCCAGAACCTTCACTATTAAAGAGTAGTTAAAAGAGTGAAGCTAATGATAATTCTAAGTTTTCCATCTGCTGCGGCATTTTTTACTAATTGAAATTTGGCTGCAACAAGGCTCTTTTTAAGGTCAGGATCACACTATAAAAGTTTCATAAAAGATTACTTACAAAACTTGGAACAAAATCCAATAAGCGTAATGGTTAAATTTGAGTGAATGTAAGTTGCTTTTCCAAGTTTTGTAAAAGATCTACGTATGTAACATTCACATGGTTACATTCACTCGAATGTAACCTATACGCTTATTGGTTAAATTTTTCACATTTTATAAAAGAAATTTTATGAAACTTTTAATTTTGGCTAGATCCTTAGATTCATTGGTTCACCCCACAAGAAATTATTGTCAAATACTTTTTAAACAAACCTCATACTAATCTTACGATGCTAGATATCATACCAATCTAACTGCACTGTAGTTTGTTAGGTAGGCCTATGTTCCCGACTTGAGCACAGTGAGTAAACCAATGATACATAGGCATTTGAAAATACTCAGATGTAAACATTATTGTTTGAAGAAATACTTTAGTTGTAAAGAGAAATAGAAATTCTTGCCCTAAATAAAGAATGGACAAGAAAAACTAACGATATTGGCAAATATCAGAAAATCTTGGTATATCTCATACACATCATGGAGCAGTTATCAAAGTGTGACAGTGGTTAAATTTTTCTTTAGATAATGACACAGTAGCACAAGCCATTAATTTAATTTTTTAAATGGATTTGATACTGACTTAATATCATTGAATTTATTTTTTTTAAATTTTGAAATGAATTGAATAAATTAGAGAAGAAAAATTTTCAAAATACAGGTCATATGGTCAAGGTTTGGCCAGTGCTGTCTTAACGCATGCATGGGCCCACCCGGGGGGCCTCAGAAAAATGAGAAGTAGTTGAATTTTTCGAGAATTTTTCGAAAAGGGGGGGGGGCAGAAAGGGTGATTGCCTCGGGTGGAAAAAATTTAGGGGAGGCCAGTACGTTTAAGGGGAAACAAAGAATTATATAAAATTATCAAATTTTATATAATTAATGGCTCTCCCACCAATATAAAATTATCAAATTTTATATTGATGGGAGAGCCAAAATCATGTTTGCCCAGGGCAGCGAAAATCTTAGTTACGGCCCTGCATGGTATACATGAGTACATTTCATCACTGATAGATGATGGTATATTTTTGGGAATCTGCGTCTCCCAAAACATCTAATTTTTTTTAAACAGTTTTACTTTACTGTGTAGGCGTTGATTAAAAAAAGTGAATGTTACGCCACTCACACATCAGCTTGGTTTTCTTCAAACAAGGATTTCATTTCCATAAATACTTGTCTCATCACTTCATCCTGTAAAACGCAAAACAGTTAAAATAGTTTATGTTCTTAGAATTAATTTACACATGAAAAATCACAGCAGTGAAATCTTGATAAAATTATACTCTGCGGACAAATAAAAAATATTATTATTGAGGGATTCTTATTATATATATCAAAAGGCAGTGGTTTCCAAACAAGACTTTAGGGGCCGTTCAAGTACTACGTAAGCAAATTTTTAGCCATTTTCGACCCCGCCCCCCCCATTGTTAGCAAAATTTTATCAGCTCTGCCCCTCTGAATCCTAACGCATATTGGTGAGATCAGAGACATACATGGGGGAGGGGGCATGGGGGGGGGGGCTCGTGCCTCACACTGCCAATCAAAAATTTATTTTTTAATGCCAAAAAATATTTTTTCAATTGAAATTTCGAAAGAAAATACTTTTATATGTTATTATAATCAATTTCTGTTAATTTCAATGTTATTTGAAGGGTGTGAACTCAAAATTTATCTTTAATAAATTCATTGTGACCACCCTCTAAGCCATATAATGATAAATTGCATAAGGCCCTTGGTCCACGGATCAAATACAGTCCTGGGGTTATCTGATGTGGCCTGCCCTCCTCAAACCTAATTCTGTAAAAATGCACTAAGCAGCACATTTACAGATCACTTAAATGACCTGGGACACATTTCCAGAACACTTAAGCAGCCCGTAACACATTTAGAGATCCCTTGAGTGACATGTGACATAGTTTTAGAGCACTTAAGTGGCCCCCAGTGCAGTTCTACATCACTCAAGTTACCTATGACACTTTCTCAGATTATTTAAGTGATCCACGGCATATAATTGCGCTTCACTGATGAGCAGCACAGTTCTAGAGCACTTAAGCGATCCAGACACATTTCAAGATCACTTGGATCCGCGAAACATTTAGAGATCACTAAAGTGGCTCTGTGAGGCACTTATCAATAGGCGAAATGTTACTTCAAATGCCCACAAACTATCGAAGATTTTTCTCGTCTTTGGTACACCAAGTAAGATGCCAGTAAAAAAAATTTCATATTTTCATAAAAGGTGGTTGATGACGTAAGCATTATTCAAATCAGATCAAGAAGGAAGCTGAATGTACTATTTTTTAGTTTGAAATTATGGCTGACCGAGTATATTTTCGTTTTTAATTTCAACCCTGCTCCAGAACATTACTTTGCCCAGGGCCTTCAGGAATGGCATCCACAAGGGTGGGGCTGAAAGAGCTCCAGCTCATAGCGATGGATTCGAAGCCCAGGATTTGAACCCCACCATTACTGCATTGGTGGGCGGCTGAAGTTAGTTTTGTGTGGTCCCCAACTTAGGGGCGCTAATGCAAGCCAATCTCCCCTTCAAAAAGTCTCATAGCAGACAGCAACAGACCTACAAATACAATTCAATCATTACACTTCACTTCTAAAAAGTAGATGGCAGGACTGAAAAATC
Organism: Pholcus phalangioides; assembly: GCF_987345545.1. NCBI lineage: Eukaryota > Metazoa > Arthropoda > Arachnida > Araneae > Pholcidae > Pholcus > Pholcus phalangioides. The sequence continues at coordinate 19,359,514 of NW_028301601.1, read as the reverse complement.
AGACACAACACTATCTACTCAGACTGTTACTTACACACACTTACACTTCCGGCACAACTCACTAAGTAGGCATGGCCCATAGATGTCGATAGACTTGAGTTGTGCTCGGTTTGAAAGAAAGAAAGCCCTGGAGACAATTCTTTTTTTCTTTCACGCTATAAATTCACTATATTGCCGCCCTGCTGCAGAATGTGCGGTCATGCACTCCCCCTCGTTTTGTGAATTTATAGCAAAATGATAAGATTTTCCCTAGGCTGGGAGCCATGGCCCCCACATAGGGGGGTGGACAAGGCCCGGGACGGTTTTCATAAGTTTTTGCTTTTTCACGCTATAAATTCACAGAAAGGGCCCGTTGAAAGTCTGACCGAGGGGCCCGCAAAAGATCCCAGCCTAGGGGCCCTGCTACAGGATGTGGAGGCAGGCCATGGCTGGAGCGCTGTTATTCCTCCCTCGTAGGGCCATTGTCGGCCCTGCATGCAGTCACGGCATGTATACCTACTAACTATTTTGTAAAAAAAAAAAAAAAAGGTACAAATATAAAACACTGTACTTGAATCGGACAGAGATAATCGCATCTTTTCAACTGTTTTATCAAATCTAGAGCTTTATCACCGAGCATTGTAGGGCAGCGAAAAAATCGGTTTGTTTACAATGAATCCAATTTCCCGGGCTTCTCTTTCAGCTATAACTCTATAACTTTTCAGTTGCTGTTGTTGAAGACACGCACTCTGGTCTTATCACCTTAATTTAAATTTCTTGTTTACTTTCGTAGAATGTGGCAACAGCACAGTTGCAAAACACGGATTTGTTGAGATGAAGATGGCGAGATAAACCAAGTAAACACTTTGTTTCCTTGAATTTCTTTGATGTCTTGAATATTATGTCGGTATCATTGATTGCTTTGAGGCTGGAAGTAGCGGAAAATTATCCCTTGTTGCCCCATCTCCATTTTTCGGGTAATGAGATCTCTATTTACATTGTTTAAGTAAAATTGTTTTTTTTTTTTTTTTTAGTTTAATTCTTGCCAACGTCAGTGGTGTCAAAGTTGTTTTTAAGCTAAAATATTTGTAAGTTTACAAATTTAAAGTTGAAACAACGTGACTCAAAGTAGCTCTATTAAGTACGCTACTGAAAAAGAAACCTGGAATTTTAAAAAAAAAATTAAGGTCATATATTCAAAACATGAATTCATGTTGCTTATTCTTGTATATATGTATATGGCGTGTAATTTGACGGTATTTCGTTACGTCCTTATCTTTGTAATGTGCTTGAAAGTTCCATGAATTGAGAGTTGCACATTATTCCCGTATAAACCTCAATTGTTAAATATGTAACGAAGTCTCCAATAGAAAAGTGGGGCTTTATATATTTCATGATAAGATAGTTCATGTACTCACAATATAGCTGTTCAAGGTTCGGCAATAACTTGGCAATTTTCTTAACCAATATTATACCGGCTAACTTCTAATTTCATTGTATACTCAACCAACATCGTCCCAAAGCAGAATATGGTGGTCGTAAAATAATAGCTTATATACAAGTCCCTAGCGACCGCAGAAATCAAAGAATACCAATGGAAATCAGAGTTATAAGTGTTTTGGTCAATTCCCAATGTACGATTTGTCTTTTCATCGCCAAGTTTTTGACTACACCAAAACAGTGATATGTCAGCAACGCCATCCTCTCTGGCATATTATCAAACTTGAGTGTTCCTATTATTCTGCTGGTAACCCTAGCAAATAGTGTCAAGTCCACTCTAGCTTTAAAAAAACGAATTTACTGGTGTTTCAGTTTTCAGAGTATCCACTCACAATGTTAAATATAGATGGCAGCACTGAAAATTAAAAAGCAACACTAGATACACACTTCTGACGCAACTCATTGGCAGTATTAATATTGTCATGGCGATTGATAATTGCCTATGGCAATAGATCGGAGTTGTGCTCAGTTTGAAACAAAAACCTTGTTTTCTGGGTTACTATTATTGCCAGGCCCGTTATTTTGGGAGTGGAGCGGGAGTAAAAAATGCCATAGAAACGGGCAAACAAGGTGAAATATGTATATGAATACATATATATTGAGTATATGTTCCTTGCTCCCCCTCCCGGAAAAAGTAGAAATGATAGGCATGATTACAGATGTAAAATTTTGAAAAATTTAAATGAAAACATGAACTTTTATTTATGCATTGCAAAAAGTGATTGACGCAGTAAAAATATATTAATGGTGGTAGAACAGTATATGTGTAACATGATAAATGCCAGGGCTAGATGCTGACATAGAAATATGTGAATGCAACCAATGCGGATCACATGGCTGTCGCCTCCGGAAGTTTCTCTCTCAGGGGTTAGTACAGAAACCCCTTTGTGAGATCTTTTTTGTCTGCATCCTTCGCTAGTGTTTATGGTGCTGCGTGTACCGTTCCAATGCTGTTTGCAGTTTTTCATTGCGCCGATCACTTTGCGATGCATAAAGGTGAGTGTTGCCATACTCAACTTTGTTGAAATTTTATAATTGTCACCAAAACCGCAAAAGCCAGGGCCGGATTAACCATTAAGCAAAATAAGCACATGCTTAGGGCATCAGGGAAAAAAGGGGCACCACAAAATTGATCAAATATACATTTTTATCAGCATCCAGCAAAAATCCTAGAATTTTCGATTGATTGTATAGTTGAAGACCTTATCAAAAGAATACCAGAAATGTACAAAAACTTATAATATTGCAAACTAGAAACCATGTTGATGCTGAGTTTTTAGAATGAGATTTTGTGCAATTTCCATAAAGTAAGCATGGGCCTTCTTAACAGCTCTTGGGGGCCCTTGGGCAAACTGATTTTCCTGAGCCCTTCCCCCGCCCAGTCAAGCTAAAACTACCTATCCACCAATTTGTTGCAATTTGCAAACAGATCTAATTGTTATGAGGTCCTCTGGCTGTATGAGACCCAATTACTAAGAGTAATCCAAGTTCTGCAGAATAAGGGTGTGAACTTAGAAATGTGCAAATCATTATGAGTCATTAAGCGGATTCGCTGCATGGTTTCAGGGGCGATGCAATGGATGGGTACCAAAACCATTCAAGTGCTTAGGGCCTTCAAGAGTCTCAATCCGACCCTGGCGAACACTAAGTTTGTATTCCCTCTTGTACTTTGAAACATCTATATCTCAAATTTCATTCACAGCCGTTGATTTTTGTGGCTGCCAGGGGCTTGTATATTGGCAAAGTTATTTTATGATCATCATGTTTAAGGAACTGTTTGTATCTTTTTAGACTGCCTTTAGTCTTTTTGTGCATAAAATAACCTCTTTTTGATAAAATTTTAAAAATATATAGCGAGAAATAATGCAAGAAGAATTTAATTAGTTGCCGAGTAATTTGTAACATGCATGAACATTGCTCTTATAACTGCCTGATTTTACCTAATACACACAGTTATGGGGAGAAGGGGAGAAATTCAAATGGGGTAGACTCTCGCTAATCTGGCAAACATCAAGATGTGCTAGATTACCGAAATTGCTTTATTACTGAAAGTTAGTTGAAAAAGCCCATTTGAATAATGGAAACTTCTGCACACTGGCATACAGTGACAAGTTTTTCTCTTGTATGGCTCCCCACCCTGCCTAAAAGTGGTGGTTTACTGGGTGGGTGGAATTGGCACATGGCTGGGATTATCAAGAGGCTACTGTAGTTTCTTAATTTTTTTTTCGTAATTTCATTTTTAATAGCCAACGTATGTTTCATTCCAGCTCCAAGACCTAAAAGATCCATGGCTCAGTTAGATTCTTGCATGAAGAAAATTGGAATTCGGGATGATGATGACGATTCTAGTGAAGATGTGGAACAGATGCAGGGAAAAGTTCCTTTAGAAAAGTACAGAGGATCTAGAGAGCTTCAGGAAATCAGCATAGAGACCATAGAAAATGAAGGGAATGATTTTTCCCAGTCCATATTAGTTTAAAAATTTGATTTTTATTGTCCTCAAAGTGTCATTCTTCTGAAATGAATTCAATATTTTTGCAATTGTGTGTGTGTTGCTAGGTCCTGTTCATAGCTAATTTAATGCGCACTAACATATATCGCCATATGACACTTTCCAAACAGTGGAGTTGGGTGGGAAATGAAGGTGTCATATACTGGTGATCGCCCCAGTCTTGATAGATGAAGAACTTGTTTCAGATGTTTTTTGCCCACACATTCGAACATGTGGACCTTGACCACAACCTTCATAGTTGAAGACGAGTATCTTACCACTGTTCCACTCTGACCTGTAAATAGCTGATAGCAGTTCAAATGCAATTTTATAGGTGCCAAGCATTTCTTTTGACAAAAAAATAGTCCAAAAATTGTCCATCCCTTGACTTGTCCAGGACTTGAAGACCCTTTTTTTCTCTTGCAGACTTCCCTAGAATTTTGTTCTGCCCTGAATCCCCAATTCAGTTATGCATAAAAATGTCATACATAAAAAAATTCAGGCGCCAATGCCAATTTTTTTAGTTGTGGTACTTGGGATTTTCCAAGCCCTGCTATACATGGCTAAAATATTCTGCGTATGCATGGAGATGACAAAAAAATATTCTAATTCCATAATAATGTCTCTACAGCATAGATGCCAAACCTGGAATTGGAATGATCGCGTGTATGTGCTTTATCCATATGTCTGTTTCTGACCCGACAGATTTTTTGGTTTGCGAGATTTGATTTCTTAGAGGTAATTAACCCAAGGATTTTAACCTACTGGTTAACCATGATTAGCAATGGCTTGCACAGTGTCATGGTTTTCACAACAGGAAAATATCTCTAAAATTTCCCTTTTACTAATGAAAACTCCCTAAAATGTTTTGAAAGATCCCTTTTACATTTACTTTTGTACAGAATTTGGATCCGCGTGAAAACCTCCAGAATTCTCATTCTCAAAAGTTGGCAGCTATGCTCTACAGCAGCGGTTCTCAACCTTTTTTGACTTGCAGAGCCCTATCCAATATATAATTTTTATGGCGGAGCCCTGTTTGACTTGAGGAACCCTTTTTTGTACATAATTTTTATGGCAGAACCTGTAGGCCTCTTTTATTTATTTATCAAATTTGCTGATTTATATTATTTTTCTCGAGTCACCGCGGAGCCCCTGTGAAACGAAAGCGATGACAAAAAAATATTCAACCGGTGCACACGAAGTGCCGGTTGAGAACCCGTGCTCTACAGCAGCGGTTCTCAACCTTTTTTGACTCACGGAGCCCTTTTAAGTTAAAAATTCTATGGCGGAGCCCCGTAGTTAATTATTCATCAGTCATTGATTTATTTTTGCTATTTAAAAATATTTATAATTTTTTTTTAATTTTACTGGTTTTTTTTATTTTCCTGAAGCGGCCGCGGAACCCCTGGAGAGTGCACAAGGAGCCCCAGGGGCTCCGCGAAGTACCGGTTGAGAACCGCTGCTCTACAGCGATTGGAAGGAGTCATAACAAAATAAATCGCCACAGCAAGCAGCAGAATCAACCCAAGTTTTTATTGTTGGGCCTAATTTCAACCAAATGTTTCATTTTGTGAGCAAAGTAAAAGAGCTAGTTTGCCAAACAATAACTTAATTTGCTAATGCCACTAAACAGCAAGTGTTTAATTGCCAGTGGTGCTGCCAATGTCTCCAAATTCAGTCAAGAGTTTTCCTTTGGGTATGTGGTAGACACAGAAAAGTTGAGAGTGGGTAAGCCCATTATTCAGGACGGTTTTTCTTTTGACAAAAACCATGCTTTGCTCCCAAGAAATTTTTCTGATGTCTACATCCTGGTTTTATGGGTTTTAAACTTCGAAGCTCGGATGCGAGCCGAACTCATCGTTAAAAAGTCTCTCCATAGAACAACAGGCTTACAATGGTATGAATATTCAATCATTACAATTCATTCATAGCTGGTAGCACTGAAAATTCAAAACATGACACTAGATATGCACTCAAACTGTTAGCTACACACATACACACACACTTCCGGCACAACTCAGTGGATTGTAAATTGCCAACGGTAATAGACCAGAGTTGTGCTCAGTTTGAATTAATAAGTAAATGAATGTTGTCTACATTCCCCTGAGACATATTACTTTTATGTCATCTGATTTGTCAAGCCTTGCAGGGTTTTTTTTTTTGCTATGTTCTACTTTCGTTGTGGGAGATATAGTGAAGTGCATGATGAAACATGGAGCTACTGTAATAATTAAAGATTCTAATTTAGAATTTCTGATATGCAATGAACTGCTAATAAAGATTGGTTATTGTTATTTCCCCACAGGTGTTGATAATTCTAAAAAGAGAGGTAAAGTTCCTGATAATAAGAATTCTAGTTCATCTGACAATGTTGAAAGTACTGCTGGTTCTGATGATGCAACAGCGCTCGATAAGTCCCCCGTGAAAGTATCAAACTTAACGAGCAAGACTGACGGTAAGAAAAGTGTTCCGGAAAAAGAAAAATCTAACAGCAGGAACAAAAAAATGGAGAAGCATAAAGCGCATTCAAAAGTGAATACTAGCAGCGATAAAGTTGCCATGGAGGAGAATGTGAAAGAAAAAGATGTACCACAGGATTCTGCCGATATACATGGAACCACAGAGCGGCGGAGCAGAGTTATGCATCAGACTACTGAGATACCATTCTCATCTGGAAATCATTTTGTGGAAGTGACGAAAGGCCTTTTGCATTTATATAAGGAAAAGTATGAAGTTTTTTTTTCCTCTGTTGGTTTATGTGTGGGCATTTCTTTTATAATTGAATAGGTGTTGATGCTTTTGATTCACCTGAAAGCTGTCTGATTTTTTTGACCTTATGAAAACCTTGGAGTCAAAAAGGAGGGTCTTCCAATTTTCTGTATTTTTTATGGAAAAATCACTGAATATCTTCAAATTCTTTTTCAGAAATTAAAAATCCCTAAAGAAAATCCCTCAATCTTTGCAGCCTCAAAGTGATGTTTTCTCATGAAAAATACGGGAAATTGCCAATTGTCATCAAATATGATACCAAAACTGAGGAATTGTTGCTAAAATCTACAAAAAAACAAAACGCCAATGGCAGGTAATGAAGTGCCGCTGCTAATCAATGGATTAAAATTAATTCCATAGAGAGAGAGGGAAAAAACACTTAATGTGACAAATATGTGAGCCAAATATTCATAGTTGTACAGGGTTTAAGCTATGATCACATTTTTCGCAAAATGTGAAACAAAATCTTAGAATACAAATGAAGTGGTAGCCACTTTCGCAAAAAATGCGTACAGGAGGTACGGGACGAGTAGACATCCAACCATCAATCATTACATTAGCATTGTAGCATTTTGCTAAAGCTTTTCTCCCTATTTTCGCTTTTTTGTGAAAGGAATTTTTTAGCTAGGTGAAACCCTTTAGTTGTATAATAATCAGCATGATTTTAGTGAATAAAAATTAGGCTTCAATGAAAATATGGGAAGAAATGGCACAATATTTATTTTTTGAAGTTGATAGGGCCAAAATTACAGAAAATACGAGACTGTCCCGGGAAAATGGGTCTCGTGGTCACCCCCAAGAAATCTTTAAATTTTCCCTTTTAATGGTATGACATGTTTTCTTTGGAAAAATATTTTGTCACGTGATGAACTGCAGCATTTTTAAGTCTTTGACCTCTGAAATTTTCAACGATATCAATTGTGCTTACAATAAACCAGAGACCTGAGGCCTACAAATTATCATGGTAATGATTTAAAAAATATATGAATTTTTTTTTATGTATTTGCATTAGCTCTTGTTATGTGAGAGTAGAAATTGCAGTTGTGCGATTTGTGGTTCACAAGTTCATTTACTGGATTTTTTTATTTTTACTAGTTGAAGCATTCGGCTGAAAAATGGTCTGTGTTGGTTTTTTTTTGGACTTTAGAGGAGAATAAAAGTCATTGCTGAATTAAGGAAACATCTTTTACGCAAGGATTACAGCTGTGTAAAGGTGCATAGCAGCTACATCTGTTGGTTTCTATAGGAACTTGCATTAGCATAGGTGCCAATGCTTCTGATTTTTCAGCCTTATTAAAATCTTCCTTTCGGAAATCTAATTCCTTCAGTTTTTTTGTATCTGCATAGAAAAATCCCTAAAAGTAATCAAATTGAGCTTTGTTCGAATGGAAAATCTAAGAAAATACTCTTCCAGTCCTTGTAATTTCAGGCTGACCCTGTTTTCTCAAGAAAATATAGGGAATCAGGATTTCAAGTAAGAAAAATCGGTAATTGTCACTGAATATGATGGTTAAAAAAAGCAAATTGGGTAATTATTGCTAAAAAAATCAGGAAAGGGAAAAATGTGTCCTGGAAAAAGGATTTATTTATGGTCACCCATTGCAATTTCAAAAAAATCTCCAGTTTTTCTCTTTTATTTGTTTGAGATGTTTTCTGTTATGCGGAATGTGTCATCACGGGATAAACTACAGATTTTTCAAGTCTGTGAATTGGCACCTATGCATGAGGAATGTGAAGCTACATTGGAATGTTATTCAGTCAAAAAACTGATTTTTGCAAAAATGTAACATAAACCGTTATTCGGCCGAACGCTTCAATTATGTTTGTGCTTCTGAGGATGAGGTATTTTCTTTCAAAATGTTGTCTAATAAATTCTCATTACCAATCTGTTGCAGTCAAAGGACAACTCTAGCAGAAGAAGCTGAGAGAAGTGAAATGCTATGCATTATAGGTGTTCCTGCTGCCTTTACTACAAGGGATCTACTTTCGTTTACTGCACCTGCCAGGTAAATTGCCCCCCCCCCCTTTTTTTAAATGCTAAAACATTTTTTATTTGCTAACTTTCACACACTTGTTAAAATTGCAAACATTCTTTTGAAATTTCTGTTATGATGTTCAAATTTATCAATAGGTATGATATTGCCAGATTAATACTTGAGTATGCTATGGAAAATATATGAAATTGTTTAATTCTTCAGAAAGGATTGAAAATTGTGTCTTTGAGGAAAAAAACTGTTGAACTTTATCTGCAGCTTTTTTTTTTCTTTTTATGAAAAGTTGCAATATTGTAAAACCACACAAAATTTGTCTGTAAAAGAGGGGGGGGGGGCGGTAACCTTTAATCAAGGGTTTTAAATGCATTCTTTTGTTATACAAGGGGGAAATTATTATTTGGCCTTAAAGGAGGGGTGACTGTTAAGAAGGGCGTTCACTTAGAGGGGGTTTTACTGTACTAATAAAGATTATGAAAATTTGTAAATAAAGTAGAATCTTGAATAATCAGCCCAGTCTCTTGGTGCCATGATGTCATCGAATCATCAGAGCTGTGACCAAACTTTGCTAACTTTGTTGCCAATATGGTAATAGTAATGCTTTAATTTTTATTTTTACATAAGATAATGACTATTTACAGGCGAAAAATGGCATAATAAATGATAAATAAGAATTATTTACATAATTTTCTTAACAATATCTATGTTTTTGGACTTCCCTTTTCTGTAATATGTTTTTTTTAAACGTACAGTACATAACAAACCTTTACATTATATATATGTTACTGTGCCAAGGCCTGAAGTTTTTGTCAGCCATTGTTCGAATTTTTGTGCTTTCTCTGGGCCCTATATATATATATGGATCTCTTAGAGATGTAAAATTCTCGAGAATAATCTTTCGGAGAATATTCTCTGCTAGGACTACTATTATAAATAACTTCACAGAATATTTTTATAAGTTCTTGATGAGAATATTCTCTTATTTATAATATAGTTACATATAATATCCTTGAGAATATTCTCTGGAAGGATTACTTTCATAAATTACTGGGGAATATTCTTATAGAAAATAATAAGAATTATTCTGAAGTTATTAATAATAGTCCTTCCAGAGAATATTCTTCAGTTACCGAAATCTTTCCAGAGACTATTATCAAGAATATGTGTAATAACATGTATTATGATAAATAATCTTGATAAATAACTTGAGAATAATTATTACTATTTTTGTATAATAATAATTATTTTTGATAAGAATATTCTCTAGTAATTTATGATAGTAGTCCTTTGAGAGAATATTCTTAAGAATATACCCTGTCTTTCTTCGAGTCAAGAAGATGGGTATATTGAAGTTTGTAGACCACAATATTAAAGTTTGAAAGCAAGACAATTAAACCAACAGGACTGAATTACACAACTTTAAAAAAAAGGGAGTGATACAGAATTTAAGTGTATTGTGCATTAAAAAAACAGTTCTGTATCTTAGAATGAAGGTGATTGTATAATTTCTTCCTTCATCAATCAACTTTGATTTAATTTCTTTTGTGTTGTGAACTTATTTCTGAAAATTTATCTAATTTTAAAATAATTTTTTAATGTTTTAATTTAATGGTTTCTAAAATCTTTATAACCAAACTTTTAAAAGCTCTCATCATGACCTGGATATCAATATTATATATTCTCAGTATAACCTTCAATATGCTGAGAATATTCTTGAACTAAAAAAGTTGTCATTGGGGGTGATTATACCAAAAATTGTTTTGTTGTGAATGTTTCAGGCAATGAAAACTGATTTATATTTCACAATATAAACCAAATTATTAAAAAAATTTAAATTATTTAAAAGAAAAATGAATATTCTCGATTATTCTCCAATTTTTACATCCAGGAGAATATTCTCACCTCACATCTCTAAGATATTGATATTCAGATTCTTTTGATTGTTAGGGGTTTCATAGCTAATCATAATTATGTTTAGCCATGGCTAATTATAAATGAGCATAATTATCATAAAAAAATACAGCAACAGAGCGATCATCACAAATCATAGAGATTGATATATCAGACTTTCTCGGTCATTGCTGGGCCAGCCACTTTGCAAAGTGCCCAACTTCAGACTTTGGCAGCAACTTGTATAAAGACATTGGATTTTTGTATACAGTACTGACCTGTACCACGAGGTCACAAAATATGAATGGGAGTGGTTTTTGTTGGTGTGGTGGGGTAGCAAGTGAGCATTTATAGAACTCCAGCCTGTCTAGCTTTTCTGCTATCCGGCCCGCTCTTCCGTCACATTAGCTCGGATTCTACTGAAGTATTCTACTCGGATTCTAGTCCAGATTCTACTGAACCAAATTTTTTAAAGGTTCATCAATTGTGTGAATTGAAAAATCACATTTTTTTTACAAAAACATCACTACCATCACTTTCCATTCCATAAAAGTTCAATAATGGGCAAGAGAAATTTTCATAGGCAGATTATACACTGGAGAATACAGTAAGTCAAAAACTAAATTTCTGAACAATATCCCATGTATTGAGGTAACTTACTTAAGGTAAAGATAAAAATTTACAATATGTAGAGCAGTGGTTCTCAATATTTGAAAACCTGCTGCCGGGTTGATTTCTTTATTGAAAGTGGAAGGCTCAGCCGTACATACTGACCAATGGGAAAATAAATGGGGGGGAAACAAAACAGTAAATCACTAACGTCCTGATTTGACTGATTTCAGAGCCTGGCGGTTGAGATACACTAGAGTACAAGTTGTTTCCATCATAAAACAACCTTATGAAGCTTGAATTGTATTGAATGTTTCAATACAACAAATGAATTGGAACTCAGAATTTTTTTTTTTGGTAGAGGCCCTTTTTGTCACATGATTAGTTGTATTTATACTGTGTGCCGTTCTTTGGAAAAAATTTAGTACAGTCGGCACTCATTATAGCAACAATTCCATTACAATGACTGGTAGGATAATTCCCAAATGTTTTCATATAATAAGTAACCTATATGTTTTTCCTTTTGGTATAACAACCTTCCAATGTAACGCCATATGTAAAGGGATGATGGGGGATCGTTATATAATGAGTGTTGACTGTATTTGGTGGATAACAATTTGAGTTTAACTGATGAGCATTTTAGTTTATATTTAATTTTTATTGTCTGTGAATTATTTTACCAAAGTATAAAATAAATTAATATTTCTTTGGTCAAGTTTCTCGATACTAATTTGTATAGAAACCTACATTGAATCAAATAAAAGAGTGAACCCATGTAAGATGGTGTGTTGAATTGTTTGAGACATTTTACTGATCTGCGGGTCTAGAAAGGTAGAGAAACTCTTCTTAAATGCATCTATATATTCTATTTTTTAAGGGTATTTTATAAACATCCCAAACTTTGTTTTGATACCTAGTAATTAACAAACACTGTTTAAGTATTTGATTAATAATTTTCTCTATTATGTGTTATTTCTTCCAGTGACCAAATAGAACATCTAAGGATAATAAGAGAGTCAAAGCCAAATCAGTACATGGTTTTAATAAAGTTCCGTAATCAGGTGAGTTAAAATTAAAAGGATGAGAAAAAAAAATTATATTGTTGAACATGAAAAATATGTTTAGAGCTGTTCTTCAACTTTTTGTGTGATTTATTCTATATTGATTCAGATGTCAGCTGATGAGTTTTACAAGAAATTTGATGGGATCAGATTCAACACAATTGAGGAAGATGTGTGCCATCTTGCCTTTGTAGCTAAAATCGAAACAGTAAAGGAATCAGATGTAATATTCTCTATATTTCAATCAAAATGATTCAAATCATTTATGTACACATAAAATATGAAAGTTTTGACTTCATTTAGAATTTTTGTCATGATTTTCTTTTAAATGTAGTTTGCCCATTAAAGCATTTTCATTCAGGGGCCTTCAATGCATGGCCCATGGAAAAAATATGGTTCTCTGAGTTTTTTTACTGTGGCCCACTCACCATTTGAAAAAACGGCTACTTTATGGCTACTAAAAGGTATTGAATCGAAAATAAAAAATTCCTTAAAACCTGCTGACCACTGAGATCTGTACTAAGGTATTTGTAACTGAGATATGCTTTTACGATACATTAAGAGTGCTGTCCTAACAAATTCGGAGGGCTCTGAGTTAAAACACTTTTTGCAACCTATGATTTCATATATTTCATTTGCTTCTCGTTGCATAACTTGTATCCCATTCATATTACATGGGAGCTTAGCCAATCATTAGAGTACAATGCATAACACACTTAATGTAAATTTAGCTTAAGAAAAGAGATGATTTTCTATTTTAACCTTTTAAGCAGTTTTATATATTTCACTGATCCGCATTATAACTGCCACAGTGGAAATAACTAAACCCTCTGTAAAATGTCATAACTTTTTTTTCAAATTTTGTGCAGGTGAAAGTACTCTCCCCCTCTCCAACTCCAATAATAATATTTAAAACAAAAACCAAGGAAGAGAAATATTCTTATTTTTTTCTATTACTTTATACTGTACATATGTTATACTGTCTTGAAGGGAAAAAGTTATGTTTTGAATACTGTCTCTCTCTCCCCCCCCCCCCATATTATCAAAACATGAACAATACCCGACTGCCCATTGACTGTTGTTCAACTGATTGGGGGGGGGGGGGAATGGAAAGTATGTTCTTGGTAGAAAGAAAACCAGAGAAGTATGCTGGGTTCATCATTGTCAAAATAAGAGTTTCAAGAATGCGAGATATCTCATAATTGTTGTGCTGATAGGGTTAAAAATGTTCATTCATGACATTGCATTTGACATTTATTATATTGCATTGGGTTTTTGAACTGTACCTCTGAATTTCCTTTTTACAATTTGTTTGCTATTTCTTTCGTAATGGCTTATATTAATATTCATATAATATTTTCAGCATGCTTCTCTTCCATTGCAAGGACATACTGAGTTGCCCACGTGTCCTGTGTGCCTTGAGAGAATGGTATATTTCTTTTGATTATTATCTATCTGCAAATTATGTATGATTTATGTTCCATGGGTATCCCTCGTGATCTCACTGTGCAATTTCGCTATAACATGCTTTTGAAAATCGGTTTGAAACACAAGCCTAAAAAAGTTGTTTTGATGTTTAATTCAAATGATGTGAAATCTGATAATAAGCTTGCAAATTAAAGAGATGAAACAGTTATAATTTTAAAACTTGTTGGATTTGAGGATGTAGATTAGATAAGCGTGTGTAAAATGCTCAAATCCCACTCATAAGAGTGAGCTAATTACATACTCACTCACTTATTATTATCGTTTATAGCTAGGTCACTAATAAACGGGAAAATGTAAAACTACATGAACGATAAGGACAGAAACCCTTTGGTGCTGTGTCTATTACAAGTTATTTTTTATTTTACCAGTTATTATTTTTTTTCCCCCTCTCCATAATTGAGTCTGATATCAGACTCTCAGAGACCGTCCATCCCTTTGGGAAAGAGTGCAAACCATCCCAAGATGGCCTCTTTGGGTGGTCATGTCTGTCCATTACCAATTTCTATTGAACCTACCAATTTTCTGAGAAATTAAAAGGCTGAGAAATTAAAATTTTTTTTTTTCAATACATCAGATGATGCCATCAGAATTTTAATCAAAGAAAATCATTCCAATTTGTTGTATTTTCATATTTGCAAGAAGTATTTAGAAATCATTAAGTTAACGAAGAATGCTGCTCATAAGACAAATCTTGACTGTTCTATTTAAAAAATGTATCAGCCTATCATTTCAAGAATTTAAGTAGAGCAGACCCCACACTGTCCAGATTTAGTGAATTTGTCGATTGGAGACTGTCAGAAATATGTCGCTCCTAAAGCAGAATATGCAGAAAACTGTGATGTGTTACAGAACAGTCTGGAAGAATTTCAAAAAAATGTAATGTTGAAAACACTGTTGTGGGAATTTTTACTACTGCTACTTAACCGTGCATGCACCTCGTGCTTGCCCCATGCTCGCAAGTTTCGACGTGAGTAATTCGAAACTTGCAAGCACGGGGCAAGGGGAGCCACCACCTTGTACACATTCCTCTGCGGAATTTCTAACGAATCGGTACATGCCGGAATGTGTATGTGTGGCCCTAACATATTTATGTTGTTGAGTTGCACTTGTTTTGTGTTCATGCTTCCATCTGTCTTCCATTTTCTAAAGTAAAGACGGAAATGCTTGAATTTTCATGTCAGTATCGTGTTGTAGGTCTGCCTGCTCTCTGCGGAGAGACTTTTTCAAATGTGAGACCGGCTCGCATTCGCGCGTCGAAGCACTGGAAGGGAATTTTCACTGCAAGACATTTCCAGTTAGCTGAGGGTTTATTGCATAACAATGCAAAACATTCTGCTTTGGGGTATGTAGCGTTTATGAAATAGTATTAATTAAATTCATTCATCCAACGAAATTTATCATTTGATTTATTGATTACTAGATTTATTTATAGGCTTGAAGAATTTGTTAATTTTCTTTTTATGGCACTGAAGAACCACCCTCTCAAATTGCTATTTTACCCATGCTAAATTCAACTTACTTTATGCTAGTTTGTCTTACATGATTATTTTGTGGAATAAATTAATTTCGTAAAGCAAGAGATGTATTTCATCAAGAAAAATTGTATTTTATCAAATTTGTGCTTCACTTGTTATAAATTAAAGGATTAAAAGATAATATAACTATCAAATATGATAGAGTTTCTTAATGCTTTGATTGATTTTTCAAGTACTAAATGTATGCTATGCAATATTCTCATGTTGTGAAAATTTTTTTTACAAACAGGATGAGTCTGTTGAAGGCATTCTAACAATTTTGTGCAATCATTCATTTCATGGAAGTTGTTTAGCTAAATGGGGCGATACAAGGTGAGATTCCCCCCCCCCCTCCCCCGCCCATTCATGCAGAACTTTCCAGTAGATTCTTAGTCAAACTTTTCATTCGAATTGCATTGGTCACTAGCTCTATATGTTAATTCTTCAAAGCCATTCAAATATGTAGAATGCGTAGTAATCTTATCTTTTTTGTTCATGTTTTATTATTGCCATAATTGATTTCAGTTTTATGTGTAGCTCATCCTGATCTTTTTTAAGCACATATTATATAAAATTTTTTAGCTGTCCAGTCTGCCGTTACTGTCAAACACCTGAACCAGAACCTGACAACAGATGTTTCGGCTGTGGTTCACAGGAGGTATGTATGCTTATATATAGGTACAAATGATATTATTCATGACTATGTGCCATCATCTACTCAAATTCATAAAATGTTTTGGTCTGCCATTTCCTATGAAAAGTGTTCGTATTGAGAATAATCCTAAATTTTAAGTTAGAAAAATCATATTTCGATTGCCCAAAAATGAGCATTCTCTCATAATTTAGCAGTACAATTGTCGAAAATAGCTTCCCTCCCTCTCACTTAAAGCCTTTCAGTCTAGCTTTCTCAACCACCTCTTGTTCAAAAATTTTAGAAATCATTCACATCTATCTGTGGCTTTCGTAGTCCACAAGTTGAGTTTTCAGGTTCCGGGCAGAGAAATAACTGAAAGTAACCCTACCCAAAAATGTGGGAGGAAAATCTTTGACATATATCATTTAACAAACAGCAGAAACAATGAAACATGTAATATTTGAAACACACAAGACTAATGCTGTAAAACTTCTCAAAAACTGATCAATACACTGACAGTTTTTGAAAATGAATATTAACAGTCCACAACAGTAGTCCACACAGTGTTGTGGACTTGAGTGGGATGTGGTTAGAGAGGTTTCCTTCCCCCCCCCCCCCAATCGAATTTTTAGTATTATGCCAACCATAGAAATAATAAATTTCGAGTTGTCGAGGTAGTTGAGTTATTCGTGTCTCAAGTAATCAAAATTGCATTATAATAAACAGTTCTCTGCATAATTTTTACCATTTACACTAAGTTGATATCAAGTAAGGCAAAACAGATTTGTAATTGAAGTTCCATGTAGCCACACATACAGTCGAACTTTAATGTCTCAAAATGCTTTCAGTAACTTATATGACACCGAATCATTAAATATTTAAGTTGTGAAACTTTAATTGAAAGGAAATATATTATGCAGGAGATGAAATTTTTGCTTTAGGTATCAAACATTTGAACTATAGGAGTTTGTCTTTTCGTAACTGAACCCAATCACCAAATATACACCAGAATGACTTGTTAATCAAATGGTTCTTAGAAAAAAGGCCTTTTCCAATCATTTATCATATGTGCATTTCTGGTTTAGCAGTTAAATTGGCATATGTATGATTTACATATTTTTTACAGAGCCTCTGGATATGTTTAATATGTGGTCATGTAGGATGCGGGAGATACGTTGATGGGCATGCTTACCAGTAAGTTGAAGCTTATTTAGTAAATTTTGCTCTGCTCTTTGGACAAATCCTATAGTATTTCTGAAAATACCATTCATTATTAAATTATTAAAATTAAGAAAATTCTGATAAGCAAAATTAATAAAATCTAACTTTGCGAATGGTCTTGTACTTTTATCTAGAAAGTTGTAGTTATATAATTTCTCAGCATTCACATATTGTGTGTTGTGTCAAATATAATAATAAAACATTCTCTTTTCCAGTGATACTTTGGCTAACAAATGTGATCTTCATTTGACGAAACAAAATTTTTTCATAGGTTTGTAAGGAATATTGTTTAATTCCTTCCAGGTACTGCCAAAAATTTAAAGATAAGTTTTATAAAAGACTAAGGTGCACTATAAAAAATGAATAAAAGATGGCCAAATGCAAAAAAGAACAGCTTCACAATTGAATAAATGAGACTGCAGAAAGACCATAAACTGAAGATCTTTTACACAATCCAGTCAGGTTCCTAGATTCCCCCATGTGATATGGTCAGCTTATTTCTCTATCTCACGCATGCAGATAGAAAAGAGAAGCTCGTAATCAGTCTGGCTCAAGTGACAGTTATTCTGATGAGGACTGGCACGAAATTTCAGCTCGCCCCACAGCTATGTTAGATTAGTGTGTATTGATCTGTAATGGCAAAGACGTTTGTTGTCTGAATCTGTATTTGTTAATAAAAGTGAAAAAAAACCTGCTTCCTCAAAGCCAAGGTATCACTGCATTTATATATATGTGTATTATAGCTTTAGAGATTTTGTTTTGATTGATTTATGATGATTGAAGATTTTGCTTCCTTTGTTTCAGATTTAATAAAAATGTTAAGGTTAATTTTTGAATTGAATTTTATGTTGGCATAGAATTATAATCCTAAAAAAGAAGATATGAAGACATAAAAGGGACAACTAAGTGCATGCTGAATAATGTGAAGAGCATGTGGAATGATTTCTCTAATTGCTCATTGGCTATGTGGCAGGTGCTGGAAATGTCACTTTGGTTTTAAATACCAGTTATTGCTCACAAACCATCATTGATAGTCTGCTGGTCCGATACCACTGATTAAACTATCGGACCACCCAGAAAAAAATTATGGCGGTCTGTGGGACCAATAGCGAAAGACTTCGTGCTGTGATGCATTGATCGTGGAAGAATCTTTTATGGGAGAATCACCAATCCGCAGTGGATTTTTTAATAGCTTTTCATATCCCCTTGGTGGTATATCACTCTTCTAAATGATATAATGTTTGGGAAAATTTATTGAGGTGAATTTATTGAAATTATTATTGAGGTGACCACAGATAGATGGTGCCTTCATTTCCAACCCCTCTCATTAATGGTATTAAATTGCAGTATAGCAATATGGCCAGAGTTGGTGTTTGGTGAAGTAGTCATGATGTCTGTGGACCAGTAAGTTCTCATACTCACTGCTCCATGATGACTTTGACTTTTATTTTTCAATTCTAATGCAAACACAGTGAACTCAAGTTTTTAACTTTTTTTTCCTCCCAATTTGTAGGCACTTTTTAGACACACAACACACATATGCAATGCAACTAGGTAATAATAGAGTGTGGGATTACGCGGGTGACAACTATGTCCATCGTTTGCTGCAAAATAAAGCTGATGGGAAGCTTGTGGAGTTGGAGCCTCGTTGGGTTTGTGTTCAAATGTTTTTCTTCCCTCCCTCAATTTTCTGCTACTTATTTTTAGATGACTTGCATGTTAGTATTTGTACTTTAAACTATATAATGCATTTTTGCATGTTTTAGTATTGCAAGTATTTAATTATTATTTTTCTAATATTTTGCTTTTAGATTGAAAATGAGGAAAAGATGGACTCCATGCAATTAGAGGTGATCGTGTTTCAAAAATTCTATAAATTGTCAATTTAAATAAAATCACAGTCAAAATTTGTTTAAAATTTTCATTCATCTAGCAAAACACTTGTGTAAGTTTTACTATATGCTGTTCTGTAATTAGTTAAATAGAATATTTTTTGTCATTACAGTACACCTATTTACTTACTAGTCAGTTGGAGGCTCAGCGGCATTACTTTGAAGAAAGGCTGACTATGTTGGAGACTGAATCAATCAAACAGGTAGTATTATTTTCCAATTTTTAAGCTTCCGATTGTTAAAAATTATGTTTGGTATTCAAGTAATAAAACTGATTCTTATTAACTATAAGATTTTAGGCTGTATGAAAAATTCACAGCTGGAAAGTTCATTGTTAGAGACCTAACCACTGAGAAAAATCACTAACAACAATTTGGCATGAGTGAGTGGGCTAGTAAGTGATTGGACTATGATATAATCAAATGAGTGAGCAATGCAGTGAGAGAGTCAGAAAGTGACAGAGTGGGTAGCGAGTGACAACAACTTATTAACTTTGCTCATTCACTCACCCACTTCCTTGCTTATTAACTTCTCCATTTTAATTGCTCATTCACTCACACAGTTTTCTCACTTGATCATTCCCTTGCTCATTTCCTCATTCACCACTCAATTGCTTGCTCATCCATTTACTTAATTGCTCACTCACTTGTGTCTAACTTTTGTACAGGCACTGGATTTTAGTCACCAAGACTCTAAATGGTTATTGTGATTGTGTTGTAATGGGAGAGAAAATGATAAAATCAGATAATCTATACGCCTACTTTTTTAAATTTCTAATATTGTCTTTCAAGTATTGACTTATTCCTCTGCCTA
This sequence comes from Pholcus phalangioides, assembly GCF_987345545.1. Lineage (NCBI taxonomy): Eukaryota > Metazoa > Arthropoda > Arachnida > Araneae > Pholcidae > Pholcus > Pholcus phalangioides. The sequence goes on along the minus strand of NW_028301601.1, from coordinate 19,339,662 downwards.
TCCACCGCAGTGCTAATGTTTTTAAAATCATAACTTTGAAGACTTGCAGCGTGTAAGTTAATTTTACGTGTATTTGAAAAAATGTAATCTCCAAGAAGTGTATCATTAGCACGATTGTATAACTTTTACTTATTGACGTGATTTCACTATTAATGCAAACTAATCACATTACTCCAAGTTGTTTAATCTCAGCAGAAATCTGTATTTTTGAAACTTTTTTGTGCAAATAATTTTTTTTCCAGTGCAATTGCAAGTGATGGTCATTTATTTTTATTCAGTGAACAGCATCTGATTTCATTCTAATAATGGTTTATGTTATTAAAAAGTGCTACTGTTGTTTGCTTTTTTGTTATTGACAGTTTGAAGAAATGAAAGAGAAAACGAAACATGCTGTGGATGAAATGAAACAGTTGGAAGAGAAACTGAGTAGAGTCACGAAAGAGAAGCAAGGTCTTGAAAAGAAGTTAGCTCAGGTAATAGCTTCTTCTATATTTATTTATGATTCATACAGAAGTAATAGAATGAATTCATTATAATCTTCTGTGCAATTTAATTAATACATTTCTTACCATCCTCATTATTTTTCGTATTTTATGAATGCATTTCAGGTGACCTCAAAGCTCAATAAAAATGCAACTGAGTTGAAAGATGAAAGAGAGGTCAGCATTTGAAGTTTTTTTAGATGAAGCCAAAGCTTATCTAATTTGATATAAACTTATATTTTCATTATGATTTATTTATAATTTAACGAATACTGTTATGGCGAAAATCTTGTTTTAATGAACACTTCTCTTAATCCCCCAGATAAATTTACATAGGAGTAACATTATATAGCAAAAACCTAGAATTCCTTTACAACGAAATTTTGTTATAATAAAGTTATTTCTCTGGTTTCTTGGAGTTCCCTATAACGGGATTTGACTGTATAACTCATAATTGTGAACAGAGTTTTGAACATATTATTTTGCATTTAGTTCTCTCTTCTATATTTGCAGAAATAAGAGCAGCTTTTCTTTCAAGAAGTTTTTGCGAATGATAATTATATGTACAGTGGAACTTTGGTAGACGAGCTTAGGGTTTACAAATTAACTTACTAGAAATGACGAGAGAGGCACTATTGTTTAGGATGATTTATGGACTCACACTGTTGTCTGAAAACTTTTTTTTTTTTGTGTGTGATTTTGGAAAAGAATCCATCCAATGTCACTTTTGCTTCCTTTTTAGGATTTCTCGAAAATGAAAAATTGCATTGTTGTTGGCCAGATTTATTGCTGGCTCACTCCTATGGCTTTACTTGGGTGGTTCTTTTCTATAAAATTTTGCTTGGCTTCCCACATTTTGTACATCTTTCTAATCTCATTTGAAGTTAGTGATTCCTCTTCATTTCTCTCTTTTTATCTGACAAGATCTCGTCCATAAGCTTTTCTGTTGTTTGCAATGGAGATCCATCAGTTTGTCTGTGGTCAATTTTGGCCATGTTCTTCCCTAGTTCTGTGGTGGCTTCTGTTCTTGAGCTAACCCCTAAAATGCTACATCTAGTTACACATATCTTAAAGTTACGTTCATACAAGGGTTCATTTACTAAGTGAGGCACGGAGATTGTAGGGGAGAATATTATCTACAATTTTCCACAGTACATATGTGGGTGAAAGCGTAAAAACCATTGGCTCAGCTGTGATAACATGAAATGAAATAAGCAAAGCACACATTTTTTACTTGTAATGCAAATTATCCCTCGTATATTGAACCAAAATTTTTGTCATTAATCGAATCACTCGTTAACTGAAGTTCCACTGTATTAAAAATATAAAAAAAATTGTTTTCATGATAGTATTTGTTTGAAGTTGGCAGGACCAATCTTTGAAGATATTCATTACACTTTTGGATTTCTTATGTTAACATGAAGTTTTTGAGGATTTTTTTTATTAACAGTTTTAAGTTTGCCATAGATATTTAGTGAGCTTTGATTTCATAAAATTCAGCATTAGGAATGGTTTTTCCTTCATGAGGAGGATAAGAACTGAATCTTTTTTGTAGTTCATGGTGTAAAAAGATCGAAACTCCACACACATACTTTCTTGGAAAATAAATAATTTTTAGGAAAATAACTATGTAAAAAATTTGCTTTTCAACATTCATTCGCCATGCAGTAAAAACCAGTGAATAAAATTGCTCTTGAAGTTATTGGTTTGGAACAAAACAAAAAGTGTGTCAGGGCAAAAGAAGGATTTTTTAAATTCCTTGATGATTAATAACAATAATCAAAATTCTTGTTTTCCCTTCATTTTGGGCTATATCTTACCAAAAACATTTATCTCAAGTTCAGCCGATGAAACTTTTATTTTCATGTATAGATGAACAGATGTCTCAGGCAAAACCAGCATCTATGGCAGCAGAAGCTTGTAACAACTGAGAAAAGCTTAAAAGAGCTCAAAGAGTCCAAAGAAAAGGTAAATTTAGTTTTTTAGTAAATTTTTTTGGGAAATACCTGTGTACATGATATCCAAAATCTGGACATTTTTCTCTGACCTAACTTTTTATTCTGAAATATATGGCTTTTAATGTTTATTATATGAGACTGATTTTACTGTAAAATCAGTCCTGTATGCATAACTTACAGGAGTAAAAACATTTGTGGAAAGTAGTATGCAGTCTGCATCAGCATAATTTGTACCTTTTTGTACTGTAGCCCTATTAGAGGGAAGGTGAGTGTGGATTAGTGAAAATGGGGGGGGGGGGGGAGATGAAATATCTATAAAACAAAAATCATAGGCCTCTGCCAAGAAATATTGAATAAATGAATAAATTTCTTCAGAAACATTTTCTTCTCAATATGAAGTTACAAAGTATAAATAAAAAATTGAATCAGATTTTTGTATTGAAATTTGTTGTCCGGTTTCAAAGTTTTATAGTGTTGTGCTATAGGTATCATTGTATTATCCTCAGAGCAGTTTTAAAAAATTGTTTCAATTTGTTTTCAGGATTATTTCAATGCTTTCGTTATCGTAATCGTGTCTGTATTGATTTTTTGTTACGAATTCAACCACTTTCAATGCTAAAATTTCACATTCATGTCTTTCAAAAAGGAAATCCAAGATCTTCAGGAACAAGTTCGTGATCTCATGTTTTATTTTGAAGCTCAGAACAAGCTACAAGAAGTTGCCAACGTAACTAGCCAAGAAATTCAAGAAAGCCAAATAGTTATCGGAGAAGCAGCGGCTGGTACATCGACAGAGACTACCAAATCTCGTAAAAAGAAGCATCGTTAGCGTAAATTTTTTTAAAGTATTATGTAAATTTCAAGCTCATATATATGTATATGTTAAATGTGAATGTCATGTAAATCATAAAAAATGTGTACATAATCTTCTCGGGTTTGTAAAGGCTCTATGGAATCGACAGCATATATATATTATATAAATAATGTGTATGTGTGTATATATATTGCAATACATGAATTATAGCGAGTATTTTTTAAATAAGCGTGATTGTGTAATAATGCTTTCTCCCGCTCTCCTGATACTGCTTCTCAGAAGTATTGAGCTTATACATTGCAAAACCCGGTGTGATTGAAAACGAATAGAATTTTCTTTTATTTTTCACCCAACTGTAAATTCGCCTGATGTACAAAAGATAAAATAAAATTTTCATTTTCTTCATGATGTTTATTATATATTAGGATTTTTCCCCCTCCCGTCAGTATACATAATACTGTTGACACTCGATTTTACCGACCTCAAATTTACGAACACATTCTTTTTTATGAACTAGTCCTGTCCTAAACTGCATGACAAAGATAATAAAAATCCACTCTATTTTTTATGAACTCTCATTTCTATTAATTCTATATTTTATTAACTTGTTTCTCTTCCACTAATTTTTTTTTTCTGTTTTATTCTTCCAGCCGAATCAGACTTCATTGCAACAGAAATTAATTATAGATTCGGACATTTTATGTTACTTAACAGAAAAAGAGGAGAGTTAATAAGTTCTCTCACAAATTTGTCATCACCCACATAAAAACCCACATTCGATAGTTTGCGGGTGTTGACCATGAAGTGCCTTGACAATGTAATTCACCCTTTGTGCACTTTGGATAAAGTGGTGGCTTGAGAAATGGTATGATATAAGCTGTGTTCTTGTCTACTTTCCTCTTCGCGATCGAAACAGAAGCGAGAAGTTTATTCTTGTCAGTAAAAGACAAAAAACTTGAAAATAATTAATGCTAAGACAAAATTTTCAAAACATACTGAATTCCAAAAAGTACATTGAGTACTCTAATCAAAGATTCACAAAAGTTCATTTCTGTGGCAAGTGGTTCCAGCACAATCCCGGAAATGTTTCAGAAAAGTGAGATTTCCGAAGTTCGAAAAAGTACAACTTGCTGTGCTGAAGAAAGACAGGTAAAAATTCCAATCGACGGAAACGTTTAGAACAACGAAATTATTTGCCTCAAAGTTAAACTTGGAAAATTTCAGAAAATCGGAGATGGTGGCTGCAGAAATTCAAGAAAAGACACGGCCGGACTTTTCAGATACAATGCGGATATGTTATACTGCCAAAGCTTGAAGTTGGCCACTTCGCGAACTTGCCAGCCCAGTCGACCCAGCCAATGTCCGAAATTCGGGCTTTGACTGGCCCCCATGTACCGATCCCTATGATTCGGGGTCATCGCCGCGTTGCCGTATTTTTTTTATGATAATTTTATGGCCATTTATAATTAGCCATAACGAACCATAATTGTTATGGTTAGTTATGGCAACAATAACCATCATAGTAATCTGAATATCAATATCTTGGTGATCCATATTTAGGGATGTATAAAGATCGACATATAAAGGCCAGCGATAGCCCGAATTTCGGACATTGGCCGGATCAACTGGACCGGACAGTTCGCGAAGTGGCCAACTTTGGGCTTTGGCAGTAACGTATATATGTTACATCAACTTAATGTGATAAATCCGGTTACTATGTATAATAACTGGTATAATCGCAGAGCAATTCAGTGTGATAAATTTTCCAAAATTTATCACTTTTTACCGGTGATTATGCATAGCACGCAAGCGTCGCTGGTAAATTAGATAAATTTCGCGAGATTAATTATTTTTACCGGTGATTATATATGCAGAATACCCAAGCTCGCGTCATTGGTAAACATGATAAATCGAACTTATACGATATACTATGCATAATTATTCAAACATGCATTATATCGGGGTACGATCGTAATACCTATTATCATTATATAGGGATCCGATTATATTCATCGTACATACTAGACAAATTTGGAAATTTTTTTTTTTCATATTTATCAAGTTCACCAATTTGGGTATTACGTGGGTATTATGCATAATAACAGATAAAGGCAATAAATATGTCAAGTATTCATCAAATTTATCAACGACACTTTGTTATTATGCATAATCGCTAGTGAAATTGATGTTTTCAGTATTTATCGAATTTACCAACGACGCTTGAAATACATATTTGTCGGTAAAAGTGATAAACTTATCAAACTTACCAAGACGATTGGTAAGCACGCATTATTACCTAATTACACATTTACTTAATATATATATATATATAACCTCCACAAGAGGGAATCCCATTCGACTAGTCCACACCTCCTAGAGATAGAAGGCCTCTGCACTGTTTGCCATAAACGTCATTCAGACTACTTAGCAAGTTTGCTACATTTTGAAACAGAGCATCCTATTTCGTTTCTTCTTATTTTGGCGTAGAATCTTCCTGATTGACACACAAATACTGCATAGTGATTGGATGTGGAGCATAGAAATCGCCAATTCTGAGCCCGATCACTTATCTTCCTCACAATGATGACACTGGCACGAGAAGGGAATTTTTTTCCCGCAATAATTCTGAGGGAAAGTGGACTACTTACCGACGTCACAAGCAGACTGCGGAGGTGCTATCTCTCGGAGGTGCTGCTCTAGTCCAGATTAACTTTCTTGATGGAATTTCAATTTACTAAAAAAATCCATGCATCCAAGTAGTAGGGGTTTTGCTTTTGTATGAAGTTGGACTTTCCAAAGAAAGACGAGGAGGGCACGAAAGTTTACTGATCTAGGATATAGATGCGATATGTAGAATAAATGGATATGATTATATAGAGAGATCTCTACACATACTCCCATTGCCGCAACTGGGGTGAGGGGGAGCATCGTGCCCCAGACGGGAGGCGGCGCAAATTTCAGCCTTTGACCTCTCCTTCAACATTACAAGTCAGCGCCAAAATGCGTGCTTGCCCAATACCACCTATCTTGTATAGGTGGTTGGCTTTCCCCAGCTGATCAAGCATATAGTTTTGCGGCTGTCTTCTTGATTTTTCCCATTTATATTTAGTCCTCATAATTCAGCTCTTATATGGCCCATAAGATGCAAATACCACCCCTCCCCCGATATCTTTGAAGGCGGGGGCCCCCCCTCAGGAAATGATCTTTTACATAGAGAGGGAGAGAATTGCAGAGCTCTCTCCAGCCTGGGGGATGGTTCTTTTTTCTCATAAATTTACTAGAGGGACAAGTAGAAGATTCTAGAGGCCTGGCTTCAAAGATATGTGGAAGCAGAGGTGGATTTACATTTTTCCCCCCACAAACTCTAGGTCAGGGGTTCTCAAACAGTGTGTGTGTGCGCGTAAGTGCCTCCAACCTTCGTCAGGGGTGCTTCGGAGCGGCGGCCTGGCAAAGGTTTTTCGAAGATACTCTTTGTTAAACTGCTCTGGGGAGCCGCGGATGATAAGCGTTGATTAGAAAGGGGGAGGGGCATCAAGGGTGAAAAAAGTTTGAGAACTCTTGTTCCAGGTCATTCGTTTGGTCACTCACTGAAGTTGTCCCTCACTCTCTTGGTAGATTTATGGTTTTAATCACATGTAAGCTATTCAGATTTTGCGACCCTCTCCCGAATTACTAAGTGACCGCTCATTCCGGAAATTTGATGCCCTGGGCTATAAGCTAGATGCGTATTTACGGGGGGGGGGGTTAGAGCGCTATAGCCCAGGGTGGCAAATTTTGAGTAATGAGTGGTCAAAAAAATTATTAGAATGGAAGAAAGGTGGAAAAATTTGCTTTGCGCCTGTGAGCGGTAAAACCATAAAACCACCTGTACAGAGAGTGAGGGACAAAACGAGTTACCTAGAAGATTTGAAAGCATATAAGTGATCAAAAGAGTGACCTAGAAAGCAAAGGACAAGTTGAGTGAGTGACTGAAAGAGTGACCTAAATAGGTTGAGACAAAAATAATGTGATCGACCCAGTGCCGTCAACGCATGGGCCCACCTGGGCCTCAAGAGAAGAAGGGCCTCACAAAAATGAGATTTTGCTTGAAATTTTCTAGAATTCTATCCCAGTTCTAGGTGAACTATATCCCAGGGCGGTATATTTGAGGAATGAGTGGTGAAGAAAATTAGATTTGAATAAGAGGAGGACAAAATTTGCTAGCCCAGCAGTTGGCAGCAAAGCTATTAATACGTCTATGGCGACTATAGGCGGAAATAGACTTGGAAATCTGGGGGAGGGGGGCAAGATGATGATGACGTCAATTCGTATATACATATATACATTAGATCAGTCGACTCCACCTTTGACGCCCCCCCCCGTATCTCAGCCCATGGTGGCGACAGCCATGGCCCCCACATGGGGGGGGGGCTGACAGGGCTCTAGCCCTGTGGCCCGGGACGGTTATCCTCATTTTTTTGCTTTTTTCACGCCATAAATTAACTTTCTTTTCTTTCTTTAACTACAGAAGGGGCCCGTTAAAAGTCTGATCGAGAGGCCCGCAAAGGATCCCAGCCTGGGGGCCATGGCAACAGCACCCCGCGCCCCCAATATTGGCATGAAATATAAAAAAAACCATGAGTAAATACTTTATATAGCAACATATAAAATATTCAGCACTATCACAACTGTATACAGTAATATGTTTTATTTTAAAATATCGATTAATTTTTCCAGGGGCATTCATTGTTTTCCTTCCAGTTGCACGTGCCGTCCCCGTAAAGTTCTTTTTTCCATATCGGGACGGTGGTCTTGACGGCATCGATGCAGAACATGACGGCCTCTTGGGCTGCTTTGCGATGCACCGAATTGACGGCTATTAGGATGCTCGTCTCTCCTACAGGTACGTGTCCTATCCTGTGGACAATCATTACGCCCAGCAACTCTTTCCACTGCGTCCTCATGACGTTGCAGACCTTTTTCATCTCGCTCAGTGCCATCGGCTCGTACGCCTCGTACTCGAGCCGCAGCACTTGTCTTTCTTCGAAGTGGTTCCTAGTGGTCCCAATGAAAACGGACGTTGCTCCGCTGGACGGATCCTGCAGCAACGAGAGCATCTTCTCGACACCGATAACGTCTTTGGTGATTCGGACCACATCCATGGCGAAAAAATGAACGTCACCGCGTGACAAACTGGTTGAAAGTCTATGCAGCTCTGCCGAGTGATTTCCCGTGGACAGCTGATCTGAAAATGTAAACATAGACGGTCGTGACTGATCATTTGAAGACAATCTAGAGAAACAGTGACATCTAACGAATTAATTTAGAAACACTTAATAGGTAGTTTTCAGTTTCTCTTCTCAGGCCGTAGGTGACCATAAGTCTCGTATTTTTATGTAATTTTGGTTCTCCCGACTTTTTTGTAAGGGGTCATTCAAGTATTACGTCAACATCGGGGGGGGGGGGGAAGGGGTTTTCGGATTTGCTGACTTTTTATGACGGGGGGGGGAGGGGGGGGTTTGAAGGTTGCGTACGTCATCAACCATCCCTTTTTAAAGATATGAAATATTCTAAGCTGCTGACGAAATTTTTCTGACCGGGAGACAGGAGGGTAAGTGTTTTGCTGACAACGGGGTGGAGGGGTCAAAAATGGCTGAAAATCTGCTTACGTAATACTTGAATGGCCCGTAAGAGAGAGAACGACCCGGTTTTTTTAACGTATTTCCATTCTTCATTGATTTCTTCTCATTTTCATTCTTCACTGATTTCTTCTCATTTCCATTTTTCATTGATTTCTTATTTTCATTCCTTATCGATTTTTTTTCTTATTTTCATTCCTTATCGATTTTTTTTCTTATTTTCATTCCTTATCGATTTTTTTTCTTATTTTCATTCCTTATCGATTTTTTTTCTTATTTTCATTCCTTATCGATTTTTTTTCTTATTTTCATTCCTTATCGATTTTTTTTCTTATTTTTATTCAAGGATTGAAATTCTTTTTCACCTCATCAGGGGTCATTCAAGTATTACGTCAGCATCGGGGGGAGGGGAATTCGAATTTGCTGACTTTTGATGACAAGGGGGAGGGGGTTTGAAGGTTGCTTGCGTCATCAACCACCCCTTTTTGAAGATATGAAATATTCTAAGCTGCTGACGAAATTTTACTGACAGTGGGGAGGGGGGTCAATGTGGTTTGTCGACTTTTGCTGAAAGGGGGGGGGGGGATCAAAAATGGCTGAAAATCTGCTTACGTAATACTTGAATGGCCCCTTAACTATATTACGATAATTGCATCTACGAGCTACAACATTCACCTGACATATTTATAATGCTAAACTATTTTTTTTTGTTCGTAGATAATTCATTTTAATCCACTTCAATTCGCACCCATTTCCCACCACTGGCATTTCAAAGTAATTTCTGCAACAGCTGGCAACTTTATACGAACTCCTGGATAACCAAGCGGAGATTGAGATGTAGTTCAAAGAAAATTCACATTCCTCTGTGAAGAATCGAACAACCAGTCTCTCACTGTCCGGGCGAGTGCTCTAACCATTGAGGTACACAGGACAGACATTTTCTTTCCTTAGAGTATACGTATGAATGATGAACGGGACTGCGCATGGACAGCCTCCTAGCTCAGCTAACACGACGTTCTCAGCTATACGACGACGCCCCGAAATGGCGGCATCTGGAGAGAAACGATATCACTCTCTGCTGTTGATACATATGCTCCAAGGAAAGGAAATGTCTGTCTTCTGTAGCTCAATGGTTAGAGCACTCGCCCGGACAATGAGTTTGGTGGTTCGATTTCTCACAGAGGAATGTGAATGTTCATTTCGCACTACATCTCCGCTTGGTTATCCAGGCTTCCGTACTTATACGATTAAACAGTGAAGAGTGACATCGTTACTCTATAGTTGGCAACTTTAATTACATTTGGCGTAATTTTTTTGGCGATAATTGGAGCTGTCTCGTATTTTCCCGATTTGGAATTCCGATTTACGGTATTTTTCTCGAAGAAATATGATCAGTCTACCCAGGCCCATCTCTAGGATGAATCTGAAAGAATGAGTTGGCGATACATCCCGGATTTCCGAAGACATTTTCATATGAGTTTGGCGGTCCGGATGGTACTCTATTATTATAACTCAAGTTACCATACATCCCATATTTTTCGATGCATTCCCGTATTTTTACGTAATTTTGGACGTCCTGACTTCTTTTTGTAAAATGTCCCGTTTTTCACGCATTTTCATCGATGCCAACTTCAAGTATTTATTGAAATCAAAGGATTAAAATTATATATCTTAAAATTCATAAATTATATTATGATAGTTACGACTATGAATAAGAACACATTTCGAAAAAAATCATTTCTTGTGCAGTGCAAATTGCACTAATGCTCCCTTTCCCACCATCTGCGAATTTTCAGTGATTTTAGCAATACAGTAAAACCTTTCGATAACGGACACCCATGGGAGTAGGGCCGTTGAGCCAACACCTTCTAGAGCAGCGGTTCGCTACCTTTTCTGACTCGCGGAGCCCTTTTCAGTGAATAATTTCTCTGGCGGAGCCTTGTTTAACTCGAAGAGCCCTTTTTAGTATATCATTTATATGGCGGTACCCTATAGGCCTCTTTTTTGTTTGTTTATAGAATTTATTGATTTATTTTATTATTCTCGAGTGGCCGCGGAGGCCCTGGGAAGTGCACACGGAGCACCGGTTGAGAACCGCTGCTCTAGAATACTTTAAGACATTCATTTTTAAAAATATTGTTGGTACTTTGAAAATCTGAAGTGAATTTTGTGGTGAGCCTCGTCATTACCACAAAAAAATGTATAAAATAAACTAAATTCTTCATTCAGCTTTGTTCCTTAAAAACTGACCTGAAAGATCAAACTTCCAGTACAGTAATTTACAGTAATTTTCAGTAATAACAAAAAACCTCCACACAAGCAGACGACAGGTAAGATCGTAAAAAATGAATGTTTCCACTCTACTTTATAGTAATGTGCTGCCATCTAATGTCAAATTTAAAAGTGACTCATGTGGTGATAATGAAGTTCGCAGTAAAAAAACCACATTCTTTATTCCGCTTGGTTCCTTATAAACAAAGCTCATAAACTGAACTGGAAATTCAAACTGAAAGTTCGGTTATTTTATCTGAGCATAAGGAGACGTCCAAAACGAGGAACCTCTTAATGAGCAGACGACAGACGGTTTGTTCGGTTCCCTATATGCTAAGCTCAGAAACAGAACTGGGAGTTCGAACTTTCAGCTCAGTAATTTTCTTAGGACACAAGGAGCCGTCCAAAACAAGTAACCGGGAGAGAAGCAGACGACGGAGCTTGCATCGAGCTTGTATTACTGGAGGGAGCTTCCAGCCGCCGCGACTGCAGCGACATCAAATGTGAGGCGTGACTCGGCGAAAACAAAGTTCCCGTCTGGAAATTTGCCCATAGAAATGTACGGTTCGGTCTCGAAATATTGGGTTTTAAAAATTAAAAAAAAGGATAAAGAACTCATCTAAAGGTGAAAAAAGATTAAGTTATTTATTTCATTATATAATACTGGAATCATTTCTTTCATCAATTCTTGAATTTTCCTCGGACGTTTTTCCGAAGTTTTTCCTTCATTGTTTCTTGAATTTTCATTTATTAATTCTGGAATTGTTTCCTTTATTAATTATTATTTCTTTCATTACTTCTGGAGTAATTGCTTTCATCAATTCTGGATTTTTTTCTTTCATTAAAGCTGAAATTATTTCTTTTAGTAATGCTGAAATTATATCTTTCATTAAAGCTGAAATTATTTTTTATTAATGCTGGAATTATTTTTTTCATTAAAGCTGAAATTATTTCTTATTAATGCTGAAATTATTTCTTATTAATGCTGGAATTATTTCTTTCATTAAAGCTGGAATTATTTCTTTCATTGATTCTGAAATTATATCTCATTAATTCTGGAATTGTCTCTTTCATTAAATTTGGAATTATTTCTTTTTCATTAATTTTGGAATTATCTCTTTTTCATTAATTTTGGAATTATCTCTTTTTCATTAATTTTGGAATTATCTCTTTTCATTAATTTTGGAATTATATATTTTTCATTAATTTTGGAATTATCTCTCCTTCATTCTGGAATTATCTTTCATAAATTTTATTATTCATTAATACTTTTATCAATGCTGAAATTATCTCTTACATTAACTCTGGAATATTTTTTTTCATTAATGCTGAAGTTATCTCTTTCATTAATTTTGGAATTATCTCATCGATGCTGAAATTATTTTTTCATGTTCTCAGCACTGCCAAGGCGGACAACGCTGATGTCATACTCTCTCCAGTAATGTAAGCTCGATGGAGGCTTGATTTATATACTGTTGGTGCTGCCATGTAATCTCGAAATTTCAGGCAACTCGTGCGGTTATGAAGAGAGAGAGAGAGAGATAGAGAGAGAGAGGGAGGGGGGGGGGGAGAGAGAGATAAAGAGAGAGAGAGGGGGGGGGGAGAGAGAGAGAGAGAGAGAGATCTTTTTATTAATTTTTCTTTTTATGAGACGAAAACTTTGATAACAAAATTCGTAAATTTGCAACAATCGATTTTATGTAGAAAAAAATAATTATTTCTTTCCACAAAAACATTCGGACAATATGGATGATCGAACAAATAAGTGAAGACACGGATTATGTGGTGTTCAGATAGGGTCACCAGATTCAAAACTGAAAAAAGAGAACTACTGGTGCGAACTTTAAGCAGTGCCGTTTTAACGCATGCTTCCCCCACCCCGTGCCGTGCCCGAAGGGCCTCAAGAGAAGAGCTGCCTCTGAAAAACGGGACGTAGTTGAATTTTTCGAGAATTTTTCAGGTAGGTCCTCCGAAAAATTCCTTGGCTCGGGGCCCATGATGCTCCTAAAACGATCCTACCTGTCAGCCCCACTCTTGTGGGGGGGGGGGGGGGGGTCATGGATTTCCAGTACTTGATTCCTTTACTTCTATTAATTGATATTAATTAAACAAAAATAGCAATAAAAAAATTCGAAAAATGGTCAAAGTTATCGAATTGCAACGTATATTTGATAAAGAAATGATGAAGCGCTTTAAAAGTATGACAAAATTTATGCCTGTTCAATACGGTTCGAGCCACAATACGGCAGGTGGACCACGCTAATTACTATTAATAATTTATGAATTTTGTAAAATCAATTTAAATGCCATTCCCTCTCAATGCATCGTGTTCGATTACGATCTAGACCAGCGGTTCTCAACCTTTTTTTGACTCGCGGAGCCCTTTTCGGTACATAATTTCTACATCGGAGCTCTATTTGACTCGAGGAGCCTTTTCTGCGCATAATTTTTATGGCGGAACTCCGTAGGCTTCTTTTTTTATTTATCTGTCAAATTTACATATTTATTTTCCTTGAGTCGCCGCGGAGCCCCTCGGAAGTGCACACGGAGCCCTCCCCAAGGGCTCCGCGGAGCACCGGTTGAGAACCGCTGTTCTAGAGCAAGGTTTCTGCTTTAGAAGGTAAGACTTTTGCTTCCGATAGCAAAAATTATTTTGTCGATCCCCACAACTTTGTAACTCAATAATTCCGTAACGGTGTTCTTTAATTGTTCCCACCTGAAACTGCCGTCCGGGACAGTTGCCCCTCTATTTCTGATCCTGCATGGGACCAAAACTTTTGTCCGCTAACGGGAGGTGTCCCGTTTTTTTCTTTTCTTTTTTATACGCCACATTTTTTTATACCCCCATTTATACGACGTTTGGCTTCGGCCGCAATTGGCTCGTATATGTTACTGCGTGTAAAAATGATACACCGGTGGTGGTTATGCATTATCATCAATCATCTCTATGAAGGAAGTTTGATTAAATTTCACTACATTTATATATCACTTTTACCGGTTATTATGTATAATTTTCAAATAGAGTCTGATAAATATGGAAAAATTTATAACATTTCTTTTCTTCGTTAAACCCATTAATTATTTTTACCCCTACATGGTACGTACACTACACATATTTTGCAATAAAAATTAAATTAAAATAAAAGAGAGAGAGAGAGAAGAAATAACCGTTCATACATTATTAGTAATGTTGGCTTTCTTCATACGTATCAACGTGCGCAAACGAAACCAACATTACCATTCGAAATCAGCATCCTGGACCATAGTTATATTGAGTTAACCAAGTAATTAATTGGCAGATTATTATATTTACCAATACGAGCTTCGGATTATACATAATCACCATTGAGTATGATAAATTATCGATTTAAGAAAAAAAAATCCCAAATTAGAGTTTGGAAAAAGAAAATTACAGTTTCTCTGATTTTATACTGTCCGCTATCGAGAGTGTCTGCTAACGGGGAGTGAAATGCATTAAAGCCCTACTCCACTGGACCGGTGATCGAGAAAGTGTCCGTTAACGCGAGGTGTCCGCTAACGGAGAGTGTCCGTAAAGGGACGTTCTCTACTGTAGTTGGCAACGTTACTTACTTTTACATAATTCCTGGTGATAATTGGCGATGTCGCGTATTTAGAATCCCAATATCTCGTGTTTTTTTGTTTTTCTTTCGAGGAAATATGGTCAGACCAGTTATAACCAAACACCAGTGGCGTCGTTTTTAATCTTCGTGAATTTTCTTCGAATTTATTTAGTGTTAAATATTTTATTTAGTTAGGGTGACCACATTTTCTCGAGAGAAATACGGGAAATTAGGATTCAAAATACGGGAAAATACGGGACATCGCCAATTATCGCCAAAAATGACACCAAAACCGAACAAAATTGCCAAATATTGTTGAAATAACGGAAAAATCACAATGGCGGGAAATGCAGCATTACTGCTAATTGCAGTGGATTAAAATGAATTCCACGAAAAAAAACGTTCGCTAAGACAAATGTGGGAGATTAATATTCTCATTTATAGTTGTAATTATCATAATATAATTTATAAGTTGAAAAATAATATCAATCTTTGACTTCAATAAAGAATAAAAATTCAAGTAGGGTTCGTGTAAATTACGGGAAAAACTGGGACACTTTTGCCAAAAAGTCGGGACGACCATAAAAACAGAAAATACCGGGACTGTCCAGGGAAATACGGGACGTATGGTCACCCTATATTTAGTGTAATAATATAATGTTCATAATTTTTTTTTTAATATCAGGCATGAAAAAAAACAAGCCAGAATCTTAAAGGAGAAATAGGAAAATTTCTTCTCAATGGCCAGAATACGATAATTTTTAATCGAAAATGCGTTGAATAATTATAATCGAGCTGACCATATTTCTTTTAGAAAAATAAGGAAATAGAAAATCCAAATACGGTAAAAACGGGACATGGCCAGTCATCACCAAAAATTATGTCAAAGATAAGAGGCCGTTCAAGTATTACGTCAGCAAATTATTAGCCATTTTTGATTCCCCCCCTCCCCCCGTCAGCAAAATATCGTCAGCTCTGCCCCCACCTCCTACTGCATATTGGTGGGATCAGAGGCGTACGTGAAGGTGGGGGGGGGGCGGCATAGGTGGCTCGTGCCTTCCCTCCAGACAATCAAAAATGTATTTTCTTAATGCGAAAATATTAAAAAAATAATAATTAAAATTTCGAAAGAAAGTTTAATTGTTTTTTTTTTAAATTGTTAAATACCTTTACATGTTATTATAGTCAATTTCTGTTAATTTTAATGCTATTTGAAGGCTATAAGAACTGAAAAATTCTTTTTAAGAAATTTAATGCTACCCCACCCTCTAAGCCATACATGGTAAAACCTTGGCCCGCGGACCAAATTGTGGCCTTGGGGGGTTATCTGATGTGGCCTACAACCTCAAACCCAATTTTGCAAAAATGAACTAATGGGTCATTCAAGTATTACGTCAGCATCGAGGGGGGAGGGAGGGAGGGGGTTTCGGATTTGCTGACTTTTGATGACAAGGGGGGGAGGGTGGGTTTGAACGTTGCTTACGTCATCAATCACCCTTTTTGAAGATATGAAATAATCTAAGCTGCTGACGAAATTTTGCTGACTGACAAGGGGGGGTCAAAAATGGCTAAAATTCTGCTTACGTAATACTTGAATGGCCCCTAAGCGGCACATTTACAAATCACTTAAGTGACCCGTAGTTTTCCAGAGTATTCCAAAGTATGCCAGAGCGTTTACGTGACGCGTGGTACATTTGCAGATAACTCAAGTAGGCCCGTGGCACAATCACAGATCACTTAATTGACCCGCCACACAGTTCTAGAACACTTAAGCGATCCGTGGCACGTTTAAAGATCTCTTGAGCGACATGTGACATAGATTTAGAGCACTTCAGCGCCCCCCCCCATCACTCAAGTTACCCGCGGCACATTCTCAGATTAATTAAGTGATCCGCGGCATAGTTAGGGATCACTTGAGTGATGCGTGGCACAGTTTCAGGGCACTTAAGTGGCCCGAACACATTTCCAGGTCACTTGAAGGATCCGCGGAACATTTAGCGATCGCTGAAGTGGCTCTGTAGAAGACTTATCAATAGGGGAAATGTTAGTTCAGGTGCCCACAAACTACTGTTTCGGGCATTTGCCCAGCTCTGACTAACTGTAAAGTAGTCTATCGTTTGAGTCGGGCCCCGTTTGGTAAACATGCAAAATTTCGCGACGAATATCATACCACATTGTTTTTTATATGACACATTGCAATCGAGACCCGACGCCAATATCAATCTAAGAATTATAACAGTTGTGTTGTTATTTCATAGGTGGCAGCAAATGTTCCAGTTCAGTGATGTTTCGTACGTACAGGGTGGTCATGAAATAACCTTCCCGATATTCGAGCCTCTTGCTGCGCAAAAATTAACTAATGCGAACGGAATTCGAGATATAGGTGTTTCAGGGTATGCGCTCGAGAATGAGAGCCGAAACAAAGAAACCTATCTCTCGCGGCCACGGTTGCAGCAACAAAATTTCGAAAAATTGAAATAGCAACACTCACTTTTATGCATTGCAAAATGATCGGCGCAGTAAAAAAAAAAACTATGGATAGCGTGAAAACAGTACCTGTAGCACCATAAACTCCGGCGCACGAAGCAGACAAAGAAAGATCTCATTGAAGGGGTTGGTGCACTAATCCCTCGGGGGGGGGGGGGATTTCCCGCAGGTCTGACCGAGATAAGCCCACAGGCAGTAAAATCATAAATCCGACTCTGACCTTGAGGCCCGTGATACACATGCTACTTAGTACAATATATTCTACTAAGTAGCATGTGTATATGCATGCGGGATAAATATTCAAATTTTTTATATCCTCTTTCCTTTACGCATTTGAATTTCCGGGCTAAATTTCCATCCGGTCAGCTAAAATTCAATATTACGGGCCGTTCAAGTACGTATTACGTAAGCAAATTTTTTCGCCATTTTTGACCCCCTCCCCCTTTGTCAGCAAAATTTCGTCATCAGCTTTGCCTCTCTGAATCCTAACGTATATTGGTGGGATCAGAGACGTACACGGAAGGGGGGGGGGCAGAGGGGGGCTCGTGCCCCCTCCAACGATCAAAAATTAATTTTTTAATGCAAAAAGAATATTTTTTTAATTGCAATTTCTTAAGAAAATACCTTTATATGTTATTATAATCAGTTTCTGATAATTTCAATGTCATATGAAGGCTATGAACGCATAATTTATCTTTTATAAATTCATTGCGACCTACCCCTCTAAGTCATACAATGATAAATCGCATAAAGGCCCTTGGCCAGCAGACCAAATATGACCCCGGGGTTTATCTGATGCTGCCTGCCCTCCTCAAACCTAATTTTGTAAAAATGAACTAAGCGGCACATTTACAGATCGCTTAAGTGTCCCGTGGTACAATTCGAGAACATTTAAGCGGCCCGTGGCACATTTTCAGATCAGTTAAATGACCCGGGACACAGTTCCAGAACACTTACGTGATCCGTGACACATTTAGAGATCCCTTGAGTGACGCGTGACGTAGTTTTAGAGCACTTAAGTGTCCCCCAGTGCAGTTCTCAATCCCTCAAGTTACCTGCGGCACATTTTCAGATTATTTAAGTGATCCGCGGCTTATAATTATGGATCATTTGAGTGATGCGTGGCAGTTCCAGAGCACTTGGATCCGCGAAACATTTACAGATCTGTAGGGCACTTATCAATAGGGGGGGAATGTTACTTCAAGTGCCCACAAACTATCGGAATGTTTTACCCGTTTTTGGCGCACCGAGTAAGATGCCATTAAAAATATTTCATATTTTCATAAAGGGTGGTTGATGACGTAAGCATTATCAAAACCCCCCCTTGTCATCAAAAGTCAGCAAATCGGGAAGGTGCATGTCTGGTTTAGTAGTAGTAGTAGTAGTAGCAAATCGGGAAAACCCCTCCACCCCATCGATGATGACGTGATACTTGAACGGCCCCTTACCATTAAATCCAGTCAAAAATTCACTATCGTGAGAGACAATGCTCGCCAAATGAGACAAGTAGGCACAAATGTTGAAGAGAAAAGTTCCCATAAAAATGAAGCAACCCCTGAAAATATATATATATATACACACCTACATATATATTTCATATCTATTGTTTTCTAACATTTACCCTCAATATTTATGTATTCATTGAACGAGCAACAACATCAACACACACACATATACAGGGGGAAATAATCGACTTCCCGTAGTTTCAACTCGTATCATCCCATGGCATGTTTTGTTGACATCATCAACACCATGGTAACCTCTGAACGGAGAGGCTGAACCCCATCAGCTCTTTTAGCTCCCATCAGACTGCGATAGAAGAGCGGTTCAGACGCCCAGGCTTTTTCGATTCTTTTGTCCATGCCGCCAGGCCACTTGAATGAATGCTTTTTCCCCCCCCCCCTCCTAAGTTCTACCGGCAACACTAATGGACTTTCTCTGGAAATCCCCGAGTTTTGGTGAGTGATTCACCTTCAGTTTCATTTATGATCTAATATCGTTACTTTTTATACTAACCGAGCGATGATCATCAAAACAATTACAATTGTTTTATTAAATACAATGCCATTTATTTTAATTTTTATTAATAATATTGTACAGTATGCATTGGTGTATGTTATTAATTTCAGTCCGCTGGCCGGAAACATGTACATACATAAGGTGATCATACGACCAGTATTTTATAAAATATTCTGTAATTTCATAGTCGTCCCATTATTTTCATAAAAAATTTCCAGTTTTTCTTTTCCTTATTTTTTCAACGAAGTTTACTTGAAGTCAAAAATTGAGATTATTCTTCCTTAATGCCTTTGTCAATATTTTTCGGCTGTAATTGGCAACTTTACTTGCCTTTGGCAGTTTTTATGGCTGTTGTTGACGAGTTAATTTGCCTTAGAGAGATAATTTTTTTGGCAACTTTACTTGCCTTAGACTGTTTTTTCGTTGCAATTGGCAAATTTACGGGCCATAAAGTAACAATTTCTTTGTGTATAATTAACAACATTGTGTATATTTCTAAGGCAAGTAAGCCTTAGAGAGTTTTGCTATAATTGACAACGTTTACTTGCATTTGATGATTTTTTTGCGGTAATTGGTGATATTCCGTATGGATCCCGATTTCCTGTATTTTTATGAAGGAAATATGGTCAGCCTAGGCTTTTATCGTGTTTTCTGTATTGATAATTTTCTATGGCACACCTTTGTGGGCCGAATGAAACCTCGTGGCGGACAGCATTTGGTCCGCGGTTGGGAGGTTGTGCTCTCCTGGTGTATAATATATCGCGCCTTTTTTTTATATATCATGCCATCTATACATATATAATGGCATGTCCCGATTGATTCACTAATTCAGTTATGAATATGAAATTTAGTCAGTAGTTTCATTTCATGAAGTGAAGACCCACTAAGAAAGAGTTTTTTGAAATTCGACCCCTAAAGGGTAATAAGGGGGTTCAAAGGTTAGATAGAAAAATCATGACGAGCCAAAACCGCTGAAACTATAAATATGGAATTTAGTCGATACTTTCATTTTATCCGATAAGGACTCAGTAAGGATTTTTTTTCTCGAAATTCTACCCCTAAAGGGGCCATAAAAGGGTTCAAAGGTAACAGAAAAACCACGACGAGCCGGAATCGATGGAGCAATTAATTATGAAATTTGGTCAGCGGTTTCACATTTCATGACGTAAAAACTAATTAAAACGGTTTTTCGAAATTCGACCCCAAAGGGGAGGTCATAATAGGGGTTCAAAGGTTACATAAAGAAATCACTCTTCGCCCAAACCACTAAAACTATAAATACAAAATTTTGTCAGTATTTTAATTTGAAATTTAGGGACTCACTAAAAAGGGATATTTCAAAATTCAACATATAAGGGGGGTCATATGGGGAGAGGGGTGGTTATCTGCAGAACACCTGAAAAAGATTCCTCCCCGCAAGTGTTTACAAATCCAGGAAGAAGTTGGGACAACGGTTCATCCTATGTCAGAGGAGATTCCTAGCGACGTGGAAAGTCAGGGAAGATCGGGGAAGTGAGAAATGGTCACAGAAAGTCAGGGGAAAACGTGAAATATTTGGCAAAATTCTGGGAATTATATAAACATTCGATAAAAGTCAGAGAAAAATTCTGTGGAAAACTGAAACTTGAAAAACATTTTGAAATTTAAGATTTGGAATCCAATTCTTCTTTCTTCTCTCTCTCTCTCACACACAAACACGTGAAGGCGCGAGCTTTGGTCAGGGGAAAGTCAGGGAAATAATCAAGCAGATTTTGCTGGTAAACTTTGTAAGACTGTAATGACGTGGGTCTCTGCGTAGAAACCTTTTTCATGAGTAACTTTACGCTTCAACGAAACTACGGTGTGTGGGGAAGTAGCTGAAGATAAATTGAGAAAGAAGATAAATCCCCAAAATATAAAAAATTTCAGAAGATTGAAAAAGATTATAGTGGTCTCTTATGTGTCGATGCAAAGGAACAAGGAAAAAAAAAAGACGTATAAGAGAATAGCTTTATTATGCTATATATTTGACCGAGAGTTCAGATAATCGTCTTATAACTGAGAAAAACGAAAAAAAAAATGAGAGGATGTATAAGCGAGAGATCACTATATTTGATACCCGAAAAGATAAACCATCATTCGAAATATCGTGGGGTATAAATCATATTTTAAGTTGATGATAAGTTGAGAATGTAACATATCTATATATATAAAATTTATTTTCTGTGTGTGTCTGTCTGTGTCTGTCTGTGTATGTTCTGTATACAAATCTACAATTTTAGATCGATCGTCGCAAAATTTTGCATATATACCAAATGGGACCCGACTTAAACGATAGGCTACTTCAAAATTTCGTCAGAGCAGGGCAAATACCCCAAATGTTCAAAAAAAAACTGTCGGGCAACAATGGCTTTTGAGCCTCAACAATCACTTTCCGAACGTTTACTTTGATTAGCGTGGTTCCCTAGCAATGCTTTTCGGACGTGTATATGCCTTTACAATGGTTTGTCACTTCTCTAATCCTGTTAGTATAAGTATGTATATGTATAACAGTTTATGTCTTTATAATGGTTTGCCACATTTTCAATATACTCTCAGTAATGAGGCTTTTTGAATAGACGTCATAATCATCATCAGCATCGCTTTGAGGGTCAGGAAAAGGGTGATCCTCGTAGAAATCAGTGTTAAAATTGTCGATTTTACTGTAGAAATGCGGGAATTCAGTGGGGGTTTCCTGCCACATAAATAATTTTAAAAATTGTATTGGATTCTTGATTTTTGAAATATTGAGTTCGCTTAGAGATACGAAGCACAGAAAATTAAATATGAAGTAATTAGCCGGACCTGCTTTTTTGAGATGGATATTCATGTAATAACATTGATTTCAACCTTTTATTTATATCTTCTCAAGCATGAAAATTAATGTCTCCGTATTATCTTTTAATATTCAACTGCATAAATTCTCATATAGTTTAGGATGTTTTAAAATTAATTATGGGTCTGTAAAGTACATTGAAGAAATTCCACAGCTTTAATTAAGCATTTTTTGAAGCAGAAACAGGCAGATTCATAACTTGCAAGTTCAGGGGGGGGGGGATCGAATTACCCAGCGCCCCTTGAAAAAGAAAAATTAATTTCTGTGTTTTTTTTTAAATCTAGATTTGTTTCTTTCATGAGTCCGGCAGGAAGTCGCCATATTGTTTAACTTGGACACGGTTTGTACATCCCTCGAAGAAAGAGAGAGAGATATCACGTGATCCAAAAAGCCTCATTAAAGAAAACCCGGGCAGCGCGGGGTATTATAGCTAGTTGTAAATAAGTTTAGGAATAAGAATTGTGTTTGTGCTAGTTTTTAGACTTCTATCTTAATAGAATTAAGCATGTTTTCCCTCTATATCAGCAATTGGCTCGATTCCACTACCGATATTTATATATCGATTCCATGAAAAATCGGCTTTTGCCAGTGGAGTAACCGTTAAAAATAAAACCAATAGCGAAAAAGAGAAAAATCGAAAAGGGAGAGAAAAAAAACAACTCAAATAATTCCCCCTCCCCCCAGGAAGACATAATGGCCAAAATCACTTCGAAATCTAATCAATAAAATAGCTTTCAACCCACTAAAAAGAAAAGGATTGGGTTAATGGTAACGTGTTGGCGCAATTTTCTCTCCTCTCGTTAAAATCTCACGATCGACACCTGTAGCGCCACAAAGGGTGTATGTTCAGCTTTTTTTTTTATCATGACGTTTATTTCGTTTGGTTTTTTTCTTTCTTCCCCCATCTTAGTTTGAGTCAATTTTGAATCATCATCATTCTTGTGATGGAATCAATAATGTCAGGAAAAGAGTTTCGCGGCCCAATTTCGGTTTGGCACGCAGTAGGTTAATATTCGAGGAAACGCAGTCCTAGCATGCGATTAAATAACACGCAATGAAAAGTCAGAAAAAAAAAAAAAACCGTAGTCTCTGCACATATCATCCACAACATTCATGAAATGTGTACACTATATACACTGCTCAAAACAATTAGGGGAGCACATGGTTTTAACAAAATTACGCAAAGATGTATACCGATAAGTAACATAAAATGAATCATCCATAATTTAAAGCCTAGGAGGAAACGGAAGAAGAAAACTTCATATGCAAATCAAAGTTCATGACGTCAAAAACCAGAAAAAGGAGATAAGGACCGAAATCGGGATGTTGCGGAAACGTCTGTTTTACTGCCGTAACTGTGAAATTCGATTGCGCAGTATTTTTTTTTTTGAGACAAGGTGACTTGAGGATGTCTCAACAACGTGATTTACCGGAATCCATGGCATGGCGTGTTATAGGCAGACTGGAATCCGGGCAAACACAACGTAGTGTCGCGGACGCTGTTGGAGTCACCAGAAGTGTTGTTGCAAGGCTGTGGAATCGATTCCAAGTAACAGGAAATGTTAGACGTCGACCAGGGCAAGGTCGGCTACGCGCCACTACAGCAACTGATGACCGGTATGTACGGTTAACAGCCCGTCGAAACAGAACAGAGAATGCTACGCAGCTGCAAAGACGGTTGCTTTTGGCAACAGGATGAAGGGTGTCCAGCCAAACAGTACGTGATCGGCTTCATGAGGGAGGGCTCTATGCACGTAGGCCAATGGTCTGCATTCCGTTGACCACACGCCACCGTGCGGCCCGAAGAAGATGGGCTGCTGAACATCGAGATTGGGAGCAACATTGGAGCCAAGACGAGTCCCGATTCAGTCTGGAGTGTGACACCCGACGTGTTCTGGTATGGAGGGACAGGGGCCCTCGAAATAACCCCGCATTCGTTCGTGAAAGGTCACAATACAGACGAGCTGGTTGGATGGTATGGGGCGGAATCAGCATAGGCGGACGTACGGACCTGCATATCATTCGGAATGGCACTTTGACGGCCCGAAGGTATGCAGACGAGATACTGCGACCTCATGTCATCCCTTACGCTGGAGCCATTGGAGATTCCTTTGTTTTCCAGGATGATAATGCCCGACCACATAGAGCTCGTCTGGTGGAGAACATGCTTGAAGCTGAAACAATACAGCGTATGGAATGGCCAGCGTGCTCTCCTGACCTTGGACGACGCATTGCTGCGCGACCAAGGCCGCCTGTTACTGTCCGAGACTTGCAGATTGCACTTCTTGAGGAGTGGGACAGTATTCCCCAAAGTCTGATCGATAACCTCATCGCATCCATGGCAAACAGGTGTGCAGCAGTCTTAGCTGTTCGAGGAGACCACACGCCCTATTAAAACTCATGCATCATGTCTAAACAGTACTTTTTTTTTATCGTTTACATGTAACCAAATTGTTGCCCTAAATCATATTTTCATGTTTTTTCCATATTTTCAAAGAATTAAAGCTTAATTCCAAATTTTTTTACGTCTTTTTTCTGTATTGCGCATTGATACGCGTGTACTATCCATTGTATGCCAATTCGTTGCTGTCTCGCACGGTTTTCTTCACTTTTTTGCTTGCTCCCCTAAGTGGTTTGAGCAGTGTATTTTCAAGGAGTTCTTATTTTAATAATGAGTCTCACAGTAAAAGATTTTTAAAAGTTAATCAAAGAAATAGACTAGTATATATTTACTCTTTCACTTTTTACAAAATTGGACAATGATGCAAAAGAGACAAGGGGGAGCGGTAGCCCAGGTCGATAAAATACTCGCCTGAAGTACCAAAGGATGCTTAGAGGTGTTGCGAGTTCGATACCCGGTTCGTCCTTGTCAGAAAACCTTCCTGACACACGGGCACAACAGAAACGGAGACATTCCCGCAGAAAAAATTTCTACCGCAGGGAGTCACATATCGAGGGGGTTAGCGCACCAACCTCTCCAAGAGTATAAAAACAAGCCTGCCGTTCGGAATCGGCAATAAATTGTAGGTTCCGGTCGCACACAATTCCATAATGTACACAGGTTTCACCATGGGATGAGCTCAATGGCGAAGATCACAATTACGTCATTAGAGATCGAGTCGGGGCTAACGAGAAAGAGATCTAAACTCCGAACCTATCTCGTGACGTAGTAGTCGAAGAGCCGAACATTACCGATTCGGAGCTACGGCTGTTACCACCAAAGATCTCACCTTAGGGGGCCGTACTGTAGGATGGGAAGGGGGCAGGGGTCTCCGTGCAGTGCTTAATTGAACTCGTGGTTGGGACTCGAGAGGTTGGAGCCCTGTCATCCTATTAAATGTCATATTTCCGAATCAAAGGCTTTGATTATAACCATCACCAGGACTCCCGTACAAGAACTCTATAGCATGTGCTTTAAATAATCATGAAAATGCTTGAAACAATCATGATACTAATCATTGAATTATAGGGTGTTTATATCTGAGTTGTCGGATTTATTTTCACAATGGAGGAGGCCCCACTAACGATATAAGTCTACTGGGGGCTAGCTCCAGTACGTTGGGGTGGGGGGGGGGGCGCACAGAAATGCTCGCTAGGAAAGGAAAAATTTCATTCTTACAAGAAATACGCCCTCCAGCTTTGTTTTCTTCCAGATCATGGGCGGAGATCTGAAGGGGAGGGGTGTGGGGGCTTTACCCCTAGCGTCAAAGGTGGATTTGACAGATCTAATGTATATGCGTATATATGAATTGACATCATTATCATCGTGCTCCCCCAGCTATAATACAAATACAAATACAAATACAACACCACAACAGGCAAAATGCCCAACGAGGTGGCTGATAAAAAGATGCCCATAAAAATATGGTTGTCATATGTTTCAAAAATACAGCAACCCAATTAAAAATGCAATTAACACAAGTTATAAACAATATATACACGTGATAAAATATTATACAATGCCCATAAAGCATACTTATGGTTGTCTTATTCTAAGAATGGATAGCTTCCCGATTTACCCCAACATGTTTATCGTATTTCTTTTTAAACGTGTCAATTGTGTTACAATTTACTACCTCCGGGGGTAAGCTATTCCATTTATTAACAACCCTATTGGAGAAAAATTCCCTGCGACACCATAACCTTGCATTGTCCCTCACCAATCGATACTGGTGTCCCCTTGTAAAAGCAGTCGATTGGCGGTGTACTAAAAGTTCATGGTCCATCCTATCCATCCCATTGAAAATTTTGAACACTTCGATCATATCTCCTCGACACCTGCGTTCATCCAATGTAAACATATTCAAAAAATGAAGTCTTTCTTCATAACTCAAGCCCTGTGTGCCAATAAGGACACGCGTAGCTCTTCTCTGCACCCCTTCAACCAAGTCTATGTCCCTCTGTAGGTATGGTCTCCAAAACCTTACAGCATACTCCAGTCCAGGACGAACTAAGCCTCGAAAAAGCGGAAGAATGACTTTAGGAGAACGCGAAGAGACCTTTTTGAAAATGAGACCAAGCATTCTATTCGATTTTTTGACAACCGCTGAACAATGTTCAGAAAACTTAAGTCGCTCGTCAATGAGAATTCCCAAATCGGTGACTCTAGTTGCATCCGGGATAGTGACACCATTCAACTCGTAAGAGAACCGTGGGTTGTTCGAACCAAAATGAGCGACCATGCACTTATCCACGCTAAACGTCATGCTCCATTCATTTGCCCATGCTGCAACCTTGTTTAAGTTGGTCTGGAGCAACTCCCTATCGCTTTCATTCCCGATTACCCCCATTAGCTTCACATCATCTGCGAATTTGCTAGTAATTCCATCGATACCCTGATCGAGTTTATCGATAAAAAGTGAAAAAAGTATGGGGCCAAGGACACTTCCCTGAGGAACTCCACTTGTGACGTCTGTCCAACCAGAGAATTCCCCGTTCACCATAACTCGTTGCGACCTATCTCTTAACCACGATTCTATCCAATTCAGCAAGTTGCCCCCTATTCCAATCTCGTGTAAACGCTTCAAGAGTTTGCCATGTTGGACCCGATCGAATGCCTTCTGGAAATCAAGGTAAACCACGTCGACATTTTTGCTCTTACCCAAAGCCTTAGTCACGTAATCATAGAAGCAAAGGAGGTTAGTTACACATGACTTCCCCTTCCTGAACCCATGCTGATTATCCGACAATACATTATTCTCGTCTATCCACTTCACAAACTGCCTTTTGATGATAATTTCCAAAATTTTCGAGAGGGAGCTCGTCAAACTCACTGGACGATAATTAGACACCACTTCTCTACTACCCTTCTTAAATATAGGAACAACGTTAGCCAGTTTCCAATCTCTCGGGACGATACCCTCAGCAACACTACTCCTGTATATCTGTGCGACTGGCCCCAACAATTCATTAGCACCTTCCCTGAGAACCCTGGGATAGATATCATCTGGTCCTGGTGCTTTGCTTGCACATATATTTCTTAGAAGATTTAGGACCTCCACGTCTTCCACTTGAATATCGTTGAGCGTTTTATTACCCCATGCAACACCCGTATATCGAATATCATTATCTCCATTAAAAACCGACGCGAAAAGGTCATTGAAAGCACTACACATGCCTACATTGCTCTCTACTTTTGAGCCTCCTATCGAGAGGGGGCCAACTGTCCCCTTACATCCATTATTGACGTATCGAAAAAATGATTTTGGGTCAGAGCCAATGTTATCTGCCAACCTAGATTCAACTTGCTTTTTACTATCCCTTATCGCTTTCTTCAACAGTCTTCTTTTATCAGTAAACAATGATAGGTCACCTCGTCCACTTTTATACTCTCTGAATGCTCTTTTCTTTTCAAGATAAAGGTTCCGCACGCTATCCGTGAACCATAGAGGGTGTGATGTACAAACACGCTTTTTTCGAACAAAGGGTATGACGTCGTGCAAAACAGAGGACAGCTTCGTACTAAATTCTTCCCATTGACTTACCACCCCTACTGATTCCAACCGGTCTTTGAAAACTTCCGCTAACCTTCTTCGCAAAACATCAAAGTTAGTTCTCCGAAAACAAGGAACCAGTCTTTTGTTATCAACCTTACCCGAGGAAAAGTTACAGAGAAATCTGACGATACGATGATCACTGGAAGAAAACTCTTCCCCCACCGAAACATGTTCAACTAGATCCTCAGAACTAGTAAGAACTAAATCCAAAATAGCAGTACCCCTAGTGGCTTCTGATACATGCTGATACAAAAAATTTTCGAGCACCAACTTAAGAAAGTCTCTTTCATACTGATTTCCAGATGAAAGGTTCTCCCAATCAATACCCGGGTAATTGAAATCCCCTAGTATGAGAACCCTCTTTCGCTTACACATGTAGGAAATTTCATCATGCATTTTGGCGATATAATTTTGATCCCTATTCGGTGGATTGTAACAAACCCCAACAATAAGCTTATGACGTCTTTTGTTCTCAAGTTCAACCCATATGGTTTCAATATCACTTCTCTGCACGTTACACTCTCTAGCCTTCAAACATGATTTCACGTATATCAACACTCCACCCCCTTTCCTATCAGATCTATTTCTCAAAAAAGTATCGTATCCGGAGATGTGTAAGAAAGATTCATCCCCATCGTTTGCCCAAGATTCTGTAATGGCTATAAGATCCAAGTCCTCCACAACTATCATAGTTTCTAAAAAATCTTTCTTGTTACCCAAGCTCCTGGCATTTATTAACACACATTTTAATTTGCCCGGTGGTTTGTTGTCAATCGAGAAGCCATCCAAGTCAGAGGTGGGTAATTCCCCGTCAGTACTATTGTGATTATCATTAACTAACCCGCATTCCCGACTACGTGGTCTGGGAGTAAAAAACCTGACCTAAGACTATCGTAAACCTCCCAGACCCCTCTCTTATTTAGATGGATCCCATCCGAACGAAGCCACCTATCGGTAAATGCGGGAAGCTCCAAGAACGTGACCCCAAGTGAGGAGCAAATGTCCTTCAGGCCTATATTGAATTGGTGGATCCTACTCCTATATCCCCTACTACCCCTTGGCAGCACTGGAATCACTGCCACATCTGAACCCCCCTCCCTAGCGGATAATAGTAAATCCCGGTATTCTGACAGAGACTCACTAATATTCGCTCCTACCTGATTTGTTCCCACCCACAGAATCACCCGCAAGGGCAACTTTCGGCGATGAAAAACGTCTCGAACGTTGCCAATCTTCCCCCCAGGAAGACAACAGCGCTCGAAACCCCGAAAATCCCTACACACTCGGTTCCCAAGTTCCCTAACCATAGAATCGCCGATGATTAAACCCCTATCACTATCCCCCTCTACCTCATCCACGACCTCCCATTCGCCCTCTAAAATGTCGTTGTTCGTGGAGATTGCTTCTTCATCAACAGGTGGCTCGACGACCAGAGGGTCCGTTATAACCGGACCCTCTAGCACCCTAACTTTTTCCCGTAAAGCTTCGACCTCGTGTTCCAGCCTTTTTCTATCCAAGCACCCTTTACAATTGAAACTATCAGCTACTATACCCCTAGACCAGGGAAACCTCCCGTCGCAAG